>NW_026947509.1:28398266-28998266 GCF_034190915.1 Cavia porcellus | reverse complement strand
AGAAGGCTCAGGGACAAACTCACTGCATGTCACGCTAAGTACCATCACTGGGTCACAGAGAGGGCTCTGAGCTCTGCAGCTTCTTCTCTGCTGTGGGTAACGAGTGTGAGCTGACCTGGTGGTCTTGCCTTTTAGGCAGCATTTTCCTCACAATTGAAACATGACCAGAGTTCATTTCTTTCCATAGAAACCGTGCCATCTGTAATTTTTCATTCACCTTTATTTGATGGAATTTGCAGAGTGTAACATGGACCCATTTTAACTGTTCATGCCGAGGAGTCTGAAAATCAACCCAGCACTGCATTCATTATCATTTCCTCCCAGATCCCAGGTGATCCGTGGCCAGTGTAGACAGGTCTGGTTTCTAGCACATGGATGAGGTTGCTGTTCAGAGAACCTACACACTCACACATGTGCACACAGGGACGCACACAGACATACCCGCACGCCCAGCTCACATGCAGAACTCTCCCCCAAGAGCCTTTGTACTGCTGGACCTGGAGCCCTCAGGACCCCCAAAATGGACTTTCCTCACCTAAAGGGAATTTTCTTCTAGCATTAGTGGTTTCTTTCCCTGGCCTGTTATTTTTCTATACAGCTGAGCTCTGGTCTCCCGCTCCCTGGGCAGTGCTGGCCTGTATGGCTCTGTTTGTCCACAGTGCACTCCTTTTCTCTGCAGAGTGCTGCCTGGTCCCTCCTTCCACACCGGGCTTGGACAAAATCCTGTCCCTAAGCCTCTGGTCTCCTGTCGCTCTGCTCTCTTCCTGGGAACACCCCTCCCAGCTCCATACACCCAGCTCCACAGCCAGGTGGTCTTTCTCTCCCTGTCCTGTGCAGTATGGGACACAGGTCTATTGCTAAAATGGCTTAACATCTGACAGGTAAGAAAAATCAATCAAAAGGTGTCACCCAGACCTCCAGAGAGGAACCCTGTCCCAACTGCTCCATTGACGCTCTCTCTTGGGCGCCCCCCCCATGTCGCTCCACCAGGCCAGCTGCCCCCAGGCTGTATTTTGCTCTGGACCCAGGCTCTGCAGAGCGGCCATCCCCTGAGCCCTGTGTCAGATGCCTGAGCCCTCATCTGTGCCCAGATCACCACCTCTGCAGGGAGAGACACATGCCAGTGCCAAGACCTCCAAGTCTCCTTCCCACACCGGGATGTCAGGACGCGCCTTCCCACAACTGTCCGCAAGCATGTCCCACCTGCTGACCTCCGCAGGTATCAGTAACTTCTAACAAACACTGTCTCCAGATAAGCCCCTTGAGGTAAAGTTGACTTTCATAAAAAACAAGAGACTGGCTCTCTTTTTTCTCCTTTGTTTAAGAAATAGAGTTGATGAAGACTGCACTTGGAAAACTCAAGTTTGGGAATTTTCCCACTGTTACATAATTTTGTGGCTTTTAAACAGTATTTGTCATCTACTAAAATTCTTAAATTTGCATACTTTAAAACTTAGGGGCAGAATTTTGTCTAATCTCTTTGTAGAATCTTCCAAATGGGAAGATCTTGTGAATTTTAAAACCATTTGCTAAAATAGTTTAACGTGTAACTCCCTCAGTTAACCTCAGTTAACCTCAGAGAGCTAATTATCAACATTGGAGGAGATGAGCATAGATAATTTTAACAGAAACACTTCCATAATTGATAGAAGCGATTGGAAAATTAATGCATAATTTAGTAAGCATAGCATTCTTCCATCTGGATCTTTGAGACTTTATAAGCAATCTTTTTCCCAGCAACGACAGTCACAAAAACTAAATTACCGGATAAAATACTCAGTAGCAGGCCATCAGCAACTGCACTCTCACAGTTCTGTTGCTTAGTTGTTTTTAAGAGCATCGGTACTGTGGCACAGAATAGTAGCTGCATTTGCTGTGGGGAACTGCTGCTTCTCACCCAAGGGCATCCTCCTTCGCTGCCTGCTGGGTGCTGAGAGCTGGGCCCTGGAAACGGGCCCTTCTGCAGGGTGGTGTGGTGCCAGGCTCTGCAGCTAAAGGGCGCAGGATGGCCTGCCCAGCTTTCCCAGCATGGGGAGGCAGCAGGCTGAGCTGCACAGTGATGGGTGAGTCCTGCCCCAAACGATGTCTTCCAAGGAGCCCTGCAGAGCTTGTGGGTGCTTCCCTGTGAGTCCTGTTGCCCCAGGCTCTCCAGCCAGCACCTTCCCCAGGGACTCCTGGGCACCCAGAGACGGCTCTGGCCAACCCCAGAGACAGTGGCCGTTGACTGGCCTGTAGTCGCTTTCCCTATGGGGCCCGTATCACCAGGGAGAATCTCTTAGGATGAATGTCTCCTGCCCAAGCTGTGAGGCACTTGCTGCCATCAGACACGGTACCTGGGCAGCTACTTAAGGGACTCAGTCTGTTCAGTGGCTGGTGTAGGCTTTTGACGGTGATGCTCTCTGCTGTGTCACCATGGCTTGGTCACTGTGCTTGGCTCCTGATTGGATCTGCCAGTGCCAGATTGGGAAGGGCACTATTCGCTCCTGGCTTGTCCCCTCCTGCTGGCCCTCTTGTCTCCTTGTCTCCTCCTGCTGGCCCCGTTCCCTGCAGCCATGGTGCAAAGCTAGAGCCCAAGGGGTGGCAGGAGGAGAGAGGGGTCAGAGGGTGACAAGCTTGGGTGGTAGGCTTGGGGTGCCAGGCACACCTGCTCCAGGAAAGGGCCAGGCCCCAGGCACCAAGTTCAGCTTCCTTGGGCTTGAGAAGCAGCCAGAATAAGGGGGAGGGGTGCACAGAGAGACTTTGGCCCCTTCAGGGCCTGGCCTGTGATTCCTTGCTCCTCCTGCAGGCTGTGCTGGGCCACCCTGCCTCCCTCCTCACCTGGGAGGGAATGGAGGGCATGGGCCTGCCACACAGACCTTCCCTCCCCACCCCTCCTCTCCTCCTTCATCCTCTCCCACGGGAGGCCCTGTGAGGCCCTGAGATGTCTGGTCGCCTCCCTTCCCTCCTCTGGGGAACTTGGCACCTTCCTCTTGGGAAGCTCAGCAGGAGCATCAGACCTGCTCCCCTGGCCTGGCCTGCATTGTCTAGTGGACAGCAGGACAGATCCAGGACAGGGTGCCCCAGGCTCTATGCACATGTTCCTTCCCTGGGGGTCCCAAGTGGGCACACAGGAGGGTGCCTGGCTGGCCACTCTGGATTGTGGCAGCTGGCTGGAGCTCTTCTGGCAGGACTAGGGCTTCAGCCGCCTGTGCCCACGCACGTGTGTGAATGCATGAGCATGCATGTATACACATATCTGTGTACTGCTGGGCAGAGCCCTTTTCCTCACCTCTAGGTGGCTGGGCTGTGCTGCAGCCCCATGTGTCCCAGTCCTCAGAAAGCCAGTGCCCACAGCATGGACCCTCCCAGAGTCATCTGGGCAGGAGTGCCTCCTAAGCTTCCTGTGTGCCCCTAACTTGGTGGCCCCAGGGTAAGCGGACAGAGCTCAGCAGGGTGGGCAGAACTGGCCCACATCCTGGCCTGGTCCACCCAGGAGGGTACCTTGGATGAGGCCAGCAGCTGTGATGTCTGCCTCAGGGGACCCCTGGCCCATATCTGGGAGACACAGAGACCCAAAGAGGCCCCTGGGCCAGCAAGGCCTCCCCCTGCCTCTGAGACAAGCGGGGTGGGGGTGAGGCAGCCAAGGAGGAAGATAGACGTGTGCACAGGCTTCTGTCCTCTGCCAGTGCCTATGAAGCCTCCTGGGGCAGTGGGCAGAGCCTGGGATAGGGTACAGGAAGCCCAGCCCTGCCAGAGGAGCCCAGAAGCCTTTGAGAGTCACAAGCCTTGAGGATAGTGGAGACAGGATGGTGGAGGATGCACAGCCTCACACATGCACACAAGAATGCACACAGAAACACATACACACACCCCTGTGCACATAGGAACACATGCACACACCGATGGACACAAAGGAACACACACGCAAATGCACACAGGAACACAGGTACACAGGCAAATGCACACAGGCCACATGTACACACCAGTGGGCACACAGGAACACATGCACACACAAATGTGCACAGAGCTGCATGCATGCAGCACGCTCCTCTGGACTGCAGCACCCCAGAAGCCACCCATCCCTGGGTCCCCTGTCCCATCCTCCCACTTTACTGCCTCTTCCCATGCTGGTTTGTGGCCTCTTCCCTGTGGATGCTGAGGAAGCCCAGGCGTCTGCCCTCCTCGGCCATCTTTCTTGTGGCTGAGTTCATGGCTGGTCAGATCCTCCCAGTGCTGGAAGCTGTATTGTCTCAGTCCACCTACACCAGTCCCAGCATCTCTGTGGGCCCTGCATAGAGGGTGACAAAGGCCAGCTGGGGAGGAGACTCTGGGGCCCTGAGGGCTCGGTGGCCCCCGTGAATGTCCTTTGGGACCCTGACCCTTCATATGTACCACCTGGGCAGACAGTATAGTCTTTGAACTTCATTGAAACCCCTTTTGTGCCAGCCCAGCCTGGAGGCACTGGGCTCCTCTCTGCCGGCCACCCTGGGTCCTGTCCTGCATCTGCTCCCTGGCAGTGCCATCCTGAGGCAGGTGCAGCCTCTACTCTGAGCAGCTGCCCAAGGGCACCCAGGTGGCCTCGTGAGCTCCATCAGCCTGGGGATTCATTCTGAGGAAGTCCCTGCAGGTGGCGCCCAGAGCCACTTGGTGATAGACTAACCCAAGCTATTCCATCTGTTTCCCAGGTAAGCATTTCTCTCCTCGCCTAGTCCTTTATTTTAAGCCCCAAACCTAAGAAAGTGCATTTAGCCTAGACCCCGGGGCCTCCACGGTTGACCTGGAAGCTTCCAGGGAGGTGGGCAGAAGCATTTGGGTCTTCCGGCGGCTGCTTTCCCTCTCTGCTCAGACAGCTGGAAGCTCAGTGCCTAACTGGAGCCCATACCCAGCCATGTACGGGACCTCATGGTGGGCTCAGGCTGGATGCCACTGCAAGTGTCACCTGATTCCTCCTTTTCAGATCTCACTCCCAGGGTTCCCTCCTGGCAGGCAACAGCATAGCTCTCTGAGCTGAGGGAGAGACAGTGAGTCTAGAAGCCCGAGCACTTGTAGGCGGAGCCTGGTGGGAAGGGGTCACTGTGGGCGTGGCTGAAGGGTCCCCTCCTTCTCCTGGGAGTGACCAGAGCAGGAGCCTGCTGGTCACCTCGAGACCGTGGCCAGGCAGGGCATCAAGCTGGGGCTCCCTGGGGACCGCTGGCTGTTTTGGGCAACAAAGTTGGGGGAGAAGGCCCTGTGCCTCTGGCACAGGCCAACACCTTGCCATTATGAGGGGTCAGCCAGCCACTGACACATCCCAGAGGAGCCCAGTGCCAGTTGCCTATGAGGCAGCTGGTGCCAAGTGGTCTTGGGGGCTCTAGAAACTGGGGTTCTGGAGCGTCCCACAGAATGCCCCGCCCCAGTCTGTGTGTCTGAGGTTCTGCTTGTCTCGGCCACTATGCATGCAGCCCTGCGGGCCACGTCCTGTGGGTCACAGATTTGACATGCGTGTACACCATGTGTGGCTGGGAAGTGCAAAGATGTGTCCTCCTGAGATGCGTTGTGTGTCCTTCTGCTGCCACTGGCCCCAAGCCATGCAGGGTCCTTCACTGGGGTGCAGATCCACAGGGGACAGGAGGCTGCAGTCCCCACACTGACGCTGAGAACTGAACCTGTGATTCTGACCGGATGCTCACCCTGACCAAGGCCAAGGCGCAGGGCTGAGGATGGGCCGCTTCCCCGGAAATGTAGTGACTGTGGTCCTTACTGTCACAGACTGAGCTGGGGGACCACGGACTGAGGAGGGAGGAATTCTGTGGCAAAAAGATTTTACTTGGGTAACAGTCATAGTGCAGGCTGTCCACACAAGGTATCCCCAGCAGGACTTCATAGTCACTCATGGAAGGCAGCCTGAAGTACAGCCTCGGCTTCTGCAGCCTGATGACTTCCCAGTCTCCCCACCAATCTCGTAGCTGGGAGATACTGAGCTGCAGAGCAAAGGCCCCTTGAGTCCCTTGTCCCTGTCCCTGTCCTGGTCCTCCTGCAGGAGCCGTGGCCTTGCCCACGGTCAGGACTAAGGCCTGATCTGCCCTGCTCATGAGGCTGGACAGAGGGACACTGGGGTCCTGCACGGGTCCCAGGGCCCCTGCCTGTGCCGCCGCCCTCACCTGAGCGGGTCCCCAGGCACCTCTGGATGGTGGGGGGAGGGGAAGGAAGACGGCTGCTTCCTGCGCTTTTCATGGAAACCATCTCCTTCCCCATCTCCCTCCCCATCTGCTTTCTTTCCAGATAACATCTATTTTAGGACAGCAGTATGTGCTCTGCTCTGCCCACGCTCACCTCCCCCGGCATTTGGACATGGCCTCCTCTGTGGGTGGCTGCAGCTGTGGCCCTTTGTGTCCCCAGAGCACTTGGGGCAGGGCAGGGCAGGCTGTGGGAGTGCCCGGGGACCAGGAAATACAGTGTGAAGCCGCAGGTGGCCTGCAAGGGGCCGCCCGCAGCCAAGGTCCTGACCCAGAAACTTCTGGGCTGTGTCACGTGCAGGGCTCTCCCCAGCCCCCTGGAGGCTCAGCAAGGGCCAACCCCTGCACTGCATCCTGCATGGGCCACGGCTGTCAGTCACCTTCTACTGCGGGCTAGGTGGGAGCTGGGTCCCCAAGGAGTTGGACTTGAGTTCAGCTGGGTGGCTCTGCCCAGCTGGTCACCCCACAGCCAGCTCACAGAGTCCCCACCCCTAGCCCCAGTTTGTGCCTGCTTACAGAAGAGGATGGGCAGGGGACAGAGCCAGGGCCCCGACCGCCTGTTGCTGAAATGGTCACACCACCAGGGTCACCCAGGGTCACCCAGGGTCACCACGTTTGTCTCCACAGTGTACCATCCTCTGCATGGCCCTGTAGTTCTGAGCAGTGTGTGCCCCAGATGCCACACTGACCCCTCTGGGTCTGAGTTGAACACCTTTCAGTAAATGTCAGAAAAGACCAATAAGGTGTGCACACCTGCCATCTAGCACTCAGGGAGGCTGAGGCAGGAGGATCACAAGTTCCAGCCCAACATGGGCAATTTAGCAACTTAGTGGGAGCCCATTTCAAAATAAACAATTTAAAATGGACCAAGGATGTTTATTCCTAGCACCGGAAAAAGCACTGTCTCAGCAGCAGTCATGGGCTGTGTTCGGCTTCTTCCTGAGCACTTTGGGTCACTCACCTGGTGTCCAATCCTGGAAGTTGCCAGTCAGCAAGGTCCTAGGCAGAAGGCAGGAAGGGGGAGTCTACGCCAAGACTCAGGGCACAAACACCTGGCAGCTGCCCACCCCGGCTTATGCCCACCCCGGCTTATGCTCCCGGGGGGTTGGGGAGAGTTGAGTCAGTGTGGAGAGTGTCGGGGGATCACGAACAGAGGAGCGTGGATCTGCACCTCCTGGAGGAGGAGAGACGAGGGGAGGCCCAGGACGTCCACCTGGCTGTGGAGTCCCCCGCCTGTCACCTCAGCCCTGTTCCCCTCTGAGCCGCTGGCACGAGCTATCGCCTGTCTGCCTTTCAGCAGATGGTGCCCAGTACCCAGGCAGGTCCTGCCCAGTGCTCTGCATGTCCCTACAGGTGGCCCTGCACCAGTGGAAGGTGGGTGGCCAGGACTGCAGGCCTCAGAATGGCTTCCTGTCAGGGCAACACCATCATTGGGCTACATCATCAGAACCAGATGCCCCCCCCCCGATGCCCAAGGTCCACCCTACACACAGTGCCACTAAGCCACCCAGTACCTACACAAAGAGGCCCTGGGAAGCTCTGTGGTCAGTGCCTGGCTCAGCCACTGCCCAGTGAAGCCTTGCTGTGAGCTGGGCTGGAGCAGAGGATACACAGATAAGGACAGCATCCTCCCTGTGGAGCCCATGAGCCTGTCTACCCCCCTGAGCTCCTGTGAGACTGGCTCACAGGTTCATGGGGACCCTGACCCTGTGCTACAGCTCTCTGTGCTTCCCCTCCACGGCAGAAAGGGCTGAGGGAAGCAACTGAGCAGCAGGAAGAAACAACAGTGTTGGGGTTTAAGTCTGGATGACCCCAAAGCCTTGTGTGTCATGGGTGCAGGCTTTTGTAGTTTGTGACTGACTCATGGTCCAACTCTGGGATTATGGGTATGAGTGTACACCCAAATAGGTGTGGCCTACATACAATATAAGGGACAGAAAGAGTGTTCTCAGTTGCTCCTCCCCTTTTGCTCCTGTTGCTTTTGCTGTCTTCTATCACCATGAACTGTTGCCCTCTGCCACACCACCTTGCCTTGGAGCCAGATGATTATGCACAGAAACCTCCACACACTGTGAGCTAAATAAACCTTTCCTTCCTTCATTTTGGGCAGCAGGTATTTAGTCTCAGTGATGAGAGAAAAATAAACAAGACAGAATTTGGTACTAGAGGAATGGAGCTGCTTCTGTGACTATACCTGACCATGTGGTACAAAGCCTTTGGGAATGGCTTGTGGGAAGAGTTTGAAAAGGTTCAAAGATGTCACCTGAAAAGTAGTGCTTTTCTGTAGGATTTAGGCTGTTGTATATAGGAGATTCTGGTGAGAGCTCAGGAGACCAAAAGGCTGTCAGGAATCCTGCCAGTAAAGATAAGGCTTGGGAGGTTTCTACTGGGAAGAAAGAATGCATTGGGTGCTGGATTCCACATGATGTGTATTATGGCATGGCAGAAAGCTTGCCTACAATTTGCTCTTGTCCAGAAACTACCTGAGACTGAGATTAAGGGTGGAGGACCAATTAATCTGACAGAAGAAATTTCAAGGCAATTGATTGTTGAGGTTGTGGCATGGCTACTGTTGTGGGCTTTTAGCTAGATCTATGTTGCAAATCAAGAGCAAACAGCCCAGCAGGGTGACTTAAAACACTGTGATTTCAGCCAGAAAGGAAGCTCCAGTAAAGTGTGGACTGCAAGGATAGAGCTGAGAAGATTCCAATTGCTGAGAAGGAAAAGGATGATATAAAAGATGGTCTGAGAGCATCACAAAAAGCAGCAAGTCTTGAACTTTGTAGCTTCAAAACTGTAAAAGTGAAAGACTACTTTAGGAGAAAGCCACATAGCACCATGTTCCAGAATGGCAGCAGCGTAGAGAATTTGTTCCTCACTATCAAGTCCAGAATGATCAGCATCCAGGCACTCAACCCCCGACAGGCAAGAGAAAAAAGTCTGGCTGCTACTCCAGCTAGCAGCAGACCGTGGCATCATCCATGTGATGCTGATTTTAGGTGCATGCAGAATGGTAGAGTTATGGGGTTAAAAAGGCTTCCCCCCAATTTCAGAAGGCTTGGGAGGCCAGGAAGTGTGCCCCTTGGGAGGATAGTGTGTGAAGCCAAAGGTGTGGTGGAGACCCTAGAAGTTTGGAGAAGCCAAGAATGTGGATTATCCAAGGAAACTTGCAAGGAGGGAATAAAGCCGGCCCAAGGGAGAAGCTGTAGGAGCTACAACCACAGGAAGTGCTGTAGGGACAGAGCCATCCAAACCCTATGGAGCTCACAATTTACCACAGATTGCTTTGAATGTTCTACCTGGACTACCAGGACTTAATGTTTGCCCTACTCAATTTTGGACTTGTTCTTGTTCCAATCCTTTCTATCCCCATTTGTATCTTTTGGAATGGTAATGTTTATCTTGTATATTGAATGCTGGGACATTTTAACTTTTTATGTTATTTATTTTTTGTTATTTGTCATTTGTTTAATTTTTCACTTATATAGGGGTTTGCAGCTAAGAATTTGCTTTAGATCTCCAAGGAGACTTGAGACTTGGACTTTTTAGCAATGCTGAAATTGTTAGGTATTTGGCAACTGTTGGAGATACACTAAATACCTTTTGCATAAAAGGTATGCATGAGTCTTTGGAGGGGGCCAGGGGTGAAATGTTATAGTTTGTGCCTGGATGTCCTCCCAAACTTAATGAGGATGGGCTTCTAGAATTTGTGATTGATTCCAATGCTGGGATTATGGGTGTGAGTGCTACACCCCAGTGGGTGTGGCCTACACATAAAGAGAGAAAGTGTTTTCTCTCCATGCTCCTCCCTTTTTAATGTTGTTGTTTTTGCTGTCTTCTGCCACCATGAACTGTTGCTCTCTGCCACATCACTCTGCCTTGGACCCAGCTGATTATGGACTGAAACCTCCACAGAATGTGAGCTAAATAAACCTTTTCTTCCTTCACTTTGGGCATGAAGTATTTTGTTTCAGTAATGAGAGAAACATAAGTAATACACAGGGCCACCTCCTCTTGCCAGGCCCCCACACTCTGAAAAGTGCTCAATGTACAAAGCTCATGGGCTTTGGGGGCACAGCGGCTGGGCCCCACTTTTCTTTTTTTTTTTTTTTTTTTTTTTTTTTTTTTTTTGGTCTTTTTCCTTTTCATCGGTACCAGGGATCGAACTCACGACTGCCTGCTTTCAAGGCAGGCGCTTATGCCGCTGAGCTAAATCCCCAGCCCCTAGGCCCCACTTTTCACAGAAAGGGGCACTGTGAAGAAATGCACTCTGCTGCTCTGTCCTGAAAGCAGCCCTGACCCCTTGGAATGACCTAGTCAATGAGTGTCCTCACTGTCCCCAAATGGCCAGGACAGTGAGACCATCAGCTGAGGGCAGAAAGCTCCTCCAGGTGGAGCCTGGAAATCCTGCCCGTCCCCCAGTGGTGACCTTGAGCCCAGCACTGACGACCTTCCTCCTGGAAATGCCTTATGCAACTCTGGTCTCCACCTTGATCTGAAAAGAGCCCACACAGCCTGCACACTGGGATGGGACCTGCTAGTCAACCCCTGCAGCGCCCGCTAGGCTGGACAGAATGGGAGAAGGCGGGCGCTGGCTTGGTTGGGATTTTGGTGTTGAGGAAATCTTTTCTCACACTTGGCTCCCATTGAAATATAATTTATGTGCCATAAAATCTCCCTTTGTGATGATTCTTTAGTGAACTTACAGAGTTGCATAGCTACCACCACAAGTTCTCATACCTTTTTCAGACATTTCACTGCTGATGCTGTCCATCTGGCAGGTGCCGTGCTTTCTGTGGGTGAGTGGAGTCCCATTGTGCAGGGATGCTGGGGTTGCCATGGTTCCATCATGAGTGATGTGGCTGTGACCATGGATGGGCCCCGTCCGCTTTCCTTGGGTGGGAGGCAGCTGGCAGAACCGTGGGTGACATTTTGGGCCTGGCAAAGCTGTTTTCCAGAGTGGTGGCCGCTTCATAGTCCTTGGTGACTCCTGTGTCCTGTTGACACTCATGATGACGTCTCCACTGCCTGCGCATCCCTGGATGGCTCTGATCGTGAGGACCGGAAACACTGTGCGTGCTTCCACGTCAGCAGCTGCTTCCCGCTTCCGTCTTCTCTCGGGTGAAACAGCCATCTTCCCCTTCACTCATTTCCAGTTGGATTCTTTCATCTTGTTAGTACTGAACTGCAGAAGTTCTGTGTATATTCTGGGTTTTATTCTTTTAATAGAAGGAAATTGTATCAATATTTTTTTCTCAGTCTCTGGCTTGTCTTTTGTGTTCTCTGTGATGTCCTAGGAAGTTTTTAATCTGGATCAAGCTCAGTTTTTTCTTTTCGTGGTTCATGCATCAGGGTCAGACCTAAGGACTCTGCCCAGCCCCATGCTTCCATTTTCTCTGTGTTGTGTTCTCAGTCACAGCTGTTTGTCTAAAAGGAGGGTTGGGGGCGCAGCATTGTTGGAAAGGTGAGCTCCCCCCTACTGCACCATCTGGAGCCTCTGCGGACCGTCCAGGCATGGGACAGATGGCCCATTTGTGAGCTGAGTGTTGTCCTGAGCATCTTTGTGTCTTTTTCTGCCGCGCGCGCGGCGGGATCCTCTCGGCCCCAGGACAGTTTGAAATCCAGGAAAGCAAGGGCTAGAACTTTGCTTCTTTTCCAAAATTATTTGGGCTGTAGTGAATTCTTTGTGCTTCTTAATAGATTTTATGACCAATTTGCCTATTTCCACTACAGTGATCCTGCTGGGCTTTTACCAATGCTGTAAATCAATCTCGATACTATGAAGTCTTCCAGTTCATAAGCAAGCGTCCCCTCCCCTATTCAGATCTTTAGCTTTTCCCAGCAGCGGCTCATGGCTCACAGTGGGAAAGTCTCACTTCTTTCCTGGGCATCTTCCCGGAATGTTTTTATTCTTAGACTGCTGCCGCAAGTGGTCTTTCTTTCTGTTTTTTTGTTTGTTTGTTTATTTCTTCTTTCTTTCTTTCTTCTCCCTTCCCTTCCCCTCTGTATTACTAGGCATTAAACCTAGGGCCTTTCCACTAAGCTCCATCTCCGGACTTGTTTTTTGTTCTTATTTTGAAAAAGGATCTAAGTGCCCAGGCTGGGCTCAAACTGTGATCCTCCTGCCTCAGCCTCCCAGAGTGCCTGGGTTTCAGGTATGTGTCACTATGCACCTTAATTTCATCTTTTGATCATTTCTTGCTGCATACAGAAGCACACTCAGTGCTTATATGTTAATCTTGTATTCAATGACCTGACCAGAATCATTTAGTAGATTCTTTTGCTCTTGTAGACTCTAGGGTTTCCTGCTGTGTCCTCTGGGAATTAAGACCATTTTCTATGTTTTCCAATCTAGATGCTTTTCATTTTTTCCTCACGTTATTCCATTAGCTGAAGCCTGAGGTCAGTGTCAAGCCTGGGTGGAGGGAGTGGACCTTTCCACCCTGCCCCGACCTTGGCTCCCTCTTCCTCCTCAGGATGCTGGTGGTGTGGGTGGGGGCAGGCTGCCAATGTCCCCCTAACATGCAAGCGTCCCTTCTCCCTTCTTTCCTATTTGGTGTGCATCAGGGTTAGCAGGTGCTGGATTCTCCAGGTCCTGTGTGAACGACGCCACCCTCTCACTTTCCTGCAGAGCAGCGCGTGGGAGTCCTGGGGAAGCCCTGCAGCAGGGCGTGGGCGGCACCTATACCCCTGGCGCTTTGCCCAGTCGGTCTTAAGCACCCGGCTTTGGGGACAGGGAGGGGCTGCCCCTTCTGATGTGGGAAGAGTGTAGCTTCACGAGATCACTAGGCCTGGACCCCAGTTCGCGAGGATCCCTAGGTGCTAGCCCAAGCCTGTGCCCGTTGCTTGGCAGGATGGTTTAACTTCCTGGAGATCTGATGCAATGCTTTGATTTGATGCTATCATTTTTTTGATAAATTCTAAACATGCAATAAATAAGTAAATACATAGAACGAATTCTTTCCGCTGCTAAGAGCATTTAGCTGCCAACATTCGTGCATATTTGTTTCAGACGTTTTCCTAAAATATGTTGATATTTTTACAAAAATTAAAACAAAACAAAACAAAAACACAAGAAAGAATAACATGGCAGGCGGAATACACTGAGAGGAGACAAGCAGCCACGCAGCTCCCACGGCCCTGAGGCCTTAGCCTGCGCTGCCTACGGGGCCGCATACAAGGGCGCCGCTGCTGAAAATGCTGGGAATCCAGAGACAGTGAAGCCTTCGCCCAGGGTCGGAGGCTGTGTGCCTCCAACTTCTGCAAGGGTTGGAGCTCAGGGACCGCCCCCCAGGCTGGAGGCGGGGCTGATGGGCAGCTTGCTGGGGCTGCGATTCCAGACTTTACCACCAGGTGGTGCTACAATCGCACCACTTCCCCAGGTTGCCTAAGCACCACTGCCCTTGAGATGCTGCAGCCCCGTCTAGTGGTCTCCAGCCTCAGCCAGCATCAGGCCTCTCTCCTGCTTCCTGCCCCAGGTTTGTCGGGTCACTCTGCAGCCCTTTCTCTGCCCCTCCCCAGAGGCCTAGACGTTGCACCCTGGGAGCTGGTGGAGCACCCCCACCCACTGGCCTCCATGTTGCATGGGTTTTGTGTCTCTCCACAGGTCCCTGCCAGCCACCCTGTGTCCCTGTGGGGTCTCTGGCTGCTGCTGGCAGCTGGCTGTACAGACGCCCAACTGGCTGGTATATGCATCCCCCTGGCATCCCAGTCTTCCAGTCCTTGCTCTCGGCCTGGAGTTGGGCTGGGACAACAGTAGGTGGTCCTGGGTGCTTGGCAGGACTGGGCTTTTGCTTCTAGCTCTGAGATGGACAGGAAGATCCAAGCTGCCCGTCTCCCCAGGCTGAAGGAGCCTTCCCACCTGTGAAGGGCTGGGTGGGCAGAAGTCACCAGAAAGCAGTGACAGGATGGCTGGCTTCTCTGATCAGCGGGCTTCGTCTGAGACCTGGAGCTGGTTTTACCTGTCCTGGCCACTGCAGCCTGGCCGGGCCCTGAGTGCCCCAAACATCTATGAGGGGCTCCCACCAGCCTGTCCTTCTGTGTCTGGTGGCAGTAGAGAGGGACTTTGGCCTTGTCCCCGGCCCTGTGGTAGACAGAGAGGGAGCAGTGCAGACCTGGCAGGGCAGGGGCTGGGAAGGCAGGGGCTGGGACAGCGGGGGACCAGGCGTGGCCTGCAGAGCCCTGCTGAGACTCAGGGAGCTGCCCCGGGTCACTTGAGGGCTGAGCCTCTCCCTAGAGAGCTTCACATACCAGGCCAAAGTCCCTGCTGTCCTGGGGCCCCCACGTTGGAAAGCCCAAAGGTAAGGGCCATTTGCTGGCACTCACTTTCTCACTGATGTCTGATGGGTGGGCCTCAATGGCTGGCTGCATCCCCCGACTCGGAAGGGCGCTTGCTATGTGAACTGGCCAGAACCCTCATCTGCTCTGTGGCTCATGGCTCAGGGTGTCATCCCCACCTCCCTGCCCCAGGCTCAGGTGTCCACAACTCGGGACCACCAGCCTGGAGCCCACGCCCACGGCCTGTGCCATCCTCCAGCTAGGCCTCATCCCTGCCCCAGCCTGGGCTTGGCTCTCTTGGTGGTAGCCATGGTCACCTTCCCCACCTTGTCGCCCTCTTGGGAGTGCTGAGGTGCCAGCTGGCAGCTGGGCTATCAAATCTTTCCAGGAGTTTCCAGTGTTTCATTAACCAATGCTGAACTCAGAACTGCACATCCATCGTTCCTGTGATTAGATTCATGTCCTTGGTGCCCAGTAGTGCTTCCCGCAGGGGTGTCCTGGGTGGCTGAGCAGCCACTATCCACCACGGCCTCAGCACCTCAGGTCATTAATCCTGGCCCCAGAAAGTCCTGCTCTTCTCATTTGCAAGTTTTAATGCCGCTCTCAAGGGTCCTGCTTTCCAAGTGGTGATTACGCAGCTGTCCCCTCCCTGGGCTGCCCTCGACTGCGCTTTTGATTTATGTGAGTGTCGTGCTGGTGGGTGCTTCCTGGCATCTGATGAGTTCCACTTAGAGTAGCCACCGATTACCCCTGGACACAGACATTTATAGTGTGTCAGAATTTGTGCTCCTCTTTTGTGACCCTTATTCCTTTGTGTTGCCTTTCGCACTATGGAAAATTCCAGAAGCACAGAGAAGGCACTGTAGCAGTGTTGTGATGCCCTATAAATGTCCCCCCTCCACCGTGGAGTCACCACCTCCTGGCCAGTCCCATCTCCCCGTGTCCAGCCTGACTGTTCCCTGCGGCTCTCTGGACAGCTTGGGACCAATCCTAGCTTCAGTGTCTGCCTTCGGTGCCTCCACGTCACTTCTGTGAGATGTCTTTGGTCCCAAGGTTGCTGGAGAGACACACACCTGTGGCTGGCTCTGTGAACACTCGCATGGCTGGGTTACTTGTTGGATGTGCCTGAAATTTATTTCCATGTGTATATAGAAGCACTATTTTGGTTGATACAATGTGTCAACTTGAGAAGTTTAGAATTTTAACCAAGAGACTCTTCCACAGGAAGCCAGGGTTCTTTGCAAATATCCTCATCCTGTGCAAGAGGAGGGCACAGAGATTTTATGAGTGCTACACCTGCCCTGGGAGGTGGGCGTGGCTTGCCTACAATGTAAGGGAGGAGAAAAGCCTCGTTCTTCCCATTTTGCTCTGATTGCTTTTGCTGGCTGCTGCCTTGAAGTGTTTTTGCCCCAGTGTCATGCCACGCTGCCTTGGAGCCAGGACTGAAACCTCCACAGACTGTAAGCTAAATGAACCTTTCCTCCATTTTGGGTGTCAGATATTTTGTCCTAGCAATGAGAGAAAAGTAACTAACTCAAGCATCAAGCGGGCCTTCTCCAGGCAGCAGCGTCCAGGTAACTCCAATATGTCCTACCTGATGTTCCTGCTCCACATTTCTGTGGCCTTCTCTGCCCTTCTATCTAGGATGTCCCTGTCCCTGCCATGTTGTTGGTGGCTGTGGTTTAGGACATGTCTTGAGCCCTTGGCAGGCATCCAGCCCCGCCTTGTGCAGAGGTTCCATGGCCTTGTATCTGCAGAGGCTGGGCCCTTGGGCTCAGCCCACTTGGAACCACTCCACCGTGTAGCTGGGCTGGGTCTGCACCAACTTGGACCTCTCTGTTGGTGCTTTGCTTACATTTCTGGCTGTTTGCTGGTGCCATGCAGCCCTCCTGGGAAGCTGCTGCCCTGGCTGGGCAGTAAAAGGGGTGAGTGGAGAGGGGAGGAGGAGCAGCGATGGCTCCTTGGCTTGTCCCTGATCTGCGAGACAGATCAGCTGGGCTGCTTTGTGTCATTCAGAGCCAAATCCATGTCCCCTTGCACTCTCTGCCCAGTGGATGGGCAGGGCCACCCTGCTGAGGTCACCACAGCCCATGCTGCAGGGCTACACATGCATTTTCCTGGGCGGATGTTCCACAGAGGCGTCTCCCCGCCCCAGAATTCAGGGAAACCATCTTCCTGGCCTGGGCTGAGACACAGACCAAGGAGAGAGGTAGGATGTGTTATGATAACTCGTTTGCAAATATTCTCTTTTCCTTTGTAATGGGCCATCAGGACCTTTTGGGGCTCTGTGGCTGCACAGTGCATAACTTTTCCTTCAGAATTAGATGGCAAGGGCTCTGAGGCCCAGCAGATGTGAAACTCAAGGTGGCTGGGGCATCAGGCCCCACCTGCATTTAAACCCTCTGTGTGCATCTGATCAACAAACCACAGGTGTGAGGGCTGAGGCAGTGCCACGTGGTCACTCCTTGGATGTCTTCCAGTCCACCCAGGAATCTAGTTCTCATCTCTGGGCTCAAGGGGCTAAAGGCTTTCAAGATGTTAATTCCAGGATGCGCAATGGACTGGCCAGAGGGCAGCAGGTGTTGGCCTCGAGTATGGGTTGGGGACACCACAGGTGATGGTGGGCACGTCTGGTTCCTGTGTTCAGTGTGGGCCCATGCTGGGACAGGACTATGCTGGGGACATGCTGGGCAGCAGAGCTGACAGCTGCACAGGATACACCATGGAGAAGCTGGCGGGTTCCCCAGTAGTAGCAGCAGCCCCTGGAGGACTCCTGGGGACGCCATCTCTTGGAAGTGGACTGAAGCTTTGGACAAGCTGTGCTTTTGCCTATGGGGTGTGACCCCCAGGTTGAGGGGGCTCCGTGGAAGGACAGGTGCTGCTAAGAGCCCTGGGGTGTGTGTGTAGGGGTGTAGGGGGCTCCAGTGTACCCAGAAGTCCATCAACAGCTGCTGCTCCTGCCCTGGAGACCAGGGCCAGGGCTGTTTTCAGCTCTACCCTGTGTGACCACACAGGACAGGCAGGTGAGTGTCTGGCCTCGACTGGGGGTGGGTGGACTAGGACAGTCCTTGTTTAACGAGCTGCCTGCTCAGTGAATGTTATTACTTATGACCCATCTTTTAAAATTTTTGTACAGTTCTGTACATCCTGTTTCTAGAGCTGCTGTTTTTGTACAGTGTGCAAGTTGTACTGATTGTGCTGGACGGTGCGTTACTGCGGTTTTATATCCTGTTATAGACTATAGCACTGAACGTAAGGATTACACAGGCAAAATCAGTTATCCGGTGGGAGTTTGCTCTGATGTCTCTCTGTGCCTAATGCTGCGGTGGGTATGCTCTCTATGCCTCCTCATTCACACCAACTCACTTCCTGGCCAAGCCACAGGGCGGGAAGTGGGAAACAGGCAGGGTTTGTGCACTAAACCTGGCAGACTCAGCAGAAACACTCACAGCCCTATGGATGGAGCCGAGCCCTGCAGAAGGCCAGCTGCTGTGTCCCGTGAGCCCTGCCTGTCCTGCAGGGCCAGGACCCTCACCAGGCAGAACAAGCACACCTGGCCCAGTGTTTGTGGAGGGGAGAAATCAGCAGCTCTCAGGTACCCCGAGGAGACAGGCTGGCAGCCGTGGGGACTGTCCTGGGTACCGTATACATGGCACCATGCAGGTATGATACATCTGCCTCACTGTGGGCTCAAAAGATCACTTTCTGTGAATAAACAGTGAACACAGAGCTGCTGCTGTTAAAGCGAAAATGCTCAAACCACGGCTAAGGAACCACGTGTGGTACCAGACAGTCTGCTGCCAGTGGGCCTGGTGGCACAGTCTCACCTCAGTGGTAGGAGACTGGAAAGTGACCCAGCCAGGGCAACACCATGTGCGTCTGCTGCTCCTCTCCACGATGTGCAGAAGCTGTCATGCTTTCCAAAGGTAAGGGGCTGCTAACACTCTGTACAGCCCTTATAAGAACATGTCTTAGAGGAATGATTCACAAAGCCCTGCGACTTTGAGGAGACGACAGTGCCATGGCTGCCCTGTCCCCACTCCTATCTCCTTGAGCTACAGACTGTCCCAGCACTGCACCTGCCCTGGCCACCCTGAGAACAAGCACTCCTTGTTTTGGGTCAGTGCCTGTGGTCTCATCTGCACCGAGCTGCAGCAGAGGCCCCATGTGTCAGCCATCGCCACAGACATGCTGCGTAACAAACCATCTAGACACAATTCCCAGCTCTGAGCACATTTCCTGCCTGTTGTGGGCCTACAGCTGTCTTGTCAGGCTCTGCTCCCCATGGCTTGCTCTAGGCCAGGACAGGAGGTGACTGTAAGGGGGCTCAAGCGGACTGATAGTGCAGTGTGGAGCTGGCTGATGTGCCCTCGGCATGGCCAGGCTGACCGGAGGGCAGGAAGCAGTCCTGCAGGAGGAAGCAAGCCAGGAAGTGGAAGGCCAAGCCTCACGTGTCCCCACCCATGACTAACCCATCATAGGGTGCAGTGCACAGGTAGAGCTGTGGGCTTACCAAGCTGAAGGGTCCCTGGTGACTAGGGGCTGTCACTAGTGTGGGCAGGCTTGCCTCACCAAGCAGGTCCCCGGAGGTGCTGGCCCTGCCCTGGTCTTGCCACTCTTGAAGGTCAGTTCTTGCTTAGTCCACCATGGCGCAAAGTGCAGTACGGTTTTTGGGTCACTATGAAGACATCGTGACCCTCCCACCTGCAGTGGGTGACAGCCCCCCCCCCCCAGGCCTGGGCTGCAGGGGCTTCACAGATGCAGTGCTCCCCACAAGTTCTAGTTTGTCCCTAGGGATGGTGGTCAGTCCCTTTGGCCTGGGGATCATTCCCACAGGGTCCTGGACCCATGAGAGCTAATGAAAGAGCGGGAGGCAAGACCAGAGGTGGAGGCAATGAACGCAGTCTTTATTTACACCACAAGAGTGACAGTGCGCAAAGTGGTACAAACACTGGACTCCAGGGGTGGCAGGAGAAGCTGACCATCGGAGAACACCGTGGTCAGCGGAGCGCCACCCACACAAAACAAACAAGAATGAAAAAACCGAAACAAGACCTCCGACTCCACTGAGCAAAAGAAAGAACCATGGGGAAGGTCCAGACAGTAGAAGGTGACGCTGACTCGCAGGGCCCAGCGGGTGCCCGGACAACGTCCGCTCCTGCCTCATGGCAGGCATCTCTGGAGTGAGGCCGAGCCGGGAGAAATGTGCAGAGGTCACCGCACTCGGCCTCTGAAAACCAGAAAAGGCGCCTCTACTATGGAGCGCACGCACCAGAAAACAAAGAGGGACGTTGCTGTCCTTCCTGCTGGAGGCTTTGCCAGCGCGGGTGGCCGTGCCCTGGGCCCTAGGCGGCAGCTGGGTGCAGGGCTGCCAGGAAGGGGACTCCTCAGAGCCATGAGCAATTACAGGGCCGGCAGGGCGAACAGGTGTGGCAGCCCTGCGGCAGGAAAAAAGGAAACAAACCGAACCAAACCGAACTCCTCCAAATCAACTTGGGAGACAGCGGCTCTCATCGAGCGTCTGTGGCCCCCGGAAACACTGTTTCCACATAAATACAATAAACTCTAGTACTGGTAGGTCACAAGTGCTAGGTAAACTTTTTCTTTAATATGACAAATGTGTAAGTAGTCCTTTTAAATTTTTCTTACAATAAAAAGTACACTTTCTTAAGAATAAGTTCAGTAAGACTCAAACTCCCCACCCCTCCTCTCCTTCAAGGTTTTGTTTTGTTTTACAGAAAAATCCCCATCTTTTTATATCTGCAAATGTCACGAGAGGGGGAATGAAAGGCGTTCTTCTTCCTCCCCAGAGCTGCCAAGGTCGGCGTGCAAAATCCGTATACAATATAAAGACATGCCGGGCGTAGGGCCATGCAACCTCCAGGTGTAGGAAACTTAAAAAAATAGATTCATATGTTTATATCTCTCTATTTATATATGTATCAATGCCCATGGAACATGTGGGCCCAAAGTCTACAAAACAAGGAATGAGCACGAGGCCGTGGCCAGGGAGGAATGCTCCGACAGGAGCCGGAGGTCCATGGCTACTGCTGCAACAGTCAGACTCGCTGGCCCTTCCTCTCACAAAGGTTGTAAGGAAAGAGAAACTGAAACACTTCGACAAAGCCACCCAGAGCTGGAGCCTGGCAGGGCGGTGGCGCCGCCTGCTGGTAGGGTGTGGGCATGACGTGCGCGGCGGGGCACCTCGGCAGGGCGGGAGCCAAGCCGGTCACTGGCCAGGACTCCGCTTTACTGAAGGGCTTAAAGTGCTCATTCTGGCCGGTGCCCCCCAGGCCTCTGCAGAGGAAGGAAAAGGCCAAGGCCTGGGCGCGGTGGAGTCGCGTGCAAAGCTCTTCCTGCTGCGTCTTGCCTGCGGGGGCCATGGCCACCCCTGCCACTGCCCTGATGCTGGCTGAGGACACGGCCTACTGTGTCTTCAGGGAAAGAAAAGGCTACATGGTAGTGGATGCAGCAGGCTGTGGAGTGGGTGTGTCGGTGAGGGTTACCTGTGGCCACCAGGCCCCGCTGAGCAAGACTGGGAGCCCCGGGTGGTGACAACCTGGCCACCCAGCGGCCCAAGTTATCCCTGTCTGAAAGCACAGTGAAATGATGTGGCCCCTTAGGCGCCATGGGGGCACAGGGCCACAGGGTGTGGAGGCTGGAAGAGCTGGTGCCAGCCTGTCACCAAGCAGCGCCACCAGTGGGAAGGGACCTGGGCAGCTTCCTGCCAAGGGGCTTTGGTGCCAAGAGAAGCCCATGGGGCGGGGAAACTCAAATGCACCCCGAGACCGTACTGCCCTGCTCTCTGCCTGCCGTCTGGGCAATGCCCAATGGGACAGTGACCGGGAGACCAAGAAGACGCGCTCATCCAGGCACTAGTCCGGCTGAGTTTGTGTCTACCCTGTAAACGTCCCCCAATTTGGAAACCTGGCTCGGTGTCCCTCCTGAGCCTCTGCACCTCCTCCCTCAGGTCCGAACTATGACACACTTTGGAATGAAATTGGTGGCTTCAAGTGCTATAAAATAAGTTACCGGTAAAAGTGGCTGTCAGTTCTGTAAAGAGAAAAAGAGCAAAGACAAAGCCCTGGGGTGCCTCCAGGAGCGCACGCTCAGGGCAGGCAGCAGGCCCGGCTTCCCACACAAACCCCAGCACGGGAAGGGCTGGTGGGCCGCGTGGGGCTGACATACGTGGAAAGTCTCTGGGAAACCGGGCCTAGGGGTCTGTTCTGGTGTGGGCAGAGGGGTCCACACACGACTCATCAGTGCTGAAGTCCGGGCCAGCAAAACACCACCCCTGACACAGGAACACGCGGGGAGCTGGGCCCTGGGCTCCTCTGCACAGCTCCTGGGACGGAGCCAGGACAGACAGACTGGCTGGTGTCACCGGGAAGGCCTGGCTCCTTACCCCACTGGATGCTCACGTTCAGAAAGTCAGTTCCCAGGGGCGCGGCAGGGGCCTGCTCCCAGCACGAAAGAAACACAAACAAATCATAAAAAAACCATCCAAGGTAAAAAAAGGTTCAATCAAGAATTTAGAAAAGAAAAAGTTTTAGACATTATTACCATTCAGAAAACTGCTAAATGGAGAGAAAAAAAATGTAAAATTCACAAAACAATGCTTATTTAAGGAACTTTTTGTGAAAAAATTCATACAAAAATCAACAGCAAATTTATATCCTTTGCTACAAAAACTCATTAGGTACCTAAGTGCATTGAGGCTTGGAGAGTGGGGCCTCTGTTAGAAAATAATTAAAATGAAAGTACAAACAGGTAGGGAAGCTGCCCGGGGCAAACGGTGGTACTCGCTCAGAAAGCTGCCATCAGAGCTCAGCGCCGTGGCCTCCGCCCGGACCGCTCTCCCTAGCACCGCGGAGCTGGCGCCAAGCCCTCCACTTGCCAGGACCTTCACGATCTGCATTTATTATATAGATATATTTTCTATAAATGCATATAAATATTTACCAAGATCTCAGAAGAATCAAGTTTCTTAGCTTGGGATACATTGGAATATGTATTATACATATATATATATCTATATATATATATTTATTTAGACCTAAGGTAAGCAATGCTTCATGCTGCTTGCTCTGGATGAAAGCATTCCGACCGCGGCACGCAGGTGTGCGTCTACGACATGCTTCACGACCAAATGGAGATGCTCACTGCCACGGGACGGGTGAGGAAAGAACACTTTGGATTCATTCAACAGTTGCTGGACTTCAACCCCCAGCAGTGTCAGCCGCGCTTCCGGAAGGAACACCTCCACTTCCTCAGACGGCCACACAGCCGCACCCCACACAGCCGGCCACACAGCCGCTGTGGGCGGTAGTGCTGCCCTTGGAGCGCCAGGCCAGCACCACTGGGCTCCCCAACCATAGGACACGGTCTCCCCAATTCCTGCTGTAGATTTTTTCTTAAGGCATTGTTCCTCAGACTTCAGAAAACCCAGCCACAAAAATCCATCAGAGCAGTAAAAAAAAGGCACAAACTCGTATCTTCCGATGGCTTTGAGCTCACGCTGATCCCCAGGCTCCCATTCCACTTTGTCCAGTCTTTCCGTTAAAGGTTCCTCCAACTCTGTCCCTGCCTGGCTGCATGCCCCAGGGGATGCCTCAAAGGCTCCTGGGACAGGCCAGAGCTGTAGAAAACTTTCTGTTTAAAAAAAAAAATAAGCTACAAGATGAGCTGAGTGGTTTACACGGAGACTGTAGATGTGGGTAAGAATCAAACTTTAAGCACCAGTTTTAATCAAGTTTGTTTTGTATTATTAGATCTTTGATTTTCATTTTCCTTTCCTCGTGTCAACTAAATCCGGCAACTCTATCCCCAGCCGCCACAGCTCCATCCTGTGGCTTTGCCGGGGGCTGCCCAAGTGTGCTTGGCTTCCACGTGTCTGTGCGTCTGAGCGCACGTCGCCACTGTCCCGTGTCCGAAAGAGGCTGCCACACCGGTGTGCGTCAGGGTGGCGGAAAGGCCTCTGGCTGCTGCTGCACGCCTGGCATCCCTGTGCTCAGAGAGCCTGTGCGGGACGCATGAGTGACATGGGAAAGTTTCCTGGCTGAGCTTCAAGACAGACAAACAAAGGAGAGACAGCAGCTTCGAGAGGTGCTACAGGGGTGGCTCCTCTTCCATGGGCTCCTCCTCCGGCCTGTGTGGGAGGGAAGGAGTGCGGTGGGTGGTGGTGCCCACACCTGACCCCACATGGGGCCTGCCTGCAGCCAGGGACTCTTCCTCAGAGTCTCCAGCCCTACACACTGCACTGGACAGCGCCGTATGCCTGGTCTGTTCTGTCCCCGGAGGATAGGCCCTGTGGCAGTGGCAGGGAAAGGCCCAGCTCACAGGTGAGCCTGGCAGCCCATGGGCAGGCAGGGCAGATACTCACCTCTTCTCAGTGGGCTTCACACCCACGGACAGTGAGGCCATGGCGGTGACTGTCTCGGCTTCTTCATTCTCACACTTCTGTGCCTCGATCAGCGAGTGCCCCACCGTGGAGGACAAGCGCTGTAGGCAGCGCCAGTACTTACCTGGAGGGAGGACAGGGCTCGATGACCATGGTGACCACTGGGCCTGTGTCTCCAGGGAGACCACTGGCTGTGACACTAGAGGTGCTTCTGGCAAGGGAACTGCCAGGTTGTGATCCATGGCACTGGGCACGGGCGCGGTGTCTCTGCCATGGGATCACCGGGCCTGGCAGGGCTCCGAAGGAGCCTGGTTTCCTTGCCCACACACTTGCCTCCCCGTGCTGGCTAGGTGCACACACTGCAGCCTGGCAGGTGCTGGTGTGCAGTGCTGAGTCCCCTCCTTGAGCCCTAGGGCTTCAGGCCTGAGAGCTGGGGCTGTGCCCTGCCCAGAGCCAGCCTCTGGGTGTAGGAGCCAGGAGCAGACCCAGGGCTGCACTGCCTGGCCCTGCTGTGCACAGCTGAGGCCTGCATTTGGGGCCCTGAGTAAGGGCACAAAGTGATGGGTGCCCTGGAGGCGTGAGAGGTTGGGGCACTGCCTGTCCTGGCCCTTCTGGGAGCCCTGGGGCTCTGCGGCCTACGAGTAGTGACAGAAGATGAGCTTTCCTGCAGGGCTGAGTGAAGCCTTGGAAGAGAGACCATGGTGCTCAGGCTTAGAGCCAGGCCCGCCTGCCAGCTAGGACCCAATGAGCGACTTCACTCAGAGCCCAGTTCTTTGCTCTGAGAAATGGGGATGAGGAGCTCACCGCAGGCTCCGGGAACACTGCCAGGGTGAGACAAGTCCCCACCAGCTCAGTGCCTATGGGCATCCAGGTCTGGGGTGGCCCTGTGGGCAACTTACTGTGGATCTCCATGACCTTCTCCATGGAGCGGACGGCATTGGCATTGGGTCTTTGCTGTAAGACCTTTTCTGGCAGAGGCTCAAGCTGAAAAACAGATACAAGGGTACCCTGAGCCTGAGGACCACACGGCAGTCTGAGCAGGGAGCTCGCGGAGGGCAGCAGGGTGCGGTAAGTTAAGGGGCTCGAAGGCCAGTGGTGACTCTGGAGTCTGTGCACCTGCTTTGTAAGCTGGCTTTTATGCCATCAGTGTGTCTGCCTCGGAAGCCTAAGTACATTCATGGGCTCCTAGGAGGAAGAGGACGAAAGTGAGGGCTCCACATTGGTGGTGGCCTCGCTGTCAGCACAGGGGCAGCTGACAATGGCCAGGGGCTCTGGTCTTGGCCTCAGCTCTCAGTAGTGGTCAGTAGAGCCTTGTGGGTTTGCTGGGCCTGACCCACAAAGGTGCTGTGATCATGGTGCTGGCTCCATACGCCAGTGCCCCAGCCCAAGGGACTGGGCCTGTCTCGCCTGCCTGCGGTTGGTGTATCAAGGTCATGGTGCAGTACGATGCTGGGCAGGGTCAGCTGAGCCCACCAAGGTGACCCACATGGCCCTCAGGTAAGAGAGCAGAGCTCTGTGAGCGACGGCTCAGCTGGGCTGGGCAGCATAGAACAAGAGAGGACAGGCTCAAGGCCAGGGGGAGCCATGGGGACCTGCTGGTCACATGAGACCAAGTATGACCGGCTGAGCAGTCAAGTAACAGCCCAGGATGAGAGTTCAGGGAGATGCAAGAAAAAAATCCAATAGGTAAATGCAGGGGAAGAGACAAATGTTCCTCAGAGGAGGCTCGGCCCATTCCTAGGAGGGGCAGCTTGGTGCCCCACCTGCGATAACCCACTGCAGTGGGGACCCAGTGACCTGGTGCCCTCACAGAGAGGAGTCCCACTGATATTTGAGGGACACCTGTCCCAGCCCGCCACCATGGGAAAAAGTCACACACACTTAGACCAAGGGATGGTGCACCACAACTGGCCAGTGCTCTGGGTCATCTGGGACAGTAGAAACAAGGGAAGACCGAGAGCCGGCCTTTGACAGGGACAAAGGACACAGGGACCACATGCAAGCAGGGACCCTGTGGCATAGGCAGGGCATCTCAGAGACTGGCACCATAGCTGGAGAGCCAGACAGTGAGCTGCAGCCACATGGAGGAGCTGCGCAGGGCGGCAGAGGCTGCATACCACTTCTCAACAGCAAGGGAGGCGGGGAGACGGCACTTGGCATCTTCAGGGCATCAGGAGGAAATGCTCTGAGCCCAGAGCTGTCTGCCCAAGGGGACTGTCACTAAGAGGTCCTCAAAGCAAGCTGAAACACTGTGCACATGAGACATGAAGGATGCAGGGAGCCTCAGGGATGACAGAAAAGAGAAGCAAAGACAGCCGCTCCAAGGCCTCAGAGCCAAAAAACAGAGTGGGGCAACAGTGAAACTGCTGTCCACTCAGGGACCTTAAACAAAAACAAGAGGCTTGCTGCCACTGGTCACTATGCCACGACCTGGGCACAGATCCAGTCACATGTGAGTTTCTGATCAACATGTCCAAGCGTGTCCGTGTAGCCTGATGGCCCGCATGGGTTATGCAGCCTGGCTCTGACTGTGGCCGGGGACTCTGCCTGATGCGCTCAGGGCTGTGTTGGCGGCTTCGAGGGTCCCTAGGAATGCAAAGGACATGGGCTGCATATCCGCTGATTCAGCATCAAGAGCAAATGGGGTGCAGGGGGCCTCAGCCACAGCAAGGAACGGTGAGGAAGAAGAAAAAGCTACAGAAAACAGGGCAGACAGATCAAGACAAGATGACAGAATGAACCTGATGAGATAACTGAAGTTTCCACTTCGTGGAGATTACTGGATCAGATATGAAAAGGATGGCAGTGTCCTGCCTCACACCATTTACAGATGAAACCTCCAAGCTCAAGCAAGACAGGCCCTGAGGTGGCAGGGTACCACCTCAGACGCAGTGCACACTGGAGGGAGACCTCCAGCAGATCTGAAGATGGGGTGCTCCCAGGGGTGCACGGCTTTGAATGTCTGTGTTTGAGCAAATGGCTTCAGAGCATGGACACAGAGAATACGGAGGACGCGGAGGACGCGTACCTGCGCAGGGAGTCTGACAGCTTCCGGGAGCAGCAGAACAGAACTGGTGAGAAGGCCACCCTGAGTGTCACAGCGGTGAGCTCAGAGAAGGCACATGAACAGGACAGTGCAGAGCAGAGAGTGCTGGGGAGGGGACTGGTCACTCTGGACACACCTGAGGTCTGTGTGGAGTGACAGCAGTTGTCACATGTACCAATATGACTGGGGCCTTTGCTCATGCCAGGCCTACTCATGAGATGTGCTAACAGAGAACCTCAGGCCCTCATGTTTGGAAGTTAAGAAAACATAGCTACTTGTAGCTCAAGGAAGAAATTGCTATAGAAATGGAAATCAGAATGCTTAGAACTAAAATGTCCCTGGGCCCCAGTACCTGTCTAACCTGACACGAGCAGCACTTCAGGGGGACTTTCCACAGCTGGTCATCGGTGACAGCTGCAGACAGCTGACCACTGGAGCTACTCACTGGAGACATACCCGGTAAGGATGACGCACCCAGGTGGCAGGGCACAGAGAGGCGTGGGCTGCACACAGGGCTTCAGCCATCTGCCCAGCATGGAGCCCCTGCAGGCCACGTGTCTGCAGCTGGCTGCTGGCATGTGTGTGCACTCAGCTAGCATGCCGTATATCAACCCTCATCAAAGCCTGTTGAGGCAGAAGGACAGGCTCATCCTACTTTGGTTCATTAAAGAGGTTTTTAAAGCTCTTGATAAAAGGCCTGCTTCCTGCTTTTTGATGTGCTTTAGTAACGAACACTTTCCTATGAGCAGAGCAAAGGCGTGAGGAGGTGAGAACAGCCCCAGGTGAAAGCCAAGCTCTCTGCTGTGCTTCAAAGCACCTAGAGGAAGGGCTGTGAAGCTGCACTGAGGGTGTGCATCTGCTGCCCGTGAGAGCGGCACACAGGAAGACGGTGTCATGTGCAGAGAGGACAGGTAAATGGTCCTGACATTTGAAAAGGCAGCCTGGGAACCCAGCCAGAGCACTACTGGCCAGCTCCCTAGCACATGGCAGAATGCACACTGCCCGCCACAAGGCAGAGGACAGAGTATCTGGCACCCACCCAGAGCCCTGAGGAGGGTGTTGCCTGCCATGGGGAGGCCTTGAGTGGGCCCACCAGTGACTGTCACCTTTGATCTCTGCCGCCCTGATCCTGTCCCCATGTCCCAGCCATCCATCCACACTGCTGCTCCAGTGATCCACATGGGGGTGCCCGACTGTGCCCCTGCTGGGCAGGTCCTCCTGGGAGTGGTCCAGCATGCAGCCTGGAGCTCGAAGTAACCACATGCTCTCCTAGCCAGGCCCCTTCCCCCAACCTGAGTTGCTGTCCTGCTATCCCTGGTACTCGAGCCTCTGCTTCATCTGGTCCCTGTGTCTGTGCAGGTGGCTCACACAGGTAAGAGGGACAATGCTGTGAGGAAACAGCTGGGCAAGAGCCCTGTCTGCAGACTTCTGTGTCGTCAATGCAGTGCTCACCAGCACCTGCTTCAGGGGTCTAGCCACTACCCTGGAGACCCCACCAGGTGCCCAGGGACAGCCCTAGCCAGCTTGAGCACCCCTATTCCTGCAGTCTGGGTTTTGAGGAAAAGATTAGCTGAGTGACAGGCTCCCTTCCAGCCTCTGCTATCCTGCTGGATGGTTTCCCTGTGCGCCATCTGCACTCAGCCCTCAGCTTGTGTCTGGACTCATGCACGGCCTCCATGTCCTCAGAGCCAACTCCCACCCCCTGCCTGCAAACCAGTCCCCCTCTCCTGAGCCCCAGGCAGGGCCTTGTTGCTGACTTCCTTCAACTCTGGGCAGGGTGTGGCCCTTGGTCCTCCTCAGGCTCAGGCATCACAGGGCCACACGCCCAGCCCCTGGGCCCTGGGTCCCACACACCCTCTCCCTCCCACCTGGCCGTGCACCTCTGCCCTGTCAAAGTGTCTCCTTTGCAGGGACACGCAATGAATTCCATCTGGATGGCAAGGAGTGCACCGCCTCCGCCCTGAGAGCGAAAGCTTGGTGGGGCTCGCTCTGTGCCAGTGAGACCCAGGTGTCAGAGACTGCTGTGCAGGGTCTAGGTCTGCAGTGTAAGGAAGCACAGTAGAGCTTAGGCCTGGGACCTTGGCCACCCGAGCCCACTGAGAATTTCCTAGAGGGGAACTGCCCACAGAAGACGCCAGCAGAATAGGAAAAGGTGTTCCATGGGACAGCCTGGAAGTGGCAACCCACAGGGACAGGCACACGAAGCCAGCCTGACAGCAGCCTCCACAGCCCTGGCTCCTCTGCCCTCACCCTTCCTTCTGGCCACTTAAACAGCTCCCTGTGCAGGGGGAGCATTCCAAGTCCTGAGAGCCTGGCCTGGGAGTATGGGATCAGGCTGGATGTCCTCAGGGGCCTGTAGCTCTGTACCTCATTTCCTAACAAAGCAGACACGCAGGCTTCGGAGGCGTCGCAGATGGCTGTGAGGTCGTGTCCTCCCTCGAGGGCCAGCACGATGCGGCCACCAGCCAGGCCCATTAGCTGCTTCGTGAGGTACCCAAAACCTGCAACGGAAAAGGCCATGTGGAAGACAGTGCTTCGGGCAAGGCCAGGGTTGGTGAGACCAAGTCATGGAGAGCTTGTTTAGGGCTCCTGTCTGTCTGCTTTCAGGGCTCTCTCTGGGGCCAAGTCCACACCCCACCTTGCACTCTGCCTTCATCAACCACCGGGGCCCTGACTGCTCTGTGCATCCACAGGTCAAGGCTGGGCCACCCACGTGGGGATCACCACATCCATATCTGGGCAACTGTTTCAACTGAGCGCCATAGTACCCCTGTGCCCAGTGCCTGCACTGCATGTGGCACCTGGCAGTGAAGGTCACCACTGCAGCCAAGAGGCTGGAGCCGGCTGAGGGCAGAGCCCTGTAGTACCTTCGGCCTGGTGAGCCTGGCTGCGGGCCCTGATAGCTGCAGTGGGCATGGGGGCTGACTGAAGCTCTGAGCAGTCCCTAGTGTGAGGGGACAGGGATGCTGGCACCAAGGCCTTGCAAGGCCTGACCAAGCAGGTCGGAGTGTGGCAGGGGGCACTCTGGCAGGCATTGCACAGTGTTGGGCATGGCTGGAGTGTGTGTCCTCTGCCTGCTTACCTCACTGGCCTCGAGGCCCTGAGATCAGGGGAAAAATGGATCTGAGTGGCCACACTACAGTGGTTCTGTCTCCCTGGGGACACAGGTGAAGGCCTTGGCTGCTGGTCCCAGAGGCACTGGGCGGGAAGGCAAGTTCTCTCTGTCACTTGGTATGCACAGCATACTGGTCACAAACTACGCAGAACAGGCATGTTGAAGTGACCTCTATGGGTCCACTTACATTTGGCAGAGAGATTGTACCCTCCGAGAGGTGCAGGGTGGCCCTCCACAGCATCAAAGCCCGATGAGACCAGCACCATGTCTGGGGCAAACTCGCTGGCGATTGGCATGACCACGGTTCTGCAAGGGCAAGGGAAGGAAGGGTCACCAGGCTGGCAGGGACGGACAGAGGACAGGAACAGATGGTCATCAAACACAGCAGGCCCAGGGCATGACTGCACCTGGGTCTCCTGTGGTAAGCAGGGTGGAGTCTGAAGGTTCACACTTAGCCTGCTCACAGGGAGACATCACAGGTGTCTCACAGCCCACACCCCTAGCCCCACAGCTAGCATCTGTGGCCCAAGGAGGCTTTCTGGTATCCCGGAGGTGATCTGTGTGTTCATTCAGGTGGTAGAAGCACTCTCCTGGCTGTACCCTGCCCTGCCCACCTGAGGCCCTGTCCCCACCTGCTCATTCCTGCAGGGCCAGGGTGTTTACTTTCCAGGGCCCACTGATCCGGAGTAGCTTGAGGCGGGCAGCTTGAAGGGGGGCTTGATCGGGCAGCTTGAAGCTGGGAAGTGGAGCACCCTGGCAGGCTGTCTGTCCCAGCCCTGCTGAGACAGAACCTGAGACGGAACCCCCACCACTGAAGGGACCTGTCCCCTCAACACTGATGGTGATCAGAGGCAAAATGAGAACCTGGAAACACAGACCACAGAGAAGTTCCATGGGTTACATCCACTGGGGCATGCGAAAGACGCTTTACTCGAGAAGGGGGAGCCGTCCCTCTTTGCAGGGGACAAAGTGAGCTGCTTGTAGGGGAGCAGTCAGACAGCAGTGCTGTGCTATGCATGCTGCTGCTCACGCTCATCTCTGCCCCGGCCAAGTGGGCAGCAGTGACCCTGACAGGGAGGTGGGCTGATGCCCCAAAGCAGGCGAGGAAGTGGCCTGAACCTTCATCTCCCCAGGAAGCCCTGCCAGGGAGGTGCACACATACCACTGCTGCCCGCCTGCCCAACCTGTTGGTCTCTGCGGCACACGGGGTGGGTCACTATCCGCTCCCAAGGAGTGGGAGGCCACCTGAAGGGGTCCTTCTCTCACGCCCACAGAGCTCCCCCAAACCCAAACCCTCATTCCTTGTGCAGCTTCTGCCTTTCAGTGAAATGACCCGACTCTAGCTGAGTCAGTGCTCAGAATCCAATCCTGAACCACTTCGGATTGCAGTCCTGTCACACAGCAACTCAGAACACTGGGATGGAGGAGACAAAATCCTAGAGTTACACACAGGCAGCAGACCCTGCACTGTCCTCTGCTGACCAGGGTAACTGGGGCTGCCTAAGTGCCTGGCCATCACTAGAACACGCTGCCCAGTGTCCAAGCCCAGGAGAGCTCGGGAGGGGAGAAGGGCTTGGCCTGCTATGTGGTAGGCATTTTGGCTACCGTTTTGGCTTACACCAAGCAGTGAGTCTGAGGGTACCACACTCAGCCAGGCTCCCCATGCTCCTGGCTGAGCACAGACCCTGTGGCAGGCTGGAGAGGTGGAGAGGGAATCTGAGTGGGCCCTGAGAACCATCATCATCAGGATGTGAGGGTGCAAGGTAGGGGACCCAGGCCAAAGCAGCAAGCTTTTCCTGCAACAGCCTTCATGGTAGATTGCCGTCCTGTGGCCACGAGGTCTTTGACTGGGTTACTCAAGGCTGCCCTGTCTGTGAGCCCCACCTTGCACACGGCTGTGTCTTGCCCTGTGGCGATGGCCCCAACCCAGCCCCATCCACATGACTCTGTCCTACCCTGTGGTGATGGCTCTGACCCAGCCCGTCCACATGGCTGTGTCCCGCTCCGAGGTGATATCCCTGACCTGGCCTGTCCACATGGCTCTGTCCTGTCCTGATTCTCTGAGTCAGGCTTGTTCTATTGTCTCATAGAGTATAAACATTTAAACAGCACCTGCCTGGTGAGAGCAGTCCCAGTCCTGCCTGGGTGCCTGGATGCTGAGAGATGTCAATGTAGTCAGGTGGAGGATGCTGTGGCATCTCTGGGGCAGGACGCCTGGGCTAGTGTGAGCTGGGCCTCTCTGAAATCCTGGGTCTTGCTCTGCTCCCCACTTCCCCGCCCCTGCCCACAGGTTCCTGGGAGGCTGGTTTACTGACCTTGATGGATGTCTTGTCATGTGCCTTTCTCTGGGCACAGCTGCATAGGGCCTGCTGTGGTTTGGGTTGGACCTAAATCTGGCCCATGATTTCAACACAAAGCAGACAGTAGTGCAGATACCAGGCCACTCCTAAGGCACTTTGGGGCTGCCCAAAACCATGGGCTTTAGTCTCTGCCCTGAAGTCCTACTGAGCTGCACTGCTCCAAACCTCCCAGGATATCCCAGTAAACCATCACTGAGTGGGGTTCCCAATGAGAGGGGCCCCGTGACTGCACTTCCTGTGTGGCATTACCCTGAACCCAACCAAAGTCCACGCTCGAGCTTTAAGTTGCTGGACTTGCACAGCCTCTGGCACATGGGGTGTCTCCTGATCTGCATATCAGCCCACACCTGAGGTGACTGCTGCTCCGAGGCTGCTCAGGGGCATCTCAGCACCGTCAGTGCTCCTCTTGGGAGGTGACTTTTGTGCCTGAGATGGTATTAAAGACACTCCCTGCTGCACTGCAATGTGTCACCTCATCCATCACCTTCACACATGTCCTTGTTTAGCTGGTGCTCTGAGGAGGAGGTAATTCTGCTCTGCTTCAGGACAGAAGTCTCTGAAGATGGAAAGGTCTGGACACTTGCCCTGGGCCTTCTCCCAGGCGTCTTTCTCAGAAGGGTCCCTCCACAGGGTCACACAGCCTTTCCTAGGGTACGTGAGGGCAGGATGTACAAATCCAGGGTACCTGGTAGATGGCAGGCGTGGGTCACAGAGAGGCACCTGCTCTCACTTCGCCCTCAAAGTGAGAGCACAGACAGTGCACAGCAGGAGTGTCCAGGATCAGAATGCCCCATGGCTCAATCAGCGCTGTGTAGTACCCAGGATAATAGCCATTCTCCTGCCTCGAAGCAGGCAGCCCGTTCATATGCTGCCGTGGGAAGCGCCAGGGACTCTTCCTTCCAGGTACATCCCCTCCCCACCACAGGACCTTGCTTCTCAGGACCCTGGTCCTCCAGTGAGAATGCATGTACTGGCATGGCCCAGTGGTGCTCTGCTCCCCTCCGGTGCATCTCCACTGGCTCTTGTTCCCAGTTTCATGGCTACCCTCGGCTCACACCCAGCACATCCCAACCCCAAATGACTGAGTGCATGGTGCCCAGGTCACTGGTGACCAACTTGGTGGACGGGGTGTGCTGGCTTCTGAATGCTGCTGAGTTCTCAGTGGACTGTCTTCCATCCCAGCCTGGACTGCTCTTTGTGTCCCCACCGTGCTCTCCTCCCTCCAGCATGCCTGTGCTGCCCCCACCCACATCACCTGGCCCCTCTCAGTGCAATGTGGCCGTGCCCCCCGCACCCTACCAGCAGGCTCTGTCCTTCCTTCATGGGCACATCCAAGGGACCAGGTAGGACCATGTCTTCTACCAGGCTGTGAGACAGACCCCTCCGCCCTCCACTGCTGGAGACCTTGCAACAGCCCTGCTGTTGGCGTGAAGGTGAAGTGGCGCTCTGTCTGCAGCCTGTATCCCCTAATGTCTCTGGGCCAAACTTGTTCCAAGACTCAGCCTGACCGGCAGGGCCACCACAACAGTCCATGCAGGCAGCCCCGCCCCCACCCTGTCCCTTGCTTTTGTCCAGGGCTGGGCCAAGCAGGTCAGCCAGCGGTAGCAAAACACGATACTTCTTGGTTCCCGAGTGTTCTGTTTGTTCTTTCGGCTTCTGGAGTCACCACGCAGGGACCGTGGGTTCGTGTCTACCTGGGAAACCCTTGGAAGCCTTGGATTGAGATAAAGACAGGGAGGCCAGGCACAGGGCAGTGCTGTGCTGGGACTGCAGGTAGCCACAGCCAATGCAGCACCACAGCACGCAGGCACCCAAGGCTGTACACTAAACTGAGGCTGCATAAGGCCATCGCCTGGCATCTGGCGAGGAAAGCTCTGTGGCTCGAGTGGACCTTGGTTTCATCTGCATCATGGCTGACAGGGAGCCACAGGGTTGTGCCAGTTTGCTAACAAGGAGGGATAGCAGGGCTGAGGAAGGGACATCGCTGTGTGCCCAAGTGGCAGTGGCTTGGCCTGCCTGCGGCAAACTTCAAAGCTGCATCTGGCCTGGGACCAACTGGTTTGAATTAAGGCCCCTCTTGCACTCGAGTCTCTGAGCCCTAGGAGAAAGTGTTGCCGCTTCTGGATCTCATTAGAAGCAATCTTCTTATCTTTTCTTCATCTGAGGCTTGATCCCCTGAAAATGCAAGCTGGCAGGCCAGCGTCTGCCTAACAAGGTGCTGCCTTTGAGGCTCACGGCGGGCGGCCAAGGGGCGCCCCCAGGGCGGGAGGCTGAGGAAGAAAGGGGGAAGCCGGTCTCTGACCCTTCTTCCCCATCGGATGTCCAGGGAACCATAAATTGTAAACTTCAAAGTGTTATTCCACATTAAAATCAATGAAAAAAAACCCCAAACTATTTTCCCTCTGAAGGAAGCTATTGAGACTTTAAAGTGCTCACTTGGTGAGGTGCAGTCACGCACATACTTGGCAGGACACGAAGGCAGGCCAAGTGTTCCGGGGAAGAAAGGTCTGCTCAGAGGCTGGCCTGGCCAGCACTGCCAGGGGACAATGCCTGGGCCTGGGTCTGGTACCTGCTGCCAGGCTTCCATCTGGTTCTGTCCAGGGCCAGAGAGCCTCAGGCGTGATCCGAAAGGAGAGAGGACACCTGGTGTCCACCACCAAGAAGTTCACTTCATCTCTGCCCGGGCCGGTGACAGCGTCCGTCAGGCAGGAAGCCCACCCCAGCAGCCCTGGCAGCTTGCTGGTCTGGACACTTTACTCTCAGAGCACCAGTTCTGGGTGGGGAGATGACAAAGTATGCCAGTGGAGAGCGTGATACCCGCATTTCACAGGTGCAGCTTCACAGCAGCGGATTTCACATGTGTGTTTGTGAAAGTCCCACCTATGAGAGGCAGGCCAGGGTCAGAATGACAGGACTGCTGTCGAGGGGTGGAAGAAACCACAAACCCAACCATGGATCAGTGGGAGGGCTGTGGGGTGTCAGTGCGGTCTGCAGAGACCAGTTCTGCACCGAGCACAGGCCTGCTCTGTGCCTTAACTTACAAGCAACTGAGTGGCTTCGGAGACCCTGCCTACAGGGTGACCCCAACCTGCTCTGCAGTGGGGCTGGGAGCAGGATGAGCCTGCAGGGACTGAGTGGGGCATGTCACTTGGTCACTTGGAGACTGGGCCAAACCTCCACAGAAGGGTCCTCGCACTGTGTCTTCTGCCAGAAGCATGTGCGTGTGCGTGCGCGCGCACAGGCGCGCGCACACACACACACACACACACACACACACAAACACATACACACACGGGCAGAAACGTGTGCACAGCCTCAGAGGTGAGTGTCACAGAGGCAGTGCCACACAGTCACAGACATGTAATGTATGTGGGGCACCACCCACCCACAGGGACAGGGAGATGTGTCCACATACATGCCACAGACACGCGCCTCTACACACTGCACACAGGTTAGGCCAAGACCTTGGCTCTAGATCAGGTGGTAGAGAGAAGCTCCCCATGACGCCCGGGGGGACATGTGGGTGGAAGCTGCCTTCATCAGGACAACAGTGACCCCAGGAGAACATCTGTACCCTAAGCCAGCCCTCTGGCTGTGGAACTTTCTCACTGACAGCCTGTGACATCAGAGCAAATGCTTGGTTTAGGAACCATGCCCCGCAGACCTCATAGAGGAGGGAAACTGGGGAATAGGGGGCTGATGGAGGGGGTGCATGCTCCTGCATCTGCACCCATGCAGAGGAGAAGCAACTCATTTCCGAGTCACATGTGCTCATGCAGGGTGCACAGCAGTTTTTTCCCTGCAGTGTGTCCCTGAGCATGAGACATGGAACCATGACAACAGGCAGGAAGACATCAGGGTTCCCCTATGGTTTCCTGACAGAGCTGAGACCTGGGACTCACCTGAAGGCTGCCAGGTACTCCGTGTCTCCCATGGGGGGGTCAAGGCCACCCGTGAAGGCCATGTTGACGTTGAAGCCCACGCCTGGCCCCGTGCCCACCTGTGGGCATAAGGAGGAAGCTTATGTAGGCACTAGGGGGACCCGACCCAGTGGGGCTCAGGTATATCCTGGCTCCCCATGTGCTGTCACCCATGGGCCTGGCTTGCTGATGGCAGTGACAGTGTTTCCATGGGTTGCTCAGGCTTTTGTGGACCCCAAACCTGAGGGAACCAGGAGGCCACCTGTGTCTCCCTCAGGGACACCTGAGGACTGCCATATGGTGCCCTGGCTTTGCACCGACAGGGCCACAGGACTGTGTCTCTGGGTAGATAGAGAATGCGTGTGACTGCTGTCTCACTGCACTCAAGCAATGAGATGTGGTGTGCCCCTTGGAGGGAGGGCAGGTGGGCACTGCCACCCCGGAGTCTTGCTAAACTCCAGGCAGGAGGGAAGACAGGGACATGCCCTGCAGGAGGAGGGCCAGGCTTGGCTGCCATGCCTCAGCTCACCAACCCGGAACCAGGTGAGATGGGTGCTGGTGCAGTGCAAAGCTGTCTGGGCTTGGAAGTATCACTTACACTAAGTGAGCTTGGAGCCCTCTTCTGCCATGGGTGGGTGTGAAGCCATCTGTCCTTGGCCACCACTAGAGTCCCCATACCCACTCACCTCATCAGGTGCGCCGCTGCCTGGAAAAAAGTTTCCGTCGTCATAGCGGTGCAGGGACACGTAGAGGACACTGGGGTCACTGTAGAAAGCCTGCTGGGTTCCATTCCCGTGGTGCACATCCTGTGAGAGCGGAGGGGCTGAGAGCAGGGCCTCAGAGTTTGGCCCACCTGCCTAGCCACTCAGTAAAGGCTCCTGCTCACAGGATCCCCAGCAGTCCCCAGGGGAGGGCTTTGGGGACACTGAGGCTGCGCCTGAGCTTTACCCCCAGGGCACTGTTCTGAGCTGGCAGAGCATGGGGTTGCTGTCCCCACCCCGGTGCACAGCCCTGCTTCTGCAGCCATTTGGCCAGTGCATCACTGTGACGAGTATGACACCCCCTCAGCCTCATCAGGAGGCAGACAGAGACTAAGCGAGCAGCATGGCCAGGCTCATGCCCCTACTGGAACTGCCAGCCATATCCAGCACCACAGTGCCCATGCGACGCAGGTCCTCTGCCCATGCGAACTGCAGGGCCTCTGCCAGGCTGTAGCTGCCTGACCCAGGCCATGCAGCAGGTGGCCCCAGAGCAGTGTGCCTGGGGAGAGCTGTGTGAAGTGAGTGGCTCCAGACAGGGTACCTGCCACTTCCTTCCACTTGGGGGCCACTGCTCCCTGGGCTGTGTTGTTGAAACTGAGAAGGGCTTTGGTAATATAAATCATTACCCACCCCATACGCCTTGCCTTTATTTTCTGTTAAAAAACTGAACTGTCACAGATTTCTAAAAGAATGATCCACACATATACAAATAGTTTCCAGAAGAGCAGGACCAAGTGCTCTGCTGTTTGCTTCTAGTTCAGGAATCAAATGCCATCCTCAGGACTCTGGGTCAGCAGCCACGCAGCACTGCCAGGCAGAAGTGGATCTTGCTGGCAGGGCTGGACAGTGGCACCTCCATGGGATTCCCAGCTGCCAGGTAGGAGGAGGAGACCAAGGTGGGCTAAGACCCTGAACTCTGCCTTCCTCAGGCTGGGGATGAGCCACGACCCTGGCCACTGCCCTCCTCCATGGCTCGTGTCTGGGAAGGTCAGGACGCAGTGGGTGGAGAGCGTGTGACAGGCTCCCCACAGGTGTGGGCTGCACCCACTGCTCTCTGGGAAAGCAAAGTCTCAAGGCCAGGAGTCCACAGAGGAAAAGCCTGCAGCCTGCATAACCACTGCCAGAGAGACAGAAGCTGGTGCACTGACCCCCGCCTGGGAGGCAGCACCACTCACCCAGTCCACAATGAGGATCCTGCTCACACTGAGCCGCTGCTGCAGGAGCCGGGCTGCCACTGCCACAGAGTTGAAGTAGCAAAAGCCCCTGCAGGAGGCAGAGAGGCACCCATCACCCACCAGGGCACTGAGATCCTGTGAGCCAAGTGCATGGGCTCTGCCCTCCTTGGCCTTGAACCTGAGCTGACACCACCCATCCACCAGCCCAGCACAGAAGCAGCTCTGAATGCTCATATGTGGATGCATGGCACACACTGGAAGTACACACATGTGTCAGAGGCACACAATATGCACATACCACACAAAGGCACAGACACACACAAGTACACATACCACACAGCTGTGCTCTCACTACAAACACCAGACATGTGTACACGTCACACAAAGACAGACACATGTGTACACAAGCCACACAGCTGTGCTCTCACCACAGACACTAGACGTGCACATCACACAGGAACAGACACACGTGTACACATGCCACACAGCCATATTCTCACACAGACACATCATACAGAGGCACAGACACACATGTGTACACATGTTGCACAGCTGAGCTCTCACCAGATACCAGATATATATGTACATCACACAGAGAGACAGACATGTGTACACATACCACACAGCTGTGTTCTCACCACGAACACCAGACATGTGTGCACATCACACAGAGGTACAGACACATATGTGTACACATACCACATCGCTGTGCTCTCACCACAGACACATGCACACACACACATCTCACAGAGGTACAGGTGCACAGAGGCAGGCACATGTGAAGATTTGTAGGCAAACACCAGAAGTATGTGCATAGGAACATGCACATAGACATGTTACATATGTACAGGCACAAACATGTACATGTACAGCTACGTTGGGCACACCTCATGAATATACACGTGTGCACTCTTCACACAGACCTAGACACATTCACAACCTAAATACAGACCACACATGCACACAGTCCCGAATATGTATATGCACATGTGCACACAGATACACACATATTCACACAGGGACGTATCACAGATCAAGTGTACAAGACACCCATACACACAACATAGTGGATACACTAGCAACACACATACTACATAAATACACAACACACAAGTGCACACAAATGTGCATCACAGATCTACACACATACAACAGGGGTCCAGTTTTCTGCTTGAAGACCTCCAGTGAGAAGGTCTACTTTGCCTGCATGAACCATGGCTGCCCTCATGGACCCTCCTGGACTGCATGGAACCCTAGGATGTTACCCACAACATGCAGAGTCACCTGTTCTAGTCGCCTTGGACACAGAGGGTGCTGTTTCTGTCACCTCACATTTAGCTAGCCTTGGGTAATCTCACTCAGAACATTGTGGAGACAGGCTAAGAAAGGGACTCACATGAAAGCAAAAATCTCCTTATTCTCAGTTCTCCTGTCTGATTCACTGCCAGGATGGGTATGCCAGCTGCCTGAGCTCAGACTATGGCTGCTCTGACAGCCTGCACACCCCTGCCTGCCATCTCGTGCAGGTGTCTGTGGGTGCTATTTGGGCTCCTTGTTTGGAAGGCCCAAGGCCTTGGCTCATGTTAGAAAGGGAGCTTCAGAGGAGGAATTCTCAGAGGAGAAACCCACAGTGGCCCTGGCCTCAGGAACACGAGTGCTCTGCAGCGAGGGTGACTAAGGGCCCCTAGCCTGGGTTCATGCTTGGGTCACATCTCTCTGCACATGAAGTACGGATCTGCTTGAAACAGGTGTGGCCTGCACTCCCTGGACAGCCTGCCCAAGGCCCATCTTGCTCTCGCTGCTTCTGGGCCACACTGGACACCTGGCTTCACAGACACAGTGCCCATGTGTCAACTCACATGGGCGTGCTCTCCTCCGCGTGGTGTCCTGGGGGCCGTACCACAGCAAAGCCATTCTGCAGGTGATACAGACAGTGAGAAGATACAGTTTAACCACAAAAAAAAGGTTGTTACTAGCACTTGAAGCCTACCTGTGACCTAGGGGAAGACAGTCTCTCCCACCTCCTGGCCACCCTGCCTCAGGGCAGCATGCAGAGTGGCTGGGAGCCTTCGGCATTCTCTGTCTGCTGTTAAAGAGGCCTGCCAATTTCTAGGGCCTCCTGGGACACCGGGTGCTAAGGGTAGATGCAAGTCTGTCCTGATTTCATCTTCTGGGAACTGCTGGCAGGGCTTGTAGCCAGCCATGGGGGCCTGTGCAGCATGGGGGCTTGCGTGCTCTTGGTGCCCATGGTTTATGATCAGCTGCCACATGGTGAGGACCCAGGCATAGGCCCCAGGTGGTGGTACCATGCACAGCATGTGGCTGTGTTCCCATTCCAGAAATACTACAAGGTGGCCACAGCATGGCTGCAGGTCCCCACCCTGACACATCTGCAAAATGCTTGGGCTGTGGCTTAGAACAGCTCCTCCAGGAAGCCTCCATCTCACCCACAGCAGAAAGCCACATGGGTAGCTCCTGAAAGGCCTCCAGGAGTGGCTGGCCACCGAGGGGACAAGGGTCGTGGAGAGGGCAAGAGGCAAACTCAGGGGACAGTTCCACTCTTTAACAAAACAGCGAAACCTACTTCCTGGTCCCAGCCTGCAGTGTGCCTGCAGGGTGTGTTTCCACGGTAACCCTCCACTTCTTTGGCTTTGGCTCTGCACCAACGGCATGGAAGCCCCAGGAGGAACTGCTGGTGCGGTAGTATAGCTGTAGTTGAGCAGCAGCACTGGCCCTGGAGGCCTTCACTGACATGCATTTGTGGGTGAAAGGCAGTTTCCTCCAAGAATGCCCTGATAAGCTTGTAAAAGGTGCATGATTTATGTCCTCAAGACACCCCTGCAGCCAGGAGGGATGTGAAGGGGGCTCAGAGTCTGCAGGAGGTCTCCAGTGAGAGCTGTGCAGAGGGTGAGGCCTGCTGAGGTGGCTCCTTCCTCTAAAAGGGCCCACACTGCTTAGAAGAAGGACACACCAGCTAGTCTCCTACCACCAGCAAACCGGAACCAGTCCCAGAAACAAGGAAATGGGCCTGTCACACAGAGAGAAACCATAGGCAGTGGGTAAAGGGGCTGCACTTGAGGTTTCCAGCTCTCCTGGGACCCAAAGGGTTTTCTGTGAAAACAGGGGGCTTGGACTGGGCATCATGTATGAGGACTTGGGAACTCCACTTTCCAAATGACCCCACAATATTAGAAAACCTCCTACAGGTCAAAGGAAGGCAAATGGGTCTTAGACAGGCACAGGAGGTGCCAGATCCACACAGGTTGCCTGCTAGCTCCTGCCACCTGCCAAGTGTGGCCACAGAATTAGGGGATTCTGCAGCTCTCCATGCAGACGCCTTCCCTCTGGTCTCACAGGGCGTGTGGCCAGGGTTTCTTCATGGATGGCAGTGTGTGAAGGCAGGTCAGTGCCAGACCCAGAGCACGGGAATCCAGCTGCTGGGCACTAGGCCATTCTTCACTGTCATTTTAAATTCCTATCTTAACCGCAAAGTGGCCAATTCTGATACACTGTCATTCATGCACAAGTGCCCCGGGACCCTCAGCAACTGTGTGGAATGCACATCACTCCCAGCACTGACTTGTGAGGGGCTCTAAGGCCAACACGTTTGTTTCTCGTGGGCAGACAGGAGCCCCCAACAGGGCCCTCTGAGCCTGATCCTGTGGAAGGGCCATGGCCTCCCCTCCCGACTAAGGTGGCCAGCCCAGCACCATCAACCCCGACTGACCTTCAGCTCCCCTGTGGCCACCTTGAAGACTAACTCCACCACGCAACCCACAGCCAGACGGGCCGCACTTGACGAGTGCACCTCATTCCAGATGGTGTCGCTGTCCACCTACAGGAACAGTGTGCTGTGGTCAGCATCGCCTCCACCCTGAGGGTCCCAAGGTCTGTGCTTGGCCCCACAGCCCATCTACTCCCTGCCAGGGCAGACCCTGTCATGCTGGGCTCGGCTCTTTTTCAGGATGGGCCACAGAGCACTGATCGAAAACGGAAGCGATGCTTTGGAAGCAATGCATGTGCCCACCCTTCTCACGGGCCTTCCCTTCTCTTGGCTGCTTCCACAAGACACCAGCACATTGTAAGCACATATGAGCATGTTAAGGTTACTGTGGCCCAGAGCATGGAGTTACTCTAACAGCTAACAGAATGAATTTAAGGGCTTCCTCAGTTATCTCTTCAGAGTGTGGCTTGCTCTGTGCTGCATTTAGCTGAGAGCTCCAAGTGTGTGTGAGCACTGTCCCCGACTTGGGGTGAAACTTCTGCCTGGATGACAGGGAGCCAGCTCTGCCAGCTGCTTCCAACTCAAAGGGAAAATGATCTGTGAGTCTGTATTTTCCAGGCCTGACTGATGGGAGAGTGTATTTTCCAGGCCTGACTGATGGGAGAGGGAGTCTGACAGCCAGGTCTGCGGAGGTAGCCCCTATGGAACCTGGGTGGATCAGAAAGCTGGGACACAACAGCCCTGGGCAAGCTGGCACAGTGTGCTCCTGAGTACAAAGTTTGGGAGCCAGCTGGGCCTTTCCTGGGAGCCACCCAGCCTGCAGAACGTTCTGCTTGACCACGGCTTGGCAACCTTATTTCACGTCAGCATGGGTTTGCAGATCCATTATGATGCAGTGGGCCTCTGAGCTTACTGAGACTCCAGTGCTGGAAGAGAACTGTGCCTAGGCCTGCCCCTGTCCCTGTCCCTGCCCCAGCCCATGGAGCTCCTGCCCACAGTGAGGCCAGAGGCCACCTGACAAGAGGCTGATCACTGCAGGAAGGCTCAAAGTTTCGCCCTCTGAGCAAGACATTCCTAAGCAGTGTATTCTGTGAGGGTTACTCTCTTCTGTGACCAAAACTATATCCTTGAGATTGCTTCCAAATGTCAAAAAGGATGCTTTTAACCTCACATTTCCTGCTCTGTGGTACCAACACCCAATGCCTACAGAACGGCTTCTATTTTAAATAACACTGTGTGAGGATTCATCAAAGTGACCAGATGAACAGGGGTATTCTGGTTGGTTACTTCACCTGGAGAATCCATTCACTAAACTCAGGCCAGCAAGACTCCCATGTCTCTGGGGGCAGGATTGTCCTGGGCAGGTCTACATCTATGGGGGCAACACAACTCAGAGTTCCCTCCAAAGGGCCTGGCCTCCAGGCTGAGCAAAGGCAGTAAGGAGGGGACAACTGGCCACACTGTCTGCTCTGTGGCTACCATGTACTCCGCTGTCCTGGTACCATGGGCTGCTCTGCTACCACAGGCAGTATCTGCAAGGCCTGCCAGGAACAGCTGACAAAGCACCAGGGCCATCCTGGCAGCCTCTGTTCTACCTGACAACATCTGCTGCTGCTGCCAGCCCCATGATGTTGGTGCCTAGCTCCTGGGAAGCAGTGCAGGGGTGAAGCTGCCAGGTCACGCCGGAGAAGCCACAGGGTCTGTGGCATGAGTGATGCCACTGCTGATGCAGGAATGGAAGGAAAGAGCAAATGGCACCCTCCATGTATTTCTATAGCAAAGACACGGGAAAACAGGTGGGTGGGAAATGTGGAGCAAGAGTCTTGGAGAATCACAGGGAAACAGGATAAAAGCTGGGGGATCTCAGAGCTTCTGGAGGCTGACAGAAGCCATGGCAAGCTGGGGGCCACTTGGGCCCAGACCACATACACAGATAGGGCTGAGGCAGGCCAGGGAGCACAGCAGAACCCGGGGATACCCTCTCTTCACTATCTGGAAACTTGTAATACAGAGGAGGTACACTGGGCAGAAGTTTCTTTCATTTCATTTGGAAAAAAAAAAAAAAGGTCAGAACAATTTAAAACCTGTATTTAACAGGGTTGAGGAAAGATGCTTTAATGTCTGCCACGGAAACGCCAATTTGAGGCTGCTTCTGGGAAAGCGGCCAGCTCTCTCGTTACCTGTTCTCTCATCTGGACATAGTGCCTGCTCCCACTGGTTTCCGACACCAAGGGGCAAGCCAAGGCACCGAAGGACCTGCAGCTGTGCAGCAACCCAACAAGTCCATCCAAGCCAGGCTGGGTGCCATACAGCCTCCAGCCCCTCTTCCAGTGTTGAGGGTGTGTGGAAAATGGGCAGAAAGGGAACTGAGGACACTGTGGATCACACTTTCCCTACTCGCTCCTGCAGGCTCCATTGCCCTCACCCAGGGGGATTCTGTGCCCAGATGTGAGGGGTAGCTTTGGCCACCTCCTGTGTTTAGAACTGGCTTTATCATTTGGGAGTGAGTGTCTTGGGCCTGACCTCTTCAGGTCTGAGCTTGCATTTAGCTTTCATTTGTAAATTATAAATTCTGCCTTGCACAGCCCTGCTGGCTGCAGGGCAGTGCAAATCCAAATCTTTTTTAAGTATGGCCAAAAACTTGCCCTGAATTAAGAGATTGCAGCCTATTTACAATACGAAATAAAATAACTCTAAGAGCCCTCGGTGTGGTATGAATAAATGCTGTTTTATTCGCTTTCTGACTGGATAATTATCAAAGCAGTGATTTCTGTAAAGACTCCGGAAGAAAACAATTTTGTTTCATTTCCATAACAGAATCCAGACCTCAGACTTTGCCCTGGACCTGTGATTACACACACTGCAGCTTCATCTCTGACAGCTCTTGTTGTCTTCTGGCCCCTACCTCCTCGCCTGTCTGGAACCTCTGCAGGGTCCCTGCTATGGGGGACATGCTGGATGGTCAGCAGCACCTCAGCCTGGCCTCCCCTATAGACTGCAGCTGTCTCTGTTGCTGCTCAGCCTCTACCTCTTAAAGGGTATGGGTGTTTGTTGCAAATGAGGTCTGGCTCTGGGGCCACATCTGCCTTGTGCAGAGGGAAGACTGCGCTGGGATGGAAGGCCTTTGTGTCTCCTGCCTGTTTTCGTATGTGTCTATTTTGGAACATGATCTGCATGTAGGACAGACGTCACCATAGGCCAGCTGGTTGCTTCACAGATGCCACATGGCTGTGGCGACATGGTCACTGCATTGGGAGCTCGGCCCATGGCTCTGGATTGGAAGGAGACATGGACAAGCATATCCTGTCCTCGGATGCTGCTGTGCACTCAGAGGAACTTGTGGTCTGCAGCATGTCCTGTCTCCCAGCTGGAGAGCTGGCACATGTGCGCGTGCCAGGAGACCCTCCTGAGAAAGGTGCCTGAGTTCGGCGATCAAACGCTCCCGGCTCTCAGTGCCTTTGAAGCCACACATGGACCTGTCTGCCCAGCAACAGCCGTTTATGGAAAACGCCTGTCAGCAATTAACCATGGAAGGAAGGCAAGGGGCACCTCTGTGACAACTGGGAAATGGCGCTGTTTCCATGTTAAAGAGCTACTTACCCCGACACCACCGCAAGGGAGCCTCACAAACACGGAGGTCAGGGAGCCTGTGGGGAGAGGACAGGATCAGTGGCTAGGGACCCCCCAGTTCTGGGGATGCTCCATTCTCAAATGGCACTGTGGTACCTGGGCTGGCACAAAAAGCAATGCACCCTCATGTGGCACAGCCCAGCAGCAGGTTCAGCCTCTCCATGGTATCAGCCTTCCACTAGGGGTGGAGTGGGAGAGAGGCACACTGGCCTCCCGCTGGTGCCCAGTGCAGGTGGGAGGGGAGCCCTGTACCCTAGCTGTGCCTTCTACAAATCCTGCTGCCTAGACACCGGTACATCTACTGCGAGTGCCACTGCCAGCTTCACTAGGGCACAGGCCTCAACCGCTGTGGGGGAGGCAAGACCTTTCGGAAACTGCAGCTCCCACTCAGGTCAGGCACACGTGACTTGGAAGCTCTGCAGCTGTCCTCTGCTCCCCATATCACCAGGGCTCATGTATACTCAATGACAAGGATGCTCCATAGAGGGAGTCTGTACTCTCTGTGTGACCCTGGAGTGGACAGAAGGCAGGAGACAGGAAGCCTGACTATCATGAAGGCTGGGAGAGCCCACAGGGGCAACATGCAGATGTGAATGTGGCTCGTGGTGTCCTTCAAGGACCAGCCTTGTGAGCACTGCTGGGAGGTCCACTCCCTCTCCTGCCCTGACCACCCTGCTCTGATTTCAGGGACCTATGCCCTGGCACCAGCTTGGGGCCAGCTGGGTCAGCCCTGCATGGACAAGGACAGCACTTCCTCGTCTCAGTGGTGCACAGAGCCCCTGCTAGGGCAGCCAGAGGTGGAAGGTGGCGGGTGCCACTGCCTTCTGCTTGGAAGGCGTGGTGATGCCACACTCCAGATGTCCCCAGCATGCCATCATGAAAGGCGTGGTGCAGAGCACTGATGTGGATCCACAGCTCTGTTCTCCTGACTCTGCAGAGGCTGGAGACCAGGAGTCCACATCTGGAGGCCAGGACGGCTGCCCTGTGGGTAGAGGTGGAGGTGGCCAGAAAGGCTCAGTCCAGTCTGGGTAAAGTAAATGCAGCTCAGCTGGCAGAGCCCCTGTATCATGGCCTGCATGTGTCTGAGGGGCCTGGTGGGCTCCATGTGGATGGGCTCCTGCTTGACCTGAGGCAGCAGGCGCTGAGCTGGCTCTGCACTTGTCCTGCTGCCCTGTGTGTGTGCTCATGCACTTGGAGTAGCCCCATTGCTGTGCCTCCCACACAAGCCAGGACCCCCAGGTCCCACCTGGGAGGTTCCCACCATCCTCCCAGTTCCTGGCTCCCTGCACATGGGGCTCTCAGGCTTGGGTCCCACTTCCACACGAACATGGGGTACACAACTGCACTGCTGGCTGCAGTTCCCTGGGGTCTGGTGGGTGAGGCTGGGAGGAGGAAAGCACAGGTCCTGAGCAGCACTCAGCTGTTTGCTGCTGTGTCCTGCCACAGCCAATAGCTTGTTTCAAAGCTGTGACCAACGTGGCATCGGCCCAGGGAACCGGTGGGGCTGGGATAGCTTCAGGAGTGGCCCTGTCTCATCAGTTCCCATCTCAGCACAAGGCAGGGTAGTGGGTGTGCAGAGCTTATTCTTCCAGGTCACCCGAGCATGTGTGCACACACATTCATGCACCCAAAGTTGGTATCCAGGGCTCCGTGGGAGACAGATTCCCCTCAAAGTGAGGGGACATAGTGAACATCTATGTTCAAACCCAAAATCCTCTGGCGACCAACCTTTCTCATTACCCAGGGGCATTCCCACGATGAAGCAGAAACCTTGCGCTTGGGCAGTCAGCGGGCTTGGAGCACTCAGCAGGAAGCTGCAGGACCTGAGATCCTGCATGTCTGTCTGTCACCAGCAGCCTCTGCATGTCCGTGCTCTGGAGTGCCTGTGCTCCCTTGCAGTCTAGCTCTCCCTTCCGGTGGTTTGGGGTTACGGTCATCCACCTGGGCTACAGACCTCTGGCCTGAGGCCTGAAGACTCACTCTCCCTTGTTTGTCTTGCCGACCAGGAGGTGCTCTAGTGGCAGGGATGAGGATGGTGGGAAAGACACTGCTCACCTCCTCAGGAGCAGCCTTCCGGAGCACCATCCAGACCATGTTCCCCCCACAGAGCACTGCTATCAGATGCCACCATTAGATGAAGCCAAGCATGGTGCACTGTCCGCCACTGTCTGCAGTCCACTGCAGTCGAGCCTCCTGGTGTGCCCATCACCAGGCCAGTAACCAGCTACGATAAGCCTTGAACAGTTTAGATACTTGCAGACTCAATTCAAAGAGGAGGGAAAATCACGCAGCAGCTGTTTAAACACTTAATGAGATAAGTTACTGTAACAGAATCTGAGGAAACCGGTGTTCTGTCTGAACCACTTGGCCTGAGGGTGGCGTTTTTTGGTTAAGAAAACAAGCAGAAGCGACACAGCCTTCTCTCGAGTGGCAGGATGATTGGCGGTATCTTTGTGCAATTTAAACATGCTTCAAAACACCAGCATAGCAGGAAGAGAAAAGATGCTAGAAGACTCTCACCTAGCACGTGTGTGGGTGGAGGCCCACACCACAAAGCAGCCAGACGATCTGAAGTTGGGGGAAAGCAAGCTCCACGCTCTCACACATGTTCCTGTCCTGTTTCCCATGGCACTTCCATCCAGGGCCTCACTTCTGATTTAGTACCTGGTCTTAAACTGGTCTGAAACTGGCTCAAGGACCCAGAGCATTCTCTAACGGGTGAATTCACATCGCCTCTCCTCTGACTGGGGCACCATCTCCCTCACTCTGTGGGGTGTCACTGGTTTGTAAGATTGGTATTGGTGTGCAGAGGGCTGGGCCACCATGGGCCCCTGAAGATGGACACTTGATGTGGTCGGGCTATTCTGCTATTTTGTGGGGAGGCTCAAGGCAGGGAGCCCATGTGAAGTGTCCAGGAGGGCTGCCCAGCAATTTCCTGATGGAGGATGATATCTCGTCCTGGCAGCACTGGTGACTGTGGGAACCGTCCTGCTTCGTGCTGGGGCCACAGCAGCAGCTCCCACACTGGAGAGCTCTGCCCTATGCTACACCCATGCTGACCCTGGAGCCTCTCCCCTGGGTCACTCCACATCCCCCTCAGATCCAGGATACCCTGCACTGCTGCAGCTGTCAGGCTTCCGCAGCCTGCTCTTCCCAGAGCCAGTCTCTGAGCCTGGCTCCTGTGCAGGACCTCCTGGCACAGCTCAGAGCATAGGGCTCTTCCCAGAGGACTCGAGGAGCCTGTGCCAGGCACATGGTCTTTGCTAGCTGTGCTGGCCTCTCCTCTGGCCAATGGTCCCCACTTGGAGTGGCTGTCAGGGTCTCTTGAGGACCCTTATGATTCTCCCTCCTGTGATCAAGCTACCACACCTGGACTGGGGACAGCAGCTCAACAGCAAGGACAGAATTCACTATTGTGAGGTGATCCCTGCAGGAGGTGGGCCGAGGGGACCCTGTTGCACTGGCAGTGGTGGGCTGGGTTCTGGATGCATCTCGGAATGGGCCCAAATGCTGAGGCCTGCAGGGCTGGGAGCAGATTTCCTTGCTCTAGGGCAGGGCTGGTGGCTGGGATACCGGTAGCAGGGTGGGAGTGCAGAGCAAGGACTACATGGCTAGGACCACTGCACGCCCAAGAGGAGCCTGGGATGGTGTGGCCCACACAGTAGTCTAGAAGCACATGGTGCTGCCACACTGGGACTCCCCTTGGGTGCCCGGGGCCGGCCTCCTTCCTAAGGCAGCTTACTCTTTTCTTTCCCTTTGTTGAGCTTGTCCTCCAGGGGCTTTGTGACACAGAAGCTCCAGAGCTGCCATTCCCAAGGGCTTGTGGAGGTCCACTGTGCCTTCCAGCTCACTGGGCTGGGTGAAGACTTTGGCAAGGGATGGATGGGCTGTCCATGCTGGCCCTGCCCTCTGCTGAGCAGCTGGTCACCCTGGTCCTCTCTGGAAACTTGCACCCTCCTCCTGGCCCCTCTACCGCTTAGTGGGTCCTCACACCTTCTTGCCAGTCGCTCCACAGCCACCCTCATCTCCTCTGTCAGGACCTCCTCTTGCCACTTGTCCTCCCAGCCTCCAGCTGCTGCCGTTTTCTCCACTTCCAATGAGATGGTCGCTGCTTTGCCTCAGCCCAAGGACTTTCTTCCACCTCTACCACCATGCTCTTGATTTTCACCTTCACTGAACACTCTGTACCTTCTCCTTTGCCTTGTGTGCTGTGGGATGCAGTGTCTTCTAGGGACACTAATGATGGCTTTGCTCACTCCACTTGCTTGGCCTCAGGCTGCAGTTCCCTTGGATGCCTGCTCATCATGGCATTCTGAGTCTGCCGATGACAGGGGCTCTGTAACTGCAGGCCTTGGTCAGGGGCCTTGAAGTGGCTGTCGGAGCCTGCGGTTGGCCGATTCCGTGGAGCAGTCTCCTGCTTTCTGCCTGGAGGGTAAGGACAGGTGCACTGGGGCAAGGAAAAGGAGGTTTCTTTCCAGACCAGGGAGCCCTGCTGTGCTCACTCTGGAGACGCAGCAGCTGGTCAGAACAGGGGAACCAGGGTTCTGGCGGAGGACCAGAGGAACCTCCATCCGCGCTAGGCCCATCCCCAACTTGAGCTCCTCTCTGGCGCCTTGCCTGTAGCCCTGAATCCCTGAGCTGCTGGTGTCAGTGGGTCTACTTCCTTGCCTTTTGGATCATGTCCCCTGCTGAGGCTACACCAAGTCCCAGGGAGGATTTTCAGCCTCCAAAGTTTACTGTCATTTGCCCTTCTCTTGGTTCTGCAAATGGCTGCTTCCACCCATTTCCAGGCAGCGGAACACAGAAAACAGCATGATGTCCCAAGGTTGGTACATACTGGTGTCCTCACAGCTCCCAGGCAGGATGGGCTCCTACAGGGTGCCTGCTATGGAGGACACCCTCCAAGTGCATTAGTGTGCGCTGACCAAGAAGCGGATACATGAGTCAGTGGGCGAGAAAGTGGGAGGAGGAGCAGTGAAGGAGCACAGAAAGAACGAATGAGTGAGAAAATGGGAAAGGGGAAGGAGCAAGGAGGGGTGAAAGTAAGGGGGAGTAAGGGCACCTCACACCTGTGCAGTCTGCCACACACAGGTCTGGCCCAGAGTAAACCTTCCACTGCCCCGCACGCCACATGTGGGACCAGCCACACCTAGCTGCTGTGACTGGTGGCTCCTGCCCTGGGAGATGCCGATGGGAAACACTGATCAGGGACCACCCTGCTCACAGTGGCTGCCAGCTGAGATGGCTCAGCAGAAACAAAAACTCGTGGAGGGTCAGCCCACATCTGTGTTCAGGGAGCCTCAGAGTTGTCCCAAGGTCTCTTCCCAGGAGCGCACAGGGGCTGTTCCCTGCCCTGTAGTGAGGAAGCCTGTAGAGCCTGAGGCATCTGTCAAGCTCCCCATGATCTGCTGGAGACCCTGGGATGAGGTGGGGAGCCTCTTGCTATTGCTTCTCCTGAGTGCCAGGCCTCTTCTGCACCCATGTACACAGGGACTGGCCCAAGAAACCAGCAGCCTCTGCCCTGAAGCTGGTGTTCAGGTGCCTGGGATGGGCGGCCAGGGTGACTCAGGCTTCCTCTCAGCCTTGCCCTAGGGGGCCTGGAATGGTGTCCAGAGCAGAGCCCTGAGCAGCCCCTGTCATGCAGACTGTGGACCAGGATCTCTGGATCGGTGGTCTTCATCCGTTCTGCACCTAAAGCATATACAAGGCACTTAGCAGGGACAAGCTGAAGACAGAGGGCAGCGTCTCTCCTGTAGCCCTCGACTGGCTCCAAGGAGCCTGGGCCACTGTGCCTGTACCAGATGCAGGGCCTGGGGGCTGGAAACCGAGCAGGTGAGGTTAAACCTAATGGGGATGTAAGGAAGGCTCTGAAATACCTAGAAGTTTCTTACTGTCCAGCTTCTGCCTGTTGAGAGGGTTTGTGCCGTAGAGGAGCGTGTGGGCCTCCGAGTGTACCGTCTGCAGCTCTTCCAGTGTGGCCTTCCGTCCTCGGACACACTGTGGGGACAGAGTGGAGAAGTCACGGCTCCATAGATATCGCACTTGCCCGGAGGGAAACTCAGCTTGATACAGGAACACACAGTTACTGGGTCATCCCAAAACACAAAGCAAATTTTGCCTGACACAATATTTAAAAAAACAGTTTAGAAACTGTTTTGAGGCCGGGCGTGGTGGCTCACACCTGTAATCCCAGCACTCGGGAGGCTGAGGCAGGAGGATCATTATGAATTCGAGACCAGCCTGGGCTACAAAGTGAGTTCAAGGCAGCCTGAACTGCATAGTGAGGCCCTGTCTCAAAAAGACAAAAAAAAAAAAAAAAAAAAAAAAAAAAAAAAGAAACTGTTTGGAGGACTTGCACTTTATGTGTAGCTTTGAAAGTCATTTAAGAAGAGAGTCCCAGCCTTCATTGTGCCACCATCCACTGTCATAAAGGTGATCTGGCAATCGATTATCATAGTGGCCTTCAAAGAGCAGACAGCTGCCAAAGGAAGAGTGGGCTGTCCTCATCAGCTCAAGATCAGCTCCTGGGGAGCCAGAGCCCACCATCCTGAGCACCCTGTGGGCCCCATGCAGGGAGCCCCTCAGCAACACAGGCTGCCTGACCAGGGATCTGGAGGACTGCATCTCTATAGTTTGGAAACCCCTTAAATAAAGTTGGACTATTTTCAGATTTGTTTCAGAAATTAACAGAAAAATTAACATGTTCATTGAGTTATTTCCTTAAGTTTAGAAGGCAAGTGGCTCAGATGTGAGATCAAAGCCAGCACCCCCTACAAGCCAGCATCTGCAGGCTTGGTGAAGGCAGGGAGGACAGCACCAGGGCTGTGATGCTGCCTGTCACTTGGCTTCTGGCCTCATCCTGGCCCAGTGTTCACTGACCTGCAGGTCTCAGTATCTGAGCCTTTGTGAGCCTCACAGCTGGGGCTGTGCTGGGCTCTCTAATGGCCCACCAAGGGCAGGGACTGGGTGGGGAGCAGCCCTGGCTGGGGAGGTCCACATTGCTTGGTGTGCTGTGATCCTCACAGCAGACATGATGGGGCCTGTGCCATGTTCTGTCTAGGCAGGGTCCCAGGGTGCCATGCGCTGAGTCATGACCTACAGTGCTGAGAAGCGCCTTGAATGTGGAGGGCAGGAGAGGCAGGCAAGGCCAGCAGCCAGAAGCGCCCACCTGCCCAAGGCCAGGCCCTTGTATACAAGGGGAACTGGAATGAGACATTCTGACTCAGACCAGAGGCAAAGCTGCTAAAGTGAATGCTAGCATAAGCTACAGAGGAGGAGTAACAACACTTGTCCTCACAAACACCGGAGAAGGACCAAACAGGAAGCTCTGAGCCATGGGCACCACACAGACCTCCTGCTGGTACACATCCCACCCTAGGGGTATCACCACCCTGGGTTCGGACTCCTCTGGCTACTATCTCGGTGGTTGGGGACCGGGACAAGCTCAGGTTCTCAACATTGAGCTGTCAGGCAACCAGGCTGGGCAGCTCCGCTCTGCTACTTCATGAGTAAGGGTGCTGGCTGGAGCCTGGAGGCGACAAGAGCTCCCCTGGGCTTCGTCCACACAGAACCCTGAGCCCCAGGAGGGCAGCACACCAGGACAGCGCCTGTCCTGGCGTTCCTGGTAACACTGCTGCATCTGCACTGCTGCTCAGTGCCAGGGCCCTCCGCCCCTGGGCTTCTCTCACCCACTCCCACCTGGCTCCCACTAGCTCTTCTGGCTGACAGTGGCCTCTAAGTGCTCTGACCTGAGTGGCCCTCCCGGAAAGGGAGAAGCTGAACAGAAGATGGGTATCAGGGGCCCTCAAGAACCCCATGATGTCCAGGGAAGGTCTGCAACAGCAGGATGTCAGCCTCATCCAGTGCAGCTGGCCACAAGGAAGGAGGATTTCCCTCACAGCCTGGTCTGTTTGGCGATGCTGCCCCCCAGTGGTGTAGCTGTCCCCTGGCTCTGACACTGCTGGTCAGCAGATCACCCTCCTCCAGGACAGCACTTCTGAGAGAGGTATGGGCAGGGCACTGGGCCATCACCCGAAGACTGGGCATCCCCACTATAGGTGGTGGAGGGAACTGGCCAACTCCTGAACGCGCCAGCTTGTGAAAAGGGAAGGTAGAGGGGCGGGATGAGGTAGCTGTAGCTCAGAGGTGCTCTGCACTCCACAGTGGCAGGGGCTGCAGCAGCCCTGGCCCGATGGGGGCAGCTGCTCTGGGACAGATGAGGGCAGACTCTTGTTTGTGGGATGCCTGGTACGGGTGTGGGGGTTATGGCGGGGCCCGCCTGGCAGGCACCCCAGGGTAAGCACCGTAGTGTCCCAAAATGGGACACAGGGCTGTCTGGGCCCCCAGCTTCCTGCCTCAGGCCCTCTCCACACCTGTGCTCCAGCAGGGCTGGCCACCTCATCCTCCTGCTCAGGGGGCCCAGCCCAAAGGCCAGCCTGGCCATCACCACTGCCAAGTACCACTGAGACCTCTGTGTGTGCTGCCCAAGGGCAGAGGGCAGGAACCCTGGAAGCAGGCTCAGGACAGACAGCCCAGTCTGCTCCTGCTTTTGCTGCTGCCTTGTGGGTACTTGCATCTGCGGGGAAACCAAGGCCAGGGTTCTCCTGCAGCCTCCGTGGTGTATGAGTACACACTCCAGAGAAGCCATCTGGCCTGGCCTGAGCATCTCCTCGTGCTCAAGTGACAGAGGACTGAAGGGCAGTGGCCCGGGCATCCTGGGCAACAGCAGGCACAGAAGGGAACTGCTTCCTGAGGGTGATGGCAAGGGAGGTGGCTAGCCACAAAGGAGGCAGATGAGGCGTCAGGGGGACATTGACGGGGGGAGAGTGCCAGTGGGTCAGACATAGGTCTCAGGAGAGAGCCTGGGCTCTGTCATGGTTGGGAGGCGGTCACCTGGTCCCTGGCGTGGTGGTGCTGAGATGCTGGGTCTGGGGGGAGGTAAACAGGCACAGGGTTACCCCATGGCCTCTTCCTCACATGGCCAGCTTCCCTCAACAGATGCACTGTGTGTCTTTCCCAGAGAAACCTGAGCCAGAGAAACCTCTTCTCATTACTGAGCACCAGCCCCAGGGAGTTTGCTATGGTGACAGAAACATGCTGGCTCATGGCTTCTGGGCAGAAGGCCTGCTGGGCTTCCTCCTCAGTGGTGCTGGTGCTTTCTGACCAGAGCCCAGGTCCCTCCCCCACTTGTGAGGCTCCTGGCGCTCTCACCTCACACTTGCTGCGGAGTCCAGTTTCCTGTAGGCGGGACCAGATGCTCTGGATCCTCCCGGCATGCTCGGGGTGGCTGTTCGTGTTCCCACAGGCACACTGGTGCTTCAGCATTAGCGTGTCGTACACAAGGCCTGCAGGGAGGCAAGGCTGGGTCACAGGAATGCTATGCAGGACGGGGACCGCAGGCCCACAGGGCCATGTACCATACATGCATGGCACAGGTCAGCAGGAAGAGGAGTTGAGGGCATGGCACTGAGCTCCAGGTGACAGCTGAGCAGCAGGGACTGCTGGCTTATAGGAGTGAGAGGTGAGCGTCCCCCATGGGCCAAGGTACCTGGTCACTGGCTAACCTCTGTGTGAAGTTGCTCTGGGATCCTGGGGCCTAATGGAGTATTGGAGTTCTCAGAAATATCTGGAGCAATGTGGGGACCTGCTTACAGGCATGTATGGGAGCTAGGCACGTGTGAGAGGGGCACACGGCACACAAACTCAGGAGGTGCTGTGTCCTGTGGGGCTACCACACCTGCTCTCAGACTGGGCCTGGGGCTGCTGGGCAGGGAATGGGAACCTACAGAAGGCAGAGGCCACTGACTGGTATGTGTCTGTCTCGGCTGAGGGCCGCAGGGAGCTGTGAAGACTGGGCTGTGGTAGCAGATGGATGCTTGATCCTGTTTGTGCTTCTGCTCCTGGGAAGAGGCAGGCTCACCCCGAGGGGTGGATGCCTGGCCCCAGGTGTGTGTCAATTCTCACACCTTCTAGCTTGGTCCCTTGTAAGCTGTGCTAATGGGAAACAGTGACCTGGACCTAGGGGTTCTGGGTGCCCTAGGGAGCTGAGTGCTAGAAGATGAGACTTCTGGGTAAAAAAGAAAAATGGCAATAATAGGGGGTGCGAGGGCAGCTGTGCCCAGGAGTTTGTGATGGCTATGTCCATAGTTGTGCGCAGACACTGCCCACCTGTGCCTGGACACACAGATGTCCCACCCACTATGGTCAAGAGCCCTGAAGATGAGCTGGTGCAGGTCTGCGACACCACAGTTTCCTTGGTGGGAAAGCTCAGGGGACCGAGGAGGCGTCAGAGCTGCTAGACCACCACTGCACAACTCCAGAAGGAACATGGCACTGGGTGTGGCTGGTGCCAGGCATAGGGGTAGGGGTGGGGCTAAGCCCACACCCCCAGCTGGCGCTGGCCCTTTTCTTGGTTCTCTACATGCCTTCCTCTGCGGGGACAGCATGCTCATGTATCAAGGAAGGCGGGTCTACATAGGGCACCAGCAAAGCGGGAGCCTGGAAGCTGTATACGAAGAGCCATAGGATGAGTCCACAAGCATGGGGCTGGGGTGTCCCCACTCAGAGGGGGCAGTCTGTGGCCCAGGCCTGTGCAGGAGCCACCTGGCTGGCTCAGGCGCTCTATGGTTTCTCCCTATTTTTCCTGAAAAGCAGGATCTTAATTTAGGGGTAATCATTGGCAATGATTTTCTTTGAATAGGAAGAGACCCCCAAGACTAGAGAGCTTAGCCATCTTTGTGGCATGCAGGGCGAAGACACTTTTGAGGCTTGTGAAGGATAAGCCCTGTTTACATAATGTTTTTCTTCACGTGTCATTAAAAAAATATGAGCTCAGAACACCATGGACAGCTATCCCAGTTTCCTGTGCATTCCCAGCAGCCTACTTGGGAAGCTGCCTTTCCCCACCAGGGCCAGGTTGGACACTGTGGCCACTAGGGAGCTGGCCTCGTCTGGTTCTGGTAGCTGGGGCCTGGTGCTGAGTGTCTAGCTCCTACTGCCCAGGCTACATGGGAACCAGGCTCCTCCAAGCTCCCACCCTCAGCACTAGGTGCCCTTCATGCCAAGGCTTCAATGGGTGCCAGCCACAGACAACGCAGGAAGCCCAAGAGGCCCACGGGGAAGTGGGCTTCTGAGCCTTTGTCTGCCCCCCGGGGTCAGCCACAGACACCCTGAGAGACAGCATTACCTGTGGTGAACCTTGGCTTGCTGGGGGGCTCCTGGACAGTCACGGGGAAAGTGGCAGATGCTGGGGAGGACTGTGCCCGGGACAGAGGCCGGTGGCTGCTGAAGGACACGGGAATGCCTGCAGCTTCCATGGATGCCTGGTAGGTCCTCAGCTGGTGGATCCGCTGCTGCTCTAGCAGGAGTGCTTGCTGTGGGGAAAGAGGCTGGCTGCTGCACGGACTCCACCTCCCAGCCCAGGGGCATGGGTGATGCACAGGCTCGCTCACACGGCCATGGGGCCCTGCCTTGAGGTTGTGGCAGCCTGTGCAAGGCAGACAGGAAGCTCCATACCCAAGCCACTCCAACAGCCGCATGGGGCGCTGCAGAGCAAAGTCTTCCTGGGCTCTGTGCAGAGCATGATCACCAGCTGGCAGCCTGGGTGCCCAGGGTGGGGATGGGGAGAGGTGAACCCTATAAGGCCCTGGGGACAAGCTGAGGCGGCCCTCTAGGAGGCAATGGTGCCAGGCGGGCAGGCTGTGTGAGCCTTTCGCAAGAGGCAGGGGGAGCCCCTTCAGCCTTCCCAGGTCTTCCATGCAGTCTGCAGAAGGGCACCTTCTAACCAGGGTGTCTAGCTTGTTGACCGATCCCAGTGCTTCTGTTCACTTCCACTTTTATTTGTCACTGGAACTTAGCAAACCATTCACTGGGTTCCTCATCAGTCTCTTGTGAGTCTGGTGACTGCACATCAGTGTCTGAGCAGCTCACCAGTGTGAATGTCCGACTCATACTATTTCCAGATCTGTACAGCTGGCCACCAGTACCTCCTTGGCCCCCAAAAGCTCCTGGTTTCTGACCAGCTTGCTTCCCTCTGTAATTTACCAACAAATCAAGCTACCTTTCTCTTCCCAGCTCATGGGCTGTTAAAAGCTGTTCGAAGAGTGCTCCCAGATCTGTGGGGCCACCACACCAGGGAATGAGGACAGTGCCTGCTGGAAGGCAGGTCCATGGATGCTCACAGAGGGCAATGTGCAGGACTAAGTGTGCTGGACACAGCCTGGGCACCAAGGGGTCCACCAGTGTCCGCCCACCACTCCCTAAGGGGTACCTGTCTGAAGAGCAGCTCCTGCTCGGTGGGTGGGCGCTGGCCAGGCTCTGCCTCCCGTGTGGGCTCCACTTCGTCCTCATCGCTCTCAATGGGCTCCTGCTTCACCTGCACAGCCAGAGCATGCCCCTCCTTTGGCCCTGGGAGCCGGTCCAGGTAGGGCTCATCCAGCAGGGCCTGGTGCTCACGGAGCTCCTCCTCCGTCTCCTCAGGGTGGCTCTCGGGCTGCCGGGCCGGCTCACTGGATTTGGGGATTATCTATAATGCAGAGAAAATGAATGCAGACCAAGAGACTTGACACAAACTTGGCACTTCAGGGTGTGCAGTCAAGGTTTGGTGCACAGGTCACGCTGGGCCTGGCCTAGCAGGAGCCATTCAACCTGGGCCAAGGGAGCTCCTTGGGCACCCTGTCATGGGACAGCCCCAGCAAGACTGAAGCTCAAGGGAAGAGGAAGACAGGCATCTGGGGGTCTAGTACACGTGCTGCCTGCCACGCACAGAAGCCTGGTACATGCCACACATGTGGGTGCATCACAGAGGGGTACAGGAAGTGTGGGGTGAGGCTGAGGCCACTCACTCAAGCTGGGGAGAGATGTGTCTCACTTGCTAAGGCACCTGGTGGGACACACTATGGACTGGCAAGAGGCCCTAAGGGCTTCACTCCAAGCAAGGCCTGAGTTGGAGGCTGGTTGAGGATGTGACCAGAATGAATGCCTGCCTGAAGTTCTCTCTGCTTTGCCAGCTAGAGTAGAACACCTTAAAACTCAAGGTCCCAAACTTAAAAGATGTCCCTTACCTGGACATATAACCAGCCACTGCACTGCCACAGAGCCCTGCTGCCCTCAGCGAGACTGCACGGCCCTGGAGCATGATCAGCCTCGTCAATTCCTCCCTAATCATATTACCTCCAGTCCGTCTGACTCTCAAACCCACACTTGTTTCTGAAGGGCAGCTCACGGTCCCACATGGGTCTCCACGAGCTCACTATCAGTCTTTCCAGCTGACTCTTCTTCGCCTAGGGCCAGAAACTCCTCTGTGGGCAGAGGCCTCCATGCCTGGAACCCTGTTTTCCCATGCCCAAGTCCGTGGCTGTGAACATTGGCCACCTCTGCTCATCAAGGCACAAGGCACTCCCAGCCCGTCCTGGCTGCCCTGCTTCCTCGCCACATGCATTAAGACTATCCAACCTAGGCCACGTTTCCACACTCACACTAGGAAATTCCTGTAGAAGGGAAACAGTGGAGGCATCGGGTTGTGGGCAGAAACTGCTGCAAGAGTCACTTTCTACTCTAGCGGCAAAGGGGCCTTCATGCACGCTCTTCTGATAGAAAGGAAAAGGCACTTATCTGGCATTAATTCCTGATCAGGCAATGGGACCACATGAGAAGGGCCAGACATGGCAGCTGGCAAAGGCACCCTTGGATGGCATGTGAGCCCCCAAATTCCCTTGCTGCACACAGAGGGGCAGCAACAGGGCTGATGCCATTGGCACCTTGGTAAAGGCTGAGTGAGCAGCAGGCCAGTGAGGCCCTGCTGTGGTCCGCCCATGTCCCCTACAGAGGCCAGCCCTCGTGCTGGTGTCTTCATAGATCCAGGGCTGGACACTGGTGCAGGTGGGACCCTGTGAGAGCACTGTTTCTCTGAGCAGAAAGCACGGGGTAGATGCTTCAATTAGCTGTCAAGTGCGATGGTGACTCAATCACGGAACAAAATCCAGTGAGACGACCTGGTCTCTAAATCACTCTTTTGAAGAATAAGCCACATATGAATGAGTGTTTCCTGTCTTCCACAAACCTCCTACCCTATTGCTCAGAGAGTGACATAATGAAATTAGTAAGCCTCAACTGGTGTTAGAAAGACAGGTGTGATAGTGCTTTTGACACTGGGAGTACAGACACTTGGCAAGTGCCTGTCTTACCCCCAGCCAGGGCCGTTCCTGTGCAAGCGAGCACTGTTTGTGGCCCCATTTGACATGAGGGCCTGCAGCACCGCGTGGTGATCTGAGGCCTCCTCGATCATACACTCCCTAGCCTGCAGCAGGACATCCTGGGGTGGATCCCAGCAGGGGCCAGTTTTCACGAATGAGCAACACTTTCAGGGGAACCCATCATGGGCACTGGAAAAATCAAGCCTTGACTGCAGTGAGGAACCCTGCAGCTCCCCTTCTGAGCTGGAACTAAGGGCTCAAGAGAAGGAACCAGGACCAAGTAGGAGGCAGGGTGGAGGTGCTAGGTGGTCAGCATCTATCCTGGGTGGAAGTAGGTGTTAGGGAGGGTCTCACATCCTGTCACAGGCTGTGTCCCATGGGAACCATGCCCTGACCTTCCAGGAGAGCCCCTTTCCTCCCTGCCTATCAATGGTCCTCTCCTCGGGAAACCACTTAGGACCCTGTTGCAGACAAGAGGCCCTCCCAAGGGGAAAGGACAATGGAGAAATTGTTCTGTTCACCTCCAAGCTGGCTGCGAGCTCTGGGAGCTCCTCAGAAGTTCCCATTTACCCTCCAGTCTCTTGTTTTCCGTAATAGCATTCCTGAGATACACAGGAGTTCTCCCTTAGCCTTGATATTCTACAGTCAGTCAAGGTCCAAAACATTAGTGAGGGAATTCCAGAATTACACAACTCTTAAGGTTAACACTGGCGGCTGCTGAGTTGTGTGATGGAATCTTGCTCCGACCAGCCTCATTTCACCCAGGCCATGCACCAGCCTCTCTCTACCTAACATATCCACACCGCCTGGACCTCCTGCCCGCCTGGCTGACCCGTCACCATCCCAGTTGTCATCCTGACTGGTCTGACACCATCCTGCTCATACACAGGGCCCAGAGTTCTCACTATGGCAGGCAAGCACCAAGGGTCTTAGAGTGCATTCCCCCAGAAATCATTTAACTTGAGAGTACTTCTCCCATCCCTAAAAAGGAACTCTGTACCCTTCCCATACCAGCCAGTATGTCCAGTCCCCCATTTCCTGTCTCTGCAAACTTAGGCTGGTTCCGGATATCCCCTGTGAGTTACACTACATAAGGCATGGTCTCTCACTGGCTGAATTCACTTGGTGAGAGGCTCTTTGCTGACCTTCTCTGTATGTGTCCACCACTGGCCCATGCATGACAAGCAACATGGCTGTACGCACATCATGGACCAGGGCCACTCCCAGGCCATGTGCTGACTCAGTGTCCAGCCTCCGGAGGGGCTGACAGGCTGATTTCAGGGCAGCCCATCGCCCCTCTGTCCTCTATCACCACATGCTTTCTCCAGGCCCAGCACTGGACGTAACTTAGCCTGAGTGCTTCTGGTGACCCACAAGCCAGTCCCCAGCCCTCGTTCCTACTAAAGATGCCACTGAGTGACTTCAAGGACTTCCATGGGCAAGTGGACCCCTGCAGAGAGGCCAGGCCTATCTGCTCAGCAGTGTGACTGACAGGTTGGCAGGTGGCAAATGTGCCCCAGAGCTGGGGACTGTGGGTCATAGTTTTTGTAAAGATCTCCTTGGTGAAGCAGAGACTCCAGGAGCAAGGGTTGTGGGCATGGCCTGCCTCATCCCACCCAGCCTCTGGCAGAGGTGCTGACAGCACAGATCCACCTTGCTTGGAGTTCCTCGTACCCCACGCCCCATACCCACCTTGCCCATGTGCAGCTGTTGCTGCTGGAAGTGCTGCTTGTGCTTCTCCAGGAACTGCTGGTGCTGCTGCTGGATTACCAGGTGCTGCAGCGCCTGTGCGCTCTGTGGCAGCGGTGCCGACTGCGTGCGCCCCAATGGGCGGTGCTGCCGCAGCTTGTGCATGGATGGGGATACGCGGTCTGCGCCGACCAGGGGCTGTGCGTGCAGGGGCAGAGCACCCAGACCTGGAAGACACCAGTCTGAAGATAACATGGAGGAAGAGGAGTGGGGTAAGAAGAGGAGGAAGTGGGGAGAAAGACTCCTGAGTAACCACGGCCATGATGTGCACCTGCCTACCCAGGGCCTCCTCCCTTGGCGAAGCAAGCTGTCTGATAATGGCTGTGGCTCAGCCTCAGGAGGGCAGAAGCTGCATCCTGAAGGTGATTGAGGGCCAGGCCCCATGGGTACAGCAGTTCTGCCTGGGAGGCGGCTCCAAGAGGTCTTACACAGTGGCTGCTCCAGGGTCACCTCGACACTTCTGGCACTGTGTCCAGAGCACCTGCTAGAGAAGGCTACCCTAGCTCTGGCACACAAGCAACTCTGCTAGCAGGAGGGAAGCCTGACCTATAGACAGGCAGAGACGAGCCTGCCTGACCAGGACCAGGTCACTCCTGAGACCCTGATTGTTACTTGGTCCTGTCACAGAAACACTCACTGGACTACCTGCTGGGCAGGCACTGGGATAGGCAGGGAGGGCCTGGCAGGAGGGGGTGAGTCTTCTTCAGGAGCTTGTGAGCAGTGCAGGGATAGGCAGGGGTAAGTGCACAGACATAGGTACAGCATAGGGACGGCAGGGGGTGGTGGCTGTTGGGTGGGACAGAGCAGCTGATGCACAGAAGGGGCCTTAGAAAGAGCCCTGGCTTCCACCCTCCTCCTCTGGATGGTCCAGTGCAGGATGAGGAGGAGGGAACAAGGCCCAAGGGCAAGGCTGGAATCCAGGCTGAGAAATCATGCCTCTGCCCCTGCCTGTGCCATGGACAGGGTGCTGCAGCCTCATGAGCTCCTCCCTCAGACTGAAATCCTTGTTGGGCTGGTGAGCCACTGTGCTAGATGATGGGGTGCTTGGACCCCTGAGGACAGAGACCAGCAGCTATATCCCCCTTCAGGAGCACAGGAGCCTCCATGGCAGGAGAATCAAGGCTGTGTGTCAGGGAGGACGAGAAGGGCCAGTGACCCTAAGAATGACAGGCAGGGCTGTGGTGAAGCAAGCATGGGAGGCTGAAGGTTACAGACACCAGACAGAGAATCACCAGTCACCAGGAGGCTAGCACTGCCCCTGGAAACATGTGGCCTGTCTAACCTTGTCAGACTCTGTCTACATCCAGGCTCAGCCTGGTTAAGCTCAGGCACTCCAGAAAAGACGGGAGGGAACTGAGCATGAGGCATTAATTCTGGGCCACAGGCCAGAGAAGCACTACTCTCCGGTGCCAGTCACATGAACATGTGAGGCCAGGTGCACACTTCTGCCTTGACCAGTGACCCAAAGAGCCAATTACTCAAGGAGATGAAGAAGCATGGGTTGACAACACTGAACCAAACCCTGCAGACCCAGCTGAACCCACAGCACCCGGTGATGCCCCAAGCATTGGGAATCAGGCCACCATGGAAGTTGGAGCTGTGACGTGTAGCTGAGACTGGCCTGTGGATCCCTCCAGAGCAACAGCTCACTGGGAGCCAACCACCCAGTGGGGCACTAAGCAGCAGCTCGTCCTCATGTCAAAAGACACAGGCATGCCCTGGGCTTCTGCAACACACTCCACACAGTGGGCTAGGCAAACTCATACTTGATGTCCTGTCTTCTTTTAAGCTGTGCTTTTCTGAATAACCATCCTTGGAGGATGAGCATTCATCAAAGATTTTGCTGCTAACAGGAACCTACTACCTGTCTAGTGTAGTTACAATCCAGGAGCACTTTCTTAGCTCTGTCAACACTGAAACCCACATCACGAGGCCCAGGGATCCCCTGGAGGGGCGCAAGCGGTAGCTGGCTTTGTGAGGCTCGGTTCTCTAGCAGAGGACAAGGAGTCACAGGATAGATCCTGCACATGGTCGGAGTACACAGGCCTCCCTCTCTGACCCCTACCAGAGCACCTACCTGTGACAAGGGGAGTCTGTGTGGGCGGCTGCTCAAGCAGGACCATGTGCTGCAGAAGGGGGTTGTGTGCCGCACCACTGTCCCGCTCCAGGGGCGAGGCTCCCAGGTAAGGGGCCAGGTGGGTGCCAGGGAAGAGGGAGATCCGCTGCTGCAGGCCAGGGAGCGCAAGCCTTTCAGCGTCCTGCTGGGCCGCGGTGCCCTGGAAAGCAGAGCCAAGGCTCTTAGGCTGCCGGGACCCCAATGGCGACCCCACGCCATGCAGACCCACAGACCTGTGGGGGCCACTTACAGTGGAAGGGCCTGTAGCAGGAAGTCCCAAGGTAATGTTGGGCAGGGATGGCGATGTATAGAGAGGGAGCGGGGCGACGGAGGCTTCTCGAGTCACAAGTCTGTGCGCCAAACTCGTCTGAAGACAGAACACACGGTGACCATCATGCAAAGTCCGGCACGACCAAGGAGCATCACCTGTGACGAAAGGCTGGTCTGCAGCCCTGGGGAACAGCACCAGGCGCAGAGACCAGCTCAGCAGCCTGCAGCACACGGGGGTGACCACCAGGGTGCAACCACACATGCAACTCACAGGGGAACCTCAATAGGGTCCTTTCAGTGTCTTGTCTGTCCTCACCTTATTTATGACCATTTGCTTACTTACCACAAAGTTATCAGAAGAAAATCTGGGATAATTCATTAAAAGTAGTTTTTGTAACTGAGAATGTCTTTTCAGAGATGACATCAAAGCAGAGACTAAAGAGAAAATGACTGATAAAAGGGAAAAAAAATCTCTTGTGAAAGCAGGTGATAGTGACAAGAATATTAGCAATATACAAGGCAAGGTTATATATAACGAGCTTGGAATATGTACTTGTTATATATAACGAGTAAGGAATAACTAATGAGAAAAACACACAACCTACTAAAGACAAAAGAAGAAACCATACTAAGGGGCACAAACTCACAAGAAACATTCACCACCAGCAACCTGAAACCCTCTAAAACTTTAAAAGACGGTAATGCCACCTGAGCCCAGAGAAACACAAATACGCTGTGGTGGACGTAAGCTTGAGCATGAGCTTTCTGCAGGGCGAGCTGGCTCCATGTCAGAGCCCAGAGCTGTGCAGAGCTGGACACCTAGCCGGTGTCATCAGTGCTTGGAAGTGGCCCTCGGACTTGGCCTCACGCAGGCGTATTTGCACCTGGGACACGCAGGAAGTGGAAGTGTCCTGAGGATGGTCATCAGACACTTGTTTGTAATAAATTGCTACTGAAGAACAAGTCGTAGGACAATGGGCTTTCTAACAAGGGATCAGACACTCAACCCAGGCTTGCATGAAGAGCAAAGAACCCTCAAAAAGGAGGACTGGGGCAGGAGTGGGCCTGAGTCTCAGGGCAGGGCTAAGGTGTCCTACAGGACCTGCACTCCAAGGTGCTGTAACAACCTGTAGGGCTGGTTACAGCTCTGACTAGAGCTGCTAAACCACTGGTTCTTAGTTGTTGGAGGGTGATAGGGTAGTTGCTGTCTTGTGGTGCACATCCTGGTTTTATCCCTTTGCAGGGCCTGTGGGAGCCAGCTCGACGTGACCTGGCCAGAGCACTAGACACCTGTACACTGGTCAGCTCCGCTCGGTCATGGGTGCAGGACAGGGAGCAATGGCCCTCTGTGCCTGAGGAAATGGAAGAGTCCAGGCAGCTATCCAGCTACCTTTGGGTCTTTTCCCACTTTACTGACATGTGTGGTGTTAGCAATTAAAGGACCACTGGAAAACATGTTGGAGAAAAGTGTTTTTTCTAGGCTAGAAGTATCTGAAGTCCTATATAGAGAAAATGCTGTATCGAGGCTCTCCTACAATATAATCGGCTAGAAGGAAGTAAGCAGCATTATGTCTGTAAAGTTACAATTTCTTTTACAGCAAACTTTAAAAAAAAACCCAAAAAACAAAAAACCTAATATTTTTAGAAATAAAGTGGCCGACTGAGAAGCACTTGCTTATGCTGATTTGCTTGGTGAGAAACACTGGGATGGCTGTGGTACCTGCTATTTCCAGACAAGAACCCCTCAGGGTGGGTTACTTTAGGACCAGCTTGTCAGGGTCCAGGCCACTTGGCCTCTCACAGTCACCCCAGCTAACAGCACTGGAAACCCACCAGGGATGCCTGCATGAGAGCCAAGAGTCACAGTCCATCACGGCCTGTGACAGTGAGTGCCTGAGGTGAGACACGGGCGCCCTGGCCTTGCACAGCACCTGTGACTCCTCTGCTGTGTTCTAGTGATTGACAGCAGCTTGATTTATGCATTGCACCATTTATAAACATTAAGGCCCAGACATGCAGATCTACCCAGAGAGGGTACTCTCACAGCACTAACCAGGGGTGGGGAGTGGCCTAACTGCCCCACGGTGTCTGTGGCCATGGCTGACAACAAAGGACTGTGCCCATGTCCTGGGGCGGGAAGTCCTCTCTGGACTGTATCCCAAGGCTCCTGACTGGCAGAGAGGGACAGTTAAAATTTTAATAATCTAAGTACATAGTTAAATTAGAAGGTTAAAAATACAGATAAAATAGAGAATGAAGTAAAACGCTATGAGAAACAAGTACAAGGTGACCAGAAGCAGCCAGGTGACACACTCCTGCCGCTGGTCCTGGTTTCCATGACCTCTTTTCACTGTGGGGCCGGAGGCCTGACATGAGGATGTTAAGTGCTGGGCCTACACATCCAGCTAAGATCTGAAACCCGCTGCAAGGGCTGGATCCGTTTCTAGACAACTGTACCTAGTAAGTTACAGGGACTTGGGAAGAACCTCCCACTTGGCACCCTCCCGAGTACAGCAGATGGGGATCCTGGTCAATCCACTGGAATGCTTGCCAAGCCACTGCCATATAGCCCACCGGCCTGTAGCGTCCTGACTGCTGCCCCGCCCACCTGCTGGAGTGGTGTGGACCTTTGCCTGAGCCTTGCTGGGCTAAGCCCAAGCACTCACAAAAGACAGGGGGATGTGCAGCGAGTCTGGGGAATGAAGGTGCTGGGCTCCTTGCCCTAGAAGTTCACCTTCAGCGCAGGAATAGGTAAGATGTGCCCCGCTGCCTGCCCTGGTGCCTCATCCTTGTCTGGATATACTCAGGTGTCTCTGATTTTGGCCCCACCCACAACCCCCCCCCCCAATCCTTGTGGCCTTGCCCTAGTCTGCCCAGTGCCTTCTAGGCAACTGTGCCTTCAGGGTGTGATGAAGGCAGGGCTGAGAGGTGTGGAGCCCTCGCCTTGTCTGGCCCAGGATGCTGACTACTGGTGATCCTGTAGTCTCCAAGGCATTTCCTTTCCTGGACATCATTTTAATTTGTGCATTTCTCAATGCAAGTGCCAGCTGCCTGCCAGGACACAGTCATTAGGGGTCCGAGTTGGGTTGGCTTCTCCTGCAACATGCTGCTCTCCAGCTGGGGTGGGGCAGGGAGGTAACATGCAGAAGACCCTTGCAGAGTGACCTTGGGTGCACTGACCTCGGCTGGGACGCTGGACACAGTGGACACAATGCCATTCTCAGTGCTGACGTTGCCAGAGCTGCTGTTGGGTGAGCTGGGCCCGGAGCCTGGGGCGCTGCTACACGCAGAGTCTGTAGGCGGGAGACAGTGGTTGGGAGCTGGCTCTGTACATCCATGGTGACCCCAACTACAGGGCACATGGTCACAGTTTCCAGTGGGGGATGTGATGCCCATTCTGGTCTCTCGACCTCCTGCTGACCAACCTCCCAGTGAGGGTAACTGAGCTCACCCTCTGTGGACACCCCTCCCTTGCCAGGCTTTCAGGATGTGTGTGCTATCAATTTTACAGTTGCTGTGGGTCTCAGGATGATTTGAAACATGAGAAAACTAAGCCCTTAAACACTCATTAATATTCAAGCAAGGAAAGACCAGAAAACACAGAAGCCAAAAGACTGTGCAAGTGAAAGGTTGAACTTAATGTGCTCACTGAAAATGCTACCTCAAGGTAAAGCAATCTATCATTACCACGTATGGTGAACCAAGTCCTCGTTTTCCTACAAAGCACCGAGCATCCAGGAACACAGAACATAGCCAGGGCCTCTGCAGCTCCCCAGTGTTTCCAGGAAATACCCTAAGATGGACCTGTGAACCTCTGTTTATCTGTAGGCTGCAAGGAGCTTCGGGGCTGGGCAGGGATCTGGCCCCGTCCCATTCACCTCAGCGCCCCTACAGGATTCCTCATGCAGAATTCCTCAGGCAGGCTTCCTCAGGCACTGTGCGCAGCTCTGTGCTCACTATGCAGATAGCAGCCCTCGCTGGGCCCCTGCCTGGCTAGTTGCATCCCCACCACAGTGCCATCTGGTGAAATGTCCAGGGAACATTCAGGCTTTGGTGCCTGCAGTTCAGGTGTCTGCCACTCGCCATACTCTGAATACCCAGAGGCCCGCCTAACCTTCGGGACCTGGGGGACACAGCAGGAGCCACAGAAGGCCATGCCTGCAGAGCTTACTGTCAACACCAGCTCCAAATCCAGGGAGGCAGGGAAGGCAAATGGACACAGCGAGTGTGCCATAGCCCTCAGACCCTCTAGACTGGGCTGTAGGAGCTGTGCTTTCCTGAGCTGTGTGGAATGTGCCAGCAGCACCCTCACTGCACAGAGGGGAAACCGAGGTGCCAGGCAGTATTATCACTGGCCCTAGGCCACACTGCTTAAGGACGATGACAAGGGCCGACACTATCCTCACGTTAATATGGGCAGACCATGAAGGCCGCTCCTCCACAGATGTGCTGTCACCCAAGACACGCTGGGCTGATGTGGCGACCCCTGACGTCCTGCCACGGCTACAGGGGCAGAGCTGCCTGGGCTGCTGTTGAGCACTGACGATGAACATGGGTCCCCACCCAGTTTGTGCTGTCTAGATGCTGTAGAACCCTGAGCCTGCTCTGTCCAATGCTCCAATGCCCTGCTGGGAGTTGCTCTCTGGCCCCTCTGACCCTGCCCCTCAGCATCCAGATGGCAGTACCACCTGGGAAGTGCCAAAACATGCTGGACACTCACATCAAGTGGACAGAGATGCCAGGCCATGAGTGCGGATTCTATTAAGTTACAAAGTAAGTGCACTCATAAAGCCTAGTAGAAAATGGGACCTGGTGACATTCGAGCAGTACACTCCAGCTGGCATGGGAGAGGACAGCCCTGGGGAGAAGGAGGGGGTGACTGCCTTGTCCCAACCCTTCTCACGAGGGGTCCGCTCAGAGGATACAGAATCTTCCTTCGGCTCAGGAGCCTTCCCCACTCCCCAGTACTCCCAGGAGCAGCTTCATCGTGCGTTGCTGGGGATCACATTTTTGAACCTCTCTGTTGTCCCTGTTATCTGGGAATGCAGTGCCACCCAGAGCACTGTCCCCACTGCTGCAGCCATCTGTGTGGCTGTGCTCACCAGGAGTACACCGCTCTCTTACTCTGTCTCAACCTCACTCATCCATCAGGCTGCAGCTCTGCTGGCTCAGTGTAGCTTCTAGGACGTTCCCTGCTTCAGGTTTGCAGTGGGATTCTCCATCTAGCACAGCTCAGCACTGACCAGCTTCTGTCATGCAGGCCACCTAGGCCATCCCCCGCGTGATCCTTGAGCCCATTGCTCCATGCCCAGCCCACTCTGAATGTTCATTAGCATGGAGCGGGCAGGGATGACAGCACAGGTGAAGCCCAAGGAGCAGTTAAGGAGATGCTACCTCCCCATGACTGGCTGTGAGAACTGGGCTCAGCATGGGGCTTGCACAGTAGGGTGCCCTGAAAAGGGGCAGGGCCACACAGGTGTCAACCTCCAGCTTACACGTCTGCCCCTCATTCGCACTGAATCCTAAGCAGCTAATGACCCTTGGGGACTGGGGACTTGACACATTAGTTTTTTCCGTACTAGAATGACCAGTGGAAGAAAGCCACATGAAATACACAGTGATAAAGAGGGCTCCCCAGACATGATGTGTGCACTCTTCCATGCTCACCCACAGACCAGCAGAGGCCCAGCAGGGAGGAGAACCCAGGCGCAAGCCAGCCTCCCCTCTCCAAGGCTGGTGCTCAGGGGCCCCCAGGTCCCTCCTAAGCTGTGGCACTCATCAACCTGCACCTGGAGCCTGGTCTCAGGGCCCCCCTGCTCCTGTGCCACTCAGACTTTAGGACCAGGGACGGAGTGCTGTTAGGATGGGGCTCCAGGGGGGGTCATACCTGTGACAGCTGTCCCTCAGGACAGTAAGGCAAAATGTCCTCCTTGGGGGGAACTGTGCTGTATAGGCACTTCTAGGTGGGGCTGTGAGGGGTGGTGTTCCGTGGAGACCTGCACTGGTAGCCTGCTGTGTGTCCACCACTAGGTGGAGCCAGCAGCAGCACGTTCACTAAAGCTCAGCCAGCTGAGTCCTGGTCTCTCTGTCCAGCTGGCCACGGTTGCTGGGAGACTTGGGAACCCTCCTGTGGCTCTGCACTGTTCTGTGGGAATGCAGAACAGGCCGGAGCTGCATCCGCGCTCAAGGGGCAGAGCAGTTAAACACGCAGCTGCAAGTTGTCCTGTGAGTGCCTCCCGGGATGCTGGGCTAGGTTGTGGCCTGCCTGGGCTGTGACAGCAGGCACTTGCCAGGTGCCCCGAGTCCCCTGTGCTGGGTCTGATGTCCGCAGCACCACTGAGCAGCACTGCAGTAGGCTGGCTGACTGGGAAGGTTTTCAGAAGCAGTGGTGCCTGCTTGCCCAATGTACCTGTGACATCCAAGGGGCGCTTTTTTAGAGCAGTAACCACGGGCCCATCCTTCCTGCGCAGCAGGGGGCTACTCCGTCTCTCTGCCACTTTCTGCTTAAGCCGAGACCGCAATTTCAGGTTGGGTTCAGAAGCTGCACAAAAGAAGAAGTGGTTATAGCCTTGGAGGCGCAGCCAAGCTCCTGGGTTAAGCGTGTACATGTGCACGCGTGCATGTGTACACACACACACACACACACACACACACACACACACACACAGGGTGGATATCCATTTCCTTCTAGGGAGGACAGAGGCGCTCCGTGGGAGGCACCTGGTCCTCTGCTCATCTGCCCCAGCGAGTACTGCGTGTCTGAGGCTCGACTGAGCATCTGGATGCCAAGGTCATACACGGAATCCGTCACAGACAATGCCATCACCACACTTTACCCAGATAAAAACAAGGCTACAACCACCTCCCAGGCACAGTGGGAAACAGGGCAGTGTGACAGGCACTCAGCAATGACTCCTGGACAGTGCTGCCCTGAGAAAGTCATCTGTCTTTGCAGCAGTGCCACTCTGGTGTCCGAGGAAATAGACAAACACAGACCCTGTGGGCTTGGATTCTGACTTCTAAAGCACGTGCCTGCTCATCCCACAGAGGCTTGCACTGCAGCATCCACAGGTCAACAGTCTGCTCTGGTTGCTGGTGTCCATGGAAAACTTGCACTGAAGCCCTGGGGGCCTTCACTCTCCCGTATACGTGGGGCTACACACACTACAGGTGCAGGAGGAGCAGCAGCAGCAGCACGGGCCACCTGCGGAAGGGCCTGGCCTATCAGTCAGCTGTCCAGCCCAGGACATGCTGGCCTGCTTCCGAGCCCATGGTTGTTCCCCACATGTGGATTTGCACAGTGGTGGCCCACCCCCTTCTTCCCACTCAGCACTTCATGCTCTCAGGTCTTTCCACTTCCAGATGAAACTTCTCTGGAATCAGTACCGTGCTTCATGTTCTAAAACCCGGGGCAGGAGCCACTGCACCTTTGGGGAGCATCTCCCAGGCTGGGGCATGCAGGTGGACAAGAACCTCCCATGCTTTATAGGAGGCTTGAGGCCTCCGAAGCTTTGGGGAGCTAGGAGGTGGTGAGTGGCATGGGTTTCTGAAATCTGACTTCCAGAAAGGGCAAGGCTGAGCTCACAGGCAGGCGTCAGGCTCCTGAGACCCCAGTCTGCTCTAGGTGGCACTCGCCAGGGCTGGGGGCCTGCGGCCTTGTGGCAGTATAGGCAAGTGTCAATTCACCTGCCAGACCAGTGTGACAGCAGAGAAAGAGTTTAGACACAGAAATATCTTTCTGGCTGTCTCTGTTTCCAGTCTGTGTTCTGAGCTAAGTGTAGGCTCATGTTCTGCTCCTACATTTATGTTTCTTACTTAAAAATGAAAATAAAACAGGCCAGAAGCCCATCTGGTCAACAGGCAAGGACACAAAGGCCCCTTCACCTGTACCAACAGCTCAACTGAAGCTCTGTGGGCTTCTTCAGTGCCTTGACAGGCTGGGGAGAAATGGCCTAAGGTCTGGGCTGTGGACACCCACTGACTGGAGCCTGGGGGCAGGGTTCTTCTTGGGTGCTGCCCTCCTGGATGCCGTGGAGTGATGCACACACCACTGGGTGATGGCACCCACTGAGTAACAGGGTTGTTCTGGGCCAGCTGTGAAACTGGTCATGCTACTGTAGACCGATGTCCTAGCCTCCTGTAGGCTGTGCAAGTCTGAGGTCAGACTGGAGGTCATTTAAAGGTCCTGCTTCTGACCAGGTCTTCAGATGGGTGGGACTGTGTCCAGACTCCTGGTGTGACTTGTGACTCCACAGGATTCACCACTGTGCCCTCTGTCTCTTTCCCACCACACCCAGTCCGGCAGCAGGTTCTGAAACAGGCTCTGTGGGGCTGTCAAGGACCCTGTGGATCCTATTAGACACAGGTCCCACTCAGGCCTAGAGAGGGGGCTGCACAGTGGGCAGGTGTGCAGGGATGGGGAAACAGCCCTGGGGGAGAGGGAAAGCTGATGCACTGGCAAAGGGTGCAGCCGAGCACCACGGTGTCGGGTGGCCTTGTTGGGAGGTGAGGCAGGTGCTGGGCTGTAGGGAGGGACCAGCACCTGCCAGGTTTTGCTCTGGAAAAGTGTTCTTCAGTCACATGGCCCCACATCTTGCATCTCCAAGCCAAGCCCAAAGGAGCTATCTCCTTCAAAGAGAAAATAAGATGATCTGCAGTTTTCACTAGCCATCTGCGTATTTCCTGGAATTACTGAATCTTCCAGGTGGCAGTTTGGGACACAGGGTCCCCACCTGGCACATGAGGCAGGCACACAGCAGGTTGTGGGCTGCAGGACAGCACAGTGTGGGACTGACGGGCACTGACTTTGCTCCTTGGGGGGCAGTTGCTCTTCAGAGGTGATCTGGGAAATCATAAAAAGAGGGCAGGCAGAGCATTCCGACCTCAGCCCTAGAAGTCCACCAGTGTACCCTGAGTTGGCTGTAGGAAACAATTCCGAGAGATGCAGGCCTGTGCCCAGCTCAAATGTCTTGGGACACCCACATGGTGAGTGGCACTCCCTGAATGTTAGTCACAGGGTGACACCAGTCCCTGTGCTGGAATGCTCTTAAGTGGTACTTGAAAAAGTCCCATGTACATCTAGGCGCAGGAGCGAATATAGGTTCTCCCCAGGTTCCCCTGCTTTGCCAGCCTGAGGCCATGGCCAGTAGCCATCGAGGGTGGAGCAATAAAGAAAGCTGGCAGCTTTGCCAGGTCAGAGGCTGGTGGATGGAGCTGTGGGAGAGAAGACTGCTTTGGCAGGACAAGAACTGAAGCACTGAAAGAAGGAATGAAGAAAAGGCTGAGGATTTTCAGAGGAAAGAAGGAAAGAATGAAAAGAGGGAAACTGAGAAAACTCTAATTAATGAGAATGCTAGGAGGAAGCAGAGCAGGGAAACCAGAAGCAGAACAGTTTAAGACACACTCCCCTCCTGGATGGAGAGCGGGGTGCGGCGCCTCTGACTTCACCCCAGAGCAGCCTACAAGGACACCTGGAACGTCCCACACTGCCCTGGTTCCTGGGCTGCACTTGCAGCATGGAGACAAGGGCTCTGCCCTCCCCCTTGGCTGATGCGGTCAGGTCTGCACCTCTCGGGCTATAGCTGCTTGGGGCCCGGCCCTTCACCTTCACTGGGAGAGGACCCAGAATGTCCCAGCCATCACCCCTGTAGCACGGGCCTGGTGTCCTGTGAGGCCTCAGCCCTTCTCCCTTTGTTCATGTGAGAGCTGCCAAACAGCTGAGGCCACGTGGGCCCCCACAGGACACTGAACTCTCCTTCGCTGTGCCTGCCTCACTCTAGGGACCCTGACTGTTACCCGCTTGGGCACTGCCAGGGCCAGCTGGATGCTCCCTTTTGAAATTTCCATGCACAGGAAGTACTTAACTCCAGTGAATGCCAGGGCAGCTTCGGGGCATGGACAGGCAGTGTGTGTTACAGAAAGAAAATTGACACAAGGTCTCCACAGATGAGCTGGAGTTTAGAAAGAAATACACACACACATGCACCTTTTCTTTTGGGATGAATGCTAAGGGGACACTCAAGGAGATCTTTCGCTGAGCGACACTCTGCCACTGGCTCAGCCTCAGTCAAGGTAAGGGGCCGACGTGGGGCTCCCTCCAGCAGCAGAGCTAAGCACTGACCTGTCTTCCTCAGAGGGAAGTCATCTTTGGCATCGTACATCCCCAGGACTGGGTGGTTATAGGAGGCTGACACCCCCGTCTGGGGTGGAGAGCTCTGGTCCAGGGAGCTGTGCTGTGTCTTCCTGCAGAAAACAAGATGGGCATCAGTGTGTCTTGGTGTTACCAGAACCGATGGGCAGAGCCTGAAACCCCCAACCCCACTGTCATTCCTTACTCAGGTCAAGCGGAAAACAAACAAAAGCAGACTCAAGACACATCCAGGAAGGCACTGACAGCCTCCCTTTCTGACTCAGCTGCTATCTACTCTCTGCTCAGACCTGCTCCTCAGAAACCTCGAATGCTTTGCTCTCTACCAGGGTCATTACTGGCCACACCGAGGGCCTGTCCTCAAGGTGTAGGGCAGAGGAAAATAGGTAGGCTCTAGGGCAAGAAATCCAAGATGTGAGGAATGCAGCGGAAACACGGTGCAGAGGGCCTGGGACTTTGCCCTCCAGAAAGCAGGAGTTCCTGAAGACTTCTCTCAGCAACACAGAGCATCCCAGGTGCCCTCCACCAGTGCACAGCACACTGGGCCTCTCCCTCTTCCTCTCCTGCACAGCTGGGCAGCAGTCTTGTATCCTGGGACAGGTCTGTGCAGGCTTCCTTCAGAGCAGCTCAAGTCTTCCTCAAAGCTAGCAGGGAGCAGGCTGCTGGTGGTGCTCAGAGGAGGTGTGAAGGAAGAGGGAGGAGTCGGGCCTTGGGAATTAGGGGGACACTGAGGCAACTCAGGAAAGCTTTGTGGAGGCGCTTGCTGGCTGAGTCTGTCCTGCAGGTCTTTATACTGTATAAACTGCTTAATGACTGGAAACAAATTTACCAAATTTCTTATTTGGAATTTCCTAGATTATCTATTTGAATACATAGTCCTTCACATCTGCACACCTGGAGTCATCTAAATCAAGAGCAGAAGCTCTTAAGCACACACAGGTGCATACTGAAATATCTGAAAATGCATGGTGCAGAGAGATCCCAGAGATGAATCCCACAGATGAATTCTGCAGGCCAGGCTTCATCCTTGCAGGACCTTGAGGCATTTGGGAAACCCTCCTCAGGCTACATCCCATCCTACCATCTGCAGAGTAACTCTGCTCTGCTCCCAAAAGGCCTGAGATTCTGGACCACAGCTGGGGTTAGGCACATACCCAGGCATATCTTCCCAGGAGTCCTACTGAGAGCTGTGGACCTTGGGCCTGGGCCTTCACTTTTGCTCCAGGAGAAGCCTGGAATGAACACATCTGTGTGTGCTCCCTGTGAGTTAAAAAGTCTAATACAGCTTCTCGAGCTGGACTGATACATGGAGGTGCTGTCAGCATTAACATCCCACAATGAGGCTGGGGAACACACTCTAACTGCAGGAAGCGGTACCAACTAGCCCGGCACCTAGCAAGGCAGAGCAGTCTACATCCCAAGCCAGACTGCGGCCATGCCAGCCTTGCAGGACACAGAGGGTGCTTGATGGTCCTCCACACCTGCTCCATATGCCAGGAGCAGCTTCCCTGCAGAGCACAGTAAAGGCAGAGTACAGCCACCACTATGGGGAACTCCACGACTGCTGTTCGGTGTGGGCAGCCCGGCACATGACATCTCCTCACAGAGGGTCCAGAAGGATGAGTGGAGGTAGCCCTGCTCCACTGCACACCTTGTGCCCGAGGCAGGGCAGGGCAGAGACCAGCTCCTTCAATCTCTTTCACCCCGACCAGGAATCTGCTCCATTTTCCAACCTTTAATTTCCAGCCTGGGTTGGGGACAAAGCAGCCAGGGAGGAAGCTGTAGGCTGTAGGCTTTACCTGGGGTGCAGCTCACAGGTAGTAGTGAAACCCTGAGGCCTGGGTTTCACTACTACATCGTGGTAAGCAAGTAATAAACAAGGCAGTCCTTGTCTTACTGGAGACAGAAAAACTGTGATTTTCTTTCTAAACATCATCTCGATTATAGAACAAAACAACAAATTCAAGCATTTAACTTCTATCAACAATTGGCTTTTGCCAATATATCAGATTTATACCAGTGATTTCATATAAATGAAACTCCTTATGGAGTATAATAGCACAGTCTGACAAAAATACAATGTGAGCTACATATGTAATTTAGAATTTTTCTAGTAGTCACATTAAAATGAATCCAAAGAAACGGGTGAAATCAATTCAGCATTCTATTTAACCTGATAGGTAAAATCATCATTTCACCCTGGAATCAAAGTAGCACTTACTAGTGGTATTCTTTTTCACACCACTGCTGGAACCCTCACCATGGGCCACACACTTCCCTGCCCAGGAGCACGGGGGCTGGCTATGCTGGATGGCAAGACCCCATGTGACTGCTGAAGGTGGGAAGCACAGACATCTGTTCACACCTGTGGACTACCCAGTGTCCTGAAGACCCCTTGTGTTTGGCTCACTCCTTCTTGGTCCAGAAGTAGGGCTGCAGTGGGCAGCTCTTTGCGTCTGGTCTCTGTCTAGGCATTGGTGTCAGATCCCAGCAGACACAGCAGTTACCCCTGCTCCTACTGCTGCACAGAACAAGGCAGCATTCACCTGGCAACAGGCTTGAATGCTCCTGCTGAGAACACAAGTAGCCCAGCCTGGAGGGCTCGATTCCTTTTACCCAGAGTGAACACCGGTTGGGCACAGAGGTAGAATACACTTTCACAGGAAATCGCCCGATACTTCCCTGGAAACCGGGAATACTGTTAAGGCTGAGCCAGCTCCAGGTGTGAGGCTGCATTTCACTGTGGCTCCCTGGTGCACCCTAGGTGCCTTGTGGGGTCCTGGGCCTCTCTCTATGGGTGCACAGCCATCCACATACCCTCCTTACGAAGCACCTATTGAACTCTTTGCCTGTATTCCTGTGGGCTGCTTATCTGTTCACTGTTGAGTTGCAGGAGCTTTACTCATGGCTTGTCAGATATAGGCACTGTGACCATCTCTTTCCAATTTGTTCCTTGCCTTTTTATTGTCTTTAAGGTGTCTTACAAAGAGCACAGTTTTCAATTTTGATGAAGTTTAGTGCTTCAAGTTTTTGATCTCCTGTCAGTGTCCTTTGCTCACTCCTGCCCTAAGGCTCTCACGGTGTCCCCACATTGTCATCTGATGTTTCACTGGGTCAGTGCTGGTGCTCAGACCTAATTAGCTTTGAACTGACTGTCAGGGTGGCACAGTGCTGGGATCGTGGCTCAGCTCCTTACGTGCAGACCTGCTTCCTGACCGCCATGGGTTGTGGGTGGATGGGAAAACAAGCAGCTCACCAAACTAGGTGAAAATGAGCCTGTGCCCTGGCTGATACCCTTGGGGTAACTTTCTTAACCCTCCCTGAGACTCTCTGAAGGAGACAGCGAACTGCCCCAACCATTTCACTGAGGAAACAGTGCTGATGCTGGCTGGGAACCACCCTGGGGTGCCCTGGAGCCCTCCTGCCCCCAAGCACCTTGGACCCGCCCTCCTCTCTAAGCCCTCCCCCAGGCCTGTGACTCAGGAGGTGTCCTCCCTCACAGGCAGCCTGGCCCCTCGTTCTGCTCTTCCACACAGCTAAGCCAAGGCATCCAGCTTTATATCTTACTCTGTCACACAGATGCCACTTGCAGCTCTTCCTGCGCCGCTGCACTGATGACAATTTCCCACAGGTCTGTGCCTCACTGCACCCGGGAGATATAAGGGATCCCTCCCCCTGTCCCACAGCCTCTCATTCCTGGGTGTCTACATCTTCTTCAGCTCTGGGCTCCATGGTCACTACCTCTAGACCATGGTCTCAGCTGCCTTTTCTGCCTCAGCAGGCGGGGCCTGGCCAACAGGAGGACATGGAGCTCTCGTACAGCAGAGCCCCCAGCTGTGGGCCATAGCACAGGAAGAGGGACAGAAGGAAGGTGCTGGTGTTTCGCAGGGGCCCTACCACTGGCTGCCAGTGCTTTTCACTACTGTCACTTGTGGCTTCATCTGAGCCACCCGCTTTCATGCGTCTCTGCAAGGTTACGTAAACAGCAAGGGCATTCTACGGACTTGCAGTGTGTGAAGCCTGATGAGCAGTCTCATTATGAGAAAGACTCTCAGGGTTTCTGAGGCTAGCTGAGGTCAACCATGGAAACAGACAAATGATCCCAATGGGATGTGGTGGCGTTTTAGTACCCAGAGCTGTACCTTTTGAGGCTCTCGGAATAGCTGTTTTTTTTTCCCAATGAAACTGCCAATAACACTTTGATTTATGAAAAATGACACTATTGTTGCTTTTCTAGTAACCAAATGACCCTTGAGAACTGAAGAGAACTGTGTGCTAACTGAGGACGCCACCTTACTGTTCCCCTGCCCTGCCGACGAGGCCTCCACAGACACACCGGCGTAGGGCTTCGTTCTGCTCTCCTGCCATGTCTGCTCACCGTGAAGGCACTGGTAGGGCCAAGATGCTTACGGACTTGCCCAGACTCAACAGAACACTGGGTGGGAATTTGGCAGGTGCAGATGGGCCACTCAGCCCAGGCTTCCCCTGTGGGCAGCTCCTCATGCAGCTGAAGGACAGCACCAAATACTAAGAGTGAGGACTGGGCCCAGGTAGGAGCGGTGCTGGATGACCTGAAGTCTGCCTCCCCTATCGGGTGCCGGCTGCATGTGTTCAGTCCTATAGCACTTGGGGGTTTCAATTTGCCCCCTTCCCACTCTGCCTTACCCAGTGAGAACTGGGTCTGTACAAACCTGCCACACATCATGTGTCGTGCTGGGCCCAGTGGCCAGGCCACTTACCCATACCAGAAGCGGGGATCACTGGAAATGCACTGGTTCAGGTTCCGGTGGGCCAGCGCCTTCTTCTTGTTGAGGACAAACTCCTGGAGCTTCATCTTCACCTCTGTGCTGGCCACAGCACCTGGCAAGTGTGAACAGAGGGGTGAGGTCCAGGGAGGCAGTGGGGAGCCATCAAGTAGGATGCAGTGGGCGGCAGGCTGTGCAGAACACTGCTGAAGCTGCAAGCAGCCCGAGTGGGAGGCCTTTGTCCCGCAGAGGCCAAGCACTGTGTCCTACTGAAGATGCAGATGGGATCGCAGGAGGAACTCTTTGCTGGCTAACACAGCTTGGCATCCTCACAGGAAGCACAGGGGTCTCATTCACACTGCTGCCTGAGAAGAGGACTCTGGGAAAGTGTTCCTGCCTCAGGCACATGAAGGGACCAAGTTACACCACAGGTAGGTTGCCCATGAGTGCTGTATGGCCAGCACAGCAGTGTGCTTACCCAGGGTCAGGGGCGGCCCTCTTCTCTGGCCTGGCACCACAGGCACAAGAGATCGGACTTCAGTGCAGACTGTGACAAGGAGCAGCCACGTGTTCTCAGGTATTCTCGCAGTGGCAGTGACTGCTGCTGGAAGCCCCATTAAAGAAAACCAGCAGTCTGAGAAACAGACCTAAGGACCCGAACTCTCCCAGGACTCAAGGCCTAGTCGGGTTGGGTCTGCACCCTGGAGTGGCACCAGTCTGCTGCTAAGGAGCACAGCAGTGTTTTCCTTGGGGTCACACAGTACTTGAACAGCACTCCTGAAGGTCCAGAAGACCATGCATGGTGAGGGCACACATTGCCATACACATCCTGACCTCCCCTGACCTCAGCTGCTGTCACAAGCTATCATGCCACAGACACTTAGGAGTGGATGGCACTCTATCTGTTCAGAACTACTCATTCAGCAGAGGTGAGCTCTACCTCACAAACTTCAGACAGCTCTGGCACACCTTGCTAAACTGCTTTCGAAACGTGCTCTCACTAGCTAACTCATCCCTCATCCATGGAGCACAGGGGGCAGCTGCCTGCTCCCCAGCACTCAGGTCCCCACTCAGCACTGAGAGGCTTGGCTGAGTGGCTGGGTGTTCCTGATAACCACTTCCATCCCCTGATGCACTTTGTTTCCAGCTAGCTTTGTTCAGCAGCGCTTCCGTGCCTGTGGGAGTAATCAGGCAACAGGGATGCACACAGGTTTCATCCCCTTGAATTGCACATGTTCCATAATCATAAACCTACTAAGCACCTATGACTGACACTGAGCCCTGTGCAGAGACAAGTGCACAGGGACCTGCTGGGGGAGGTTGCCAAGGGGTTAGGTGAGGCTCGGGCCGACTCAGCTGAGGTCAGGGGAAGTCATGCCTGGCTCTTAGATTATTTTGGGTGTGTATAAACTACCCTAGTTACTGGTTTCCTTTAAAATCTGGGTGTCCTCATGTCTGTATGCTTGTTTTCATCAAGTCTATCCCAGTTTTTCCTTTGTGACTTTTGCCATTCCCTTGAAGCTTGTCTTCTTTCCAAGGCTTTGATAAATAATCACTGTGTGAGCTGGGGTGTGGCTCAGTGGTACATCGCTTGCCTTGCATGTGCAAGGCAGGGGTGTTCATCACCAGTACAGCCAAAACCCCCCAAAAGTCTCATCAAAAAAACCATTTTCAGCCTACCCATCTTGTTCTGGTGTGGGGTTTTCATTTGTTCATTTGCTGCTACTATCTTTTCCAAGTTTCACACTAATACACCTGAAATCAATCTTGCTGCTGAGAGGTTCTACAGGTATTTTGACAAAGTGACACTGTATTATTAATATCATGAGCTGAATTATTTTCCTGGCTACCTTTTGCCACACATTCAAGATATCCAGTGCTACCCTGAGTGTCACACATCCTTCAGAGGTCATACAGCACAGTCCGATGTGGGGTATATGAGGGAGGGTGGACCAGTTTCCCTGGAGAGAGGTCTAGCCTGGCAGCAGCAGGACCTGGAAACTAAGGAAGAACTCAGCTGAGAGGGCATAGGCAGGGGGCAGCACAGAGCACAGGCTGCAGTCTGCAGACAACCTCGTCTGAGCACACAGAGAATCGACTCATAGGGACCCCCGGTGTGTGCTGCTGAGGACGGGCATGTGAGGAAGGTCCTGACCACAGCAAGGCTCTCCTGTGCACTTGAAGGTGTGCACGATGGATCCAGGACCAGAGACCAGAGCAACCGTCATGAGACTGTGGCACTACTCATGAACAGTGGAGCCTGGTGTCTTTCCCTCACACGTGGACTCGCTGGGGCCCTGCACACTGCAGGACATGTGCTCTGCTGGGGCATCCCTGGACACAGTCACAGGGGCTCCTGAGAGCCACAGACTGACTCTTAATGCATGCACGGTGACATAACCCATGCAGAGGGATGACCCTATAAACTTATAAAGTAGCCAGCAGCAAAGAAAACGCCAGGAGGGGGGATCCAGCGAGTTAAAGCTACAGTAACAGAAGGTGCAATGCAAGCCTGCCAGTTAGGTACACGCAACGAGCTTACCTTCTGGGAAAGAAATGAAAAAGCAAAGAAGGAGCTTCCTTTCACTTTACACTGCCAATATGGCTGGCTTTCCTAATGGAACCACCCAGAGCTGCTGAGCGCTGGCAAAGGGTCAGGCTGCATGATAGGGAGGGTGACATCCACAGTGATGGCAGCCCTTCCAGCCAGTCAGGGGGTGACCCATCAGGCTCTTCCAAGCCCCTAAGCCTCTTGGCAAACCAGCCTGTGTCCGCTGGCCTTCCTCCTTAGGAAAAGGCACCTAGGTGGCATGGCCACAGCTCCTGTTGGGAAGCACAGGCCCTGCCATTTACCCCATGTCTGTGGGAAGTAGCAACTATGCTTTGCTGATCCCAGGGCATTCCCAGAATCTCATCTCCAGAGTACAGGTCCAGGGTCACTTGGGGAGCAGCAGCTGTGCCCTGTGGACCAGCTGTGCTGTAGGTTAGCTGTGTCTCTGCACTGGCCGGGAAACCCCTGAGGCACGGCGTAGCTCAGAAAGGCCCCGCCAGCTTGAAGCAACAGTGGTTCAAGCTGCCTGGCAGCAAAATGTGCAACTCCAGCTTAGTGACAATCAGGGGAAGCACAGCTGGCCGGAACAGCAGCACAGCAAGCCCGAGCTCCTGACCTCCTAACACAGTTAAAAGTCTCCTTTGGTCCTTCCAACTCTGCCAAGTGAGATTGAAGAGAGGAAGACTATGATCCCCACCCTGCATCTCCTTCATAAACACTCATGTCCAGATTTCTCCACTTACAGGAAAGTTCCAGAATTAAAAATCTTTCAGTAAGTAGACAGCACATTTCGCAAATGTTCTTTTTCTTTTTTTAAAAAAACTTACTTCCTGTTGTTCTCGTTCATCTACTGGACAGACTTTCACACTCAACCAGTGGGACTGGGAGGTGAGACACAGCCGCTTAGCTGCAGGGGTGAAGGGCAGGAGGCCCGGGGTGCTCAGCAAGCTGGACAGGAGAGGAGAAGAGCAGGCACCTGGGTGGGGAGGAGTGGCTGCAGGTAGCCTGGAATGTACTGGGCAAGCACCGGGTCCCGAGGTTGCCGGGAAAGTGGGTCCCTGGACATGGATGGTGGGATGAGCAGCACAGAGGTCCGCCTGGCGTCCCTGTGACTGACTCCTTTTGTGCTTTACTTGGCTGTGAGGATGTGTGGCTTCACAGTGGGCCAGGAGCTGCTTTCCATGTCAGGTGTGTATCCGTTGGGATAGGCCTTTTGCCGCCTGTCGGCCCTGAGGCAGATCTGCCTTGGCTGGGGCAGGGCCGCTGAGGTTCCTAAGTGTCAGTCACTGAAACAGATAACACCTGAAAAGTGCGACCCTACCACAGGGGATGAGAACAGGCATGAGCTATAATAACTTACTGTTTGTTTCATTTCTAGTATTGTTTGATATCAATATATAAAACTGCAGAGCCATCTAGACTCCAAATGTTTACAAATTTAACAAAACTTTTGAATGAAATATTTAGTAAAAAGTTCATTTAAAACAAAACCTCAAGAAACTATCAGATGCTGTGCAGTTCATTTGCAAATCCTTAAAAAATGGAGGCGCTCCAAATCCTCTGGGCTTTAAACTGACATCAGCAAGAACCTGCCACAGGGAGGCACCCCGATCTGGCCTGAGGGCCCACACCACTTGGGCCTTTCTCCCTTGCATCTCTCAAGACCACACCAAAGCTGCAGAGCCAGCGCAAGCTTGCCAAGTACCTGACTGTACATGGTTTATTATTAATAATAAAACCTGGCCACCCAAATCCACAGAGCAAGACCATTGGGCCACTGCCTGCAATGGGGCTGCATAGTGGAGAACATTCCAGTGCCCAGTTGAGGGTGGACAGCGATTAATGTGCAGCACAGAAATTGCTTTTGACTGTAAACAGCCCCAGAATGTTTCCTAAAGTCCAATATTCTGTGGGCCTTCAGTGCTATTTTTATTGCCAGATTCTGGTAAACCAGGAGAAAGCAATTTGGACTGAGTTGCTTTACAGCAATCAGAAGAATTGATTTGTTGGTTAGCTGTAGCACAGATAAGGTAGAAATGTGAATTCAATCCTTGGATGAACAACCACTGCATTTCCTGGTCTGTAGGAAACAAGTCGGGTACATGCTGAGGCGCGAGGGAAACATGGAGGTGCAGAGGGACTGGGGTCCCGGTGTGCCTGGCACTGCAGCCCCAGCTTCTGGGCAGCAGGTACACAGCCAGATCCCTGCCAAGGCTCCTGTGTGGACCGTGTATTGCTGGCCAGTGGTGGGGCAGCCTGCCTGGAGGGGAGGGGCCCCACAAAGTGAGCAGTGGGGTGGCCGCACAGCCAGGAGGGAGCAGAGTTCTCACTCAGTTCTCAGACCCCAGTTCTCAGAACATGACAATCTCCTGAAGAGCTTCAGGCAGGAGACTGCCCTGAGGGGCACGAGGGTGATAAGGGTTACACCAGCCCCTCATAGAAGGCCCAGCTTGTACATGGAACTCATGAGTGGGTGCTGTAAGATCACGGGCCTGACTTTGCCCAGCCCCAGGCTGAGGTTTCCTGGTCTCTGTCCCCTGCAGCTGCAGCTGGGTGAGTCATCCTATCTAAGTGGTGTGACAGGTGTCACCTGGGATGAGTGTTTCCTTCTAAATACTGGTATAAAACTAGAGCTACGGTAAAGTAAAAACTGTCTTCATATGCTTTCTATACTGAAATTCTGTCAAAGTGAAAAAATTTAAAGTGCATTGATTATTTCAAGAGCAGTGTTGTAATAATTTATGGTAAAAATGTTAACTTCATATATAAAAACAATTACTTAACTTACAAACAGTGCAATAAGAGAAACACACAATTGAGTACACAGGCAACACAACCTTAGGTAAAAAAGTAGGTTTTGAAATGGTAAAAATTTAAAAAATACGGGCGCACTTAGACTATTAGACTATATCTCAATTCTAATTTAAAATTAGCTTGATATACTAACAAATTTATATTAAGAATGACTTTAAGAACTGCATTTTGTTGCTAATTGTTTAATTCCTTTTAGAACAGAAGGATTTTTTCAAGTCCCATTTAGAAATACTCCAAATCTGATGAGGATTAATGAAAGGCAAAATGTTAATTTTGTAATCTAAAAATTACATGAAGGCAAATCTCCAAATTGGAATATAGCCTTTCAAGTCTAGATGCAATGAAGAAAACAAGCAGTGTACAGGAAAGACCATGCGAGGAAAATCAAAGCTCACCTAGCATTTTGCTCTCAGTAACAGAATTGTGAGGCCCACTGCTGTGGGCCATTCAGACAAGGTAACTGAATTAAGTCCATCAGGTCTAGGTGGGAGAGCTGGACAGAATTTGTGACCCCCGCAGGAGGGCACAGAGGCCTATACACGGTCCAGCCCGAGGCAGAGGGGTGATGAGAGCCAGGATCCCGGCTGCCTCCTCTTAGGTAGCACCTGTAGCCTGGAAAAAGGCAGCGGACAGAGCTGGGGCAGGGAGGGAGCCCTGGGATGCAGGAGGAGGAGAGGAGGAAAGGGCCATCCCTCACAGGCTCACACCTTGGCTCAAGCAGGCCTCAAACTCAACTTCAAAACAGCTAGCACCTGCCTGCGCTGACTCAAGATGTTTTGGGACCTTTCACCAAGGACATGCAGCAGTGTAACGCCACGTTAAAGGAGGGCAGGGGCGCCCTACACCCACACACACTCTGGAGCTCTTCATGCAATGTAAGATGCAAGCTTAGTATTCTGGCACCCTGGGGAGACAGACTGACAACAAATTAAAGCAAACGACATGCAGGGCAAACCTAGCCACAGGGTACTCTAAGGACAAGACTCAATCCAGTTATCTAGAACTGGACATTAAATAAATTAAACACCCCAGGGAGGAGTTCAGCAGCAGTTTCTTCTGCAGGTGAGGTGCAAAGTGAACAAGTGCATCACAGATTCAAGAACAGCCACACTGGAGCAGAGAAGACACTTGGGACAGCTTGGGGACACAGAGAAAGGGCCAGCACAGGTGCACCTGAAGATTCGTGGACAGAAAGTAGAGACGAGAAAAAGCAACACATGTTGGGATGAAAGCTGGGAATAATTAGCTCTAAGAACTGATAAGGGTATTACAAAATATGGATTTAAAACCTGTGACACTCAAGTAGAATAAATGAGAACAGAAGATCAAGAGAAAAATCTTAAAAGTAGCCAGGAAAAAGAGATGATCTCCGAAGAAAGAATAATAAGCCTAATTGCTAAGTTTTTGGAGATAAACAACAGAGGTCAGCAGAAAAGGGAACAGGGTCCTCAGAGTGCCGAGAAAAAACTAAATACAAACCTACAGTTCTGCACAAAATGACTTTCAAAGATTTATGTAAAATCACAGAATGGTGAGATCATCACACTTAGACCTTTATGAAAGCAAATCACAGAGGAACGTTCAAACGTGGAAATAAATAAAAGTAGAAAGGGTAAATGTGTAACTCCTAATTAGCAAAATACTAGTTTTATATGTTTTGAACATAAATGTTAATACAAAACAGATAGTATGTAAGTTAAGAGCTAAAGTACCCAAAGATTTTACATTATCATAGAGTAGATAGAGAAAAATATCAATTTAGATCAGATGTCATAGGTTAATGACAGCAAGTGTGATGCCAAGGATAAAAAGGATGGCAAGAAAGGGATCAAATATCTAGCTAGTAGAAAAGGAGATTAAAAACAAAACAAATTAAAAGAGAAATAGTTGGGACAGTTAGGATTCACGTAGTACAATAATATACTTAAGTATAAGCATATCAATAATTGTATTAATATAAATAGGCCAGACCAGTTAAAAGACAAAGATGGTTAGACTACATATCAAAACTTACAGGATACAGTTAATGTTGTATCTTTGGAGAAAATTACAAATACAATACACATGTTAGAAAAGACTGAGATCAGTAATTTAGGTATTTGTCTCATAAAACTAGAAAAAGCTGCATATTAAACTAAAAGTAGAAGATAGGAAATGAATAAGCTTAGTAAAAATTAATGAAATAAACAAACAAATACTCAACACATAGCATCCATCAGGCCATGAGCTAGTTCTTTGAAAAAGACTATTAAACTTGATAAACCTCTGGAGAAACTGACCAAGAAAAACAGAGAAAGCACAAATGTACTAGTTACTTTCCAGTCCCTGGCACAGAATGCCCAACTCCTACAGCCTACAGGAGGAGACGCTTATTCCAACTCATAGTTCCAGAGAGTTCAGTCAAAGCTGGCAGTTCCTGGGAAGGAGAAGATATGGTAAGACACCGTGGAGGAGCTGTTCCACCCATCGCAGCCTACCAGCATGGAAACAGAGAGAGCCAGGGCCAGGACACAGTTCTAGGTCACACCACCTGTGACCCACCTCTCTGGACCAGGACCTACCCCTATACAGGTATGACTTTGGGGGTACATTTTAGATTTAAACTGTAATGACAAATAAGAGAGAATGATACTCATGAGGCCAGCACAGTCACAATTGCAGAACCTGATGAGGACATGACAGGAAAGGCCATTGCTAGGCAAGCTTTCTCGTGAATCCAGTTGCACACATACCAAGTACTAGCAGTTCAAAGCTTGCAGTACATGAAACAGATAATATAGTATCACTAAGGCCAAAAGAGGTCATTTAAAAAAAAGTTAGAAATTCTGTTCGAACAAATCTGTGTAATTCATTACATCAATCAAATACAGCAGAGAAATCATATGACCATCTCCAAAAGATGCTGAAATAGCTGATAACAGCAGTAACTTTTCATACTGAAACTCTAACAAACTGGGACTGGAAGGGAACCACCCCTAAACAGACACAGAGGCCCCTGTTAGAAACAAATACACAAGCAAATGAAAAGCATAAGGAAAATGGCACAGGGCAAGGCGGACAGTGACAGCCACAGCACCACGGTCTGCCCACACTATTCTCCATGTCCCAGACCCTTCAGTAAACCACACAAGGGAAAGGCATAAAAGGTATCCTGACTGGGAATTTAGCTCAGCAGCATAAGCGTCTGACTGGCATGTGTGAGGTTGTGAGTTTGATCCTCTGTACAAAAAAAAAAAGGGTATCCTGCTTGGGAAGGAAGGACTAAGCCTGTGCTTATTCATGGATGATACAATTTCCTGAAAAGTCTAAATTGATCTACCAATAATTAGAATATCTGAGCTTAGTGAGGTGGCTGGGTACAAAAGCCAGAGTCAAAAATAAATTGCTTTCTGAAATCACAAAATCTAAGCTATTTGCAAAAGTGTTAAAAACTATCAGATGGCTTCACATATATCTACTAAAATATATACAAGCTCTTGTACATAAAACATAACAATTTAAAAAATATTTAAAAGCCTAAAGAAATATTTAAGACTAGAAATAATAATAATATAAAAATATCAAGTCTTCCTAACCTAACCCACAGAATCAGTGTAAAACCCCAGTTGTTACCGTGGACAGTGAGAACTGATTCTAAGCTTTCAATGAAAAATTAAAGGTTGGTACTGCTGGGCGGAGCCTTGTGCCCAAGGTGCAGTAATTAGTACCAAAGAGCAAGGTCAGCACGGGGCCAGCCTTGGCTGGCTCACAGGGAAAGTGGAAGTAGACACAGGTGACCATGTCTGACTCACGTGCCAAGGGGAGGGTCCAGGGGAGCTGCATGTCCCCACAGGGATGCCCTGCATGCAGCAGCCCTGGTGGCCCATTGTATACAGCACTTCCTGGCAGAATGAAAGATGACAAAAAAGAATATATTTGTGATTTTGTAGCTTCCTTCTTTTTTCCTTTTTGAAACTGGGCACTGAGGCTAGAGCATTTCCACTGAGTCACATGCTTAGCCTTTTTTTTTTTTCCATCTTGAGACAATCTCAGTTGCTACCCAAATGATTAGAACTTCTGATCCTCCTGCCCCAGCCTACTGAGTGTTGGAATTATAGGCACGCTCCACCAAGCCCAGCTGGGAAAGGATCCTTGAACCAACACAAGCACACAGAAGAGAACACTGAGAAATCAAGCCACATGAGAATAAGAACATGTGCTCTGTTTCTACCACTGACGGTGAAAAGCAAAGCCCACAGTGGAGAAGGGGCTCCCAACATGTGCACTGACAGAGAGCAGGGCTCCAGAAGATGAGACGACCAGCTCCAACCCGAAACAGACATGAGACAGCTTATGGAAACAGAGCAAGAGGCCCAAGTGACCACGTGAGAGATGGGGACGTCCACTGGGCAACAGCGCATGAAGACACACCGCATCTTGTCACTGGTGACATGGGAGTCGAACCTGCAGGTACCAGCAGGTACTGCCTACATCACTGCATTCACCAGGAGTGACACAGTGGGTGCTGTGAGGACTGGCCACTGGAGCTCTGCTGCAGACCCGGTGGGAGCTGGACTTGGTCACAGCTACTCTGTGAACTTGTGGGCATCATGAAGTTCCTCCTCACAATTACCCATTCAACAGAAAGTACAGAGCAGAGAATGCTCCAGCCAGGAACCAGCTACCGGGTACACAACAGGGAATATGCTGGAGCATCCAGCGATGCGACAAGAAGCAGCAGGAACAGGGAAGGAGCTCTGGCAAATATGCAATGGTACGAATTTCACAAGCTTTCTGTGAATGGATGAAGCAATACACAAAGCTTATGTATTAATGGTTCCATTTATATACATTTCAAAAGCAGTCAAATTAACCTGCGCCAGAGGTCAGCAGGAAGAAAAGAGCGTTCAGGTGGCAGGTGATACCCAGTGCTGGGTGCTTTGCTGGGGGGGAAGGTGACAAGGTGGCACAAGTTTGTTGCTACTTCTCTAGTAGCTTCCAACAGACTACAGACTATGTTCCTCTCCATGCATATACAACATAAACAAAGTGAAAAACTGGCTTTACAAGAAAGTGTTAAGCATATAGTATCTTACGTTGCTGTGCATTAGTATAGGTTAAAATTTCAACAAAAGCTTGCTAAAATGGTTTGTCTGTGTGGCTGACCATTTTCATTATTTGCAGATAAGGGGTTTCTGCAATTTGTTCATGCTGAATCTTAAGTACCAAGTGCATGCTGGGAGACACAACTCCTCATGTCACCTGCCGCTGTGTAGCAGCAGAGGACTTGGGAGTAGGGCAAGAACTCCCTCCCTGGTCACCCCATGAATACCCCACAGAGGCTGTAAGAGCAACACTGGCTCGTACACTGGACTCAAAATCCTGGCTGACAATGACGGAAAACTGAGGAAGGCCATCACCAATATGCTGCTCCCATATACTAAGGGGCACCCCCACTATCCATGGGCTTAGTTCATGAGATCAGTAAACCCTGGTGCCCCACCCCCAGAATGCCAAGCACCTGACAGGCCTCCCCCTCTGCCTCATCAGCATGATCTCAGGGACAGCCCTCAAAAGCCCTGCTCTGCCCGGCCCCTAGCACAGTGGCCAGGCTGTCCCTACGAAGGGACTCTGATGCTCTGCCCCTTCTGCTCTGGGCTCTGCTCCACCACTCCTGCGATGGCCTTAGTACACACTGGCCTGTCTCATCTGTGTGGCAAGGGCCCTCCTCAGAATCACTGCTCTTTCTGTCCTTGCAGAAGGTTGATCTTGGGCTAGGAGCACCCCTCCCAGCCCCCGCAAGTCCTCCTTCCCCACTTCCTGAGGTGCAAATTTCTGGGAGTTTAAACCTAAACAGGTGTGAGCAGCTTAGCACACAGTCTTGCTCCACCTGGTGAGAAGCTCCTTTAAGGATCCAACTGGCTGGGTTCTTCCTATTATTCAGTCACATGCCTACTAAGTGCCACAAGGAATGTCCTCTGGATGTGATTAAAATGCAGACAGCCTCAACTTAAGGTCACCTGTGTCAGCTTCCTCTACCAGGGCCAAGGCTCTCAGGTGACAAAGAAATCCACTTGGGCAGCAGCCCAATCCTCCCGAAGGCCTGGCTAGCTGATGACATGAGTAACTGAGGCCCAACCACCTGATGGGAAGATATGGGACAGGAGGGCCTAGACACTGAACTGCCTGACCACCTGATGGCCCTTTCCTGCCCGCCCAACGGAGGGCAGGACCTTGCCTCAAACCTGTCTGCATCTGTCTCTTTCTAGTGTTTGCTCTGGCTGGAATGGACTGGAAATCTGCAAGGCAGGCCAATGCATGTTTTGTGCGTGGCACCCAGCAGCCCTGCCAGGAGTCACTTTGGGGAACACACAAAGGGAAGTACCAAGAACAGTAAACCAAGTGTCATGGTCACCCACAGACCCATGCTGTTGAGGAAATAAACGAGTGCCGCCACGTGGGTGAGCTCAAGAAGCTCAGAAGTGAAAAGCCTGCTGCAGGAGAACACCTGCTGCGTGACCCTAGCATCCCCATAACATGACAGGCATTTCAGGACCCAAGTGGACCGCCTGTGACGAAAACCCGGGAGTCAAATCGGTCCTCTGCCAGGTGAGAATCTGGGCACCTGGCCAGGGTAGCCTGCAGGACCCTCACAGGGAACCTGGGCATCTGTCATCAAATTGTCACGCAAATGCCAGTGAGATTATGGTCCCCTATGCCTCACATGTGTTTTACAAATGTCATTACTTACATGTTCAGTATTGAGACTTTTGAAGGGTAAAGTTTTCAGAGCACACTAAATTGAAGGTATTTTTCCTAATACCCAGAGTCCTGATAGCTATGTGACTCCGCTCAGTGAGCAGCGCAGTGCCCGAGATCGGACAGTTGTGTATGGCCCTGTAGGTGCCTGGATCCCAGGCTTCTGACGTGCAACTGGGAGGCCCAGTGTCCAGCAGAGTGGTTCTGCAGACTGGCAAGTGTCCAGCAACTGGCCCAGCTCCCTGCCCACCCCCTTTCCAATGGAGAGGGTGTATTGTGAAGACTTCTGCTCCCATGAATCCTAGCTGGAGCCTTATCCCTGGGGGGTAGTGCTGCAGCTCCACCTTTTCAGGGGTCAGGGGACACACAACTGACTGAGCACAGCATCCTGGGTGGAAATTCTAAGCACGTGATCTGCATGTCCCTGACTCTGGTGAAGGTGTGTCCTTTCAACAAGCTATGAGCATACAGCACATAAATGTACCCAACCCCGAGGCTCTCCGTTAAAACCCAGGAGGAAGGCTGGGGCAGACCCAGGGACATGGGGACAGTGTCCTAAGACTACTGGGGCTCCCCAGGAGGTCCAGCCCCAGAAGCTCTTGGTGGGGCAGCAAGGGGACCAATTTCTGGGGTCACACTCTCCTAGTATTCCCAAGGGGGACTAGCACATAGCGTGGTCTCCTGTCTACGTCAAGTGCTTGCTTCCTTTGCCAGGAGACCAAGCACACTGTCTCCGCATGCACATACATAGCCACTGAGCAAAGCAGGGTCAGGACGAAAGCCAATGAGAAAGTGAGCCGCTGGCCCCTGCCGGGGTCTGTGCCTAAGCTGAAGGTGGCCTTTACGCTAGCAGCTACCTCTTAGAACAAATGCGTCTGAGAAGCACAGGGCAGACCTCAAGGATAAGACACACTGTGTATCTGGCCCACGCTGTGGATTTTAATTCCCTCTGAGGGTTCCCACCAAGAAGTCTTTAAATGGTTCTCTCAAAGGGAAAGCCCCGGCCATGCCCACACTTTGGTGTACACATTGAATCTGGCAGCAGGGGGCCACAAAACCAGGGACTGCTGGCTTGACTCTACCGACCCCAGACTTCAGCAGGGCTGAGGCTGCCGCGTGATGAAGAAACCCTCAGGGGCTGAGTAAGAGGGCCTGAGACAGTCATGCAGAGGCGCTCACACACACACACCTGCAGGGCAGGTCCCGAAGAGCAGCTTCTGGGAAGCCAGCATAGGCCACTGGGGGTGAGTGGCATGGTGAGGCCTTACCCTAGCCACTGCTGCTCCTGCCCCCGGCAGAGCCTTGTGCCACGGCCAGGCCACCCCGCCCACCCCTGCCCTCCCAGCCCGCTCCGCACTCACTCTCCTTGCCCTTCTCCTTGTTCTTGAGCTGCTGCAGCTTCTGCTCACGGTGCTGCTTCTCCAGCTCCTGCTCCTGGCGGTGCCTCTCCAGCTTGCGCTGGTGCTCCAGCAGTTCCTGCTGGTGCTTGAGAGCCAGCATCTCCTGCTGCTGCTGTGGGCAGAGGGGACATGGATGTCAGAGCCTAGGGACCTGCCACACTGGAGCCGGCACCCACCCTTCTGCCATGGTGACCTGTGGGCACCACTGGATTTCTCAGCCTTGTGTCTAACAAGGCCCCAGAGCAGGAAGGAGTTCAGCTGAGGTGATGTGCTCCCAACCCGCCCTGTCATCAAATAAGAGCACAGAGGAGCAGCCATCACCTTGCAGGTTGGGGGTGCTGAGGGGTGGGAACAGGGGTGCCCACTTGGGACAATGCTGGGCACTTTCTTAGGTTGTGGGACACCTCTGCCCCAAGATTGCAATTCCATCCTAGGAGTCTACAAGTGCACATGTCTTCCCCATGGCCCTCCTGGACACAAGCAACCCAAGGGACACTGAGAGTATTCACACAAGAGAAGCTGCCCTGCTACAACACATGAACACAGATGAATCACAAACGGGCACACTCCATGGGGCCAGTGCTGGCACCAGGCATGTAGGTAAGGGCACCAAGACATGAGGTCAGAGACAGAGATGGTCTGTCAACCTCTGTGTGTGATACTGTTTCAGAGGGCAGCCCCTCCTAGAGGGCAGGCAGGATGCACCCTGGGTGACTGCTAGGGCCCACAGGGTTTCCCAGGGGTGGGTCTGCAGGTGGCCCACAGCTGTCTGAGTGCACATTCATACCTGCTGTGCAGACATTACCTCCAAGGATCTAAAACACGACACAGTTGAAGACCAAGTTTAAACTATCATTGTGACAAATAACATTAAGATACAAAGCTAACAGAAAAACTGTAGTATTTATGATATAGAGATACATGAAACTCATGAATGGTTTGATCAGTTTATAAGAATATGATAAGCAACTACTAAAGGGGCAAAGAAATAAGAATTACCAAAAGTGGTCAAAACTAAGTGGAGAAAATGGTCACACTCGTCACCAAGTCCGTTGTGCTAGGGACAAGAGGCAGAGAATACCACCACCCAGCTCTGTCCTAGCCCTGGGATGTGGCCTCCCCAGGGCCTCTGCTGAATCCCTGCAGGGCCTGGCTGCTCTGCTCAGCTGTGGCTTCCCCATGTTCACTGAGCTCATAGCCATGTTTCCCGAGGGGCTCTGCTGGCCTCGCGCCCTTGGGGAGGGTTGAGGAGCAGAATGTGGGTCCCAGGCAACCAGTGTGGCCACAGGACGTCCCATGGAGGAATCCAATGCACAAGCATCCTCCTCTCCTTTCAAACCAAGCCTGGGGGAGGGGTACACACACTTGTACCCCGGCACTTTGGGATGCTGAAGCAGGAGGACTCTAAGGTCAAGCCCAATCTGGGCAACTTAGCACCTTATGTGAAAAAAAAAAAGACTGGGGTTGTAACTCAGTACAAAAAGCCCTATGTTCCATCCCAGTACCACCACCAAAAAAAGCCTTTTCAGCCCGTCACAAAGCAGGACACCAATGAGAATCAGCTCAGAGAAGGGCACTAACAGTGTCCCAAGGGCTCCACTGAGTCCTCTACCCTGAGCACTGCGTCCTTACAAGGGCATCATTAGGAGTTGCTTCACAAAGGAGGAAACTGAGGCACAGAGCAACAGAGTGCCTGTTGTTGGGGATATAGGCAGATGGACTGGCTCATGTGTAAAGACAGCCATGTGGGCTGGTGTGCAGACAATGCTCATAAGTACAAGTGTGATCTGTGCACCCATGTGTGTGAAGCAGCCGCCCTGCTTGATGGATCCTGGCTTTCATGACCTCTGGTGAGACCCATGGGGCCATCTGTGCACCCATGGACATCCCCGGGTCTGAGAAGGTGGCTACTGTTAAGGCAACCATGGATATCTCCCAGGTCTGAGAGGGTGGCCACTGTTAAGGGCCGAGCTGATCTTTGAGCCCTGTGCACCATGCCACGCCTACGTGGCCAGATTCAGAGGGTGGCAATCTATGTGGCCAGGGCCCCAGGCGCTTGCCACACAGTTCTCCAGCCCCATGCTTCCACGGGCCACAGCCCAGCCCAAACCTTTCCCTTTCCCTGGCAGGAGTTCTGCAGGCAGATGAAGGACTGCCTTCAGGGCACTGGTCAGCTTTTGGACCCCAAATCCACAAGGGCCTTTGGTTACCCAGCTTCCTCTGGTTAGAGGTGCAAGACACCACCCACCCTGCATGTCTGTGAAGCATGAAGCATGTCTGTGGCTTCAAGAACTTCAAGTAACATGGTATCAACAATGAGACAGGAAAATGACAATGAGTAGGATTTTCTAAGGTAAACATTCTCATTCTGCCAGCCTCAATATAAACCCTACAGCCCAGGCATGCACACAGGTACGAGCCAGTTAAATGATTGTTTGGGAAACAGGAGAAACTGGCACAAGAACGGATGAGCAAAACCAACACAACTGCCAAAGTGAGCATGCAGCATGTGGAAGGATGTGTGGGAACTCCAAGGCCACAGCATCTTCCATAGACAATTTTGAGTGAAGGCGGCACACCACCACTCCTAGCAGACACCCCAGCCTCAGCCTCCCCAGCCCGCCTGGGTTACGGGAAGAGCTAGCTCCCTGAAATCACTGCCTGGGGGCTCCATGAGTTGGCTTGATGCCACACCCCACCATACATGCTGGGAGCCCGGGGACAGTGCCCATTGGCAGGACTTTGGGCTCCAGCCAGAACCATCCAGTTGCAGGGGTGGTCGCATGCAGCAAGGACTGACCAGCAGCATGAGCTCCCTGAGGAAGTAAACAAGTCCACAGCTCCCCCATGGTCTTCCCTTCAGCAGGGCAGGAGCACAGGGACAGAGTGGCTGGACAGGGTTGCAGGTAGAGGCTGGGCCCAGGTGACAGCGCACCCTCCCCAGGGGAACACTGCTTCTGCACAGCAGTGGGTCCAGCCCAGGAAGAAAGGGCTCAGCAGGCCTAACCTGTAGCTTGATGATGGCTGTGGAGAGTGTGCTGGGCACCTCTACCCTACTCTTTTATTCACTGATCACACAGCACGACTCCAAGGGGCTGCCCTTGATATGGACAGTGTGTGCATGCCCCTCCAGGACAGACTTCAGGCTGTGGAAACAGGGCTTGGAGAAATGCTGATTTTAAGTTAGGTAAAACCCAGAGTTATCTGTACTTACTACCTCACTAACATAACAACGGTAAAGCCATCCCATGGGAGAAGAGTGCTGAGAGGCTGTATCTTTTGCAGATTGAAACTACGATGAGCAATTTAAAATAATATGACCTAATTTGTCTAAAAAACAAAACAAAACAAAAACAGGACCAGTAAAAGCAGATCCAATTATTCTAACTAGACTTTAATATCAAGTTTACTTTTTAAGCCTACACGGACCTCTGAAGCACATGTCAGACTCCCAGAACTGAGTTCCATGGCTGACTGTGGAATTCACTGCATAGGTACCCAAATGGAAATCTAACTGGAGTTTTTAAAAGTAAAATAAAATTCCATTGTGTTAAAAGGACCAAAGTTTGGGACAAATAGTTATCTACTGTCCCAGGAAAGAAAGAAAGAGAGGGGGAAAGAGGGAGAGAGAGAGAGAGAGGAGGAGGGAACTTTCTGGTCCACAGAGAGCTCTCTTGAACGACCTGCTGAAGCCACAGTCTGTCCTAATGATTCCTGAACAACTGAACACCAGAAGAGGTCGCAGTCAGGTAGAATGAGAGCACTTTGTCACCACCACCCTTCACTAAGATGAGCGCTGTGGACACCACCAAACGCCAGCCTTCCCAGCCTGGCGTTTGCATCCAGGTAGCCAAGTAGCCTGGAGCCCAGAGGCACCTCATGACCCATGTGCCCCCGGGCCAGGCACTGCAGGTACCTGTGCTGGGGCTGTATGTCCTGGAGCCACATGTGCCTTGGCACCCTGAAGGCCACAGCAAGGTTTCAAGGGCCAAAGACACTTAACGGCCACACACGCCTGGATTGCAACAGTGGCAGGGTCCTTGTAACAGCGTCCTTCTTTTTAAAGGCAAGATTATTTTTTTAGACTATGAATGGTAGCAAATGTGCAAATAAGAATAACATGAAAAATTGCCCTGATTTCACAGTTTCTATTTTATAAAATTAAAGCTGTACTCAAAAATCAAACCTCAAACCAACCATGAGCATTTCCCATCTTCTGTACATCAAGTGGCCTTGACAGAGACAGTGTCAGTGAGACTGCATTAACGAATAAGTACCCAGCATGCACTGTGGAAGCTGCCTGCACACCAAAGCTCAGGACAGACGTTCTTGACTCATGGCCCACCTGGGACCAATGCCTGACCTTGTGTCATTCCCTTCCCAGACTGTCGGCAGCAATGGCACCTGCCTACCTCCTGCAGCAAGCACACCTGTGGGAAGTCCTTCCTCACTCTTCAGCATGGTCTGAAGAGCAGCCTACAATGAAGTGCCCTTTTGTCTCCTGTTTCCCTTCTCTGATTTGCAGCCTGGTGAGACACCACATCAAACATGCAGTGCATGAGGGTTGGAGCCCATGGGTTTCGGCCATCAAGTGAGGCTAGCTAGGTCAGGATGGCAGCACCTGCTGCCCCTGTCGGGGGAGAGGCAAACATGCCTACCTCCCCCTCCGTGTGACCTAAAGCCTGTATGACCACTGCCTGAGCTGGCAAGCACATGAGGTCCCCATCCCCTTTTAATGATTCGCACAGACTTTTAACACACTGAAGCACAGTGTCCAGCCTAAGCTTTTCTGTAGCACCTTTCCTGGCAGGAAGCCTGCTGTCCCCAACTCCTGACGTACCTGGGGTCCTACTCCTGCATCCTGGATGCAGGCATCTGGCTGCTTTGCTTCCTATTACACAGCATTCTTTCCAACAGATAATCTGGGGACAAACATGCAGGTGTCCAGTGCATCCCTGAGTACTCAGGAAGTCTGAGAGCCTGATACTGCTGGTGCAGGAGCCAGGAGGCTCCTCCCTAGAACTGGGCCTGGTGCTCAACATGCTAAGTCACACAACCTTGTAATTCATCAATAGTATCTTCTCTTGAAGCCATTCAGGGAGTTGGTATATTATCTCAGTCACTTTTCTGAGGCCCAGCTGCCCTCCTTTGCACAACACAGTTTTTAACAGAGTGAGGAAAATAAATGAGCAACTGGCCCTGCGTGTGGGGCCTACTGATGACCAGTGCAGACAGGTTATTGGGGCATGGTTTTTGATAGAGCATTTGCGACTAAACTGTCATTCTCTGTGGGCTCCAGGATCTGGAATCATTTCCATCTGGCTCAAAGAAAAAGATGCCTTCATTTCAGAGCACTGACAATAAACATCCCATCTTCACAGCACATAACTGGTGGGGATCTGTACCCCTGGACCTCTCCTTTTATTGCTGTCACCCAAGTGTTCACAATGTCACAAAGACAAGCAGGTACGTCCTTCACACCGAGGTCCATGAGAGGAAGGTCTATAGTGCAGCAAATGTCCAGTGCTGAGGCGAGCATGGTGCCTGTGGACTTTCCAAGTGGTGTGGATAAAGCACCACGGGGTGCAGGGATGGGGCAATGATGAAGAGGTCAGGCCCAATACAGCCAGTGCGGGTTGGAAGGCTGCATACTTCCTGTGGTGAAGGGTCCTTCCAGATCCTGCCCTTCCACAAGGGTCCAAGTCTAGCTTTTAGCTCGCCTTGGTCTGCATCCTCAAAGACAGGGCACCTCTGTCCTCCCGCTCCAGGCCTGAGGGTTTGGCCTCATTGTCCCAGCACACAGCTCTCTCCATGAATCAAGCACTGGCAGTGAGACTCAACCACAGGCAAGTCAAACAAAGTCAGCTTGCAAGTGTCCCAGGCCCACAGCCCACGTGAAGGTTACTGCTGAACATGTACTTCCTTCCTTGGAAACAGACATAAGAGCTCCTTGTGACTGCAGACACTGCAGCTAGAAAAGAAGACAGTGCCACAAACAGAGCAGGAACATAAAGGCTGATGCGCCTTCCTGAGCCACAAGTGCCTGGCGGCAAACTAGGAGCCTCCAGGGTGGTGCCTGATTGATCACCAGGGTTCTTGGCAGCAGGTGGAGCTACACCAGGCATGGAGTCCCACCATGGGACTGCTTAGCACAAGTCTTTCCAGCCCAGGTCTGAAGCAGGGAACAGGGGCCGCACTGGGTTTGACTTCAGTCTTGATGTCCCTAGGTGTCAGCATCATGGGACACCTAGGTGAGTCCTACTGCGCATGAACACCTGGCCTAGGTGTCCAGTCCAGGGCCACATCTCCTGGGACAGGTAATGAAGACAGCACACATCATAGATAGCTGCAAACCATGTTCCCGTCACTATAGTGCTCTCCATGGAAGGAAGAGTCATATAATCAACCATGCAGCCATCATCACTCTCTTCTACAAGCAGTGTAGGATAGCACTGATCACACTGGTGGTTGGATACATGCACACGTACGCGCGCGCACGCGCGCGCGCGCGCGCGCACACACACACACACACACACACACACACTCCCTTGCCTACATCCAACAACAACAACAAAAAAGGACATTCTGATCAGAATCTTTTAGAAAGATCCTGCAGGCTGGGGGAGGGAAGAAGCCTACTACTAGGAGCATTCATATTTTGGGGGACAGTTTGGCAAGATGATTTAAAATGTGTAACGTCCATTCAGTATTTTCCAGTGTAGAAATTTATTCTCAGAAAAGAAATGGGTGGGTGGGTCAAAGATGACCCCAAGGACAGTGCTGATGGTTGGGTCCGTAAGTGGGAGTCCTTGCTAGACAGCTGCAGGGCCACCAGAGCCCTTGGGGTGAGCACTAAGAAGATCGCTATCACACCGCTACTACTGCTGTGCAGACAGGGAGGCTATGACAGGTCTGAGTTTCTCCCCACCATGTGTCAGGGTCATGAGATGCAGCACCAAGAGCTACCTGGACTTTCCAGGCCTGGCCCACAGGGCCAAGTTGGGGTACAGGATCTGCTTAAGGCAAGCAGCACGGAAGCACATACTTGGGGTGAAGATCCCTAGGCTTTGGGCTCCGCCAAGAAACCATCATGACAGCAGGTGCCCACAGTTCCAGCAGAAGGTAAAAGGAAGCTGCAGAGTGCTACACAGGACCACAGAGTCCCACACAGGAGTGCACAGAGGCCAGAGGCTCTGCAGTCCACCCTGTCTACTACCCCAGTGTGGTGTCTTGAGATCTTCCCTGTGCACTCATGTGCACAGTGGTGCCCCATGCTGTCCATGGAGGCCCCAATGCAGAAATGTGGGAGAGAAGTTTCCAAGAGCCAACAGTGGGCTCTGAACCCTAACCACTCAGGAGAGAACGAGCTTCCCCAGCCACATGGGGGCCCTAGGGACCAACTCAGTCTTCTGTGATTGCTGGGGACATGGGCAGTATGTGACTCCTACTATGCCTAGCACCCTACCCAGGCCAGTTAGTCACAGTGACACAGCTCCCTGCTTACCGGAAACACAGCAGCATGACTGCCCCCTCTGTAAGAGAGTGATCATCTCTGTGTTCACATTAAATGATCAGTGACTCATCTATAGCCATCCTTAAGGTCCAAAAATGGACCAGCTCTTGGTTCCTGTGCTGAGCACCGAGCTGCTGCAGGGACCCTACTGCATTTTCTCCTCTTAATGGTATTACCCAAGACATGCACCTGATATCTGAACAAAAGCAAGTGGTCCTTCTTCTTATTCTTTTGAGTGCTGCCTGTATGTACATAGCACTAATTAAGTCACTAGGACCAAAGCTGGACTCAGGAGGTTGGTCCCCCATGCCACATGTGACCAGTAAGGACAGTGGCAGGGCAGCTCCATGTGGACAGGGTGGAATGTCCACTGTGGAACTGCCTATAAAGACCATATGCCAGTGCCCCACCACTGGACACCAACGCCTCATCCTAGGCACAAAGCCTCAGTACCCAACGCTGGTGAGTTATCCTTAAAGCCACTTTAAAAACAGCTGTGTGGACAAAGCTAACACCAATAATAACTGTAAATAGCACAGAATAAAATATTACCCCCATGCTACTAGATAAGAAAGCTGCTACGGTCTGAAGCATGCTCTTGCAATCTTCTATTATGTAAAGTGTGAGTAGGTACCGCAGGCTTGTAAAATTGGGATCATACTCTGCTATTTTAATTTACTGAGCTGTTTACACTTCTCTGTACTATCACTCATACTTCGGAATAGTGATTTTAGGGGTTTCATTGTATTGTATCTTTTGGATAAACCAAGTGACCACAAGTATGACCTCTCCCTCATCTTCCAAGCCATATGACCAGGGCAAGAGAAGGCCTTTTGGGGAGACAACAACTCTGCTGGTGGGAAAGGACAGAACTGTGACTGAAGCAGGCCCCTCACAGACTCACCCAGAACTCTTGCTGGTCACTGGTGAGGACCCCACACCGTGTCAGGGGTTGTCACAGCTTGGTCAAGATTTTGACATGGCTATGGTAAGTTTCAGCTAATGCAATTAATATAAAAAGGAGACACTTACTTTCAGATGACATTGTTAACCTATAGAATATGAAGTAATTAAAATCTATTAGGACTAGTTAGAAAATTCTATCATTGGCAGCTAATACACACAATAACGGAATCTACGGCTTTGTGAACACTTCAGCAGTGACAGGGATGGGAGTGAAGAAATAAGTTCATCATAAAAGAAGCACAAACAGAAAAAAACTTAAAAAACAGTTAAATATGACACCTTTGACCACACATGAGAAAGTAAACACAAGCCTTTTTCTCGTTAGGACAGAAGCAGCCTCAACCACTCATGTCACGCTCCTGAGGTAGAAACTTGGTATGAGAAGCGATTACCACTGCAACTCCAGGACATTCCTAGGGCAGTACTGAGATGTTCTGAGCGCCATTCTGAAGTTTGTCTGCAGGGGTGAACAGGCAAGATGAACTAAGGAAGCCTAAGTGGAAGGGCTGGGGTGGGGACAGCGTCGCCCCAGTTAACGGAGCACTGGGGACAGGCAAACGTGCAAAGCGGCTCCCTCCAGGATGCAGAGGGGGCTTTGCCGATCTGTTCAAAAAGAACCTTCAGAGTTGTGAGAGAGGACATGTAGACAGCTATTTTGTAACAAAACTAACAGTCAAGTGAGGACAATGATGGACCTTTAAATGACACCTTTTATTTCTAACTCCTGTATCAGTGAGGAAAACACCAGGGCAACTACAGAAAAAGTGCAGGAATGATAGTAAATGCAACAGCTGAAACAACTGCTGCGCGGCTGGAGATAAAGCTAACCATGCGGAGCTGTAGGAAAATGAGCAAGATGAAAGGACCGTGATATCAATTATGGCAAGACAAGGCAAGTACAGCTCAGGAGAGGAAACCTGGGCGTGCAGCTGGCACAGCCCAGGCTCAGGAGGGGTGGGCGGCCTCTGCCTGCACAAGACAGCCACTGGGCTAACAAGGGCTGCATCACTGAGGAGGCCAGGCTGGCCCTCAGAAGGCCCTGTTCCCAGCAGTCCATACTTCAGAGGAGCTGAGGTACTCTTCCCAGTTTCCTTTTAAAAGCCTCCACTGCCCTTGTGACCCAAGCAACTATGGCCACCAGTACAGGCCTGGTGACCAGGATGGCAAGCCCTGGCTACTCTCTGGTGACCTGTCTTGGAGAGCCAGTCTTCCCACCACTCACATTAGGCCAGCATGGGCCTGGGGACCTGCGGGCAGGAGAAGAGAAGGGTCTGCTGTGAGTCACTAACTCCATATTGGTTTCCACTAGGAAACATCAGCCACGCATATTTCCTTGATGAAGGAAGGAAGGAAGGAAGGAAGGAAGGAAGGAAGGAAGGAAAGTTCCTTAAATATTAAAAAGAACATAGCAAACTCCCAAAGCAGCAACTCAAGGCAGCCCTCCTAATAGTCTCCTAGTCTGGAATAAAACAGCTGATTCCTCAGCACAAACCCCAGGCACTGCGCCTCCTGCCTCTGACCATCACTCTCTCTTGGGATCAAGTCAGAGGAGAGAGGAGGACTCCACAGGGAAGGACCAGCCATGCCCTTGACAATGTGTCAAGGACATACGTGATTCTGGGCATTAAAGCCATTACAAAGGCCTTACTTACCCAAAATTAACAACTTAAATTTTATTTTAAAAAGACTCTCATTCCAAATATGAAATTCTATTCAAGTTCACTGATGATTTAATGACACCAATTTGACTGTGTGTTCAAGAAGTCTGTCTGACAACACCACTGCCAAACGTCTGAACATGTGGCATAGTGAGAGCTTAAGCCATCAAAATAGAAGCCTGCTAATGCAATATGATTATGTAGTTCAAGGCTTTTATGATCTCCATTTTAATGAAAAAATAAACTATTAAAATGCACACTGAAATGTAACATTTAGTTTCCTTCCCTGTTTTGGGGCCCCTGGCCCAGAGACTGAGTCTACAGCCAACTTTCTGGGGCCACATGCACAGTTGCAAGGCCTAGAACGTGGGTAGGGTGATCTGGGAGAGTCCTCTCGGGCCCTGACCTGGCCAGAGTGTCCATTCCCCAGGCCCTGAGGTGAAGAGGCAGGATCAGGGAGGGGGCACTGCACCCATGAGACTCCAACCAAGAGTCTTTATGTTCCCTGCATCCCAGAGCTACCCTGGGTGTACCCTGGGTGAACGCAGGGTGCATCTACTTCTGAGCTCCCTTTTCAGAAAAGCTACCAATTCAACTGACATATAACGAGAACATAACGAACTAGCCTTTGCCAGTCCTCTGCACTGGCAGCTACCCCTCCAAGTCTCAGCCTGTCCCCAGTCACACAGGGCTTCTGGGCTCCTCTGCATGAACACTCAAGGACAGGAGTGCCCCAGGGGCAGGAAACAATAGGAACAATTCATTGGGTCTGGGCTTTGCACAAACTCTGCCATGCCCCACAGCAGCGAGGACACCTGGGGTACATGGTCACCCAGAGACCCTACCCAGCAGCCAGACATGCTGGTGTCAGGACATGACAGGGAGAAACTGGATGATGACCTGGAGGTGGCCTTTCCTTCCCACGCCTGTGAGACAAGGAGAGTATGTGGTTCCCAATGCTGCTGCTGAGGAAGCAGTTGATACCAGAGACAAGACAAGTTTGCAGACTGCCTCTAGGAGCTGCAGAAATGCAAAGCAACAGCTCAAGGGAATACGTAGAACAATGGCTGGGTGAGTTGCCCTGCTGGGTCACCTGAGGCCAGCTGAAAATGTCTTGCTCCCAGGGCTGAAAGCCAGGCTGAATGTGCTTCTGCGGCCAGGGCCCTTGCAAGGAAGCAGGCCTGGCCTGTCCAAAGCATTGTCCGGCTGCTCTGGGCATAGCTGAGGCCTCTCACCAGCAGATCCAGTCCCACAGGTATCCTGCTCCCTAGCGGGAGGCACACACATCCCTGGATGGAAACTCAGACCTGCTGCAGGGCCCATCCTCCAGGGCAAGGCAGGCTCTGATGTAGCTGCCCAAGCAGCCAGTGGGCAGACAAAATCCCTTGTTCAGGACCCAGCACGATGCATGAGCAGTGCGGCCCTCCAAATGCCAGGGCACCCCTGGGGCAGCTAGCTTCTCTGAGAGGCACCACCATGTGAGGAGCACTGTATGACCGAATGCCTGTTGCTCTGGCCTGCACCATGGTGGGCTTGCAGTCCAACCTTCAGCCATGGCCAGAGCCCTCAGGTGAGTCACCCTGTGGAGGCCAACTGGAGCCTTGTGAAAGACCTCGGGTGAAGATTTGCTGGCTGCTCCACCTGGATCCCAAGCCTCAGAAAGTGAAGTGACACAAGTTGGCTGTCAAGGCAGCTAAGGGCCTAGGGGGCTTTGTGACACAGTGATACAGAACTTATGAACCTGGTTGGGGAGGGGGGCGGGCGGGGAGAATTCTTGCATTTTTTGGTTGTCTTTTTCATTTTTATTGGTACCAAGGATCGAACTCACGACTGCCTGCTTGCAAGGCAGGTGCTTATGCCGCTGAGCTAAATCCCCAGCCCCTAATTCTTGCTTTGTTCAACGTGACTAACAGAAAATTTAAAATTACCTCTATGGTTTCACTATAGCTTCATGTGTTTCCACTGGGCAGTGCTGCTCCCCATGGACCTCTTACAGTGAGAGGGAGGAGGACCACAGACACCTGTGGCCCGATCAGCATAACTTTCCTGTAGGTCACTAATATGTTTCCCTCAAACTTTTTTTTTTTTAAATGGGGTCATATTAAATATTTGCAGAGAATAAACAAACAGGTTTTGGCTGACAGGTTTTTCTTCTTTCTAAATAAAATGAAAATATTATCTTTTGCCAATTATGAAAAGTCAATGGGAAAAACAGAGAAAAAGTCGAAAGGCCCCAGAAAAAAATCGACAGAGACAGAAACACCCCAGAGATGCCCATAACTACCTTGGTGCTTCTTCCTGCTGGCAAGCACTATACTCCCGCACATATTTTTAGAACTCTTCCACACAATGACTTAAGTGCTGCTCACTATATCCTACCTCCTCTACAACATATATAAGCCCCACTGGAGATGGACATGCAGCCCAGGTCCTCTGCACTAGCCTTGAAGTGAGGGTCACCTGGTCCAAAGGTCCTGGTGCTCCATGGGGCAAGACTGACCTGGGGTAGGGGGAGGCAGGTGCCCCAGAGCAACTGCAGGGCCTCACCTTTATGTGCTCATGCAGCTGGGCCTCATGCTGTCGGGACAGCTGCTCGTGCTGTCGTTGGAACTCAGCAATGAGGATCTGCCGCTGGATCTGCTGCTTCTGCTTCAGTGCCAGGAGCTCCTGCTGCAGCTGTTGCTCCCGGAGCGCCGGTTCAGCTACAGGCATCGAGAACTGGTGGTCCAGGCGCAGGTCCATGGGCACTGTAGTGGGCGCCACCTGCAAGGGCAGTGCCGTGGCCACATCCACTGTGGAGAGAACACAATAGAGCCAGTCACCCCAGTGGCCAAGCAGCTCCAGGACCCCTCCCTTTCCCCACAACCCCACGGGCAACTGCCACAGGTATGTAGGCTGAAGAACACTTGAAGTCCCAATGCCCCTGCTGGGCCTGGACCTAGCAGGCTCCATGCATAGGGTTAAGGGCTGCTGGTCCTCAAGCACAAGATAACAGAAGCAGAAGGTCAGAACAGGAGACAGACTTGCACAGACCTCTTCCCTCCCTCCTCCTGCCCTCCAGGAGTGGCGGCCCCACTCTCAGAGGACCCCATAACAGGCTTGACGGCTGGGGCTGGCCGACATCATGTTTACAAGTCAGTAAACAAAAAACACTGCCAAGGCACTGACTGGCCTGGAGAGGAGCTGCTGTGGGCATGTGGACGGGCACTCCCTCTCCTCTGCCCTCCCCTGCCTCCAGTGTACTGCAGAGTTGTGTATGAGCCTCAAGAACACTGTGTGCCACAAAAGTGGTCCAGACAGACACTCGATCAGAGAGCCTGTTTCCATGGCAAAGCAAGTGCCCGCTTGCAAAATATGTTTACCAGACTGCAGCCAATAAAATGTGCTCCTGGCTTGTGGCACAAACTCATTTATCAAGGCTGGGCTTCAGCACTTCCGGCCTTACTAACGCGCTAGCTAAGAAAGGCTACTGACAGACTCTCAGGTCGGTACTGAAGAGGGCAAGGTAAGCAGGAGAAAGGCAGGTGTCACGCTAGGGCAACCAGTAGAGCAGCTACGTGTGTATGCCCTCTCCACAGGCTGGTGGTGTGAGCAGCGTGAACCATGGGATCTCGCTACGGGCCTGACAGCACGGGGCCAGGCCAGGCACATGATGCTGCACCTGCCAATGCCAACTGGGTGGAACCAGTCCCTGGGCCCAGGTGGGCTCTGCTCACTGAAAGGACCCTGAACCTGCCCTGAGCATATTTCTCCACCAGCAACAAGCAGGCGAGTCAGAGGCAGGGCAGGTTCAGGGACCTCACCTCCAGGGAGGGCTCTCGACTGACAGGCACAAATACCAACACACAAATCTAATGGCCCCTATCTCCCATCCCAGCACTCCTAGAGAGTGCCCACTGTGTGCTCGGGGACCTGACCCAGCCTGCAGCTTTCCAATCCCAAGCCCTGGAGAGCTGTGGGGTAGACCTGGCCACAGCCAGGTCCTTCCAAAACACTGCATTTATTCTACCCATAGCCTCTCAGCCACGGGAAGGGGTCTGCAAGGGGTGCTTCCAGAGCATCTGTAGTCACTGCCGTGGCAGCAGGACCCCAGTCAGCCTCAGTGCCCAAACAGCTGGAGGCCAAGGTGTGGCCTTGCTCTGCTGAGGCAGTAGGGGAAAGGCTTGCTGTAGAGGCCAGACTTTGGCGTCCCTGGGCCCTAACAGCAAGTTGCTGCTCATCTTCTGGGAGCTGTGACAGCCACCTGAGTCCTCCCATCTCAGGCCCCCAGAGCTCAGGTATAGGGGTGCTGCTGGAACATTGACAGGAATTGCTAACTTCCCACTCAGGGGTGTCTGCAGCTATCTCTGATCCGGCCCTGCCACCCTGCCAGGACTTCCCTTGGCATGAGCAGACAGAGGTCACAAAGCCAGAAGGAGCTGGAACCCAAGAGCACCTGGGCCTTGGTCACAGGGACCAGTCAGGCCATTTCCCTAGAGAGTGAGAAGAACCCACACAGCCCAAAGGCAATGGGGAACTCCTGGACATCTGAGGATGGCAACCCAATGTATCATCCTGGGGCTTCTTCTCTGCTTCCTCCCCAAATCTTCAGAGCTATGCATCCCCTCCCTCCACCCCTTACCCCGCCACTTGAACACAGTCTTCACAGCTGACTAGGTATCAGACCTGACACAGCAGAAAGTGTCGTCCGTGTGCATTCGATACGCAAGATCTGGCCCATACCACAAGGGGTGTCTTTTTAAAATCAGTTTTATTATGAAATATAGCAAAATGCAGAAGCTGTTAACAACACCAGTTCTCTAAAACATCAGTACAGACATTTTTAACGACCTGTTTAATGACTGCTAGGACTGATGTCCCACTGTTCAAACTCACGACCTGTCTTCTTTTGTACAGTTCGGCACATCTACTTTTAGAGCCTCTGCGTCTTTTTTTGTACAGTGCACCTTGCTTCTCCAGTATGCATTTGTTGCTGACTGTGCTGTACAGTACATTACCGTACTTTTATGTTGCTATACATTACAGTACTGCATGTCAGAGTCAGCAAATAAAAGCAAAGTCATCAAGTTGAAAGTTCCTTTGACCATTCCTTTGTTCTGAGTATTTTAAAGTACACTCTATACAATTCTTTGTTTTGCAGCCAGTTCATTTAACCATCTAGTTGTGGCAGCACTGTGGGAGGGTTCCTACACCTGGGCAGCACACTGGTTATGCACCCACGCCTGCAGCAGGAATGTCTGTGTTTTGCCACATTCTCCTGTCTTCCTTTTAATGAGTGAAATACTATGGTGGGGAGCAGGAGAGCTGCCCAGCCACCCTAGCCAGGAGAAACACAATAGGATAGCACGGAGCCCGCTCAGTGCAGGCTCCCTTGAGGGTTAAGTGTACCATCTTACTGACCCTGGGGTGACACACCTTTCACTATGTGTGAGAGGTTATCGCCACACCATCGTCACACTGATCAGAAGGGTTCACCTGTAACACACCGGGCTGCCTGGCTACTCTGAGCCCACCCACGTCGGTTCCCTCTGCTTTTAGGGTTACACTGCTATTGTTCTTAGTACCAATGTGTTACACACACACCCACTCACTAATGGATTTAGTTTGCTGCCACTGTACCAAGCTTTGAGTCTACATTCATTGTGAGATGTGTATAAAAAGTTTCTCTGTCTTGCATTATTCCTGTCTGGTTAAGCAGTGATAGTTTGGCTTTAAAAGCATGGAGAATTAATACAACAATCACACTGACTCACATTTTGTATGCTGTACTACTTCCTATGTATCATGTCATTTGGGCAGGGGTGAGGCTTAAATGTGACCCATTTACAGACGTGTCACTGTGACCTAAGGACTCACAGAGTGGCAAGGCTACACCAAAGGTGCTAGGCACAAGAAGACAACCCACTGCTTGCACCTGCATGCCATTCCTCACTTCCAGCTTTACAGAAGAGGGAAGTGCCCAGTGGGTAATCTGTTGGTCTGACCTACGGCAGGTGTGGACATATACCTGGATGCTGACTAGAGATGGGAACCCTCCTACCACACTGCAAAGCACTCCACTAAGACAGCTGAGAGTGAGTGGGGGATAGGGCTGAGACGCCAGGAGGCCCCAGAAGATCCTCTGTGCCTACGTCTGGCTGGACTTGGCTGGCTCTGTGCAACCCAGCAGAAGAGCCGAAGTACACTGAGGCCACCAACGAGATCCCAGAAGCAGTGTCCATTTTTACCAGTCTAGGAAGGAATGGGAGCAGTGCCTCGATTTACTTTTCTAAGGGACCATGCAGAACTTTATGCTGCTGTGGAAGTTCAAGCAGAGCCCCCACTGCCTGAATCTCGTGTTCCATAACCAGCCATGGACTCTGCTTGTGACAGGCACAAGGAAGATGTGGACCTGTGCAGACAGGGAGACCCCCGCCCCCAGGGTCCTGGAGACTCAGCCTCCCATTGCCACTGCCAGCCTCTGGGGCCAGCAGAGGCAGACCATGTCCACACAGAGCCCAGCCCTGCCTGAGCCAGCTACGGAGACAGAAGCCCTGGCCCTCTGCACTCACGTGCGCAGCCCTGGAAGCTGCGTCAAACACGACTTTTGCTATTTCTGTATCCACAGCCCTGGAAATGCCATCATTCCCAACAGAAGCCACTGGCGCTTTTGACCCAGAGCCCTGAGAAAACAACAAAACCTTCTCTACTTAAAGAATGTGGCATCAAAACAAAAAGCCTGTATTTTCATGAATATTCAATGGTGGAGTAGAAAACTGCTTTTATAGGCTGTGCCTTGAGAAACATATTAATACAATCAGACGGGTGACGTTAGCAAGGACACAAAGACCACATTCAGCCTTCTGAGGAGAACACAGGGTGGCTGGGCTCAAGCTCCCCATTAAACAGGGAGCAGTAGGCTCGCTGCTCTCTCCTCCTTCCATACCCAACCATAAAGAAGGACACTGATCCTGCTCTGTGAATCAGTGCCTCTCTTCCTGACACCACTCCATGCTATCACATAGACGTGGGATAAAGCAGCACTATTCTCTAGAAAACACGGCCAAAGTTGAGGGTCTTTTCAAGTGAAGAATGACTCATTCACTTCGAGGGAAAAATAATAGATATTTCAACTATGTAACCATCACTTCCTTTTGCTGACATTTTGCCTGTGTGGGGGTGGATGGGGGGGCACAGGGAGGAAGGGGAGGAGGGACCATGTTGGCGATGCAGAACTCAGGTAAAAACGCTCTCTTGTGGAAGCATGTGCTGCCCATGCCGAAGGCCGCACACGTTAAGAGGACGTCAAGAAAGAGCGTGTTCTGCCCTGCAGTCATGGCAGCCCACCTGGCCCAGCCTCTGACCTGAGTGTGCTGCCCAGTGCTTCCTCTGCCGTTAACACTGAGGAAGGGCACAGGGACACAGTGCAGTAAGGTGATAGAGGCTTCTGAGGCAGGATGGCCCCCAGCCACATCTGCCTTCAGCTTCCGGGACAGTTGATAAGCACTCTCTCTGGTCACAAGGGACCCAAGGAAACCAGGGCCAGTCAGCTGCAGCCTCTGATGGGGCAGTCAAGTAGGCTGGAAGTAGATCCCAGGACATGGGATGCCCAGAAGCATGGTCTGGAGAGGGAGCTGTGCTCCCCCTCTGCTTCCGCCTACTCTGGGCCGTTACAGTGCTCAGGAGCAGTCAGCCCTCCTGGAATGCTGTCCTCAGGTAAAGAGGCAGCAGGGCGAGGAGGGGTAGTGACAACACTGCAAAGAGGCCAGGACTAAGAAGACCTAGGCAGACTCACTTAGACACTCTGGTTTCCAGTGAAGATGGAAGACATGAAGATGGCAGCCAGGCTTAGACACACCTGCGTCTGGGGGGCTGGACTGCCTGGTGAGTCCTGTGTCTTGTGTCTTGCACTGCCACGAACCCCTCCTCTCTGGGACCCTTGGTCTCTGTTGGGTCAGCTCTTCCTTTCCCTTCATCTCACACCTCGTTCCTTGGCTGTTCTCTCCACTCTGGCCCAACTGTGCTTGGAAAAGCAGGCACAAGTGGCCAGCTCTGCCTGCCAGACATGGGTTCTGTCCCTCCTCCCATGCTGCTCTGGCTGGGTACAGCACTCTAGCACAAAGATCCCCCCATCACAGCACGAACAGGTTCCCGACACTGCCTGGAAAATGTGCAGCCACCTGAGCCTGGATCCCACGAGGACCTGGCTGTCTTCTCTGGGTGTCTGTGAGGCCCTACTTGTCCTCAGTGTCCTGGGATTTCACTTGTGACTCTGATGTGGCCTTACTCGTCTAGCTGTGGGTGTTCCCTTCCACTACCCAGTGACTTGCTCCTTGTCTGCATTACCACCCTGGCGAGTGCCCTCTCATTTCTATGCTGGAACTTGGTGTATGTGGGTGGCAGGCAGCCTGGTGCAATCCTCCAAACTTCTTTTCCTTTTCTTTCTCTTACACTCAACATCCTGTAAGATTTCCTTTAATGTAGATTTTCAGCTTTTAGCGTGTTTTTTTTTTTTTTTTTTTTTTTTTTTTTTTTTTTTTAAAGACTGCTGCTGTCTTGTTTTTAACTGATAATGGAAATGACCACATGCAGCCGACAAGGCTCCTAAACATTTCTGCTATGGCCATTCTGCTCTGGGTTCCCAAGCAACTATCTCAGGGCACTTCCAGAGCAGGGACAGTTGATTCACCTCCAGTCTGTTTTTCATGCCTGGAAGCCCTGAGTTAGAGTGGAGGCATCAAACCTACCAGGGAGATCTGGGGAACAGTACTGTCCATGCTGTACTCCCATGAGGGAACTGAGTGTAGCTGGCATCAGACAGAAGCCCCAAGCTTAGTGGGAATGGTACTCCTGGTTTACCTGTCTGGGCCTTGGGCAGTGAGGGCTAGCCCCCAGGGCACAAGCACTCATGAGGAACATGATCCCTTTGTTCTGTTACGTGCCCTGTCCCCAGGCAGAAGCTCCTGGGAGGACAGTCTAGAGGGCACTGTGGTAGGGGCCTCGAAGCTTCTACTCCACACCACAAGGCTGTGTAGCCTCTGTGCCTTCCACTCTTCCTCCCAAGGGAAATGGTCCACGGCAGGATCAACCCAGTATGCTCAGCTTTTCTGGGTCCGCCAAATCCATGGGGCTCGGCCACCTGCTGTTCAACATCCACATTGCGGGTGATATGTCTCATCCTCCTTGATGCTTTCCTCATCTGTGACCTTTCTCTGGGATGTGTGTTTTTATCTTTTGTAGTCAACTTCAAAACTTCATATAGGCAGGGAATTACATGCTGGACTCCCAGTTCCAACACTGTCCACTCAGGCCCATTCCATGCTCTCTGTATGCCGACCCACTTCCTTCCTTCTAGATAGAAGCAAATCATAGGCATCCCAGTACTTCCACAGAAACACTTCATAAGGATCTCCAAACAGTGCTTACACAACACAAACACCATCAACACACCCAAATAAGTCAACCAGAGTGCCACATGTATACCTTCTTCAGATGGCTTAAAAAATGGGTTTTAAATTCTGTTTAGATCAGGATGCCAGGAAGGTTCAGACATTGCAATCAGGTTAGCTATCTCATCGAGTCTTTCTCATCTGTTCCACACTGGGGGCAGCTGAAGTCATTGGCCACCTGTCCTGGGGACCTGCTGGAGTAGATGAAGGAGGTGCAATGGAATGCAGCCCCTGCCTCAGCTTGCTACAAACCAAGCAGGTGCTGTTGAGTGCACAGGAGGGCCTGGTGTGTCAGCAGCTGAGCATATTCACCACACAAATCCCTGAACTCTCCTCCATGGCCAGGCCCATGGCAGGAGCTCTCTCAGGTCCACTGCCCCTTTCGGTGTGGCAACTATTTTTAGAGCAAGAAGGGGTCTAGAATCAGCTTTCCTGTTATTCTCAAGAACAAGTTCAGTAAGAAAGGCAGGGAGAATGCTCACTCTCATCCTTTCCTGCTGGTTTCTGAGAATGATGTGTGGTCTCCCAGCTTCTTCCATGTGAGCATGGCAAGCATGAGTTTCTTTCAATAGCCTTAGAATCTGTGTTCTCCACAGTGACTGCTCTTGCAAGTGCTCAACTAGTCCTATGCTTGGCTCTGAGACCCTCGAGTTGGCATGTGGCCATCCTGCTGAGACAAGGTGTTCTGGGGTGTTCTGCACACTGCTTGAACCCCCACACAGGTCCCTTTAGAGGGAAACAGTATCCTGAGATCATAATCTCGGTGCTGGGCTGGGACTTAGGCCATATCTATCTGTACTACAGTTTGTGTGAAATTCAGGTGTAAAATTAGATGTGTATGTTCAATCTGCCACCCTGCCTCGGAACTTCAGAGCTCATACCTTATTAAAACCATCTTTCATTCAAAAGGACTGAATGTCATGGCCAAACTCCAATCAAAATTCTGATTTATATGCCACATCATTATCTTCCCCCAAAGTGTCCTCAACTGAATATAATTATTCACTTTAGCTGTCTGAGCCTATGAGTGTGTAACACACAGAGGTGAAGTTCAGAGAGCCTTTCGATCAAAAGTGTAGAAGGATTCTGAGGGAATACCTAGGACAAAAGCAGCTCTGTCTTTGCTTCGCATGCAGGTGAGTTCTCATGTATTGTTTCTCTTGGCCTCATTCAGATATATGTGGAGCACCAAAGAAACAAGCTTATGGCAACACCACACTACAACAGAAATCATGCTTGAAAAATAAAATGCATGTGCAAAAAGAGGCTGTTTTATTTTCAAATGAAATAAAAATGTAAAATAAATACAAACCCCCCTGTGCCTGTGGGGTGCATAGAGATGTGCCCGTGGGCAGGAGCGAGAGGCACTGGATACTATTTATGCTGAACCTAACCCTGGAGCTGGGTCTTCCCTGCACAGTTCTTGAAATCAGACAGTGGCTGCACATTCTTCTAAGGTGACGGTGTACCCAGGCTTCTGCCTTCGAAACTAGGAGAGAGTGGGGATCATGGGGAAGCAGGCAGCTGCTCCTGGCTGAAGGTGGGGTGGGCAGGGCAGGCTTCCTTCCCTTGCTAGTCTCCTCCTCCAGCCCAGGCTGTCTGTGGGTTGATTGAAGCCAGAGGCTGCACAGACATGGTAACATTCTATAGGGATTTACTGACACCAACTCTGCCCCACCAAACAGGTAGGGAGCACACCCCCAGTCAACAGCCAACCCAAAAAAGAACTGTCATCTTATCCTTGACCAGGCACAGGCTTAGGATGCCCTGTGGAGAGAGGGAGAGCTGTAGCTCCCAGACTGCGTCGGGTAGGGTTCTCAGGCTGGGCAGGGTAGGGAACCAGAGCTCAGGCCCCGTCCTAGAGTGGGCAGCCAGCCTCTGTGTGCCCCAGCTGCGCTGCTGGGATCTAGATACTCTAAACCCCGTGAACCGGTTCCAGAGCTGACACTGAACGCACTGTCTGGGACCATGCTTAGGAGCAACAGTGTAGATACACAGAGCCTAAGTCCCCACCTGTGGGCTGGCCCTGCTCTCTCCCTGCTGCTGGGACCTGGGTTGTTACTGACCAAAGGCTGGGTCTCTCTGGTAATTACTGTTGCTGCTGGTGGTGGACCTACACTTAGGAAAAAAACTCTTTTTTTCCTGAAAAGCTCCTGTGTGGAGGCAGCCACCAGAACCTGCCTAGCACAGCTGTTCACAGCTAGGACACAGCCCCAAAGGAAGGCTGGGCCCACTCCCCACACCAAGACAACAGGAAAGCACTGCCAGACATACCTGCAGAGAAGACAGAAGGGAGAATCCCTGAAAAACTGTTTTCATTGCTAAAAATAAAAGGCTATAATTAGCACCAGATATGTGCTTTCTGCCACTGTCTATTTTTCACCTGTATCAGCTCGTACCTCTACCTGGCTCGCTCTATCTTCCCAACTACAAGTTTCTAAGAAATTTTACTCCTGGCAGAAAAGCTAAGTAAACCACATGCACACAATGGCAGGCATCAGGGTGCTGAGCCCCTGAGAAGGGAGCTCCCCTGTGGCTTGGCTCCTCTTACAGCTGCCTAACTTGGCTGTGAAACAGAGAAGCATGATGCTGGCAGAAAGCTGTGTGTGAGCTCTCACTGCAGCTGTGCCCTGTGCCCTGCATGAGGAGACAGCAGAAGAAGATAGTCCACAGGTGGTGCCACACCAGAGCTCTCCAGGTCCTGCCAGTAGCAGGAACAGACGTCAATATCCCAGAGATGGGCAGCTGTTCTGGCAGAGAGGACATGAACATGGACATGGACATGGACAGGCATGCAAAGGTCACTCTTCTTTTTAACTATCAAATTAGCTTTAGGAGCACAGGAACACTGGATAAAAATACAGGCGACATGCCTCGATTTGGGGAAAAGCATCTTGTGCTCTTAGCAGAGGCCAAGAAATCTGGATGAAACACAATGGTGAGAGATCACATGTCCAGGATAAAAAGAAACAAAGGATCAGCATGCCCACGATGCCTTCCACTGTCACTACCAATACACAATCGCACCCTTTAATCAGAGACTAGCAAAGCTGTACACTCAGAAAGTAAGAGAAAAGGCACAAATTGAAAATATAGGCGTTCAAAAGGCCACTTAACTTCAGATACAGCAGACATTTAAAAAAATACAACGAATAACTTTAGGCCAACATATTTAAAAACCTATATAAAAGACACACACATTTCTAGAAAAAACACAATTTTCCAAAGTTAGATGGAAGAAAAACAGAAAGCAGAAGAACTCTACAGTTTATCCATAACTAAAGTCAATCAATACTTCAAAATATGTCACAAAATCACTTTTAAGGCAGGCTTGGCAGTTTCAATATAGTGATAATTTAGGTCTAAATAAGATTCTTCAAGAGACTCAGAAAGAAGGGGCAATCCTGAGCTCACCTTAGGGACAAGAATAAACCTGGGTACCAAAGCCCTACAGAGACATCAAAAAGACAAATGCAGCCTTTGTCAGGAGCCTCACAGGGTATGCTTAACTCCGGGGCTGTGCAAACTAACATACCCCAACAAGTGGTGCTGACATCAGAAACGAGAAGTGTGCATACAACGCCTATAAATGTAACTCCACATACACATACAATTGTCTTCACCATAAAAGTAAACACTAAGATCAAACCAGCAACAATGCAGAACGAGAACTCCTAGCAAACTGGGAAAACAGAAAATGTCTCTAGTCTGAAAGAATATCAGTGAGTCCTCTTTGAAGGGTGAGCTCAAAGCAGCGAGCTTCCAGCCACCTTGCTCCAGGTGGCCAGCAGCCTGAGGGTCCAAAGGGCTCCAGACTATGGCTTTGGACTTGAATTCCCCCTTACAGAGGTGACCAGAGCTAATAAGAAAAATTAACAAGATGCTAGAGAAGTTCAACATAAAGGGAAAAAAAAAATCAGATGATGCCAATATACTGCAAAAAGCAGAAAACCTGACATTAAACATATACACATTTCGAAATAAATATAACAAAAACTGGGAGAGACCTCGAGATAAAAATTATAATATTGTTGCAGGATATTTTAAGCAACCCAAGTAAATGGTGAGACAGATCACATTTGAGGACAAACAGACTTAGTGTTATAATGGTGTCAGTTCTCTCCCAACTCATGCAGGGCAAGGTAGCACCTGCTCCTGACACGGATTTAAAGCCACCCAGGAAGACGAGTCCAGCATAGTCACCACACTGTCACACAAGTGGCTCACATGAAACAGACCTATGAAGGCCTCTGCTGGGACACAGCCCCATGTCTGAGGACAGGAGGTGGAAGCATCCCTGCTCATGCCACGGGGCATGATTCATCCATGACGATGTGACCCAAGGGTGGAGGATTGCAGAAGACACCACTAGGAAACACCCTTTTGGCCTCAGAACACAACTCAAGCTGCAGAAAAGTATTCTCCTCAAAAAGATCAAAGGGATGCATTCAATTCCACCTAAACTAAGACCTCTGCACACTAGATTGCCTCAGAGAAAGCCAGGCAGGGAAGACAGCTGATACGTGTAAACCCCTCTATCTGACAAAGAACTTGTGTCTGCAACACACAAACAAGTCCTTTAACTGGCAAGTCCAAGTTGCTGCAGAAGAAAAACTGTTAAACCCAGGAGAAGCCTTGCTTCTGGGTAATGGGCAGACTGGGACCTCCAGGCTCACAGCGAGGGGAACGGTCCCTTCTAGGAAACTAGGGGCTTCTCCCACTGAGCTGCATCTTGGTGTGGCTTGGCCACGGGGTACAGGGAGACAGTGAGGTCTGGGCTCCGCCCCTTAAGGGTTGGTGCCTGTCAGTTTGAGGCTGGGTCCTCCTGCAGGTCACCATTATCTAGCGCCATCACCAAGCACTACACTTGGTTCAGCAAACTCAGTTTTCACAAAAATGCATTTAAATTCCTTTTTAAAACTGGCCTAGCTGGGTGTGTTGGTTCCCACCTGTAATCCCAGCACTCGGGAGGCTGAGGCAGGAGGATCATTGCAAGTTTGAGAGGAGCCTGGGCTACAAAGTGAGCTCAAGGCCTGCCTGTTCTGCCAAAAATAAAAGACCAAATAAATAAATAAATAACATTTGCCATCCAAAATTACCTCAATGAAAATTTCTGACAGAAGATAGAAGTATATTGTTTCTTTCATCCTCTTTGGGTGGCAACACCCAGAACTGCTGTTCCCCCAGTGCAAAGCCCTGGGCAGCAGAGCCCCAGCCTCCTCAATGGGGGCCCTGCCCACTCCTCCTGGGGTAGGACCTCCTGCTGGAACAGCAGGGGCCACATGCCTGAACCTCAAAGGCCCCTTGCCTGGCCCAGGAAAGGAAGGTGAAGAAACTCCTCTCCCAACTCCTGGCCTCTCTGCTTGGCCCGAGGGGTGTGGCCACCAGCAGCCCACAGGGTCCCCTGCCATTGGGGTGCATCTAAGTTAAAGACTGTGGTTCCTAAGCCCAGTCGCTTAGTAGCTTACGAGGCAATTCCAGATCTCAGGCAGAGCTGGGGGGTGCAGCTCAGGGGGACAGCATCTGCCTAGCCAGATGGGGGCCTGAGCTCAACCCCAGCACCAGCAACACAGGGTAAGATTAGAAATACAGCCCGGGCAGGCTCCTTCTGCTTTGCCTGCACAGAGCTGCTGGATGTGTGTGAGCCCCGTGCCATGCCGCCCACGTGGCCACTGGGAGTGTGTGAGCCCTGTGACACACTCCCCAGCACTGGCATCCTATGATCTCTCCGAACCTGCACAGCTGCACATGCCTTCTCTGGAAAACACAGGGAACAACAGCCAGATAAGCAGCAAAGGCAGTGTCGGGAGCCGAGAGCTGACAGGATTAAAGGGAAAAGGCCACCAGCCCCCTTAACAGGGTACTCTCAACATCCAGTCACTAGGTGCAAAGTCAACTTTACTAAACTCCTTCTAAACAGGAAAAATGTTCTCCCAGACTCTAGTAGACTTTGATCAGTGACAAATGTATTTTTAAAAAAGAAATGGTTGTGAAGTAGGTATTTTGAATTCCTAGACTATCATGACTCAAAACAATCTCTAATTTAAAGCTGGGTGTGTGCATGCTTAGAATCCTGGAATTCAGGAGGCTGAGGCAGGAGAGTTGCTATGAGTTCCAGGCCAGCCTTGGCTACATAGGAGAGTTCAAGGCCAGCCTGTATTACATAGTGAGACCCTGTCTCAAAAAACCAACTCATAATCTCTAATTTAAGCTGTGAAATTGAAAATTTAAAGGGCTTTACCCAGCAGCCTCCTGGCTGGCTTGGGGGAGAGGTTTCACTCTTGACATTTAAAGAATTGCTTCTTGTAGAGAACACAGGCTGAGGGCACTGACCTTCCTCCCTCCCTAAAACCCCACTCAGACAACAAGAAGAAAAAAGGGCATAAATCTTTCCAATAAAACAGATCACACAGGGAGACCACGAACACAGCAGTCTGGAGGCCACTACGAGGCACTGAAAGGGTCCTTGTCTGCCAGCCTGGAGAAAAGTGGGCTTCTGCCAGCACTGGACCTCATGTTCCTCCCCCCACTCTCCCTGGGGCAGCCCCTTCTGTCCCCTGGATGCCTGGGCTTGGTGTTCCCAGGCAGAGGGCTGGCCTGAAACAGGGCGCACAGAGGGGCACATAGAGTGTAACGGGGCACATACAGCGGCAGGCTGTGGGGGTCCTATACCCCAGGTTGCAGCAAAAGAGCCCTCCTTGAGGAGAGAGGGAAAGAGCACAACAGATTAAAGCACGCTGGACCCAGGAAGTGGCCAGGAGCCAGGCTGCTACCGGGTTGGGAGCCCTACCTTGGTGGGTAGACTCACTACAAGGTACTCGGCACCCAGGGTCACGCTTGGGGAAGACGAACCCTGCAGCCTGCACAGCTACAGGGAACAGTATGGGCCCCTGCTCACCTCCAACCTGCCTGCGCTGCTCTGCCTGTACCTGGACTCTGAAGACCCCAGAGCTTTGCCCACACATCAGCTCCCACTTTGTGTCCTGCAGCCCAGCTGGTGTTCTGAACCACTATCCTGATTCCAGCAGCAGGCACCTGAGGTACTCGGGCTAAAACACCCAGCACATGGCTTCCAAGAGGGAAGCCCAGGAACAGGCTGGGGATAGCTCACTCTGCACAGGCCTAAACAGGACTGGCCAGCAGGGGTAGGCCTGGAGTCTGCCCTGGCACCCATGGGTGAACAGTCTATCAGTTACATGAATCATGCAGAAAGTGCTTCAGGGAAATACCACAGGGAGATGCGAGTCTTTTGTGTATACTTCACAGATGGGGAAACTGGGGTACAGAGAAGGTGAGAAATCAACCCTCTATCATAAAGACAAGAAGGAAAGGCTGATTCTGGCTTACACCTTAACAGGCCCCTGCCTGTGTGTCAGTCTCCTATGGTGGTCATATAGAACAACGAAGCAGTACAAACTTAGTAAGGTAAAGTGATACCCACTGATTACCTCACACTTCTGCAGACCAGAAGTCTCAAGTAGGATTAACAGAGCTAAGCTCAAGGCACTGGCAGGGCTGTGTTTCTTCTGCAGGCTTTGGGAGGGTCTGGCCCTTGGTTTCTCGCTCTTTTGGTTCTCACACCTCCATCTGATTGATTCTCTTGATTGCCTCTTGGAAGGTCCCTGTGATTGTCTCCATCTAGAAATCCCTGGGCAAAATCCCTCTGTCATGGAAGGAACCACGATCCAGGGGTGAGATGCAAGTGGTCTGGGCCCAAGTGATTGCAATAGAGGTGAGGAGATGCTGGCGGACTCTGCGTATACCCTGGTAGTTTCACTAGGTAGATTTTGCATCTCATCTTTTCCAAAAGTACAACTGAAAGACTTTTTAGTAAATCTACCACACTCTACCAGAAAATCCTTTCTGAACACCTTTTTCCCAGGAGACGTAAAGGGAGGTGCTCAGGCTGTGTGTGGGAAAGCTATGAAATGACAATCGGGGTGGCCCACTGGGAGGGAAAGGCTGGTTGGAAAGCAGGAGTCTGGAAGCTCCAAAATGCCCAGTGGCACTTGAGAGCAAATGCCAGCTCATGGACATGGAGTTTCAGGGACAGCTGGGCTGGAGCGTAACATCTACACAGTGCAGGATCAGGTGCTGCTCTGAGCTGCGGTGGATGGGAAAACCATTGAAATTACCGTGACAACAAGCCCTGGGCATGGGATGCTAAGACAGCAAGGGGCCTGAGGACTCATGGCCAGGACAGAGGAGCATGGTGCTAGGACATAGTGCTTCACAAGAGGAGGATGGTCCTGTGTCATGCTGGCCAGATGCTACCAAGAGGCATGGAGCCTGGACACAAAACTCAGCAAAGACTAGCCACCAGTAAACGTAAAATTAGATACTGTGAGGCCCAGGAAGAGTGGGTCTCTGCCTCAGAGTTCATTCCCTGCCCCATGAGGAGAGAGAATCAAGAACCCAGTGCTGACCTCACCTTTTTTCTCTGAGTCAACAACATTGACATGGCCCACACCAGACTACATCCAAGATCTCCCACAGAAAACTGCCCCGCCCCCTACCCAACCACAATAAGAACAAAATATCCCACCCAACAGCCCAGTGGGACCAGGGTGACAGTCTGGACGGGGTGAGACCTAGACACACACCTCTGCAGGGCTCCTGGGGAGCAGTAGACAGCTGCTCAGTGAGGTGAAAACTGGGGTTCATCTGAAGTAGCCCTGAGTTGCCACGAGGGGCAAACCCTTGGCATGTGATATGGTAAAGGCTCTTCTGAGCCCCTATTTATACCTTTGGCTCAATTCATGCAAGGTAGATAGATCCATTTCATACACTCAACTTCATGTAAAATGAAAATATGTACTTTTACACATTAACCCCTGATTTGCTGTGAAAGTCTTATATGCAAGTGCACAGCCCACACTCACACCTTCATGGCTTATGCATCCTCACTGCACTATGTAAAGCTTCTCCCCTGTGACTCCTCCAAGACTCAATGTAAAGTAGCACATGTTTATATACATATGTAAACACACAGATACATATGTATGCAGTACTTATGCTGGGAATTCCTTTCAATAGCCAAAATAAAATGTTCTCACTCCTCTTCTGATGGAAAAAAAAGTAAGGACAAGCTTTCTAAAACACATTGGCTTGTAAAGATGTTCCATCCCCTGTGCCATGACGATACCACAGAGGGAAGGCCGGGGCTGGGGGTACTGAGTGTGGCCTCTAGGGTGCCTCCTACTCTGTGGCGACGCTGTGACCCTCCCTCCCCGGAAGAGGGTGGGCATCCTGGACAGGAGACCAAGCTACACTGCCCTGCCCCCCAGGAGAAAGGTTGTACTGGGCCACCTCACATGCCCCACGCTCTGCGTGACTCAGTACCGCACTTGGCAGAATGGAAAGGAGTACCAACAGACAGGCTTAAAGAAATGCACTCTCCCCTCCTTAGCATGTACCTGATGCGAGGGGCAGTGATGTGCAGCTTTTCCAGCATCACAGACACTGCACCCTGGCTGTGGTCATGGGGAGAGCAGGGGTGGGCACACAGCTCACCCAGCTCACAGAAATGCCAGCACAGGGCTGACACGGCAGTGGGGGTGCTGGGAGGCACAGCACTGCTCTGTGGGATGGGAAAACAAGAGGCCCTTGGTGCCCCAGCTGCCGTGCATGCAAGATCCTGCAGAGGCCACAGAGCAGAGGCCTCAGGGTTATTGCACTCACAAGGGATGTGGGGGAAGCAAGCAGCTGCATTCGGGTCTGTACTGCTGTCCATGAGGATCAGTAACCATGCTGAGGATAATAAACGATAGCACAAGTATATACTACTTATGCATTAGGAAGAGAAGCACCAGAGTAAAAATAATACTGTGACTAACAAGAGTAGAAAATGAAAAAGAAGAAACAAATAACACAGAGTATGTTGATTAATCCTCACAAAGACATCAACAAACCTACCTGAAGTCATCACAACACGAAACTGCAATTCAGGAAAAGTACATGAACTGATACACGTTCCCATAAAAAGTTCTAAGAGGACCAGAAACTGAACTCTAGAAATGCCAAGAAAGGCCATACATAGGGCATCAAAAAGCAACATTTAAAAAAGCGAGAACGTAAAACTGCATGAAAATCTTAGCACCAAATATGTCTGTTGTAACACCAAATATAAGTGAGGTATGTTGAAATATAAATTATCAGGTTGGGTAAAACAAAACTGGAACAATGTATTATATTTGTTTTAATAAAAACCATCCAGAGTTTAAAAATTCAGATTAGAAAAGCCCCAAGGCACAGATAAGGAAAAATAATGTGAGGGCAGAATACCAGTATCACAAAGATTGAATCCCAACCAACCAGTAACAAGCTAAGGGGAGTCTCACAAGCGTGAAGTTTACGATTTACAAAGAACACATGCATACCAGGAAAGAAGAAGTGGGCAGAAACGGTAATAGTGAATCAGCGCAAGCTCTGTACACTTCAAATGTAGCAACTACACAAAAGAGAGCATAGAGGATGTGAAGAACAGAGTTAATGCTTCAGTAACGGACACGCTTCCAATTCTGTATGAGATTATTTATCCTCCTTATCAAAGCTTCACAGAGACACTGACAAAAAGCAGCGCTACATATGAGAAACGAGAACTTCCAAACACACACTGCTTAGTGTGAAACACGGGCTCAGGTCAGCAGCACCATTGAGCAGCTTATGGAGCGACCCACTCCGGGGTCTCTGCCCCCAGGAATGAGCATAGAGATTCTCTCCAGGCCGGATCAGTGCCCTCAAGACAAGGGTGGCACTGGGCATCCCGTTGTGCCTCTCCCTTGTATATCCTGCCCTCCCACTCTGGCCCGTGAGGTGAAGCAGCAGCAGACCCAGCCACATGCTGGCACGATGCTCTTGGTCTCTCCAGCCACTGGAACCATGAGCCAAAGCCAACTTCTCTCCTTTATGAATGACCTAGTCTTAGGCTTTCTGTTACAGCAACAGAAATCACAAAAGGACACAACAGTAGAGGGGGCTGAACCTATGCCAGATACACTGCAAAAGCCCTTGAAACCTTAATAAAACAAGTAGATGCAAAAAGCTAATGACAAACTCAGCTACTGCCCTTAAATACTTCAAATTCTATATGCAAAAGAAAATTTATAAGAGTCAACATACTGCTGCATCCCACATAGTTCTTGATGTTCCCAGGGTAAGGAAAGTTAGAGGATGGAGAAAAGAGGACAAGAATCCAAATACTGAAACTGTATGGAGCCTTCTCTCCAGATCAGAAGGAAGAAGGAAGGAAGGAAGGAAGGAAGGAAGGAAGGAAGGAAGGAAGGAAGGGAGGGCGGGCAGCAAGAGCTCCAATGGCTGCAGCACTTTTATTTACATGCCTGGGAGGCTGAATGTCACATGACACCTTTCTGCCTAAGAGCTCACCCATGGGACTTCCCTGCGATGCCCTGTGTGGGGCTCTGCTCCATCCCCACACAAGATGGACCTCCAGCTTCAGCTGCTCCCAGCATCTCTCCCCCGTCTGCATTCTAGTTGTAATGGTGGATAGTTAGTTGGGGTTGGAGAAGCTGTTTGGGGACTTTGTAGAAGACCTTCTCCTTATGCAAGCTTTTCCATTCTACATGAACATGTTTGACTTAGGCTAGACTCCCAGTCCAAGATTTTAAATCCCTATACGTAGCAATTTAATCCTACACAGCACACTCCTGGAACAGTGGTCAGTTACTAGTGTAGTTGGTAACTGTTTTATACCCTCTTGTGGTTACACTTTGCTGCTGGATGTTCAAAACCAAATCAAGGTGAAACTTGTGTTAATTTTTGTTATTTATCAAAGTCAGTTAAGATTCTTCAAGATTTACCATGGAACCACATATACCATCTCTAGTTCTTCATTCAGTGTTAGCCATATGGATGAGTCATAGACCCTGTTCCACCAAGTTGCTTTCTGAGAAAGCTTGGGACACCATTTTTTCTCCTAGTGACTTTCCTTAGACACATTATGCACCACAGATCTTTATCCTCTGTGGCCCCATAATCTCCTTGATCAGGGATTTGTAGAACTCACCAGAGTTGCAGGGTGTTGCTGAAAATGTTCCCTCATGTCCTGTGTCCTCATTGATCTCTGAGGGCTGGAGCCAAAATATTGGCTGTCCTCAGCCCATCTATCTTTCTGGTTTTCTGTCTCTATACCTCAGTTGTTGAACAATCAGAAGAGAAGGTTAATGACATAATATTTTGTAATGAGGGCAATGATGTTAATATTACTATTTTATCTGCATATCAAGCACCTTAAAACATAAAATAGAACCATTATTTTGTAACAACTATGGATATTCTGCAGAATGCTAACAAGAAGTTATATAATTTTACTTAGAAAATTTAAAATCAGAACTACTGATAATATTGTAGAATGCGAATCATGATGACATTTTTGTGACACAGTTAAATTCCCATTTTGATATAGTATAGCTGTATAAACAGTCATCCCTATCTAATATATAAGAAACTTTTATGTAAGTCAGTGAACTTTAATGGGATGTCACTGAAGAAATTTATGACATTGTCTGGACCACTTAATGTTTAGGTATCTCTAAGTATGGTGATGCATATACAACATATACATCATATAACTTTTATTGTTATTACTGACTGATGACCTCATTTTGGCTTGACATGAACCTTCTATCACAATTAATTGGAACACAAAAGAAAGTCTGAATCTGAAAGAAAAGGTCACCATAAACAATCCCTGCTTTCCATATTGGAACACCTGTTCATATGGAGGCATGAATAATTTTAATACATAGGAGATTAGTAACAATCAACTGGTATAGTCATATGAGTATTTTTTTTAAAATTTAGTTTTGTACCAAAGCATCTATAAATTAGAAAACCTTATTGTCTTATAGTTAGAGAACTCAATCTTCTGACGATGACCAATGTAAATATATCACAATAATATATTTTCAATAACAATTATTGGTATGTTTCTCACAGGGCTATGGAGATCACTGGGGCTTCCTATTAATGAACAAAAGCTGGGATAATTTTTCCCAGATAGCTTCTCTTTTATTCACCAAAAGGTCCCCTGATCAATGATTTTCCAAGCCTGAAGTTTCTCATTTAGTTACCTTAACAAATTTGTGATGACCTATGAAAAAACCGAATTTTGATATATTGACCAGCTGGCAACCCATGTGGAAGCATGCCTTTTAAATCTATAAACCAAATTAAGTTATGAACACCTGATCTAAAAATGCAAAAGAAAAGGAAAAAAAGGAAAAAGTTGTTGATTTTAAATTAAAAAAAAAGAAAAAAATGCTCATAGAACAAATGAACCACCAACATATACAGACAATCTACTTACAATATCTGAGTGCACTCAAATATATTTTGGGTAAATTAAATTATAATAACTCTTTTATAACTTTAGAAGTCTGTAATTTATAAATAGACTAGTCAGAATTTTTATAGGTCAATTAGCGGAGTCTCTTACAAGAAAATTTGGAAAGAACAAAACCTTTTACCTATATATAACTCTGCATCTTATTTTGTCTTAAGAACACCGACAATTTTCATGTCTCTTTTATGTAACCTCCAACTCAGTTGTCTCTATAAACGCTATCACCTATTCAGGTCTTCTTTTCCCATTTTTGGTTACCAACTTTTGGGTATCCTGGGTTAATTTCTTTAACTGACCTCAGGTCTAACCCCATCCTTGTCTATCAGCTGTGGAGCAGTCTCTGAGACATCGCTACTACAGGACTGAGCATCAGCTCCTGAAGAGGTGGAACCTACTCCTTCTCTTGGCCTGAGTCCATGATACAGTCAGTCAGACAGCATGCTCTGGCACCCAGATAGGCCATTCAGCCTTTTCTGGAAAGACACAAGCATATCATCGACCCCAAATTAGCACTGGGCCAGGTCCCTTCCATTGTCCAGTATAAAGATCTTTCCAAAGGACCCTTCCCAGTCTCTTTTCCTTTACCTGACTGAATTGCTTTTCTGCTGCTATAGTCCCATCTCTATAGGATTCAAAAAGCTAATAGTATACACTGCCAAGTGAAGTCTATTATGAGGTCTGAATTTTTTAGGGAAGGATTCCCCTCTTTGTTTTTGTATTTGAGCTTTGAGTGTACAGTGAGCATGTTCAGTAATTCCTTGACCTTGACGGTTACAAGGAATTCTGGTGATAAGCAAAATGTGAAAAGTTTTGCAAAGTGTTTGGAAGGCAGCCCTCGTATAAGCAGAGATACTGTCAGTCTTAAGTGCGTGCAGACAGCCAATAGTACTAAAGGCATCCAAGTAAAGAGTTATGACATGTTTAACCACTTTACCAGTGAAGGCAGAAGCAAAAATAAATCCTGAGGAAGTACCCACTGAAATGTGGACCCAGTTATAGAAAGCCAAACTCAGGAATATGAGTGACATCCGTTTGCCAGAGGCAATTGGGGTGTAATCCTCAGGGATTAAACCCCCAGGGAATGAAGGAAGATGTATTATGCATGAGAAACACTGTTTAAAAATTTGTCAAGCCTGTTCTCAAGTTAAAAGGAACTGTTTGTGCAGTGGAGAAGCATTTTGATGAAAGAGGGCAAGGGAGAAAGAAGCCTGAATAGTATCTGAGGGAGCAACAGTGACCACAGCCACCAATCTGCCTTTAGTAGTATTTCCCTTAGTAAGAGGCCATGACAATTGCTAGTGGGAACATAAATGACCAATAAAATAGGGGACATGGTGTGACCAAATAGCTAATTGGAGGGTGTGAAACAAATGAAAAAGATTTTTCTGGTTAGTGTGAATGGTGGCAGTTTCAACATGGTACATCACACCACAAACATAGGTGCTGAGAAAATTGGAGTGGACAAATGATCCACTAAGACCCATATAACAGCCTTCAATTCAGTCTTCTGTGTATAAGAAAAACCTGTATCTTGTATTTGGGAAGAGGAGGCTATAACATAACCTTTCCTGCCAGGAGAGAAGCCATCTATGAAATCAGAGACACCTCTTGTTATAGGAATCAAGTTTATTTTTGAAGGAAAGACAAAGGGTGTGAGGGAAGCATATTGAATTAATTTTTCCGGAGGATAATGACAATCAGTAACACCAGGGAAGTTAGCTAACGCAGTTTGCCAAGAGGATGAGAACTGCCATAATCACTGTTGTTGAATAGAAGAAAAGGGAACAATGATATTTTGTACCTCTGAATAGCACGTGTCTGCCCATGTGCAATTTAGTCCTGCCACAGCATCATAAAAAGGAGTAATGGTTTCATGTGGAGCACGTGGCATGTGTAGCCATAATAGAGGTCCCTAAGACTGCCAAAGGACGCCAGGGGGCATATGCTGAGTTGGGAAAATAATTAAAAACATTGGTGAAGATGGCTCAACTCTAGAGCACTGAGCAGTAGAGAGCCAGACAGCTTTGTCCAAGACAGTTTTAGGCTCTGTTCTTGGAGAGGTGGGGCTGAGTCCACCTCAAGAATGTCAAAGAAAGAGGCTAAATCATGGGCTGGGGATTTAGCTCAGCAGCATAAGCGCCTCCCTTGCAAGCAGGCAGTCGTGAGTTCGATCCCTGGTTCCGACAAAAAGGAAAAAGACCAAAAAAAAAAAAAAAAAAAAAAAAAGAGGCTAAATCATTAATTATTATCTTAGGAGCTGGGTGGAGCCAATTAATATTACCAAGTAGAGTATGAAAATTAGGGTTGCAAGATGATTAACCTGGATTTGAATAGTTTGGGGCACAGTATGTCTCTGTTGGATAAGGTGACCCAAATATGAAAAAGGTGCAACAGCCTACACCTTTTCAGGGGCCACCCCTAGGCCTGCATTACGAAGGGCATAATCCAGTTTGATAAATATCTAGTGCCAGGTGGATGAAGATTCATGTGATAGAAAAATATCATCCATGTAATGAATAAGATAAGCAGATGGATGAGCCTGAGGGACTGATAAAAGTGTTGCAGCCACAAACTCTTGGCACAGAGTCAGACTATTTGCCATTCCTTGTGGCAGACAACTCCACTGGAAATGGCACATAGAGGCCTGATGGTAATGGAGGGTAAACTAAACGCAAAATGTTTATCCTGAGGATGGAGAGGGATTGTAAAAAAGCAACCTTGTAAATCAGTCTCCATGAGGGAGAAATGCAAAGGAATAACTACAGGACTGGGTGATCTTGGCTGAAGAGCTCCCATAGGCTCTACGGTTCAATTAACAGCCTGCAAATTCTGTAATAATCTCCACCTTCCAGACTTCTTTTTTATTAAAAAAAATTAGAGGATTCCAAGGATGATTGAAGGATTCTAGGTGCCCTGCCACCATCTGTTCATTAGCCAGTGTAGGAGCAGCTGTAAGCTTCTCCTGAGTGAAGGCCAATGATCCACCCAAACAGGGTCACTGGATATCCACATTATCTTGGATGTTGTCTATGAGGTTGGAAAAGACATTAAGGCTCCTCCTGAAAATGTAAAGTGAGTAGTCTATACCAAAATGGTCCCTTTTAGGGGTAACTGGAAGAAGTTCTCTCCTTCCCTGTTTTTACCAAGCCCTTGAGTGGGAAGTAAATCTCACTGTAACATCTGATGAGTCACCAGAGTTAGGATTTGCCAAATATGTCCCCATATCCTGTAATACATCATGACCCCACAAATCGACTGGTACACAGGGGGAACATAAGGTGAAAACTGTCCAGAACAGCCTTCTATATCTCCTCAAATTAACAATTTATCATTTATACTAGGTTGAGAAACACTGCCCACCCCTATACATCTGTACTTGTTATAGACAGTGGTCATGCCATGGGTCAATTGCATGAAGCATCTGCACCTGTGTCTAAAAGCCCTTTGACTGTCTTTTTTTCAATAATCAATTCCATTTGGGGATGATCTATTTAATCCGTTTAATCTAATAAGCACCTGAAGACCCAAAACCCTTGGATGCTCTTTCCTTATTTATAGATTTTCCAATTTTTGTCAAAAGAAGAATGACCCAATTGAGCAATAAGAGTCTGGAGTGATGTGAACAGTGTTTTGAATAGTTTGAACCAAAACTTTGATTTCCCCTGTATAATTAGGGTCAATGACACTATGTGAAACCTGCAGACCTTTTAAAGTGAGACTACTGTGGCCCAGAGGGAGTCCCACTCATTCCTGAGGCAAAGGTCGACAGACTGCAGTAAGGAATAGCCTGGGGTCCCATTTCAGAGTTTGTACGAATCTGAAGGAGGGACTGAGGTCCAAGCCTTCACTGTCTCTTGTCATTCTTTAAAGGTCAGAGATGTGCCTGGCAGTCGAGAGTAGGGCTGAAAGCACCCCCAACTATTTGGTGGGACCAGGGCAGGCCCCACTAGAAGTTTTCCGGAATGGGTCAGCCTTCCACATCAGTTCCGGATCTATACTCATTTTCCCCATACTTACCTCATCTACACTTCGTACAGATCGTAGAAGGTTTATCTGAAGGGATGAATAGTGTCTGTGTTGTCCTTACTGATGCTGCAGAGCAATTTTGGGCCTGATTCATACACAATTAAAAAAAATTCCTCCCACAATAAATAATTCCCAGACTTAAAAAGGTTTTAGCTATTCCCTTCCCATCAACTTGTTGTCCTGTAAGTTCTATTAAATCTATGGTAAAGGAGCTATGGTACCACAGGCAGCAGTAGCTTCTTTTAATTCCTTCAGGGTCTTGAAAGGTATGGCATCATGAAGACATGTGACTTGTCCTGGATCATTAGGGATTTGCAGTTCAACAATAGAATACACAAGTTGAAATTACACCACAAACTCCCCCACCCGTCTGGCTTCTTATAATACCAGTTGCAAGGGAGAAAGGATGATTCTACTCCCTGAGAGGTGGAAGTTTCCACTTGAGATGCACCATGGTTTCTCTGAGCTGAAGAGGTGAAGCAGTTAATCAGTTTTGCCTTGGGCAGCTGTGAAACTGAAGCCACAGTAAAACACTCCTTAATGGGGAAAGGTCTTCGCCCTACACCGTTCCTTCCCTCTTCGAGCAAAGCTAGAGTTCAAGTTCTATCAGTGGAGCCGTTGCCTTATTATTTCTTTGCTGCTTGAGACTTGATTTTAAAATGAGCAGAATCCTCTGTGGTCACCTTGACAGGTACACCACTACTGAAACATTCTCTGATCCAAGTCCACAAAAGAAAAGTATGGTAATCCATAATAGAATGAGAATTTGTGTATATATTTACTGTTCTTGGGAATCTACTTGCCTCATGCATCACATCTGATAAAATCAACACACCCCTCTCTCTCTTTCGCTGTTCTTAAGCCTGTTTCTCTCTTTGACTTCTCTTAAGCCCATTTCTCTCTGTGTATGCACAGCTAGAGGTCTCCTCTTACCTGCTAGTCAAAATGTTTCCCCATTCCCTGGGTCCCTGTTCAGGTGCCAATTACCACAACTCACGCAATTCTCCTGGTTCCCGGGGTGAGGACAGTGAGAGGATGCAGAAAAGAGGATAAGGGAATACTGAAAATTAAGGCTGTATGGGGTCCTATCCCCTTATTGCAGGAAGGCAGGAAGAAGGCAGGAAGAAGGCAGGAAGGGGGCAGGAAGGTGGCAGGAAGGTGGCAGGAAGGTGGCAGGAAGGCGGCAGGAAGGCAGGAAGGCGGCAGGAAGGCAGAAAGGCAGGAAGCCGAAGGGAAGGGAAAGGAATGGAAAGGAAGGAAAGAAGGGAAGGGAAAGGAAGGGTTGTACACACTTCAGTAATTAAAAAAGGAATCCTAATGACTAATCACTGAACACAAAAGTTGGATGAAGTAGAAAAGCAAGATGTAGCTCAGTGGTAGAGCACATATTTAATATGCACGAAGTCCTGGGTTCAATACTCAGAACAAAAAAGAAAAAGAAAGAGGAGTGAGGGGAAAAGGAGGAATGGAAGGGAAATAAAAGGAAAGTGGAAGGAAATTAAATCATATGTTGTTTAAGGTAGATGAAGGGCCCATGCTTATTAGGGAAGGCAGACAACAGAGAGATTGTAGCTAGGAAAGGCTCTTGGGAACCAGAGCACTGAAAGAGGGTAAAATCCCCAAACTACTTTTCATTAGTAAAATCATCAATGATACACAAAATCAGACAGAAGAATGTAATATATACCCAATAATCTACAGTTTCAATAATTAGCAGCATTAGTAATTTTGTTTCATTAGTCATCCATTGTTTTGCTTGCTTTCTAATCCTATGTAATGAAATCTCTAACTTTAAATTCACAGAATATTGGAAATGAGTTATCTATTTTTAAGAGCCAGATTTTCCTCACTAATAATATAAATTTAAGAAAATGATTACAGATTCACAGGAAGCTGCCAAGATGCCACAGAGTGGTGCCCATGCCCTGGGCTGGAACTGCTGCTGCTCCTGCATGTGTAGGTCTGGCCATTTCACTGCTACCCATCGTGGGGGAGGAGCGATGCTGGTATGACCCACAGCATGCCCAGTGCACACTCTGATTGTGTCTCCTTCCATAGGCAGCAACATCTGAACAAGAACCCCCTTGCCCACCAGATTCCTTCACCCAATCTGTCTGTAACTGCCTAAAGTATTTCCTCTGTAGATGTTAGAAATTGCATCAGACAGGGTGCCAATCCTTGATTCCACCACAGCAAACATAAATGAGGCAAACAAAGGGTAGAAATAAAGGGGAGGAGCCACAAGGGCTCCAGCTGTTTGCCTGATATACACTGTCAGAAAAGAGACAGGTATAGGGCACAGGGGCCATCAGGCACCAGCCTCTACCACACCAGGAGAGGGGTTATCATCATCTCAGAACTCCCTGGAATTAATCTCAGCTCTAAAAACCAAGGGTATCAAAAGAAAAGAGATAAAAAGAAAGGCAGGGGGATTGCATCTCTGAACTCTCTCTAGGTGAGCTAGGAGAGTTAGCTGCCACCCCTACCTGTGCCCCAGCACCACAGGGCCAGGTTCACCTCCAGTTGCACTGCCACGCACAGGGAGAGCAACACCCAGGACCTCTTGCACCGAGGAACAGCGGGCTCATGTCTGTGGACATTCTGAAAGGTTCCTCCAATGCATGATCAAGTCAAACATCTCATTTGTCAACAAAATCACCATCAACAGTGAGCTGTCTTTCTAGGGTGCCTCACAGCTTGGTTTGATTCTCTTCTGTGCATGTTTTATCAAAATGCCTACTGAACCACAAGTGGACATTCCTGCAGTTAACAAAGGTACAAAACTATTCCCATAGGTCACTTCTATGGGCCTTCTCTCCAGAGCAACAAGCAGCATCAACAACGAAGGCTTTACCTGCGAGCAGGTCCCAGATTTGACTCCAACAGGGTGCAGTTCCTACTGCCCAGCACACTATGGAGGGTGGCCGTGAACTCCCCGGGTGTGAGGGGACTACACAGTGCCATGAGGAAGGTGCACTCAGCAATGTCACAGTACAGCTGCCTACACTCAGTGAAACCGCTGCTGGGCTCTGAGGCAGCCCGTGTGTGGGGAGTACGGGTCTGTCTGGGCTGGCTGGGCCATCTGTGCTCCTTGGCTCTGGGGCTCAACAATGAAGAGAGGCGGGACTCCCCCTGCTCCTCACTTTAGAACTGCCCTCAAAGCTCTGTGCAAAATCCATTAAACCTTCCTAATTTGTTCCATATCCCCAAGAAGGAAAAACATTTTATGGAAACACAGTATTTACAAATGCGAATGAGAAAGAGCTGTAAATATAAACCTGGCGAGCCACTGGTAATTTGCATTCAAGACGTACAAAAACGTACTTCCTGGAAACCATAAATAGAATGAGGCCGCACCTTGCCAAACTATGGCAAAATGCACTTTAAGTTTTCATATGTAAGTGCAGCCACTAAAGACAAACACATCCTTCAGAAATAATGGAAGGACTGAGCAATCCCTCTAAGACTTTGCTGTAATAATTTTTATAAACGAAGTATTACTGGAAAAGAATTCTAAGGCTGGACAATTGCAATACAAAAGCAGTAAAACATGAACAGCAACAACAAAGCTCATGTTTTATTACTGTGCACAGATTATCTCCTCTGGTCCTCCCAGCCGGGACGTCACAGGTGGAAAATCACAGATGCTGCACCGGCAGCAGCTACCCAGGTGTGAGGCCTGTGGTGCAGCACACAGGGGCTTAGGTCCAGGCCCAGCCACACCAGCTGGAACCATGCTCCCTCCTGATGCTGCAGTCTACCAGCACAGACCTCAAACTACATGGAGAGCAATCTGATTAGCCTAGACTCAATGGGTAAAAATACATTATTAGTAAGTTAAAATGGTCCCAGGGGCCCAGGAAGGCTACCACCAATCTCATCTGCAATCATCCTCACCATGGAAGTTACGTAAGGTTAAGTTTACACAAGAATGCATTTCAGAGTTTCCTTCCTAGCAACCTCCAAACGTTTGCTTATGTATTTCATCTAACAGCTGGGCCACAGTAGGAACCATTATTACCTAACACTAACAGTTGAAATATTTAAAAATAGATGATGTTTCTTGCACTTAGCAGAAGAAGAGAGGGCAGCAACAAGGTGGATCCAAGGCTGTGTTTGTGGGGCAAGTGGGCCCCGTGCAGCTTGGTACTGGCCAGCTGGACCATGCCATCCTCCTGGAGTGGTGAGCATTCCACGTGGGCTTCTGGAAATTCCCTGGATCTGACTGGACTTTAAAGGACCAACCAGAAAGGCAGCATCCTTCAAGGGCATTGTGGGTCATGGGGGAAAGGCAGCTGGAATTGTAGGGTTGGGGAGGCGGCTGTGTGACCCTGAGGAAGTCACCTGTCCTGTCCTCCTGCTTTCTAACCTGTACCTACGTTGGAGCAAAGGTCCCAGGAGAAGGACCTGCCAAGGAACACACAGAGCTCAGCCTGAGGACAGTAGCCGCATTTGGAAGGGGAGCTGTTGCCATCACTGTCACCATCCTTACTTAGTGGCAGCAGAGCTACACCCTGAGCAAGTCTAGTGGAAAGCGGTGATGCCTGCTGCTTTCCTGGGAGCCAGCAGCACATAAATCTCACTTAGCCTTGCGCCAACCCCCTACTGTGGCACAAATTCAGGTTTGTCAGAAATGCATGCTACCTCCACCCCCTCACGGCCTAACCCTTCCCAGGCTGGGCTCCGGCTCACAGCTGCCTACTGCACATCTAACAATGTGTCTTTCAGACAATACACCCATCACAAACACCCATCCCCTGCCAGGCTGGCTCCATTCACACGTCCCGCTCCTCTATTCAGATCCTCAAAGCCAAAACCTTGGGCTACCCTGACTTCCTGTTTCCCTACAGCCCACAGGCACCCTCACTAAGTCCTGCAGACTGTCAACTATTTCCCGAGCCTGAAACATTCTCTATTCCTGCCTGGCTGAACTGCTGCCCCTACCTGGCCTCCCCAATGCCCTAGCGCCCTGCTCCTCATGGCAACCGGCACACTCCAAGGCATGCCTCACGTGGTGTCTCTCTGTTCAGACCTCTGGGAACCTCCAAGGCACTGGAGGGAAAGCCTGACTGCCAAGGTCAGACCAGGAAGTCCCTCCTCGGCCCAGCCCTCCACCCATACCTCCTCCTCCTCTCCTGCTCTGCCCCCTGACCCCAGGGTACCCTCTGGCGCTTCCCTTCCCTGGCCTGCTTCCCCAACAAGCCCCCAGCTACCTCCTCTGTCTGGTGTTACTCCAACCCGTCCCCCTCTCCACTTCTGCTACTCTCCTGGCTCTCCAGGTCACTCCCCACGTTTACTGCTTACTGTCCTCTCCTCCTCCCAGCACTAGCTACAGGGCTCTGGACATGAGTCATAAATGCCTGGTTGCCAGGTGATGCAACCAAGATGAGCCAGGCAAGACGAAGCATGCCCCATATGAGCCAGGTAATCCACACACTCTGCAAGGATGAGGCAGAAGGATCACAAGTGTGAGCCCAAACTGAGCAACTTAACAATTTAGAGAATCTGTCTCAAAAAATTAAAAAACCCTGGGTATGCAGCTCAGTGCTAAAGCCCTGGGGTCAATCCCTAGGGCTAAGGGGAGAATCAAAAGGGAGCGCTTTTCCCAGCTAGTCCTTGCTGCTTCTTACAGGCCTGCCTGCTCATCTCCCACCTAGCCCTGCCCCTTCCCATTCTGGGTGATCCCACAAGTCCCTGAGACTCAGGACTCGCACCGAGGACACATGCCACTGACCAGAGGCTGTCTTGCAAACTCAGAGGCGCCATGGTGTCTACCCACAATCAAGGAAACCAGTAACAAACGATTATCTGAAAACTCATACTTTCAGAATTAAAAATAAAACAAAAAAAACTTCTAAATATCACTTTTGAAAGAAATAAAGGGAAACAAATTTGTAAATAACTCTCTTGAGAAACATTAATTCTTTACCAAGTATTAACGTAATATACTTTCTAAATTAAATATTACAAATTAGAATTTATCAAAACCAGCTCAATTTCTACCCAGAGGGAACTGTATAACCTTGAACACTTCACTGGAAGGGAACAAAGTATAAAAATTAATGAGCTGAATGTTGGACCCAAGAAGTTCAAATGAGAATATCCACACAAGCCCAGGAAGGCAGAACAGAGACGAGAGGAGGAATGAATGAAGAAGGCAAACATCCAATCCCTAAGGCAGAAGTGGAGCAAAACCTGGGCCAATGTCCACTCCTGCCCCCTGGCCAAGCTTGCACTTTCCATGTATCCCCCTTATCCCCCAAAAGGACCTACACTACAAGGTGCAGTCCAGGGTAAAGACACCTGGAGATGGAGTTAAGGCTGAGGCTGAGGGTAGGATGGGGGAGGTGTGGAAGACGGAGCTCTGGGTGTCCCTCGGAGCACCAGAGGCTGGTGTGGGGTTGGGAGGAGGGCCGCCCATCCCATCCTATCCCATCCCATCCCATCCCATCCCATCCCTCCCCTCCCTCAGGCTCCTGACAACAGAATGCCACTGGGCTCCTTTTCTTCTGCTCCACACACTACCACACATGGAGACCCATCACCCCAGGGACCCTCCAGGGTGACCTCACCAGGCTCCAGCTGGGAATAGAGAGGCTGAGTCTGCTCCCACGCAGTGCTCAACCATGTGTCCATGTTGTTGTGGGGTCCAGAAGTGTACATGTGGGCCTGGCTCCACTGGAGGATGGTGTTGGGACCAGTAGAACAGCTTGGGAAGTTAAAGTGCGGCCACTGGAGTCATTCTGGCTGGGCCAAGACCACCTAGGGTGGGCCTGTGTCAACAAGAACACTCCCTCACCCTGGCTGAGTGAGCTCCGGGTACGCCTCATAGATGTCTCTAGACACAGTTTAATACTCCAGAGCCTTAAAGCTCTTATAACAATAAATTTTTTAAAAGGCAATAAAAGAAAAACATAAAAAGTGCTTCAACCACAAATAGTGTCACACTGCACAAATCTGTCCCTGGATACCAGCTCTGGTAATCAGGGAAACATCAGTGACACTTCAGACGCACAAACACTGAAAAACAAATCATGTCTTTCTCCTCTTAACAGCCTCAAACTCACACACAGCTGTGGGGATCCACCATCCTCTATCTTCTACATCAACACAGGCCTTGGGGTTACTGCTGAGGTCACTACTTGTCTCTTCCCGGAGAAGCGGCCAGTTGCCAGCTGCAGATGCCAGGCTCTGTGCTGTGTGACAGCTCAGGGGCACCTGGAGCATGGACAGGACTGTTGGGACAGCTGCCCCAACCTCCAGGACACTGTGACCAAGAGCTGCCTGCACTCCACTGCCACACTCCTCCTGCAGGTGGCACTGAGCTCTGTGACTGTGGGTTCCAGCAGCAAGGAGAGGAAACGTAATGGGGTGGAACACTTGTGATAAACATAAATAACCCGACAATCCAATTTCTACTCAGGATGGAGAAGGCCTTTATCTTTCTCCCTCAAGCACTGGAGATATTGGAAGAACACAGCTGGAAAACAAGGCTGGCAGAAAACAGAACCAGTCCACAGTCGGGCTGCAAGGCAGAGCTCAGCCAGCCATGAGCTCGTCCAGAGCCGCAGGGGCGTTTCTGGTGAAAAAACGGCAGAGGGAACACCATTATTATTCTGCTCCCTCCAAGACGCCACTAAATCAGTAGTGGTTTAAAAAGACGAAACCAACACCAAGACAAACAGAACACAAATGAGAGATAAAACAGCAGTGATGACATTGTGCACAAGAAATCAGAAAAGCCGTGGATAAAATCCGGGAGGCTGTCCCATCAGACACTGCACTCGCTCCTGAGCAAGAGGTGGCCAAGGGAACGGCAACGAGGCTCAGGGGCATAGGCTGGTGGCATCAGGACCGCAAAGTAAGAGATAGAACATCTGCTCATGGAGCATGGGTTCCCAGGATTCTCTTACCAAGGCAGCCAGCAAAGCTGGAAACCCCTTTCCAGGAGAGGGCACAGCGCTGGAAACAGGGACTAAGCTGTCACTGGCTATGTGGGCAGTTCCCTGGCCATCTTGCACTGGGGCGTGGCCCCCAGCTCCAGCACTCCCAGGGTGGGGGTATAAGGAAAGGGTGGGCCTTTAAGCCTCAGTTGCAAGGACCCCAAGGGTCCCACAGTCTCAGAGGGGCCCATGGCTCCTAAGGATGAGCAGATAGCAGGCTCGTCAGCAAGGACAGCACAGAAGGCAGAGCTCAGGTAAGCAGACAGCACCTTGGAGGCAGGGAGGGGACAAGCCAGAGACCTTTCCCAGGAGGAGGCAAGCAAACAGCCAGAGAAACGGCTGTTCTGAAGAGGCAGTGGGAAGGGTGTGTGTGTGTGTGTGTGTGTGTGTGTGTGTAAACAAAATTTAAGCTGATGTAACCTAAGGAAGACAATTGCTATTCACATATGTTATTGTACTTCAAAAAAAACTAAAGTGCAGCCAAAAAACTTTTAAATAAATCAACATTAAAAGGCAACCAGGTGGCATGCTGTGCCAGTGGGTGGACAGCACAGGACAAGGGTATAGCTATGTGCCTCTGTGCGCCAGCACATTCCTGTTGGCAGCGGGGGGACTACAGAGGGGCAATCACCAAGATGGGCAATCGGGAGGATAGTACGAATTTCGGGAACCAAGATGGGCCCTCAGCGAGGAGCTAGAGTGCTTTCTGTCCCCCAACCTTGCTGGGGTGTCAGCAGGGCCAACCTTAGAGACCACCAAAGGTCACCCTTAGTTCCTCACTCCACCCTGTCCCTGCCAGGGACTCCAGCTCCACACTGGACACACAGAGCAGTTTCCAATGAGAATAGAAGGACACTTGCAGCTACAACCAGTGGGCAAGGCTGTGCCTGTTAAAGTGACCCCTGGGCTTCTGAGCGGGGACTTTCCAAGCCTCCCCAGTACTCACACTCTTACCTGGGTATGTGATTCAAGTTCCTCTCATTAAGCCAGGCAGCAGCCACTATGGGGAGGCAAACTGAGCTTCAGATTCCTGACAGCCTGGGCAGCCCCTAACCCAAAATTCAGCACGGTGTCTAGAAGCCCAGTGACTGCTCTTTAGGAGTACAGGTCACATTCCTATGTGATTTGGGAATCCATAGCTAAAGCAAAGTAATAACTTTGGCTATTTTACAGACATTCTCTTCCATTTCTGTACTTTCTCCTCTTCAAAATTCTGGAATTTTCTCTTAAAAACTGTATTTTTGATGTGAAACCTTAAATAAAGCTCATGGAGGGGAAAATGCTTTCAGGAGTGCACACCAAGAGGTGCAGCCTTGCCGGGTCCCAAGGGCTATGGAAAGTGCACTGTGCACGACACATTTTTAGGGACATCAGGGGGCGGCGGGTCCTCTGCCCCACTCCTTCTGTGGCAGAAGGACAGTGTCTTCAAAGGAGTCTTTATTCCTGTAGCACAGCCCTGGAAGAAATGGTCCTTGCTACGTGGCTTCTACACTGAGTGGCCCTGGAGAAGTGATCCTGCCTTCCTTCAGACTGAGACAGGTGGGTGACAGCACAAGCGCAGGGAAGGACACTGGATGAAGCCCTTAGTGTGCCACCCAGTGTCCCACAAGGGCTTCAGACACGTGTCCTGCTGCTCTCTGGGTCCTGTGCTTCTCTGTGTATTCTCTGTGAGGTCGCTCAAGGGTTAGCAGTGCTTGCGCCATCCAGCTCGGGGCTGACTCACCCTGCAGCTCTGGAGACCAACACTCAGCACGTGTGTGGTACAGTGCCATTTCTCTATAGTATAATTGGAGAAGAGTCAAAAATTACAATGATTCAGAAACAAATGATTTACTAGCTTTTTTAAGGCTCCCTCCAGGCTAAGCCATTGATGCACACCAGTTTAGTGTTAGCTGGCCTGTATAAGACTCACTCTCCTAGGTGACTACTTCCTACCCTGTCCTCTGTCTTCAAGCTCCAACATCTCCTCTCCCACCAAACTGGACTCAGAACACTGCCTCCCCTCTTTGTGGGTGACACGAAGCCCTGGTGAGAGCCCCAGTCCACAAGGCCCCACCGCCCAGCCACATCCACACCAGTTCTGCCTCTGTACTGAGTCCCCCTTGGCGCTGCTCTTCTATCCACTGACAAGACATGACCATTGGTGGGAAGGGAGATGATACAGCCTGGTCTTGATGGCAATGTTTCATTTCTTTAAAAAAACAAGAAGTCTGTAAGTCTGTTTTGAAGGCAAATGAACACTTGTTTCCTGTCTTTCTTTGTCTATCTTAGAACTACTTTACAACGAATTTCTTTGTGTGCTGCTGGAAACTGAACCCAGGTTCTTATGCATGCTGGGCAAACCCTCTCCCACTGAGTTATACCATAACCCTAAGATTTTTTAAACAATGAAAAAAGAGAATACAAAATCTAAAAGAAAAAGAAAAGTCTCATTTACACAAAAGAGGAAGGAAGTTGAAAAAACTCAGACAATCCCAATCAAATAGCATTTTCATCCAGCACAGATATTTTTCAGCGAATGGATATACTCTCCCGGTGGAGCTGGAAGTCTCAATTCAAGATGGCACACAAAATGAGGATACGAGCAAAAGCTCTTTTTATTCGAACTGAAACTTTGTTAGACGCTAAGAGCATTTACAAAGAATGGTGATCAGGAAACTGCTTCAAGCACACCATCACTCATGATGGAATAGTCAAGGAACTGGGGCAATGGGGCTATCTGAGCACTGCTCACATTCGCAGGAGAACATCTGTGTGTGGAACAAGCTCTGATTAGAGTCCTTCCTCAGTTTTACCTTACATGTGTGTTTCATACCTCCACATGTAAAAAGAACAAGAGAAATTAAGTCCAACTGTCAGGAAATGTACAAATTGGGATCAACAGAAAAAATACACCGAAAGCATGTTTCCGTTTCCACATCTAAAAAATGTGGCTTTAAAGATATTCTCGTATCAGTTTCTAAAGTAATTCCTAACTTGAGATGAGTATTTCCTTGAGGCTTTCTATACTGGGCTCAAGTGGCCAGAGCGCCCTCGCCGTCAGCAGTTCTAAGGCAAACTCACACTGTCCTTCGACCGAGCAGTGGGACTCTGGTTATACGGGGTGATGAGGACCACTGATTTGGCAGGAGCACCCTTCCTGGCTCTTAATCTTGCAAGCTGGGCACTTCTTCCCAGGAGGGAAGGGGAGTGAACAACAACAGCAAACGTTTGGTCCTGGAACTGGCCACCACAGCCACCTCCTGCACCATTTCAGTAATAGTTAAAGTGACATTAAGAAATGACACTGAGTAACCACTGACACACATATCTGACACATATAAAAGCTGACAAATATATTTGATCTTTGTGAGAACTCTGGAGAGGCATAATCTTCATCTAAACAAAACGGAGCCACTCAGCAACATGGCTAAGATTACAAAGCCCACAAGTGGCAGCATGTCCGCTCTGAAGTCCATGGTCCACTCTCACACTAAGGCAGGGAGCAGATCTCTGCTACCAGGCAGGGTACACTTCCCATGTCAGAAAATCCCAGGGAAAGCCATCATTTCCAGTTTGCTTGGAAACAGTACACATTCACTGTCTTCTAACAGTCCATTGAGACATCTGAGAAGCAGAATGGAACAGTCCATTGAGACACTCCAACACTAAGAGACTGGGAAGCCTCACAATGTCCAGCTTACACAAGGACTCAGTGTAAACACAAATAAGAGGTGAAGTGAACTCTAGAGAAAGCAAAAAATTGCTTGAATGAGGCAGACTTTTAAAAATGAGCACCTCTCCAGGGCATTTAAAGTTCCCAGACACGCTGTGACATGGGGTGGTCAGCTGTCTGCACAGGAGGAATGAACAGGACTGCGAGGCAGACCAGGCCTCAGAAAGCAAAGGAGCACTTTTCAGGGCCATAGACTCTTCTGGGCTCTGTGCTTGGAAAAATGCCACAAAGACCCTTGATCCACCTCAGAGAAGAAGTATCCCCTGGCCAGTTTCCTCTCCTTGGGGATGAGGTGGGCAGGTCTGGTGCCCTGGGGTGCCCAGGGAAAGGGGCTGTGATGCTGAAGAAGGCAGGCAATAGAAGGAAGACTGGAGACCGAGCCTCACACATGGCAACGGCACGTATATGGGACAAGGTCTGCAGTCCACTTAGCCCTAGGTCTGCAGCAGACTCAGACTTTATCCTAAGACCAGGGCCCTGGAGGGAGGGAGCTCATGCTGTGAGTTCAAGACCTGAAGAACTCTGCCTTCAGGGGCGGGGCTTTACAGAAGAAGGAAACAGAAAAACACAGGCTTAGAAAACATTACCTCAAGCATAGTACTTAGAAATACTGTCTATGGAGAGACATAATTAGTCAATATTTTTGTTTTAAAAAAAAAGGTGCTTGACAGACAGCAATCTCTGAATCAGTTTACCAACAGAACCCCAGGCCCATGAACGACGTGTGAGCTGCCCAAGGACATGAGGCTGGCCAGCAGCCTGGCCACACCACAGAATGGGACTCCTAAGCCCAGGCTGCAGCCCACACATGCTCAGAACTCTTCCCACAGACCCTTGCTGGACCACTGCCTGGACTTCAAGCTAAAACAAGCAGTCAGTCTCTGGGCAGAAGACATCCTTCAGCTCAGTGCTGCTCTGCCACTTAGACTGCAGCAAGCCAACGTCCACTTCATCTTCAAAAAGACCCAGGGTAAGAGTGCCCACAACGCAAGGAACCTGCTAACCCACACCTCACCCTTCCGGCCACACCCCCCCAGCCAAGCAGAGCCTCAAACCACAGGCAATGTGTGCATACTTACCCGTGCTGGGCATGTGGTTCACACGGGCAGGGTTCAGCAGCTCCACAGGCTGGTCTCGGCCAGAAAGACCATCTGGAGAACAGAGAAGGCACTGGCTTCAGAAACTGCGTGCATTTCAGCAAAAAAGCTTTACAGGGCACGTCAGCAAGGAGCACCTCCAAGCAAACAACAGACATGCCCTTCTGACTTTTAAAGGAGGACAGTTTTAATCTCATCACAAATTATTTTTATTTGTCAGAGAAAATGAAAGGACCTTTTAGAATAATCAAAACAGCCCCCAATTAAGATATAACAAACTTCAATACCTGGCCTGAGGGCAACCAGCTTAGCTGTTTTGGTTCACTTCTGTTCAGAACCACCTTGTGTCTACCTGCATTTATCAGAAGCGGGCCTTCCTGCAGAAACCAAAGTGCTCACATGATACAGACAGAAGAGCTGGGTCTGGAAGCTAACAGAAACACAGCCTGGAGTCACGGCTCTCAGCCTCTCTGGGCAAGAGGGGGTGCCAGAAAGAGAGTACTGGAGACACATTGCTTTGAGGAAATGCCTTGAGGGGTGTCTCAAAGGAATCACAGAATTGGTTCTTTTCATCCGCTTTTAAGATTATGCAGAACTGTCTTGTCTACTCTGACTTGTTGAGAAAAGTAGAACCTGTCTATCACCTAAGCTTGGTGGTAGGCTGTGCTTAGACTACCCAAGGTGGTCTATGTTTTCCCAAAGAAGGAAGGTACAAAGGAAGGAAGGAAGGAAGGAAGGAAGGAAGGAAGGAAAGAAGGAAGGAAGGACAGACAGATAGATGGACGAATGGGAGGGAGGGAGAAAAGAAGGCAGGCAGACAGGCAGGTAGAAAGGCAGGGAGGCAGAAAGGAAGACTGGCAACACTTTCAGAAATCAAACTTTTGATTTGAAATCAACTTCTGAAAAATCATATAAAATGCCCTGTGATAGTCTGTGCACTGATAAGGCCTTAAATGTCCCTTGTCATTGGCTTAAGGAGAAAGGAGCAGCTTCCCAGGACAGCCTGAGTCTGTGGAGAGACAGAATGGTCAGTGCAGGACAGAGACAGCAGCAGGGTGAGAGAATGGGAAATACCCAGTGTAGCAGCTCTGCCAGTCCCATAGAAGTTCAAACTCCGAGGACAGAAAGTAAGTCCCCTGGGAGATTCAAAGCACTCTCTGGAGTGACAAGGGACACAGCAGGCAAATCATGGGCCACAGCACGTGGCTACTTGGGTGCCTCTTGGAGAATCCAGCACTGGGGCTGACTAGTTCCTTTCCCTCCAACCAGAACCCATTCCTGGTTTCAAAACAGTCACATGTCAGATACCAGGCACACTGGGGGTCAAGAGAGCCATATGGGAGCCATAGCCACACTGCAGAGGCAGCTGACAGCCCAAGCCACCATTCCAACCATTTGGCCCCTCCAGGGCTCTCCTGGACAAGGCCACGGGGCAGGTGGCCTGAACACTGGGGCATAAAACAGTGCCACAGCTCGCCAGAACCTCCCTGAGCCCCAGACTGAAACTCAATGCACAACTAAAAGTACTTGAGACTTTTTTCATTAAAATAAATAAATGCTCATCGCAGAAAAGTAAAAAATGCCCAAAAGTATGGAAATGTTTTAAAAAGTTATAATATCACTATACATACTTCTGGAAATCCAAAGGGAACTTTTGTAAAACCTAACTTGGTTTCAGTTTTCCAATGGCAGAAGCCACAAGCAGGTATAGGCATATTCATCCTACTCGGGACTCTGTGGCTGGTTCTGAGAGCCCTGAGCGTTCTTTCTGCACTGGCAGGACCATGTCAGAAGGGCTGCCATCAGCCTCCAGAATGCCTCAGGCCCACCTCTGTGTGAGTAAGGACTCCAGAACGAAACACCTAGAACCTGACAAGTCTGGAGCCCTCCAGCTCAGGACAGCCCACAGCAGTGGAGCCAGCACACCAGCTTACACCAAGACAGGTTCTTAGGTGTGGGGCTGAGCTGATGGTGTCTGCCTCACACGGTGAGGGCCTAATCACTCCAAAGCCACATGCATAAATGATGCATAACACTTACTCTTGGTACACTCAAGCAGGAAGATATATCAAACCTCAATGCAATGGATTCAAAGTAACAGATATGTGGTCTCAGTATACTCAAAAGCACTGCCCATATATTTTAATCAACCTGTGACTCAGCACGTATACAAGTCTTGACAGATGTACAAGCTTTCCAGAGACTGGGCTGGGTCTCTTAGCCTTTAGCAAGATGTTATTTAGCCTTCAGAAAGATGTTATTTAGCCTTTGTCACTTAGCCTTTAGAAAGATGTTCCTCATGCCTACAAAAGATGTTATTCATGCCTACACTGTTGATAAGAAAATGAAGCACCCTGCACCTGATTCAGACTTCAAGGTCTGTTCGTCCCACCAGGCAGAGCAGTTATGATTCTGATACCAACTCTGACACCAGCGGGTTTTGCAGTCTGATTCAGTTCTGACATTATCTACATTATTCATGCTGACCTTTCAGTGCACAGTCAAGTTCAGCTATTTAAAATATTAAATGGAAAGTTCTAGAAAAATAACAACTTGAAAGTCTTAAATTATATGCCACCTGAGTAGTGTGATAAGCTGTCCTGCCCATCTCACCTGAGATTCGAATCATCCCATCCATTTAGTCACTTCCAGGTAGTAGATGTCTTGGTCATCAGGTCAACTGCTCCCATATTGCAATACTTGTGTCAAATGACCCTTACTACAATTTGGATACCCTGAAGAGAAGCCATCACTACATTCTTGAAATATCCCTCAAGTGGACACTCGAGTACCGTTAAGAGTAAGAAATAGAAAGCAATAGGATAGTTATGAGAGGGAAGAAATCACACTCATGTAACTTTATCAGTACATTATTGTAACTGCTCTGCCCTATTAGTTATTGCTAATCTCTTAGTGTGTTTGTTTATAAATTAAACTTCATCACAAATATGTATGCATAGGAAAAAAACAACACAAAATGGGCTCAGGGTTATCCATTGTTTCAGGGATTCACTAGGGGACATTTTAGATCTAAATCACAAAAGATGACATCCCTAAGTGCAGAAGCTCCATCCCAATAGAGCTGGTGTGCATGAGTCCACCCACCTGGAGCTCTCCAGCACTACTACCACAAACTATCACAAGCTATCACACACCAATCCCTAGCCCCTCCAAGTTCACTATCCAGAGGCCAGCGGGTAGGACTGACATTTCCATCCTTCTGATCTCTGTGTCTTTCTGCTGAAAAGTCCGATCCTAAAACTATTTAGGAGTCATCTCACTAGCATAAGTGGGTGTGAAGGAAGAAGGGCTCCCTGTGAATAAGATAAAGCACTCTAATACTCAAGAAATTCTAAGGAGCTATGCCAGGACCCAGGAGAGAGGCCAGAAGCTTTCTTTTTCCCCCATGGGGAAAGTGCTTGTTCTCACCATGAGAAAAGATTAGCTGACATAATAATAACCTGGAAATCCAAATCCCTGGCCCTATCATTTCCTCATCTTTGTGGTCTGACCTAGAGATACCTGGACTCCAAACTGTTCTGACTCAGTGTCAGTGCCTCCCAGGGAAAGAAGCGACTGTGCACAATCCTCTGAAAACGGGGTCTCCACACACACGGTGGTCCCAGAGATGCTTTGTTGCATTCAGGTCGCCTGCAGAGTGTAGCCCAGAGGTGGCCTAGCCCTCATCACCTGGAAATCAGCAGGCTGCAGTGTCTCTGCGACATGCACCTCCCTCTGGCTCCTCCTCGAATCATTCACACCAGAAGCAGACACCACGACCCTAAGCACAATAATGTGAAGGGTACAAAGGGTGTCCTGACCAAAGGTGTCAACAGAACGGTGACAGGAGCCTCACACTAGCGGAATCCCCCCCTCCCCCGCGCAACTGTCTCCCCAAGCTACATAGTGTCCCATGAGGCTGAGTGGCAACCCTGATCAGCAGTGAATAACAGACCCATCCTCAGGAAATAATCTAGGTCCAGGAGAGATGCATGGAGCAAGCACCAGCTCCTGGATGTTCAGATGAGAGGCACCATCTCCAGTGGCAGCCCTGACTCCTCTGGGAGCTAGGTCGGCACCTAAGGCTGTCAGTCCCTGGTTCAGGGTCCCAACCTCCAGTGCCTGACCCAGGACATGGGGAAAGAGCCTGGACATCACTATGTGGCCCAGACCCTGGCCTTCATGGATCGCCGAGAGGACACAGCCCACCTCTAGCTGCTGCAAGTTTAAAGCTCATTATGCAGCCAAGAGCTAACTCCTCCCAGTACCAACCAGGGAGTCTGCAGTCTGACACACTGTGAACACTCAGTCCTGAAAGACAAGAGAGTGCCACACATAGGCCAGTGAGGCCGTGTCTTCCACCTTCTTACAGTGATGAGAGTTGGTGACAGATCCAGAGCAGGGCCTTCACACCCACCCAAAGGTCAGCTGAGAATCCACAGCACACGTGCAGCACACCAAGGTGCTGCAAGGAAATGCGGCAGTAAGGATACTGCATTTAGGGTGCAGGGATTCTGGAGTGGGGACAGACAGCTCTGGACCCCAGACTTAAACAAACCAAGGACCATTTAGTCAGAGGGCCAAGAACATCCTCTGTCAGGATGAAACAGGTAGGGCACAGCCAGCAGATTGGCTACCAGTGCCGTGAAGGTGATGTGCAATGCTCCTTCTTAATGTCGTGTGCTTTCAGGTATCATGTTCCAGAGTAAGTAAAACGAAATATGGAGAAGTGTGATTTCCATGGCAACCTGCGGGTGCTGACATCTCTAAGGCTGAGATGGCCAGGATGAAAATAATTGAGAGCCAAAAGGGAGCCAAAATCTACCTCCTGTGCCCCTGTTGCACTCAGTCCCTGGCCATCTCCCACGGGCCCAGGACCTGGGCCCACCTGTCCACAGATGGATTTTCACCAGCTCAGGGAACGCAGCTAGACAAGAGGCCAAGGAGCAGGGGCTCATCTGTGCTGTCACAAGGCAACCTGCCAGGAAGCACTCCCAGGACACCAGCCATACACAGCTACCGTGTTGCATTCACAGGGACCTTTCAAGCTCCAGTTTCACACTAAGGGGCTGAAGAGTTGCAGGCCACGTAGATTGTGCAGTTGCTTTTCAGAAGCCATCCTGTCTAACATGTATGTGAGCAGTCCCAACCAGAATCAGCTACGTCCAGCAGAAGGACACGGACGTTGAACTCACCTGGCTTCATCCCCTTGGTTTATACTCAGAACCCAGTTCAGCACGGGAGAGCACTCTGCACAAGATCCTATAGTGAGCTATACCAGGCCCCGGTTCTGTCCCAGCAGGGCCAATCCACATCTGCAGCTGGGCTGCAGGCCTTCTGCACAGGCTGTCTGGTGAGTGGTAGGAGACACAGTGGTGTGTTTACTCTTGTGAGAACAGCTGACTCTTCCCTCACGTTACAGAGAAAGCTGATCAGGTCACCATGAGGAGCGCATCACACCAAGGCCAGCATGCTGACACCCATGCCAGGGGTAATACAACCTAAGTGCTGCAATGCTGTGTGCTCTTGACATTCAGCAGGCTGGACACCCATCCTTTTTCAGGGTCACCTAGCACAACACTTGGCCTCAGCTCTGCATATGAATCTCAAAATTAGCTTGCCAAGTTCTACAAAAAAAAAATCTCTAAAACTCTGTGACCATCCAGTATCCGTCACTGGTGAAGAGAATCCTAAGGACCCTATGCCTTCCTCCTAAACCCTTCTAAAACCTGGAAGATAATCTCATTCTGTGTCTCTCAGAAAGGCCTAAAATGATCTCATTCAGTGTCAAACTCTGAACATCTTTCAGTTTCTCCCCAGGTACTTGATATTTTAATTACAGTATGAGGAACAGTATTTTAAATTTCAGTTTCTGTTTGCTGGTATACAGCAAAAGCACAGCTTCTTACATACTGCTCTCAGGATACTGCTGGGCTATCTGTTCTACTCAGTGGTCCCCACGAAGAGTGACAGTCCCATCTGCCCTGCCCCGCTGTCCGGGCTGGGATAGCAGCTCACTGCCGAGGAGAAGTGGGAGGCCCCGCTTTGTGTCTGTCTTGCTGGGAGGGCTTCCTGTGTCCTGCCAGGAAGCAGGCAGGCTGCATGATTTAGGCTTCTGACAGACAGCCACCAGGCTAGAGGAGGCTCCTTCTATTCTTGGCTTGCCAAGACATATTTTTAAATCATGTATGTTTGATCTTATTAAGCATTTCTGATTCAATTCAGATTACTGAAAAACCTCCCTTTTATCTGGGAATATGGTAAGATTCCTTTATTCATTCCTAGCTAACTCTGAATTCCTAGGATAAACCGATGTGGTCGGGTCCGCAGAATTTTTTGAATCCGGAAAAGACCAAAGTCAACACATGCCAAGGGATCAGAGCGAGGCCTAAAATTCTCTCCACTTTGGAGCTGAGTCAGAGCCCTGACCCCACATTTCAGCCTCGACGCTGCACTTGACTTGCTGTCACAAACATGGAGTGAGTGGATAAACTGTGGCCGCAAAGTGCTGGGTGCAGGAAGCACTGTCCCGGGCTGACTGCATGGACAGCACCTCTCTGCCTTCAGGGTGGGGTCTGTGCACACACAGTCATGGAGCCTCATGGGAGTCTGGCAGCAGCACTAACTCAAAGTCTTTAGAGTGGCCAATCTTCCCATCCAACTTTATTTTTTACAACAAATTTTATTTTACAAGACTTATGCATTCACCACAGGGCAGAGCTCTAGCACCCTCTGCATCCACCTCCCCTGTGCGGTGCCTCACTCTGAAAGCCCAGAGCTGACGCCCATCCCCTCAGGTTTCCTGATGTACTTCTCTGTCCCAGGGCCCCACCCCAGCCCCTCATGTTGCCTTGGCTTCCTCAGCTCTGCTGACCCTGGTGATCAGAGTGTAGGGGTTGCTCAGGCTGATTGACCTCGGAGTGGGCATTTTTCCTGCTCCTCTGAGCAGGTGGGCTCCTCCTTGGCACAGTGCAGCGAGGACAGTGCTGTGGCATGGATGCTGTTGGTCCCCTCCAAAGCTCATGCTCCACTGTGCCCCCCAGGAGCAGCACTGAGAGCTGGGGGACCCATTAAGAGGCAATGAGGTCATGGAGGAAGCCATGATGCTCTGGGGGGACTGGGTCCATTCCAGAAAGGAAGGATAAGCTAAAGGCAGACTCAGGGTGTGAGTAAGCCAGTTGGCTCCTGCCCTCCCAAGCTCACAAGAAGATGAGCCATGGCCATGTTCTTAGACTTCCTATCTCAAAAGAGGGAGCTACATAAACCTCTTTCCACACAGATCACCCAGTCTTGGGTATTCTATTCCAGCAACAGAAACCTAAATCTAAGCCAGGGACATACTATCACAGGGATACCTGCGGCTGTGGATATGACCCTCACCATGTGGCAGGGCAGGTTTCCTACATGTAAGGTGCTCCATTTACTCCCGTTCCACACTACAGTCTTTGGGAGACACTGTGTGCGGGCCGCATTCATAAAGCTGCACGCACTGTCTTCACCTGCCTCCTCCTGGGCACTGAAGAGTGGGGGCTCCCTGCACCCAGCTCAGGAGCTGAAACTCAGGCAGGCCCACAAGACACTGTACCACTTCCCAGGCTTATACTCGGGCATTCTGCTGTGCCTCCCTGAAGGAGGCAAATCTACTAGAAAAGTTGTAGGAAAATCATTTACACAGGCAGAGCTAGTTTTCTAGCAATAAGTATAATAGGCATTTCCTCTCTATTCTCCCTATAAACTCCAGAATTCCACTGCCAACTTCAGTCTAATAGACAGCTTGCTAGAAACACATGCAAAGAACAAGGTCCCCCTCACAGACACACAATTCTGCCATTCACCCAGACCCATCCTTGCTTCCTGGCAGGTTGGTGACAAGCAGGGCGAGGTCTGAAGTGACAGGAGTCTCCAAGATCAGGGCACAACCTGCATAATGGCCACAAAGTGAGTAGGCAGTCTCCCTGTCACTGAAAAGGGACCCATGTGGTTCTGAGAGGACCCGAAGCACTTTGGAGGGGTGAAGGCAACACTGAGGTTTGGGGAGCAGGGTATGGATGTCTGAGGGCTGATGTGGAACTAAACCCTAACGATGAATGAGAGCAGGGTTCCTGACAGGAATATTTTGCGTTGCCGTGTGTGTATGTTATTAAAATAGATGATGGAGCCGTGTAAAAACTAGGTTACTTTTTATATCAAGGACCCAAAGTTCCTCTTGCCTGGTATAAAATGACTTGCTTTTCTTGAACAAAGACAGAAGGAGAACAAATGGCCTGTGCTTGCCTGAATAAAGATGCAAGGATTTCCCTTCTGCCAAGAGTCCTGGCCACCCAAAAAGCAGCCACGTGAGCTTTCTCATCCCTGCAATTCAACTGTAACAGCAGCGAGTGGGGCACAGGATCATGCTCAAAGCCTCCTCTCATAGCATGCAGGCCAGTGTGGCCTCCGTGGAGTGGTCAGCACACTGCCCCTCAAGCCATAGCAAGGCCAGGCTCCCCTGCATCTGACCCATGTGGCCAGTGGAATAGTTCTTCTGGCCCTGAGATGCCCTAGTTCAGTTAATCTTCAAAAGGAGCTTGGCAGATTGCAGCACACAGCTCAGGGATGAAGTGACCCAAGAAAGGAGAGACCAGCACTCAGACTCCCTCAGTAGGACCTGCTCTCTGCCAAGTGATCACCATAGCTCATCCACCCTGTGGCCCACGTGCAGGCAGCATCCCAGGCACACGCTCAAACCCTCCATGCTCTGGGCCCACCTCACTCACCCACACCTCTCTGAGTTTCACTAATAGCTTTGAGTGCCCCAATCCATTATGGTCTGCCTTTTCTAGCCACGCAGGTTACTGAAAAATACCAAAGTTCTATAATAAAGCTTATATCTGACCATTAACAGGATGAAACTTTAATGAACTCCTCAGACATGCCAACACCGAGTGTGCAGTATACGTATTTATTAGAGAAAATGAAACATTTTTCCTTCAGGGTAATCAAGCAGACTTCAAATGTCAAGGCTAAGAAGTACTGCTCGTGTCCTTCCCCTAAGAATCAGCAGCAGCTCAGAGAAAATGTGTACGTGAAGGAATGTGTCCTAAAGGAAGCTATGACCCAAATGGGTGAAAGGGATGAATGTGAGAATCCCCAGGTCTAGGGATTCTCTCAATTTGAACAAATGATTCAAAGAAGAAACGTCTTAAGGCAACCAGTAAAAATGAAATATAGTTTGGACACATGGTATTTAGAAATCACTATTCATCTTCTTGCATTCTGCCACAGATGCACGCTAAGCTCAGGTGCTCCTCCACATGCAGTGTAGTCACATCCTGATAAACCATCATGGGCAGACCAGATCACGAGTAGAAAATGCATGGAATCCCCTCACCTCCATCAGATGCCCAGCTCAGCCCCACAGCACACTGCAGCGTTGACCACTACCCTGCATTCACGGGAAAAATCAAAATTCAGTACTGAAGGAGTCACAGAGCTGAGCAATCCGCACAGGAACCACAGCAGAGGGCTACCTGCACCTGTGCCTACACTAGCCTCTGAGTTTACTCTAGAAAGCAGAGACAGGAAAGGGTACATGGAACAGGTGCAGAGAGCAACCTCAGTCTAAAGGGAGCCTAAGCTCTAGAACCAATCTCTTTTTATTTTTTGTAATATCTGTGAAATTTTTCAAAGCCAAAATTCTTTCAAGTGCTGTCAGGAAGACAGACAAGCCTTTGCTTTCAATTCAGTGCTGTTTTGACTCCATTCCTATCCCACCAATCTTCAGTCTACCATCAGCCTGTCAGGTCAGGTGAGCACACAGTACAGGTTCATGCCCCTGGACAGCAGGCAGGCCCTGAGCCTCTGGGGTGTAAGAGTGTGACATGAAGCGCTGTCCGAGTCCTCATCCTGGACAGGCAGGTCTGGCTGCTGTCACTCCTGCTCAGACACGGGCCCCAGGCCCCAAGAGGCACACCTCTTCTCACTCACTCTCCAGTGATGGCTTGGCCAGGCCACTGGGGCAAAATGTCCCCAAGCAGCAAGTTGCAGGAAGAGGGGAGGTGGGCAGGCCTGAGCCACAAAGAACCAGGAGCAGCAGATCACTGCAGGACTATCTTTTGGGAAGACCGAAAAGCAGAAAAACAGCAAGATCAAATCCATGCACCAGAAAACTGTGGATGAGGAGAAGCCAACAACAAAGATGGTCACAAACCTGGGAGGAGCACAGGGAGAAGGTGGTGTGCGAGCACACAGGTGCTGCCTAAGCATGGAGTGGGACCATCCTGTCCCCAGGGGCGCCAAGCGAGTGGTAGAGCTGGCTCTTGTGTGCTGAAACACCACCTCTACATGGCTAAGAAGTCTAACAAATAGTCTCTACCTGGATTCCTCATAGAGACTCCTGCATGGAAGAAGGTAGAACCTGTGGGGCTCTGTGGCCCCAGCATTTGGAGCCGGGTGGCCCCAGCCAGATGAATAATCATGCAGCATAAATTCTCTACCTCAACTTCTTCACATGCTGCATGGAGCTGCCCACTGGTTCAAGGAATACAGCCCATGAATTAATGCGGGCAAAGAGTATAGCTCCCACTGTGATCTGCCTACGAGAGACTTGTCCTCTGGGGGTGTACACAGCATGGCACTCACCCCCCACCCCAGGGAAGGGCTTAGTATTACCGGCCAGCTGCTCCCTAAAATGTGAGTCAGCAGCCAAAGCCACCTTATGGATGAGCTACCCTGGGAGACCTTTGAGCACATTGCTAACCATCACAAATCAGTTAAAAGGTGTCTGTGCTTAAGGGACAGGAAGCCAGAGCATAGGTACACGTTAATTAGCAGTGCCTGAGAAAAGAGTCACTAATCCCTAACAGCCAACCTACCTGGGGCCCTTAGAAGAAGCTGGGCGGGCAACACTCTGTGCACCCGGCATTCTGCGGGGCACCACCCAGCCCTCCCAGCCTGGCTTGGCTGTCTGTAAGAAAAGGAACGCAAGCCTTCTTCTTCTTCTTCTTTTTTTTAAACTGTAGTGTCTTTTTAAAAAAATTTCATTTAAAGAAAGACTAAACAAAACACAAAACGGGTAGAAATAATACATACTTTCAAAGAAAAAAAAACCAATAAGACACAGGCTTCACAGCAATCAGTTTGTGATTAAACAATTAAACGTCGGTGAGAAGGAAAGAGACAGTAAGGCAGGGCTCAGGAAACACCCAGCACACTCAGGGCGACCCTTCTGCAGCAGTTGCCCCGGCCATCAGTATCTGCTCTGAATTTTTGCCATGGCCAACAGGCCCTTTGAGTTCAAAGACTTACTCCCCTGGAATTCTGGAGGACAACATTTGCTTTATTTCACTACAAGTGGGTTTCATTTTTCTGAACTATTGTTCTTGCCACATCTTGCTAGAGGTAAATAAAAAAAACTGCTCACAATCTAAATGTGGAGCAGTCTAACAGCTCTTGCTGGGTCAGGCACTTGTCTCAGTCTGTCATTCACAGCAGCTCGCTTGGTCCTCCCCAAGGAAATAAACAGCAGAAGCCCTGTTGCTGCCTCGTTTTAAAGGAGAAGAACCGGAGCCGGGAGCCAAGGCGAGCATCTCAGTCAGGTCTGCGCTCAGCCCATTCTATTCTGTGCTCTCAGAGCGAGTGGCAAGGTTGGCATCACGTGGCCCACTCATTCATTCACTCACTCAACAAATGCTACTGAGCTGAATGGTGTTGCGAGTCAAGAGCTGCAGCCTTAGAAGTGCCAAGACCCTTACTCAACCCCCACCACTTCAGGGGAAGGTGACGCGAAATTGGTAGCATCACACATGAGAGGAGCAAGCCATGTGGGCAGGATATGATGGAGGGTCACTGCTTTCCACACAAGGAAGCAAGGTTTGAGCAGACTCCTGAAGGACATGAGAGAAGGAAGGCCATGGAAATCGGCCATGGAAAAGGCCTGAGGCAGAGGTGGCCACGAGGCAGAGGCCAGAGATGGGTGGCCAGAGTGTGGTGGGGCGGGGAGTCAAGAGCCAGTGTGATGGGTCCCTGGGGCCACTACGAGGAGCCTGTGCCTGCAGCTGCTTTCACTGCAGGACCAGAAAGACAAAAGAGGGGCGCATGCAGGACAAAAGGAAGGGAAGCTGTTTTGGAACATGTCTGGGACCTGGTTCACAATGTGACCCAGCAGGCCTGCTCACAGCTTGGACAAGGCATGCCAGGGGACTCTGTCACACAGGCGCAGGGGCAGGAGGCCTGGCAGTGGCATTGAGTGAGCTCGAGAAGAAGACAGGAACCTGAGAGCAGACTGGATCAAAGCTGCAGGTTCTAAGACTCCCATCTGCTCACCACAGACAGGGACAGCCAACAGTCCTTCCAGATCTCTGATCACTGATATTCCCAGGAAAAACAAAATCAAAATGCTCAGAATTTGTGTCAGTGGTTCAAAATCCACATTCTCAGCATTCCACAGGAGATCTGCTTCAGTTTATCTTGTTCCTTTGCCAGTTTATCAGTTCCACACCACTGTCTGGCATTCCTCAACAGCAGTCTTTTTTTAAAAGAAGTATCTTATTTTATTATTATTTTAGGACATGCTTGCAGGACATAACGATCGCGTTTCCCGTGGGGAGTTGGTATGTACACATGACACATCCTCATTCTTTTTATACTCTTTGGTGCTGCCCTATACCCACCACAGATGCCTCAAGGCCCCCTAGGCAGGCTCGGGCCTTCTGAAATACTTGTAACCTCAGCAAGCTGCTACAGGAAGCAGGAACTCATACGAAGTGACACATTCCGCCTGGCCTCATCCTAGGAATCCATGTGCATCAAACACACAAGGGTAACAAATAGCCTGTGTGCCTCACTGGTGCTTCCTTTTGGTTCCCATGGCTCTCCTCACTGGACTCTGTGTTCCCTGAGTCTTGTTACCATGGGGAAGGTCTCAGTCTCCAGACATGGCTCTCTGCAGAGCGTAAGACCATGCCTTGCACTGCTGGTTGGGAAAGCACCTCCATTCAGGCCATGTGTCCTGTTAAGTGAAATGCCCTGCCTGAATGCCATGTCCCTGTCATCCTTACAGGAGCCACGTGTACCTTCAAGGCTGAGCACCAACTGATCAAGACAAGGCCTGCCCCGTGGGACACAGGCCTCAGAGGAACCACCCACGTGACGTCATTATTCTGTCCCCAACATCCAGGCCTCAACCTAAAGATGTTACCCAGGACCCCAGGCCAAGCTGCCAGAACCCATGGAGACCACAAGGTACTACAGATCGTGTAACTATGACAAGAGACTGGGGCCTTACCCTCCCAGTGGTTCAACTGCGGCAGAAGCAACAGGCATCAAACCACAGTCCTGTTCCCCATAGCGAGATGTCATCTCAAGTACCCAGCAGTGACAGAGTACCCACATCTGCTTTCCTTCCCACAGAGAGCCCCCAGGTTCCGTCCACAACCTCGGGAAGACACGTTGGTGGTCTGACTGTGGGCCACCATGTTCCAGCAGGCTCTGAGCCAGAGGTTACTACTAGGGGAGAGGACAGCGGGCTGGCTCCGGGCTCAGAAGAGCAAGCCAGACAGGGAACCTGAAGCCAACCCGGTCTCCTCTGCTCCGCACAGACAGGAGCCTCCTGTCGGTTCATTCTGCCACTTGGTACAGCCCAGGTTTCACCCAGAACCTCTCCAATTTGGAACGGGAGCCACTGAACATGGACAGACCTGTGGGCAGTGCCTGGCCCTGTACGCTGCCAACGTCTCTCAGATCTATCCCAAATGCAGACACCCTGCCTATTGGCCAAGGGCAAATGTGGAGGAGAAAGGCTTCTGTGAGGGGCCTATATCTGTGTCACCAACTCTCAAAGATTTCAAGCCTCTTTATATTCCATGACTGTTTTTACTAACTGTAAATATACAGCATTTACTTATATTAAATTTCCTAAGTTTTTAAAAAAGTCACTATTAATTTGTAAGAGGGGCTTGTATAAGTGACACCATTGAAATCCCCCAGCACATGGCCTGCAATCCAGCCACCAGCTCCACGCTTGGCCAGTTGCCTCCTGGTATTCTAGCATCTGCTCTCTCGCTGCACAAAGCTGCAAATCACCCAAAGGTACAAATGTGCATCCAAGAGAATCACATTGTTAGCGTTTCAACCCAGAGTCCAGCCTAGCTCACCATCTCGCAATACTTGTTTCAGTACAGTCTGTAAACACCAATACCATGTTCTGTTACGTATACCATAGATAGCTTCTAAACCGTAAGCTCCCCCAGCTGGGAATAATCAAAGCCTATCATTATTCCCTTTTCACAACATAAACTTCAGTTTCTAAAAATACACTGATTTCACTGCATTGTTTTCTATTTTAGTCTTCCAAAGACACAATCACTGCAACTGGCTGTCGGGTGCGAACGAGGTTGACATCACTAACAGGCTGTCACCACAAGCCCTCAGTTTCCACATGAAGCTTCAGAGGATGGCACTGAGGTCCTGGCTGCGTGAACCTGACTGCACGGAGTCACAGACGGCTGTATGCTCTGGATGTCACATCAACAGCGGGGTCTGGCCAGCATGTGCCACAGCTACCCAGTGAGGACAGGGAAGGGGGCAACCTATGCACGCTGCCCAGCATGCTTCGGAGCACAGGGTTGGGGGGTGTGCTCAAGACCCATGGCACCAGGAACAGAATGTCGGAGCTGGGGCACAAGCTCCTGCTTTCCCTGTACTCAGTGACTGTGCCAAGAATGCCTCCCAGGTTTGGGCAGAAATTTACAGAGGAAAATCAACAAACACAAGAGTGAAGACAGAACAATAAAGGCGCTTCTGCCTCCACAGGCTCAAACATACCACAACCACGGTGGGTAATGGGTCTGCATGGGTCACCTCCTCGCTGTGCTTCTCTGCAAAAGCACAGACACCACTGCCACTCCTCACTGGGATGTAGCAGGCTTCTTCCAATCAGTTACGAACCAAAACATAGTTTGCTGATGGTGCTGGGGATGGAACCTGGGATCCTGCACAGGTTGGGTAAAAGTTCTACTACTTGGCTCCACCCAATGCGCTCAAAATGTTCTCTAAATGTGACGTGAATGTGTCCTCCAGAATTTGTGTGCTGGAAGCATAGTCCCCAAATCCACATGCTGAATTGGAGATGGGGCCTTTGGGAGGTCACTAGGGTTAAATAAGGTTACACAAGTGGGGCCCCATGCTAGCATTAGTGGCCTGTTACGTAAGTAGAGTCCTGAGCTGGCATACCAGCTCTGTCTCACCTTGGGACACTTCTGCTATGCTGTGACGCAGAATGGCCTGCACCTAGATGGTGGCTTTCCCAGTCCCCAGAACTGTGAGCTAAGTAAACATCTACTCTTTATAAGTTATCTGACTCACTTCATCCAATGGCAGCAGGAGAAAACAAAAGACACTTCTAAATTTGGAAAGCTTCATAGTTCTAAAAATAGAAATACCCAAACTTTTAGACTATAATCCTTACTTTCAGTTTCATATTGGAGTTACTTTTAATTTAAAAATGAAGGACATATAAAAATCAGTGTTGTCGCTACCCCTCCATACACACACATCTCTAACTATCTCGACCTGTAATGGTGAACTTTTCAGGCCTTTCAATGACACGGAGAGCCCACAGCGGCACACAGGCTGTAGCAACCCACAAGGCTGGACTGCTCTCTAGCAAAAGATCCCGGGGAGGGCTTTACCTATCCTGGTTCCTGATGAAGTGCGTACTGGTCTACATGTTTGCAAGGCCGCCCACTCTTCACATGTCCCAGGGAGCTCCCAAGTACCAGAGAGGGCCAGGCAGAGTGAGGTCTGGTATCATGGTCTTACCCTACTTCACAGATGACACTGAGCTGAGGACACACCTTTGCCACCTGTATAAAACAGCATAGTCCTCAGAACAGACTTGCTTCCCAGTACTCAACATGCACTTCAACTGGTAAACTGTGTCCCTAAGTTAGCTCCTCAGCAATCAAACAAGTCTCAGAGGAGAGGAAATCCACAGACACACCACCAGAACAAAACAAGGAAGCTTTTCTTTTAATGGAAAATCAACTCCTTTGGTTTTATATCTACAGATTATGTTCAACCACTTAGGCAGGAAGGCAAAGTAAGCTGAGCTGGGAAGGCTGTAATACGCTGCATACGCTGTAATCTCAGCACTCTGAGAGGCTGAGGCAGCAGGATACAGCTCAAACCTAGCCTGGGCAACACAGTGAGGCCCTGTCTCAAATAAAAAATGAAAATTAAACAAACAAAGAAAGAAACAAAACAAAAATCCCAGTACAAAGTCCCTGGGTTTGATCCTCAGTACTGCAATGGGAAAAAAAAGTGTAACCTGTATAATACTAGCACTTCATAAACACATACACACACACACACACACACACACACACACCACCCCTATACATGAGAGTAAATACTTTCACTGAGCCATCAGAAAAGGGGAATCGAAAATCAGCAAGGAAGGCTGGGACTTGTCCTCCTTGGGTAGAATCTCAATGCAGGACCATAGCACTAGCAGAAAACTCCATATTCACACTCAAAAAAACACAGATCAATTCATGTTCAAAACAGCAGAACCACATTCAGAGTTAATCAGACCTTCAGGTTCCTGAATTCTGCAGGGTTTAATTGATAAGATCTCCTATCTCTCACTCTAAGACCAGAGAAAAGACAATTACAGAATAAATCCTGCTCTGATATTACATACACAGATAAAAACACAAGAGAAAAGGCAGACCTCTCAGGACCCCCTCTGTCTCTCCCTTGGACAGAAGCTTTCTCTCAATAAATATGTTCTGCAAAAAACAAAGAAACAAACAAAACAAAACAAAAAAAAAAAACAACAAGAACAACAACAAAAAAAACAAAACAAGAGAAAGGAAGAAAAGACCACGTTTCCAGGAAGGGAGCACCTGCAGAAAGCATTCTGAGCATTAAAATCCAGTGATTCTGGGCCTGAGTCATCAGCACTGGGACCTGTGTGTCCAGAGGGGTAGGAGTGGGAAGGAGACCTCAGGGAAGGACACCATGCTCAAGGGCCATGAACTCTAGGCAAGGGGCCCAGAGAACCACTCCCATCCCACTAGGGAGACACGAAGAGGTTGCTGGGCAGAATTACCGGTGAGAAAACGGGATCCCAGCCTTCTGTGGACATGGCTTCCAGGTCCATCCTCTGTGGAGTTAGCAGTTACAGTAAAACTAGTCCAAAACAAAGAACAATGGCTCTTCAGGGATACATCCACAACCCAGGGCACACAAGACACAGGTAGGTGTGTGTGTGCTCCCACTGCAGTGTGCAATGAAGACGAGTTCACCATGAAAATCTTAAAAGATTCCTGACTGAGCTGGGTGGGTGGTATGTGCCTGTAACGCCTAGCTACACAGGAAATTAAGCCACTAGACTCACCAGCTTGAGGCCAAATTGGGCAACAGGGTGACGACTAGTCGCAAAATAAAAAATTAAAAAGGGCTGTGGATGTAGCTGCTGAAAGAGTTGCTGGCCCAGACTGGACACTTTAACCAGGAAAAAGCTGCAGCCAAGTTAGGAGACTCCTGCCTCCCCCGCCCCCTACAGATTTAACTGTAACCCTATACCCCTATCCCTAGGAACCTGTGTGCCAATGAAATACCGGTACATCTCTAATGGCCTTAGGGCACCGCCCTAAGCTTAGGCTATTTATATTCCCCCATGCCACGTGTCCGAGAGAGAGATCGCCAGATTCCAGTGGCCAGTGCCCCAGTCTCCTCTCCCCATGTTCCCGGAGAAACCACCGGCCCCTGGGTGCAGCGGAGATGCTGCGCCCCGGGGCCGGGGGGAGGGTCTCTCCCCGCATTCCCGAAATAAAGCCACCGCTGCCCACTACTTTCACGGCCGTCCACTCCACTCCTTCCACGGACTTCTTCCTCTCCCTCTTCCCATCCTTCCTCTCTCTTCTCTCAGACCTAACACTGCAGGTAGAGCACTTGCCTAACAGCAGAAAGTGCTGGGTTCAATCCTCAGGGTCCTTAAAACAAATAAACAAAAAACAACTTACAAATGACAGACAAAAGAAACTGACCATCCAGAATCGGTAAACACAACAAAACAGAAACAATCTAAAATATCTGCAAGTATTTTTAACAGACACAGAAAAGACTATAAAACACGCATTTTTTTTAAAAGCTAAGAAATTAAATGAAGAGAAAGTATAACCGAGAAAAGGAACTTGGAAAACATAGAAATAGTAAGTTTTGTAAAGAATAAAAGGAAGTTCTCAGAATTTAAAAGAACAGACTAGATACAGCTGAAGAGGGAAGCAGACAACTGGATGACAGACCCAGATAACTAATCAGAATGCAGCACTAAACTACAGGCAGACATGAACACATAATTTAATACAAAAACAACAATGATAGAGAAAGACCAAGATAAATAAATGAAATGGCCCAAAACAAACTCCAGTATGTGTTCTGTAAGTAAGAATTAGAAAAAAAGCAAAAAATGTAATATTCAAATAGCCAAAGGGCTTGGTGCCAGAGTCATTAAAGTAAAAGGTATACCAAGTCCCAAGGGGAACAAACAAGTTCAGACTCCCACGTAGACCCAGGGCAATCAACACGGAAAGACCAGCACCAGAAGAGACCTTGAGGGTGCCACACTGGGAGAACAGACTGACAGCTCATGTTTTGTCAGCAACAAAAAACAGCCAAGAGGCAGCCAAACTGCTTCAAACTGTCAAAAGAAAGACACACCCTCCTCTCTTCCTATACCTGAAAGAATCAGCATACAAGGAAAAAGGACATTTTCCGATAAACAAAACTTGTATGTTTACTATTCAGAATCTGTTAGTGAAATACCAAAAAATTATTTCAGAAATTTAAAAAAATCACATCCAAGGTGCAGGAGAAAGATGACAGAGCAATGCTTAAGTAAAACAATAGCAAACACATGAGTAAATATGGATACGTCCAGAATACTAAATTAATACAGAATTTCATATAGCTACCACGGCTACCAAGACTGCTTCCATTATGCGGAAAACACTTCACTCAGACTTTTGCTGTGTGTGTGCATGTGTGTGGTATAAAATGCATTGTTGATTTCCTCTTCAAAACAATGTAAGCTCCCCAAATAAAAGATTTCCCTCTTCATTTTAACTGTTAGAAAATTCAAGGTCAAATTAGCAGTTCATCTGCAAATAATGATGTAGGATTTTTGACATGGATTCTGAGCTCTGCTTCTAAGAGACCACTGTCTTCCCTTAGTTCTGATTTCTTTATTCTGACATAGCTTCTATTAATGAAATAATAAAGCACAGCTGCCCTCGTAACTATACTGACACCAACCATCCCTCTTGCCTTCTTATTAGGAAATGGAGGAGGCTACTGGGATGTAGCCTAGTTTAAGTAACTGCAAAATAGCAGAAGCAGTTTAGGACCCTTAAAAACAGAGCAACAGCTCATCAATCCTACTTGGCAACAAAAAGCTATCAAGAGCATGACTGACAGGAGTCACTGGAAGCACAGGCCATTCTCAATGTGTGCCACTTGACACTTGATTTGCATGTCAGAGAGCCCTTCTTTGAGATAAGCCACACTTATGCAAAAGCAAGGCCTTCTGAAAAAGGATCAGAAAAGACTGCTTATCCTTTGCTACAAAATTAGTTAAAAGTAACCAGCTCTTGGAAAAGGATAAACCACTCTATGCAAATACATTCGCAAAGACTCTCTATTAATGCAAATATTATGTTTGTCTTTTATTTTAATGCAAACAGCATCTGTTTTGCACAGTTCCTGCCATCACTTTGTAGTTTGTGCTAAGCGGCTCAACTGAGTTCCAGCTGCGTTTTAGTGTTTGCAGCGGATTTCCAGAGCGCCAGAGTGTACAAAGCAGTCCTCCAGAGACAGAAAGCAAGTAGTTCTGTGGGCTTCCGGAATGCTGCTTCTCTTTCATGGCAGGAGAGAAACAAATTCAAGGATGAATTCCAGAATTTACTTCTGCAGAGGTTTGAATTTATGTGTGAAGTTTCTTTTCTCTCTCTCTCTTTCTCTCTTTCTCTCTCTCTCTCTCTCTCTCTCATGTTTGACTTCAAAAAAAATTAGAATTGCTTCTTATAAATTCCTTTGCAGGCAAATTTTATTTAGAAGGACACACAGGTAGCAAAGTAAAAACCAGGTGGCAGCAGGCTGAGCACCTGGCCTGGCTAAGGCTGGCCTAGCTCCTTCAGGAAGCCAGGAGCCCTGCCAGCCCCACTCGATTCTTCTGGAGGACAGGATGCCATCCTCTCGCTGTCAGTAGTGACCTCCAAGGTCCTTTCACTGTTTTTCTGCTCGCCTCTAAATGGAGAGATCCTAACAGGAATAAAATCTTTTTTCCCTACTGCACTGCAAAAGCACCGTGCCTGGACACTGGATGATAGATGGATAAGTTAATCTATATGTAAGGAAGTTGATAATATAAAAAATTGACCTGAGGTTCCTCTGGTTTCAAGCGTATTCAAATCTCAAATCTCTACCAAGAGAACTTGGCAACAGTTCGACTAATGCCACCACTCCATTTCCAAGAATGCAGGCACACCACCAACCAGGCTCCCGGTCCATGTGCCTCTAGGGAATGCCCCTGAAGAGAGAGCCTGACAGGCTCAGAAATGCCTCAAAATAAATGCCTATTCTCAAATAAACTGGCTTAAATTAAACCCCATCCATTTGGACAAATAATCCTTTACATAAATAACAGGCCAGGCAAATTGCAATAACTCTATTGACGATTACTGTATTAATTTCCAGATCAGATGACTGATTTCCCCACGCATGCTGCTGACCACACACACTTGCCCCTCTTCCACCAATCCATGCAGCAGGGGTCTTACTTTTGACAAAACAGTCCCAAAATATTATTATTTGATGGATAAACATTTCCTTGAAGGCATAGGTAGGTTAACAAAATGGTGAGGAACCACAGAATCAGACAAAAGGCCAAGGGCTGAGCCTTGCACTCAAAGCCATTTCCACTGAGGTCATGTGCAAGGCTCCCCGCTCTCTCTCCAGAGCTCACAAGGCCTCCAACCTTGTGTACCTCTGACCTGGCAAGGGCTGGGTCTAAGAGTAGAAAACCAGGGACCCGCGGGAAGGAGGAAAGGAGAAATGTGATCCATGTTCCAACTTGAAGAAATTAGGTAGTAAGAATAAAAGGGACCCCAAAGTAAGTAAGTGCTCCTGTAATGACTATACTCTCTGAATGGAGGGGGCGGCCAAGACCCACCAGGAACAACCTACAATTTACTCTAGTGGGAGACGTCACCATCCCTGGCCTCGATTTATCTCAAGACTCTGCAGGCAGAACTCCAACACACATGCACACACGGCCTAAGGAAAGACAGCCCAAGGGGAACAAAAACTGAACATTACAGCAAAGACCCTTAGATGCTCTAGAAGGAACAGGAAGAGACTTAGCTGCTGTTATGGCTTAAGATCTATATGGTGCCCTAGAAACTTCACGCAAGCTGTAGGAAGGTGACTAGATCATGCTACACTCATTGGTGCCCTCATGCATGGATGAGTTCACAACTAAAAGTGCTCTTAGGAGGTGGGGCCTGGTTGGGAAGAGGTGTAGCGCTGGGAACTTGGCTTTGAAGGATACAGCTCCCTCCCTGGCTCTTCCTTTCTTTCTGATTCCTGGCTGCCATGAGGTGAACAGCTTTTTCTGCTATGCCCTTTTACCATGATATGTCTGCCCTCCAGCCAGCAGTCAAAGGACTAAATTCCCTAAGCTATGAGCCAAAGTAAACCTCTTTTCTCTTAAATTGTAAGTATCAAGTATTTTCTTCCAGTGATGGAAAAGCTGAGTAATATACTTATTCTATTCCATGATCACTAAATAACAGTTTCAGAGTACAAGTCATTGATATTCTAGTAATAATAAAAGAGATGGGAATACAACTTAAGATTCAGTATTGGACTAAGACATAAAGCATTAAAAGGAACAAAAACTTTGAAATTTAAGAATTTTAGCAAAAAATTAAAAACTTAAAATTCTAAAATTAAAATATTAATATATTAAATTAATGGCTCAACTATTTAACAGATGAGACACAGCTAAAGCAAAGAAGTGTCCAGGAAGACTGGTCATGAGAACATGCATACAAGAGGCCATGGGGGGAGGTACAGGGAGATGACATAATGTGGTCAGAGACAGAAACAAGAGATACCGGGCAAAGAACAAGCGAAGGTGTATCTGAGTAAGAAAACGCCTTCTGGAATTTTCCTAAGTTGATGAAGGATACCAAGCAAAATTGTTGAAAACCAAAAAGGCCATGAAATTAGGAGGGGCTGACTATCCTCAAAGGGCAACTATTTGAATGACTGGTAATTTCCTACAGAAACACATAAGCCAGGAAACAATGAAGTATATCATGTGAAGTGCATAAGACTGCCTGAAAATGCACTTTCAAAATTTAATCCTACACTTAGCATGAACTATGTTATACTTTAGAGTGAAATAAAGGTATTTTCCAGCAAAAACAGATAATCTGTCTCCAAAAAACATGCTTATAGTCATTGTCGGGAAGAAGACTGCAAAGGAAGATCAACATAAGGGGCAACAGACAGGTCTCTCTTCACATTGGGTAAGCTGACGTGAAAACTGACTTTCTAGAAAGACATTGGTCAGAACCTATTAAACAATGGCATGGGACACAGAAGACACAGGAGTCAGCCCACAGCACGATGCAGACAGAAATATAAATGTTACAGCTGAGCACATTGGATGTAAACTAACTCAAGGCTCTAGTTAAGAGCAAAGATTGCCGCACTGCACCAAAAAGTAGAAAATACAAAAATTAAACTAAATGTATGCTTAAATTTGTATTTACAAGTACACATATAAAGCATAAAGCTCTAGAAAGTATACTTTCAAGTATTTACAAATAACCAAAAGAAAGCTGGTATAGCCCCATTAATGTCAGCAAAACATCTTTAGTAAAGATACTAGTTCTCACCTTTGGTGGGGTATCACTGCAAAGTCTTTGAACAAAATATAATTAAGCTAAAAATCAATACAGAAAAGAAGTAAAAAGCTTCTACATGCAAAATACAGTTACTTATAACAGTGAACATGTAGGACCCCAACACCACCACCAGAAAGACTGCTTTGCCCAAATACTGAGGGTCACAAACTGAAGAAACCGGATGCCTATCACCTAGAGCTAAAACAACACACAGGATGAATGCACAAAAATTTTACAACTATTGACCAAACTGAAAAACTGCTAGAGCAGGACAACCTATCACTACCAACAGAAGATACAGAAGACCTGAGTAGTTCAATAACTTTTTAGACATATAACCTGAAACTTAAATGTGCCCCACAAAGAAAACTGTTTACAGAGAGTTTCAAGGAAAAGATCTACCATGCTTCTAATTAAAAAATAACTTCCATCTTATACATCATCATGGGCATTAAAAAAATGAAAGGTCTCAGCTTTTTTCATGAGACAGCATTCCTTGATATCAAAATTGGCAACAAAATTACAATTATTAAATTACATTTATAAATTAAACATGGTTATCATCACAAATGCAAAAATCAATCTATTAACAACCAAACCTGAAAACACAGAAAAGATAAGGCATCTTGGTCAGCTATAGGTTTAGTTTGGAATTAAATGTTTGACTTAATACAATTTTCAAATCAGTACAACTTACCACTTTAACAAAACAAGAAAAATTTATGCTATCTTGATAGGGACAAAAGAATTTTGGTAAAACTCAACACACATCTATGGGGGGGGGGGGGACTCTAAGGAACCAGGAACAGAAGGTTAAGCTGAAAGATGGCAAAACCAGGTGGACCTGCAGCCAAGATCTAGTCAGCAAGGGCACACTGAGAATTAGAGCCAGGTGAGAAAGCACAATACATTAAGGCAGGAAAAAAAAATTAGAACAAAGGAATAGAAAAAAACTCTCAACTATCATCATTTACACCTAGCTTGAAGGGGATCAAAAAGAACCCACAGATGTACTCGAGTTAGTAATCCAGCGAGGTCAATACAAACAAGGCCAAAATACAGAAATCTACTGTTTCTACACAAAACAACCAAATAAAATTACAAAAATTATCAATTATAGTGGAATCAAGGGGCTGGGGATATGGCTCAGCAACATAAGCGCCTGCCTAGTAAGCACAAGGTCTTGAGTTTGATTCCTGGTAGCCCACCCCCAAGATATAATGGGATCAAAAGGCAACAAATACCTAGGAGAAAACACCTGACAAAAGATGTGGGCAGCATCCTGGAGGCCACTGCCCATCTTGGGCTACCTGGTGCCTTGCCCAGGGATCCCCCAAAGGGCCCCTGCCCCTGGTCCTCTCCCCACAGCTTTCCCGTCTCCACTGGGCAGCTTCTTTATTAGTAGAAAGACTGATGGACAGGATCCACTTGTACTCCGATGTGGTTCAAGGTGCCTGGCAGTGAGATGCAGGAACCGCACCCCACCCTGAACCTGCTGAAATGCTCTGGCCAGAGCATAGTCTCTTGACATTACCCGAAAGCATTCTGACCACAACCCACAGCACTGACCTTCCTACATGGAGACACAGAACCTAAAAGCACAGAGATCGGCAAGTCCAAATCTTACAAACCCACCCTTCTTGGGTAGGACTCATGCTCTATTATGCCCCCTTTCATGTCCCTCTTGGCTCACTCAACTTCAACAGCCACACACAGGTCTTCTGCAAGTCAGTGGCACCCAATGCCACCCTCCTTTGGATACTTCCTGCCCTCTAGCACCCCAGCCCCAGGTCTACCTCCTGGACAGATCCTGGGGCACCTCTGCTTGGCCTCTGGGGACCTTCTGTATTTTCTCTCTTTCATGGAACTGAGGTTTTTAAACTTACACTATGGTGATTTGCGCAGCTGCCATGTTGTTCCCACCATACTACACCACTCTGGGTACAGTGTCCCACTTCGGGGCAGGGCCCTGTGAAGGTGGCAGCTGTACCAACACTGGAGGCACAAGTTCCTACAGGCAGTAGGGCCCTGCACACGCACAGGCAATTCTCTGGACAGCACACATGGCAAGCTCACACTGCGTTCAGTTGTGTTCTTAGGGTCCCCAGTGGACCAGGACCCGAGTCAACACCCATCTCCACTTAAGAGTCTGCACTGCCAGAGCAGCACCCAGGAGTACCCCAGGCTACTCATGGACTACTCCTCTAGGCCCCCAGGAGGCAGGCAGAGGGATTAGAAGTCTCAGAGTGCAGGGGACTCTGTAGCATGCTCCTGCAAGAGGCCAGAAGCCAGCAGGTTTGTCTGGAGGGCTTGCACCCAGTCTGGTGGGTAGCCTGGAGGCAGGAAATGTGGCCTGGCACTGGAGTGGGCATGCAAAGGGTAGTCCCACTCCTGAACATATGCCGTGGCTCAGCTAAGCATCCTCAAAGGCCCACGTGTTTTAGGGTTAGTCTCCAGGGCCATGCTGTGGATGGGGATGGAAACTGCAGGTGGGGCCTAAAGGGAAGTCCTTAGGTCCTGAGGGGAGGGGGGGCCCAGCCATCAAAGGGGATGTGGCACTCCTGACTCGCTGTTTCTGGTTCCACTATCTGCTTCTGCATGCGCTTCCACTGTCACTATCCACCATATACCACAAGGTGACACCTCACCAAGTCCACACTGCAATGCCTGGACTCTGAACCTCCAAACCCCAGAGCTGCAGGAGCCTCTTCCTCTTCTAAGTTGTAGGTCTCCAGTGTCCAGCAGTGGGAGGCAAAGCTGACTGATGTAGCACCTCCTGGTCACTGGGAAGACCAAGCTCCAAAGGTGAAGGCCAAGTCAGTGCCCCAGAAGGGAGGCCAAAGAGCAAGGGGACAACAACAAGCACTCACACTCCCCATGCACCAGGGCTTTCTCGCAGCACTTCCTACTAACTCCATGCCAGGGCACCACCTCTGAAGCAGAAGCAGATTCCAATAAAGCTCAGAGACAGAGGGATCGGTGTGTCCTGTCCAAGAGAGGCTCTACACAGAGGTGTGTCCAGGCTGTCTACACAAGCCAGCGACAGCTTGCTCTGACACACATGCCCCAACATACCTCAAGCAAGGCGTGAACTCTGGGCCAGATGTGAGACACAGAACAGGTTCATGAGACACACGACACTCTGGGACAGGGAGTGTCCTGGACACAGCCCAGCGCCTCCTACCCTAACCACAGTGCAGTGTGTCCCAAATGGCCTCTCCTCCCTCCAGAGCCTACACTGGCTCCATGGTACCCTGAGACACAGCTGCCCAGTCAAGACGTCTGAATCCCACCTCTCTATGGTCTCGCCCTGGTCTGCTCCCTTCCCCAGACAGGGCAGGAAGCACTTTGTAAATGGCTAGGTCTTTGCTGAGGTAGGAATTGGGAAGACGGGAAGCCATAGGGCTGCCCACCCTGTCAGCCAGTTTCTGGGAGAGTGGGCCAGGCCGTGGTGCTAAAGCCTGACAGATGCAGCCTGGGCTCGGATGTAGCTCAGCTCTACAAGGCCTCAGGGAACATGCCGTCCCTGACTCTGTGCACGTGTGTGTGCACATCTGTGCTGTGGGATGGGCTTGGGGTGAGTATAAAATTAATACCACTTAGCCCACCCAAGTGCACTTCAAAAACTAACTTCACTCCTGAGCACTTGGCGAGCCCCACCTAACATGCCAGATAGGAGCCTAACTAGGGAGATCCTCAGACCAAACCCCCCAAGGGCGCCTTGTCCAAACCCACCACCATAGTAGGGCAGAGCACATGCTGGCCACCCTCAGAGGCACAGTGAACTCTGGGCCCTTGTGGCTTCTGCTAGGGTGGAGCTCTGTTCATGTGTCTCCATAGCGCCTAGCAGCATGATGAAACTCCCGTCAGCAGTCCCAAGGCAGACAGCTCGCCAGCGCACAAGGTGTCATGCAGACGCACACAGGTCACCTGGGGACCTCCCAGTTCTTCCCATAACCAGGGAAGCAGAGGAGCCTGAATAAGGGCTCTCCTTCCTGAGAAAAGTGAAGTGGTATCCTGAGAGGGAAGAGGAGATGGGGTGCTGGCCCCAACGTCAGATACACAACCAACAGAGCATGCAGTGATAGATAACCCAGCACAAGAGAGCTGAAACTGTGGACCAGAGTGAGGCCGTCCTCTTAGGTGGCCAGGAAACTAGATCTGCATATGCTTTGGGCCTTGCTTTGATGGGACTGAATGTCCTTACAGCATCTGTAGATGGCAGGGAAGGCACAGGAGAGTCTGGCAGCATCCTCAGAGATGGACACGGCTCACTTAGCCACAGCACATCCTTCCCTCTATCAGAGACAGCTGACTAACAAGTGGCTCCTTCCAGGCTGGGCCAGAGCAGCTGAGTCTGATAAATTGTGTATCCAGGGTGGCTTCAGTTCACCTGGGCACTATGAAAGCAGCCCCAGGACACACCCGTTCCCCAGAAGACCTCAGGCACAGAGGCCCACAGCAAGTGTCTAAGAGCCTGAGTACGGCGGCTGTCTTACTGTAACCTCCTGATTCCAGAATTCAAGGAGGGAATGCTGGATATTACCCGCAGTCAGGGGACGCAGGCCACCTCTACCGTAAGCATACCGATATTTCTGTGGAGTTACATCCATGGAATCTTTATTTCCATGATGTGAGATAAAACTTTAGTGAGATCACAAAAACCCTGGCTTAATATCAGTGGCCATAATAAACACTTTAGAATAGAACCCAGCACTGCCAAAGAAGCAACAGCAACGACAAAAAACAAAACCAAAGTAGTGATTTGTTTCTACAAGGAATTATAAATGGATCAGATGTATTTTCTTTGCAATTTTAAAAATAATGAGGTGGAGAAATAAGAGAGAAGCTTTTGTGAAGACAGATGACATTTTAATTAGAAACAGATTAGGATCTTCTGAAATCACCCTATTTCTTGCTTGACTACGTCTGAGATGAGGTAATGCCACTGGTCTCACAAGACTGCTCTCCGCTGCGGCAAGGAGAGTCCCCACCACTGAGCTCACACAACACCATCCCTGTGCACAGCCAGACATCAGGCTCCTCAGCCTTGCCCTGCTGCCTGGCCAGCATAGGGGGTCCACAGTAGGCAGGCAGCTGGTACACCTCACTGGCTGAGTCCCCCTCCAGCCACGTGGGCAAGACCCACCCCTTGGCTCTGAGACTCCAGGGTGGCAACAGAGAACCTTTAAAGTGTTCAGGGATACAAACAGCCTGCAGCAACACATGTGCCACAGGTCCGCCACCTCTGTTCTAGGGACTAAGTAGTGGCTCCAGGACCCACCCTGCTCTCTGGGGTGAGTAGGCACCCCAGCAAGCAGGTAAGCAGGCTCTGAGTAACAGATGTTTCACTGAAGGGTCTCGCCACCTCCAAGCCCACCTGGAAGCACCTATGCTCTGTGAAAGACTCTGGAATCCTGCACAATCCAGGATACAGGTGGACATCTCTGGCAGACAGACACTGAACACTGAAAGACAATGAAAAGGGCCTGCCTGCTATGCTGGGCTGGAAGTAATGTGAGCAGACACACACCACTACAGTGACCACAGTAAAACACACACAACACTGCTCTTCCTCATTCCCTGCTGTGCTGAGCCCCAGCCTCTGCTCTAGAACTTGGTACGGCTCCAGAGACATAGTGGATAACAGACAGGAGCCCTCACAGCTGCTGCCTGGTGGGGTCCCCTGCCCTTCCCCTCCCACCAGCAAGCCACCTGGTGGGAACACCCCTCAAGCAGGCCAACACCTCCCTGCTCATGGCCCTGCTCAGGGCAGAGAATGACTGGCAGAACACAGGCCTCCTACCAGGTAGGCACGGTGGTGGCAACCTCTGCACCCCAGAACCCATGAGCAGTGCTGACAGAAAGGGTTAACAGCAAGGAAGTAAGGGATGGTCCCCAGCAACTTGAAGGAATCACCCAGAGGTCACATTCTAGAAAATCATAGGGGAAGATCAAAAGAGGCAGTGATTGTGGAAGGAACTAGGAGGGCGCTTCTAGTGGAAGGTCGCTGGCCACATGTGAAGGGGACTCCTAAGACAGAGGACGACGGTGACCATGCTGATGACCCCGGGAGAGGATAGCACACCACCCAGCTGGGCTGGGTCATCCCGTGTGCACACCCCCTAGGCCGCCCAGCAGCCACACTCTGTGTCCTCTCTGCAGAAGCTAACCTCAGCAAGGACAAGCCCCCACATGTCCACTGTGCCTCCAGATCCCGAAGGAACCATGTCTGGCCAGGGAAGGGCTTAATGAGGGGAATTTGAAAGGGAGGCCACCGGGAAGGTGGGCCAGGCAGTCCCTGGTGGGGGTCACCCACCCACTCAACAGACTCCAGCTCAGCCCGTGCAGCTTGGCTGGTCCCAGTCAGCCCAGCCCACAGATGTGCTTTGTTGAAGGTTAAATTTGGTTTTGGTTTGCAAATTTAAGTACAGGCACGTCCAAATGTAACTCACATTTATGAGTATGTAGAAAGCGAGTGGGGCAGGAAACGGTTTTGTTTGGTTGGGTTTTAAATGTCTGTTAAGAATGTGCTAATGTATGACTCTTCATGAAGGTCACTAGGCAGATGTGACAGTTTATCTTGGAAAAAGAAATGTGGTTGCCCAAGGTTCTGACAGACATCAGTCACAGCCAGTTGGGAGAGAGGAGGAGGGGTTCAGGCCCATCTAGCACCATGGCTGGACAGGACTCTCTGCATACCGTGAGGACCTAGGCGCCCAGAAGTGCACAGGACACAGCTCTTCTCCAGTGGACGCAGGCCCCTGGGACCTCACAGCTCCATGGGGCTGTTCTCCTGAGGGCCTCACTCTTCACAGACGGCTCCCTGCTGGCTGGGTTACAGGGATCTAGATACCCCAGTGCTGTCTGCCACCACGTGGCAATTTGTTTTCCTTTTCCCTCCAAGCTGGGAGTCACCTCTGAAAGCATTCCAGGTTTAGAGGAGCTTGTGATGGATTCTCCACTCCACCAATGAGCAAGCTGGAGGCAGAAGCAGAGCGCTAGGACTTAGCTGCAGGGGGGGGGGGGGGCCAAGAGTGTGGCATCACCGCAGGGAGAGACCTGGGTCATCTTGACCCCCATGTGATAAGTGGGTCTTCCCACACAGATGTGCTCACCCCATGACAAGTATACAGGTGAGCGGGGATCCACAGGTCCCCACAATGTTCCAGTGATTTCTAAAACAGAGTAACAAAACTGCTTCCCTCCCCCCAACTCGTGATTTCTTAGCAAATACAGAAATAGACATATATCAGGAAGTAAATCTCAGACAGCAACGAATGTGGTTTTAATAGATCTCTGCCCTGAGCAGCCCAGGCTTGTACCAGCAAGGAAGCCTTCCCTGGTGGAAGGTGGCCCCACTGTCTGTTGCCTCCACGGGCACCTACAGTGCTGAGGAGTAGCCAGCCACATGCTGCCTGGTCTGTGATCCAGTTTGGAGAGGCTGCCCACAACAGCTGGATGAGAGGCACCTCAGACATCTCCAGGCCTGTGGAGGTTGGTGGAGTGAGGTCCTTGGGAAGAGAGGTAACAGAGGCTCAGGAAGAGACCATGCACACACCAGCAGTGAGTGAGTTGCCACCCTGCCTGCTTGCTCAGGGACTGGCTCTGAATAAATGTGCCCTGTTATCCTAAGCGGGGACAATGACCCTCAGCCACAGGAGCTCGGCAAGTGTGCGGAGCACTTTGATGGACACTGCATAGCCACCTGTAGTCTGGTTCTCTGACCATCCTGGTGGGGAAGGAAGCTGTGGCCAGGCTGAGAAGTGAGTCCAGGGCATGGCCCTCTTACAGGCCAATTCCTGTGTGGGGGACCCACAGAACCTGGCCCTAACCCCTGACCCACACTCCAGAAGGTGAAAGAGGACCTTGACAAGGGGCAAGCTCCTGGATAAGGTCCCTTCCATCCTCAGCAATGGCCCTTCAGGGCAGGTTCTGTATCCCTGGAGCCCATGCACCCCTGGGGGGTGATGGATGCACCATCTTGACAGAACTAGCCCAAAGCTTCCAGGAGCCAGGTTCACAGGCAGTGCAGAAGAAGGATGCCCCTGCTAGAAGCTGCAAAGGCCTACAGGAACCTCACATCGCTGCCCAAGAGCCAAGGGCCACAAGTAATACTGAGATCGATCTTCTCTCAGCAACAAAGGATAGTGACAATGCCTCAGACACTAGCACCCTGCCCTGAATGGCCTCAAAGCTTGTGGAGCCTTTCCTAATTTTTTGGAGGATTTGGGAGTCTTAGATCTTCCTCTGCCCAGGCTCACCCACTCAGTCAGAGCCTCAAGACACAGAGGAGACAGCAGGAATAAGGTGGATGCACATGCCTATGTGCATGCCCTCCAGGGCACGTGTCACCAGCCTGGCCCAGGCTCCAAGGAGGCCAGCTCTAAGTGACCATGAAGATTGCACCAGTATACTGAGGTCCTTAACAGAGTTTCTGAGGCTGTTCCTTAGGTTACACACATAGGTAAAAAGCTCCTGCAGCATTCTGATAGGTCCTACAGAGCAAAGGAGCGTGAATGAGGTGTGCCACAAATAGTGTTGACACCTGGCTCCCATTGCTTGTAACCTGGCTTAAGCCATCCTAGCGCAGCAGCATGGTCACACTCCGGTGTCCCCATGCCTGCTCCCCAAGCTCCAGGCTGCTGGCCACCAGCCCGCCACCCCTCACCCAGATCACCAGTAGTGGAAGTTAACACAGGTGGGAGTTGGGACACAGACACTGCCCTGGGCACGGTTAGCATGGCAGGTGCAAGGCAGGCATTCACATGTGTGAGCAGCTGATGACTCATGGTTAGCCGTGTTCTGCCTGGGGAAAGCCCTCAGCCACCTGCTATCTACACAATATTGGTTCCCATCTTGGGGTTCCCATTTGTGACCTGGGAGAGCCAGCAGTGTCTGCCAGCCTCCCTGGCTCAGGGCACTTGCTCATCTACAGTGCCTAGTGTTTCACTCCACAGATGCCAATCAATGACCTTGAAGACCTCACCTGCCCTGCACAGAGAAGCCCACATCATACCAGACACAGTCACCTCATACAGACCCTCACATGGAAGGCACTGGCTGGTCAAGTTTGAAATGTACCATTGACCAACAGTCCCCGTCAGAGGTACTACTGACCATATCACAGCCTGGAAGCTGCCTGAGCCAGGACACAATATATAGCCAGTGAAGGCCTCTCAGACCTGTAATAGCAGCAAAACTGTAGCTGTTCCCGGAAGTGCTCTGCGCAGCTATAGAGAGTTGTACACACAAGAAACTAGCCACAAACTGGAAATGTTAAACCACAGCTTGTAACACTTCCTCATGAGGAACTGCCAGGGTGTAGCTCTCCCGTCTGGCCAAGAGGGCTCCCACCAGCACTCCCCACATCTCTGCAGTCTCTTCAAAGTGACAGGAAACTATACGGGTCCCAGGAGGCATCAAAGGGAATCAGATCTGAACCCTAAAGTCAGTGGCAGAGTCCCTGCCTTGCATCTCAGGGTGTGCCTATGCACAGGGAGTTTCTGATGGCTCTGTGTCACATATCAACCCACCAACAGGGGAAACGTCCATCTGTAAATTGCCCAGAGCCTCCAGAATATTTTGGAATGTTTGTGTGGAGTACAGAACTCTAATGCTGCAACCCCAATACCAATGAACACTCATAACATGACGCAGATGCCAACAAACTGTGCACAGTAACAATGAAAAAGCACAGGAAAAAAAAAATCAACAAAGAAACTCGGCTCTCTCTGAGAAACCTTCAATTTACTTGGCTGTTTTCCCATGGACATTCAATTAAAAACAACTGTGGGAAAGCGAAGCCAGCCGCTGGAAATGGCAGAAGCCAGGAAGGCCATACAACAGGCATTCTCCTAATAGTCTGAGAAGCCTTTCAGCATTTACATCTGAAACAAGCTAGAGGCTGGACCCCAAAAGGAGGTTCACGCCACATTCCTGTCCAACGTGAGTCCAACAAATGCCTCAGAAGACACCAGCACACAAGCAACAAAAGAAAAACCATAAAGAGGATGTCATCAAAATTAAAAACTTCTGTGTGTAAAGGACACCACCCTAAAAGTAAAAAGAAAACTCATAGAATGGGAAAGAATATTTGGAAATCATCTATCTGCATAAAGGAGCTACATCCAGAAGAATATTTACAATTCAACAATAAAAACACAAGCAATACAAAATACAAAAATGGGCAAATGATTTAAACAGACATTTCTCCAAAGATACACAAATGGCCAATAAGCCCACGACACGATCTCAGCATCTTTAGCAGGGAATGCAAATCAAGCTCACTATGATGACCGTGATCAAACAGACAGGACCAGCAATGACCCCAGCACATCTCCCACTGCCTGCACTCAGCCTGCAGGTGCATCTACCCAGCAGCCGTGGGCTCCACAGCCCACTGCCATCTAATCTCAGCAGAGCAGGGTGGCTTCATCCCCAAGACTCTGGGCTGGCCCCACACCGGCTCTTGCTGTTCCACCTCTTGGGCTGAGCTGCACTTCCTTCCTGAAATGGCCTCTTCACCCCCATAGACCTGGCTAGACAGCCACCCAATGCCCACGCACGCAGGGGTCCACAGCTGAAGGCTGAGTGTGTTGAAGGCCGAACTGTACCATAACACGTATGGATTCTCATCTCACAACCTACAAAGGTGTCAGCTTAGAGGCAAAAGGGACGTGGCTGTGTGACCAGAGATCTGAGGGGACCAGCAGGTAAATGGCTGAGTCCAATCTGAGGAGGGAACTGTACGAGGTGACAGGCGTCTTGTCATAACAAAGCACGAGGCTCTCAGAGACTACCAAGTCACACCGAAGGACTCAGGGCCAGCTCTACAGAGCCCCGCAGCCCAGTGACGTGGCAACTTAACAGTAACAATGTACAGGCACAGGCTCATAATATACAACATACACAAACTCAGGAGTTCACAGTTAATCTAAGAATGATAAAATACACTAGTTACCTTTACATCACCTAAGGCAATGAGCTCATCAAGCTAAAAACCAGAAAACCCCTTTCTCTCTGAACTGAGGAGCTGAAAAGGGACCTTCTCTCCCCAGAAGCCTCCTTCTGCCTCATCCCTATGGCAGGAGTGAGTCTCACAATGCCTCTCCTGCAGCCCCCAGGAATAAGGAAGGAGCCGTGCCCACTGCTAACAGTAGGAGGTGGAACACAGGGACCTCCAATGCAGTGCTGGACGCAGCCCTGGACCTAGTCACCAGGAGCGGACAGTGAGGACTGTGCCAAACAGCACCCCAGGGACTGAGTGGTGAAGTCCCAACATGGTGCCTTAACAACACAGCCACCTGGGTTCTTCAATAAATACCAGCACTGTCTGCATTCAGTGAGAGAAAGACAGAGTTGGGGCAAGGGAAGAGTACTGTAGGTAAGTGGCACCACTGCCCGTTCCAACCTATGGACCTTACTTAACACTTATTGAAATAACCACCACCTACCCACACACACAGGGCTGGGCATTAAGGTACGCTTTTGCTATATCAGCTACTCAGGAGGCTTGGCAGGAGATCACAAGTTCAAGGCCAGCTTGAATAGCTTAGGGAGATCATACATCAAAACAGAAGAAGTAGGGGGTGAGAAGGTGAGGATGTAGCCCATGTATGGCACTGCTAGGCTCCACTAGAAAAAACCCTAAACAATTTTGAGACAACAATGACTGGGTTGACAGTACCAAAGAACTCAGCGATGAAACTGCAGCAAGTTGTATGGCTATATGTTAAGAAGAAACCTGATCTCCTGGACATGCTAGGACACCTAAAATCGCTGCAAAGCAGAGAAGTGGGGGACAGAGCATGGATGGGCAGGACTGGCCCGGCTACTACAATCATTGAAGCTGGGGAGCTCAGCCTGGTCGTTTGTTCATCTACAATCCTTCACTTTTGTAAATGCTTGAGATTTTCTATAATGAAAACCAAAGAAACAGCTGGATTTGGGTTCAGGCAACCTTCTGCAGTGATCTGTTTAGCCAGTACTGCAGGAGATGCTTCAAGCAGTTGCAAACAGTCCTGGGCGCAAAGCTACAGGGGTGAGTCTCTAAGTAGGACAGACAGGCACTTTCAGAAATGGAGCACCCTGTGACCACTTCAGAGCAGTCATAGGTAAACACACTTTCCCCCTAACCCAAAGGTGGGAAAATCAGGATGCAGCCCATGACCCGGAGTTCCTGACTCCTGGGAAGGGCAAGCCCAGAGTCAGGGCACGCAGGGCCGCAGGGCTGGGAGGTGGGGCCAGCCAGTGCTGCTCTCAAGAGATTCCAGCTACGCTGTGACTAACCAGGCAACTAGGACTCAGCCGCTAACAGCTGATTCAACAATAATGAAAGCAACCTTTACAGTAAATATAAGCACACAATCTGCCTATTTCAAATGCAACAAAACAAAGCAAACCGCAGGGCTGGAGTCCTCTGGATGCCCCGGTCGTGGCTGGCTCTACAAGTGGGGCATCCTAGGCCGGCTCACAGCAGAGGGCTGTCGTGACTCGAGGAGAACAGACCTCACCCTGAATGCCGCTGCAGAAGGCTCCAAAGCCCAGCTACATGTCATTCTTTCCTTGGGCTGACAGGACAGACCATGGTCCCACCAGCCCTGCACCCAGGGGGAACAGTTCCCTCCAGTTTCTCTGGGCTGGGGGTGTGGGGCAGTGACATCCCTTTTTAATTAAGTTTCCTTATAAGAATCTTTTCAAAGAGCCAAGTCCTAAAATTATTTTGTGCAACAGGGAAGGAAAGATCAGTGGACCTGCTTGAAGCTGTAAACATTCCCAGAGCTGCAAATGTGTCTTGCTCACCACAGGATTCCACATAGGAAACGAGTAAACAGCAGAGCAAGCTATAATCACCATGTCCCATCTCCTGCAAGGCTGGCAGTGGTTTCAGGAGGGGAAAAGGGACCCGGGCTGGGCCGGAAGCCTGGAGGGCCCGCGGCTGCGTAGGCCCATGGCCCGGACCACCAGGGCGAGCATACAGGCCAGCCTTCTGAGGCTGTCCCTGGCGACTGTCCTCTCTGGATGCTGAGCTGCCGGCAAAGCCTTGCTCACGGCTGCTTTCTTCACATGTGGTTTGATTGACGCAAATCAAGAGGCAAGCAAATGATTCATAATTGTCCAAGCACAGGGCTCACACAGAAGTGGCACCAACTCAGACTTGCTGATTCATCAAGCCACTACCATGTCTTAGAGGCACTGCCAACCTGAACTTTCACATACTCACACAGATGGTTCCTACAGTGGCAGGCGGTGGCACTGGAAACTCACACCTAGATTCTCATCCCACGCAAGACCCAGGCAGGGCCGATCGGAGGGAAAGCCTGGGGAAGGGCAGCAATCACCAGATCTGAGCCTGCACAGCCCAGTGCATGCAGTGTGTACATGTGTTAGCAGAAGGCAGGGCACACATGCCCTCCTCACACTTCAGCCTCTTGACCTAGGCTCCCAGTGAACTGTGGTCTGAGGAGGGAAGGTAAGAACTGACCCAATGACGGGGAACTGACAGGACAGCAACAGTGGAGGGCTTCTGTGTCTACCCACTTCACATCCCAGGCCTCAGGGCTGCTACGGAGGTGAGAAAGGTACCTTACTCCGCATGCATGATGTGTATGCATGGCTTCTGCAAGTCTGATGGACTCAACTGGGCAGGACAGTGCCCTACAGGACCCTTGGTACTAGGGATGGAGACAGCAGTTCCTCCTGTGCAGGGAAAAGTAGGCCGCCCAGATATGGCTCATTCTGCCCACTGCTCAGAGCAGCTGAGCCAGGGCACAGGAAAGGCAGACGGGGAACTGGCCCTGGGCTCTGTAAAGAACACACCACAGAGACTGGGTCTGTGGCCACTTTCATGCGCCACACCATTTCTCTGTCTGGCCCACATACCCCCAGTCCTGGCCCCGCACACACTCCTCTAGCTCACACGCCCTCTGCATGCCAAACAGCCAGTGAGGAGGCCCGATGCTGGTGGCTGTACCTCCCGTGCTCGTGTCTTCCACAGCCAGTGCCTAGGACCATGCACTGTGTTCCATGTGCAGCTCTCGTGACCCCCTCCGGAAAGACCTTGATTGCAGGGTTGGGCCTGCTCACCTGAGTGTCCAATGCTGCCCTCTGCTGCCCCCTGTGCCTGGCACAGAAGAGGATTGGGGTTTGATGAAAAACAGGCAATAGAAGAAAACACACAGGACCTCCGCATGTTTAGGGACCAGCCACACTCAGCATGTACCATGCCTGAACCCTGCATCTTGGCTTTGTCGGCTCCCACAAAGAGCAGCAGTCTCCCAGGACTGAGAGTGAGGCTTAGCAATATGGCACATATCTAGCATGTTCGAGGCCCTGGGCTCCTTCCCTAGTACTGCAAAAAAGAAAAGAACAGTAGTCTCCTCTGTTTCCCTGTCCAGTGGTGGGGAAGGTAAGAGAACGAGGGTGGATGCCCAGTGTAGGGCAGGTGGGCCAAGGGACCAGAGGCCTGAACATCACAGTCCTGAGCCTTGGTCCCAGGACTGTGGGTACATTTAAGGTCTCCATGGTGCTGGCACAGGGGCCACAAACAACCCCAATACTTGGAGTGCTCTTTGCAGGGACTCTGGTCTCCAGGGGCATTTCTGAGAGCCTCCAAAGCCCATGCCCACTCCCTCTGCAAGCATTAGCTCATCACCGACGCAGGCTGGAACACTGCTGCCCAGCCCTGCTCACCCTGTGTTCTAGCTTGAGCAATCTGCCTGTGAAAGCCTTTCCACTGACCCACAGCACTCAGCAATGCACACAGGAACTAGGGCTTTCTGCTTTTCCACAGCCGGGATGCCTCCAGCCTGCTGACCTCAAGTAACCCCTGGTACTCCAGCTCTGAATCTGCTGGAAACAAATGGTGAGTCCCCTCCCTATGGCCCATCCTCCACAGGGAGCTCCTGGCCAGGCCACCTTGAGGCTGCAGGGGCTCTGAGAAAGCACCAGTGCTCACTGAGGCTGGAGAAGGTGGAGTCTTCAAACTCCACAAAAGACAGAGGAGCCAAGCAGAAAGATGGGAAAGAGAGCAGCTAGCCAGGGGGCAGGTGAAGGCCTGGGCAAATCAGATCTTGGTGAACCCCTGAAGCAGGGGTCTTCTGAGAAGAGAAATTGTGATTGGGGGAAACGGAAAGAGGAAAAGGAAAAAAAAAAAAAAATATATATATATATATATATGGTAGTTAAGATAGTTCAAAAAAAATATATATATATATGGTAGTTAAGATAGTTCTATATTAGTTCACTGAAAACAAAGGTTTGTGCTAATATTGTTGGACACTTTCACATGCCTACATCTTGTACCCTGAGTAAATACTCTGAAGGTAACAATACACAATGCATTAATTATTATTACTAGTATCTTGTTTTGAAATTCTGGATTTTTTTCCTTCTTTTTAAAATAAAACTTAATAAACTAAGAAGAGGTGTCTTGTACTTTCCGCAAGGCTCCAGGAAACTAGGTAATGCTCCTACCCTCTGCAGACTCCAAAGTCTCCCTTCTTGACTCTCCCAGCAGAAAATCAGAGTCCTGTCCCCTATAGCCCAGCAGAAGGGCAAGTGAAAGCTGACCAGGGAAGGTGGGCTTAAAGAAGAAAGCAGTGGAAGAAGAGCCATGTGGCATCATTAACTGCAGTTGTCCGCCCTGGGAAAAGAACAAACACTGAGCCTCCTCATGGGCTCTGCCTATTGCAGGGGACCCTTGCAAACACGTTAAACAAAGCCAGAACCTGAGCACAGCTCTTCTGCATGCCCTCCCCTGATTCCAAAGTCAGAGACCAAGGTCTACGGAAACAGCACATCATTCTCCAGGGGTCTGTGCTCCAGCTCGAGTGGAAGAGGATCCTGGCACATGCTCTACAAGAAGCTGGGCTGGCCCTGTAAAGTGCCCTACATCACCTGAGGTACACACTGGCTCTTGTCCTGTCAACCCTGGAATGTACACTGGCTAAAGGAAAATAACCACCTAGAAACCTGTTTTATATTCTCTCATGTGTAACTATGCCAACGACCTGAGACAGGGACAATGCTGAGCACCAGTATGCCTTGTACCCCTGTGAGGCTGGATTAAAGCACACAAGCCATGTCCCTCAGAGCACTTTTTGTCCCAAATCTCCTTCTTGTTAAAATCCACAAGAATGTAGTGAATACAAAGCTGCTTCTGGGAAGTTAGCTCACTCAGCATTAAGAGTTCTTGGTAAGCATGACTAATCCGTGCCAACTGCTCCTTCCAATGGGCAGAGCACAGCACAGAGCATCAGATAGGAACAATGGGCAGCTGCTTGCCCTGCACCTGGCCCCAAGCACTAAAGCTGCAGGGTGGGAGACAATATCAGGCCCCATGAGAAGCATAGAAACAGTCCTGTCCCCTGTGAAGAAAGCGTCAGACATGATCAGAACCACATAACCTAGAATGCCCATGTTCAAGTGAACAGCAAATATAATACTCACTCATTTCTGTCCTTGTGCATAGCTGTTGCTATCATCTTTAAACAAAACATGCAATGTCTGCAAGATTCACCCATCCATGGTCATGCAGCAAGCCCCATGCAAGCAGCTGAGGACCAGATTAAGCCCTGTTCCTGATCTGACACTGCAATAGTGAACTGCACCCACGAGGAAGCAGGGTGAGGTGCTGCAGAGACACCTGTAAGGAGTGAGCTGCTGGTCACTGGATGGAGTGTAGGAGGTAGGGACCCAGAACTACAAGGAGAGTTGCCAGCAGAGACACCTTTTATGAATACCATCTAAAATGACAGAGAACAAGGGGAACAGAGAACAGCGGGGCTGAGCGAGTCAGCTCAGCCACCTCAAGGGGTCTAACCAACCAGCAGCAATGTTTGAGCCAGAGACAGATGGGAAAGCCTCAGGGCAAACAAAAAGGCAGTGGGAGCTTTAGGGACTGATGTCCTCCGTTTTGAATGAGATTTGCTTAGCTGCCCGTTTGCATAACTGCAACTCACATGGATGTATTCGGCGCTAGCTTCCCAGGCCAGCTGTGACAGCGCCAGCTCCGAGAAGCAGCGCAGCAGAGGAGGGAGGCACATGGCCCCAGCAGCACCAGAGACTTTCCCTGAAGGAGAGGGATGTCAAGAGCCCAGGAAGAGTAACAAAATGCATCTCCAGGTCACTGATTTGATACCTACTTGGCAGTGAGGCTGCATGGAGGCAAGGAGCCATGTGGTGATTCGGAGTACCCAGGGCTATTCCACTACCTGGAGCTGAGAGGTAGGACTACATACCCTCAGGGTACAAAAGGCTGCCCAGGGCATTGGAGAGCTGAGGACACAGAGCAGAGGTCCTCCTCTAGGTACAATGCCAATCTGCAGCACTTGGAACACTTCTGTAGAACATAAAGCTCGCACTACGACCTCTAGGTCCAGTGGCTCTCAACATCTCTCCATCTTTACCACACCCCTCCTCATGACACCACAGGCACGTGGGCCACTGAGGTGGAGGGAGAGCTAGAAGGAGGCCCTACAGTGGGTCTCTGCAGTAAGAAGCAGCCCTGACATGGCCACCACAAGCTGACCACACATAAACTGAGGACACTGACAGCACCGTGGCACCTTCCTGAAGTAGCCCTGGGAGGCTTCAGAGCTCCAGTGAACAGTATCTGACTCAAAGACATGGGCAGTTGGAGTAGCTAGTGTGAGGGAGAGAGAAAATGCACCAGGGAGCAGGGCTGGGCGGGGCCAGGGCAGGCTAGTGCTAGGATGTATGACAGAGGAGTGGCTGCTAGGACCAAGGATGGCCAATAGCTGCTCCATCAGAGGAGCCCCAGGCAAGCACTTCAGCTCTGCCTCCTTCCGGTGGTCAGGGCGACTTCCAGGGAACAACTCCCACAGGTGCCAGGTGACACACCTGCAAGCTAAGCTGGTAGACCTGGGTGTCCTGTGGCAAGGGATGTGGGAGAAAATGAGAGCCAAGCCTGTATCTGCATCACGCAGGGGTGACCTGGATGGGAAGAGGTGTCAGGCAGCATGTGTGCACCTACCCAGGGTACCAGAACATGGGGCCCCATTGGACTAAGATAGGACATACTGGAGATGAAGGCCTAGCTGGGATTTGGGTTCTAATCCCCAAGTACGGCAGGAAACAAACTAGCGCTGCCCTCTTGCATCATGGGCCCTTAGGAGATAGGGTGGGGTGGGCAACAGATAGCAGATCACCCTTGGCAGGTACTGATCCTGCTGGCCCTGGGATTGTGCAGGGAAGGCAGAAGGCCAGGGAGTGGTGGACAGCTGGCCAGAGGCTGCTGATGCAGTGTTGGAGTGTCCCTTCCCAACACTGGGCAGATGGTGCCAGATAAGAGACTATACTGTAGAAACCCGGATTCTGCATTATGATAGCTTCTGTCACACTGCTGGGCTCGGCATCTGTCCAGACACTGTCCCCACACTGTCCAGGTGGTCAGAAGCAAGTGAAAGAAACACTTGACCTAAACTGATAGAGACAAGACCAGTGGGCACCCAGAGGTGCTGGGGCTCAAGACAGGTCCCCCAAATCCAGGCTAGCCCTTTGCAGTTCTGCTTCCGAGCACACAGAATTCCTGTCTCAAGAAAAGCATCCTCAATTCAAATTACCACAAAACCAAATAAACATGAATTTCAAAGAGAAGGGAAAAACCAAAGAAAGGGCTAAACAGTATCAAAGATCAGGTTAAACAAATGCTTCAGCCACTCAAATTATCAGAATCAGAACAGTAACTACTTTGGTAACTTAAAAAAAAAGATCTATTTATGTTTTCCCCATATCTGCGTACATGTTTTCATTAAACTAAAGGTTTACTTTTAAGCAATAGAAAGGGTAGCTACAGAACTGTTCAAATTAATCATTTTAAACAGATTTTCAAAAATAAGTTTAATTGACAAACTTGGTAAAGAAAAGCCTCAAAGGATGTTTTAAGCAATAGGTACCACACGACACCAAAAAGAAAATTAAGCTCATTAGAGGGCAGTTGTGAAGAAAACAGCTGAACAGAAGGAGGCACAACCAAGAGCAAAATGCAGAGAGAGGTGAAGACCCTTATGGAGTAAAATGAGGAGGAGGAAATATGCGCTTAGAATTTCCAGAACTGATAAAATGGCACAGATTCACAGGCAAAGAATGAACTTAAGCAAAAGGACCCAAGAGCAATCCTCACCTGAGTACAGACCAATAGGAATGTGAGCAACGAAGATGTCTCCTGCAGAGGATACACAGGCCAAGGACACTGGGATGGGGTCATGGTGCCTGAGCTCAGAGGGAAGGAGCCCCCTTCCAAAAGCCCCTCAGTGCGAAGGGAGGAGTAAAAGAAATCATTCTGAAAATCAGCAAAATAATCATCAAGAATGGGGGCTAAATGGACACTCTCAGGTAAAATAAACAAAAACAAAGATTATCCCACCAACAGATACACCAAAGCTCCTACACTATACACACCAGGAAGGAAGGTAGAAGACAGGTAGAAGACACAGGCAGAAGTTAGGCGTGATGGCACAGGGCTGTACTCTCAGCACTTGAGAGGATAAGGCAGGAGGACTGCTTCGAGTTTGAGGCCAGTCTGAACTGTATAGTGAAACCCTATCTCAAAAAGAAAAGAAAGAAAGAAAGAAAAAACTCCGGCAGGAATGATGAGTATGCGGGGAGGGAAACAGCGCTGAGTGCAGAGGGACCTCCCCTGCACCAGAGCTCTACTGCATTCCTGCCCTTTTAGGATATGCATCTGTCACAACAGTGAGCCTAAGCCAGCACGGACCTGTCGGTGCCAGAGCCATGCAGGGCCAGGAACCCCTGACAAGGTCTTTGGTCACTGTGACTGCTATGGCCCAGATAGTTACTCAGGTTTTCCTGGTTCCTGACAACCTCGGCAGTATCAAGAAGCCCTGGCCGGGGATGCTGTAGGACACCTCATATCCAGGATCTGTAGAACAGTCCCAGGATGAGTGCAGGGTTGTGTGTTTTGGAGAAAGACCACAGAGGCACAGTGTTACTCCTACACCATCACATCAAAGGTGTATGCCACCAACATGACCTGCAAACACCAAACAGAAAACGACAATGCTAAACGTCAGGGCCCGTCTTAGACACCTAGACCACAGTGTGGGAACAGTGGCACCTACCTGTGAGAGAAGAAAGGCAAAGGATCATAGAGCAACACGTCTACCTCAGATACCAGAAAAGACCTCCAGAATTAAGCCAAGGAAAACAAGGGAAGATTATCAAAAAGGCAAACACATTAGTCAGAGGACTGATGAGAGTCAAAATTGATTTAAAAAAAATAGATTGATCAGAAAGAATAAATAATGTGAAGAATGAAACAAAGTGCATTAACTACAAACCCAGCAGACTTAGAAAGATTTTTTAAAAATCATGAAAACTTCCACAATAAAACAATGAAAAGTTCTTAAAAGATCATTTTTAACTGGTACTACAAGAATTAAGAAGTTAGAACACCAGTAACCATTAAAGATACCGGGCAGCTAGAAAATCTAACTACCAAGAAAACTTCAACTCTCAATAATCTTAGAGGTTGATTTTTCCCAAACACTGAAGGAATTAACCATTCTTTTCTTAAGACTCTTCTGCAAAGCATAAAAAAGTTGACTCAAAGAAAATTACAAGCCTTACAACTCAAGAACAGGATGAAAAACCTATAGCCACCTACTCTGGCCAACTATAAAATGACAGTGTATTATCACAAACCAACTAAGTCTGTGACCAGAAGCCAACAGAGGTCTGCCAGTGGAAGCCTATAGGTGGGATTCACCATGTTAAAAATCACAAGAAAGACTAGATGATCCTCACAGCAGAAGAGATGAGTGCATCCAGGGAAGGAGGCATGGTCGCTGGGAAACCAGCCTGGAAAACAGAGTTTGTCCTTTCAGCCTGGGCAGTGTGAGAAACCGTTCCACTGAGCCCCAGAGTGCCTTAAATCTGCCCCTGCACAGGGTCAAACTGGAACTCCTGGCCAGCATTGGGAAACTGGGAAGACAGACCAGTACCGAGGGAGAGGCAAAACCATCACTGCAGCCATTATTAGCCTTTGTCTTAAAAAAACTGAAGAAGCCATAGAAAAATGATCAGAAATTAAAACTGCAAGGTGATTGGATACAAAAAGAAAATACAAAAATCAACTGCATTTCCACTAACAACAGAAAACTTAATTTAAAAGAAAGATACTGTCCGTAACAGAAAAACAAACTACAATCTATCCAAGAATAAATTTCTGTTAAGACCTTTATGGAGATTACAAAAATCTATGGAACAATACCCCAGGAGACCGAATCAATAGCAAGATTTGCTGCACAAACAACTACACTCTAAAGATGCCTGTTTTCTTCCAAATTCACTCGTAATATTCCACACGATGCCTGTGAATATTCACCTCAGCTTTGCAGAGGAACAAGACTGTGTGACTCTTGGGGTGTTGGCTGAGGACCCTGCAATGCTGAGGGCATGTGCAAGGCTTGGAGGGAGAACAGACCAAACTCTAGGCCTCATTTCTGGCTCCTGCACACACAGGAGGGACGGCAGTGTGACAGTCCCAGCAGGCTACATGGGCTCCTGCAGGAAAGTGAAGCTCACATGCTAGGGTCAGCAAATGAGGAAAGAAACTAGGGCTGATCTGCATATCAACACCAAAGCCTCAAACATGAGAGACAAAATTTCAAAAGCTATAAGAGAAAATATATTGAGTTATCTTACGGTGTTAAGGCAAGGAAGGTTTTGAGGCTATTGTTTTGTTTTTAACACAAAGCACTGACCAAAAAGGAAAGTCTTGTGCTCTGGCTTAGTTGATGTTACTTAGGTCCATTTCTGCACATAACCTTTCAATTAATGGGCTGTGCATTCTTGTGTGCCTGTACTTCCAATCCAAGTCAGCAGGTAAAGCATTTTCAGTAACATCTTTTTCCTCAGTTACAAATATAACCAAAGAGCACAAAGGTCTTCCCTGGAGGACACTGGGATACAGGAGGAGACACCACAAAACTGAAGTAGGCGAACGAATGGGGCTGGTTCTCGCAGCAGACCTCGGCCTGACCTCATGTACAGTGAGTACTCGGGGTTAGAAAGACCCAGCCAGAGTCTCCCAGCTGGACACTGCCCAAGATTCAGTTCCAAAAGGCCAGGCTACAAGGGACACCCACATCCAGTAACTTCAGGGATACAAGCAATGACATGGACACCTAGCAGTAGTGAAGTGGACACTAAACACCAGTGACGACAAGGACACTCAGCAGCAGTGCAAGTTCATTTTCACTGCTGCAGGACACTTGTCTGCATATGGAGGGAGGAGGATTCTTAGTAAATTAAAGACCTTAGATTTTCCAGTGTCACTGAAAGAAACTTGTGGAGGGGCAGGATTTGAGCTTTATTCTCAAAACCAGCAGACAGGCCAAACCCCCCAGGAACAGGAGCAGACTGACCCGTGCACACACATGTCCCCATGTACCTTGATCCACACTGCGTGCCTGGAGGCACCTGCTCTGTTCACTTGCGGCACAGGGGTGCCTGAGGTTGAGATTTTCACTTGAAAAGTTTTACCCAATCATGACTGATAGAATAAAATGACCCAGACAGTAAGGAAATGGAAGAAAACCAGGAGAAACCCCACTTGAAAGACAGTGCCTGCCTCCACTAGGTGTTGTATGCCACAAGGATGACCACACTTCCTTAGTGGGCTTTCGGAGACATCAATCAGCCCAGGCCCCTGGGGCTCTGCTTAGCAGAGCTTCACTGGGAGGCCTATCTCAGGCAGCATTAGGAGAAAACCAAGAGCCCCAGCAAGGAAAGGACTGCAAGTCATCATCATCTGCCAGGGCCAGACCAGGCTGGCTGAAGCCAAGTGCAGGCATCTGGGGAAGGTGCAGGGCCAAGGATGGCCTTGCAGGCCAATGTGCACAGCCACAACAGCTGTGACACCACCCCACTCCCTGAAAATAGACTGGTGTTTGTTTACGTCACCTGTGTTGAAGGGCCAGGTGGGGGAGGGGCCCAAGGGCCCAGGAGAGGCCAGAAGTTGGATTTAAGGTGAAGGTCATCCTGTCACCCAGAGTCTGTCTGTGGAGCTGCAAGTGGAGCTAAGTGGGGAGAACACTGAGGCTGGTCCCCACTTCTGGGAACTCAGACTCTTAAGGGTGCCAGTACACAGTAACCCACAGGAGGGCCTACAGCCAGCCTGCTGCTGGGGCCTGGAGAATGCAAACAGCTTTAGAAAACAACCCACAATTAACACAGGAACAATTATCTTCCTAATTTAGGTTAATTTCTACTTCACAGCCCTAGTTGGCAGGAAGAACACTGAAGCTATCTATATGTGTGCTTTTTATTTTGTTCTTTTAATTCTACACATTTAAAATATCTTAAGGAAGATTTTAAATGTCCATCAGCATCTTTTAGAGAAAGGGCCAAGACAAAGAGCCTGCAGGGCCCTGCCCCTCCACTAGTAGAGGCCCCATGAAGACCAGCTCTGTCCCCAAGACCTCACTCCTGCTGCGGCTTTGCCTTTTGTCTGCAGCCTGGCAGTGGGTCCTGGGTGGAGCCCAGCTGAGGTAGGTGGCATGTTCCTAGGATGGCAGCACAAGTAGGGACCCCAGCCAGGGGCACAGGGGCCAGGTCTGCCTCTAAGGGCTGGGGAGGTGGATCCTGGTATTCTACTGGGTAAAGGGAGCTCCCAGCACGCAGGTGCTGCAGGGCCCTGCATCTCAAAACACACCTGGCGGCCCCTCTAGGAGCACCCGCAGAGCAAGAGCTGCCCTGCTGCTCTTGTCCATGCAGGCACAGAGAGGCCTGGAACTCACCCAGCCCAGGGAGCAGCCAGCACAGTGCTGGAGAGAATAGAAAGCCCTGTCCAGTGCTTTCAGCCTTGCTTTTTGTCTGCTGGATGTGTAAAGCAGAGGCCTTTGAGGGCTTCCACAGTAAGAACAGCAATCCATACACACTGCTGTCCCCAAGCCAGGAGCCAAGGAAATCACATCAAGCAGGCAGCCACTTGAGCCACCCTGCAAGAACCCAGGGCCACCACGAGAAGGCCTGGAAAACACAACCACCAACCTTTATTGAAAATGCATCTCTTTATTCCAGAAAAGCAAAGAAACATGTCTAGGCACTCAAGTCCAAGTAACGGATGAAGCTGAATAATGTGTATATGACTCAGAAACTCTCCAGGTTTTCACCATCACAAACAAGCAGACCAGAGGAGGAACTGACTGTGTTCCTTTCTCTTTCTTTCTGGAAGAGGGGCTGGATGAAAGTAAGCTACCAGGGACAAAGAGGCCAGTCATCTTTCACAGAGAATTTTGAGGGACCACTCCTGTTATATAAGTGACCAACACAAATTACAAGGGTCCAAATGATGGGTGTAAGAAAAAAAGCACCCAACAGCATCCCTAGCAAAGCCCCATTCAGAGGAAATGATGTCACGTTTTAAGTTATTCAAATAATCACTAGTAAACTCTATTAGATATAGTCTTACCTTTCAAAACCTTTAGGAGGTTCAAAAACCTCCTAAATTAGAGGTCCAGGCCTGCGGGTTTGGGCCTGATCAACTGCCAGCGCAGGGTAGTCCAGAGCCTCCTGCTCCTTCCCCCACATCAGCCTGAGCCGAAGCAGGAAGCAACTGTCTTCAGGGACCTGCTCCAGCTCAGCCAGTCCTCAGAGCCACCTTTCCCAAAGACAGTCCTAGGAGGGCACCGAGAGGTTCACAGGATGGGGCTCCCTTGAAATGATAAGCTGGAAAAGGTCTTTTCAGACGAGCCCAGCTGGTTTCTTCAATCTGGGGTATCTCAAAAGTTAACATGATAACTGCCTTCTGGATTTCTAAAAATTTTTTCTAGAGAGATCTGGTCAGGACTTACCCCCTCCCCAGCTTCTGATAAAGAAAGTCAAACATCTTGGGGAAAACAGTAGGTGTTAGAAAAGCCTGTTCCAGATGTTCCCTACCGTATGCAATCAAAGCGGTACAAAGCTACTATATCAAGGGTAGGGCTTAAAAGGGAAGCTTAATAGGGAAAAACCCAAACTCACCCCAAAAAGATTAGCAGCTTGCAACTTTGAAGGGCTAAAGGCTCAGGAATTAGGAGGAGCCTTGAAGCCCAGCATGGCCACGCCCCACAGCTGCTGGGCCCAGGCACCCTTCTTTCCCTCCTTAAGATCCCACACTAACAGGCTAAGCTGTGCACCTGGACACATGGCCTCTACATGAATGGCCTGAAAGCCCAAAGGCAGCCACCACTGCTGGGCTCCTTCCTTCTTGAGAAAATTTATGTAATAGTTACTTGTTAAGTACCTGCAGGCCCTAAAGTGCTAAACCTAACAGGAAGACTTCCAATCGGCTACCTTCAGTAAAAAAAAGGCAGCAACATACTAGAGACCTGCTGAGAGACAGCTGGGCCATGCACAACACCCCCCAGGCCCCTCTTGCCCACCCTCTGCCACTGCCCTAGGAGAGCTGCTGGTTCTCATGAGTCAAGCAGCACCTCTTTCTTGGCACACATACTCCCAAGGGGGCTCAGGTCAGGCTAGTGCTGACACAGAAGTCCCCATCGCATACTCTTTCACCCTGGGGCTCGGAGAAGGATCACGCTCATCCACAAAAGCCACCCCCTTCTTCTGGAAAGAAGTGACATCCCAAAGCTAAAGAGGCAAGTAGAAGAGATGCCATGAGACACAGCCTGTCACGTTGGGGAAAGGCAACGGTAACTCATGCAGGGCTCTAGCCAAGGGGCTTCTGAAAGCTGAAGGAGGGATAGATGGAAGCTGGAGCCCATTCAGCTTTGTGGATGGACATGGTGATGGCAAGAGGGACAGGAATGAGCAGAGTCACTACATGGAGAAAACTGAGGAAACTGAGGGTAAAGAAGGGTAGAGAGCCCTGCTCATGTCAGTTTGCCTAGCTCTTGTCCTAGGAGAGGAAATTGGTGGTGGAGAAACCATAAGGCACCCTAAAATCTGAGGCAGAAGAAGCTGGAGGCCAGGGGGGAAGCAGTCTCCTGCATCTCTATGGCTGCTAAAGCAGACCTGCTGGGATATGACCTCATGAGAACCACTGCCCTTCCTTACCTGTGACTGCAATGTGGGCCTCCCCTGGGGTCACTCGGGGAGCTGTGGGGTAAGTCAGAGCACCACAGTGAGCCTGGTCTCATGGGAGGAGAGCCACCTCGAAGTGAGGGAACCTGCAAGCTTAGCTGGGTAAGGTGAGAAGGCTCAGTCCAGCACTCACCAAGGGGTCTGTATAGAGTGAGCAACTGGCAAGGGCAAAAAGGGCAAGCATGAGAAAGCTGGTTCTGTGAAAGCGGTGACAAGGCGGGCTCAAATCCAGGGCCCAAGGAAACACAGCAGACATTTATAGGGACCTCGGGTGGCAGGACAGGGAGGTGATTCGGACAGAGCTGTGCCCCATCGTCACAGGCATTTACTTCTGTTTAGAGTGTCTTGAGATAAACAGGCGCTGTATTAACATCGGGAGAAAGTGGGACATTGCTGCTGCTCAGGGACCTGCTCAACCTTCATCACATCCCCCTGCAGCTGCCTCCTGAGACTTCTTACCCTGGCCATGTCTACTCCGCTGCCCCTCCTGACCTTTGATTTAGTCTCTGAAATCAAATATCCCACCAAAACCAATGACAGCAGAGTCAGGACAGATGTGTTCACACAGGATACAGTGTCCCTGCATGAACAGCCCGGAGAAGCCAGCTCCAATGTTCCTCCAATCAGTCTCAGTTTGTGCACATGCCTCCACATGCGCACACACACACACACGTGCACGCTACACATGTGCACATGTGTGCACACACAGGGCATGTGTGGCCATGGGTGTGACCCAGCCACAGACACCCTTACTTGGCCAAGAACAGGACTTCATCATCAACCTGGCAGTCCCTGTCCAGCAGCAGGTGGTCACAGCTCTGTCCTGCTATGTCCTCTCCCTGGCTGCTTCTCTGGTTTCCCATTTTTCACGGGCCACAGGCTCACTTTTTTAGATGCAGACAGCCAGCTGAGCACCAATGCTTTGATTATAAAGGTCACCCATGACATTTCCTGCGGCCTCAACTACCTTTCAGGGCCTCCACAGAGCAGGGTCACAAGGTGGCTGGCATTTAGAGAGCCCACACCATTTCTTTTTCTGTTTAAGGACTTTACATTTATCTGATCATTTCTGCTCTTTTCCCTTGAACAGTCACAAAATTAAAACCAAGGCAGTACTGCCCGAATGTGCCTATAGACAGGGATGGACAGGGACGGACAGGGATGAGCTGGGTGCTGGCCATACCCATTCCAGACTCTGAGCACCCTGTGAGTGAGAGGGACCATAGGCTCAGATCCCATCCCAGGATCTTGGTAGCAGATTATCTTAGACAGCACTGGATCTGTGACTGTCTCCACCCACTAGTCTTATTGGAGGCAGACTCCTGGCCCCAATCTCCTTGACATTCAATACTTGATTATTCCTGCCAAAGAAATGAATAGAGATCTAGATGGCTTCCAAAGGATGTTCCCTGGGTGTGGGGAAAAATATCAAAACTCCAAGTTCTGTTCATTTCTACATTAAAGAGCAAAACAGAATTCAGCTTATGCTACTTCCTGTAAGGGCCAGTCTATGCCCTTATTCTGGGCATGTCAAGGACACAGGGGTAGGAATAATGAGGACATCTGTCACCCCCTGGGCCCACCAGTCACTCTGTAAGCTTGACAGAAGGCTAAAGACAGTGCAAGTGGGGGTGCACTCATGCCCCCGACTCTCCCATGAGCAGTAGGCACTGGCTTCACCCACAGCTTCTTAGATACCAACTCAGTGACTACTCAGAACATGGGCCTCCAAACTGGACTGCACTCTGGGGAAGGCCCATCCCACCCAGGAGATGGCATGGTGCAACTGACCTGAGGCCAGCCACCGAGGTCCTACAGGACAGGACCAGTGCTCTATATCATCCCTGCACCCAGCGCTGGGAGGATGGCACAGGACTGAGACACAGGGTGAAGGGTTCCTGTCTAGGTTCTGTGGCCCCTCGCCATGTGGTCTGAGGCAATATCACTGTACTGCTGTGTCCTTAGGCAAGAGAACTCATTTGGAGCTGTGGGCAAGCCTGTGAGTGACAGACGGCCCTGCTTAGCTCTGCTCTATGTTAGCTAACAAAAACCTGTGAGGCCCAGGCCACATCAGCTGCACACAGAGGTCACCTGTTGCTCAGCCAGTGTCCTAGGTCACATCAACTCCTGCAGTCTCTGCCAGCCCCCATCTTTCTCATGCAGTCTTGCCAGGCACAGGGTATGCCATACCAGATGCCACAAATACCGTCAGGGAAATCACAGACTATATGCCTCACTTTAGAACTTTTCAGAAAATAGAAACCTAGAAAACAAAAGTAAAGTTTCTAGACACAAAGGCACTCCAGGAGAGCATGTCCACACCACACAGCCTCGGGTCCAACAGGCTGACATTAGTGTCTTGGCCAGTGCTCCACCACTGCTCACAAGGAGGACACTGAAGACATACTGTAGCCAGCCACAGTGTGAACAGCAACCTGGCAATGAGGTACATAAATCTGTTTGCTGAAATCACAAGAGGTGAATGCATTTCCCACAATGAGAATTTAATGGACTAAAACATAAACAAGTAACACAAAACCAAATGACTCTTAACCAAATGTTCCAATGAAGCAGACTCAGGGACAGGAGAGGAAGTCTGGGTGTTTCTGAGGCAGGCAGAGCTGGGTGCAAGGATGGGTTCATGCAGGCTGGCAGAGCCCCTGAGCACCTCAGTGAGAACCCCTACATGTCAGGCCCCCGCATATCAGTGGAGACCCTGGGGCAATCTAAATTTCAAATGCACACACTGCAACATCCCAGAGTTCCAGCCACACTCACCGTCGTAATTGCCATCGTCACTTGACGAAAGCTAAGCACTCCTTGGGGGATTCTTCATTCAGTCTTCACAATCCCTTGGGACTATCATGCCACAGTCCCGTTTCGGGCTGTGTCTGCTTCATCGAAACCCCAATGACAAGTAATCAACACAGGAAGGGGCCTTCTGTCATTCTTACAGAGCTATGAATCACGGCTAAGGAACGGCACGGTTCCTGAAAAACAGGCTGTCAGGATGTGTCTCTCTTTTGTTTAATCTCACCTCTTGTTTCAAATATTCAGCAATCAGAATCGGGTGGCAAGTGCCACTCTGAATATTCTCCAAGAGTCGGCATACCAGATGGTCAGCACTGGCGTGAACACACATCATCATGGGTCATCCAATACGACAGTACTTTTGTTAGTTTCTTCTGATATGAGGCTGCACCAAGCCAAGTTACTGCAGTTCAGGGGCATGCCATGTGCAACAACAGGCTGAAGCCTCTGCCATTTACACAACCTTTGAACAAAACATGGAGATGGTCTGATTGCCAACAGATGCTCTGATCCCCTCACATTACATAGGCACTCAGACGTAAACAAGAAACATGCTTGCAAGGGGGCGGGTGGGGGGGGCGCTTCCTGCAGGCATGCAGCAGACTCCTACTCTGCTGCACAGATCAGTCTGCATTAATGTTTAACAGGCTAGCCACCAACATTTACTTGTGAGCTCAGCAATTAGCACAATCCACAGAAACAAAGGAGCACTCCTCGAGTGCAAAGAGCCGAGAGTGCACTGACCAAAGACTGCCACAGACACTGCTTGGGAGTCCAGGCAGCCAGGTCTGTTCACCTGCTGGGCTGATCAACTCTCCTGCTGATGGGCAGACAAGCCCAACCTGGGGAGTGAGTGAGGCAGGCTGAGAGCTGAGCGATGCTGCTGGGGTCAGAGCCCTAGAGATACCTTGAGCATTGGGAGCAGGTGGTAGTGGACAGGCCACCAACCTGCAAAGGCCTGCTGCAGTTCCATTCTGTGAACCTCCTGAACCCCATCACAAGGCCCTGACACCCATGTCACTGAGGCAGTTTCTGCCATGAAAAAGCCTCCCCTCCACAGAACAGAATGGTGCTCACTGACACCCTACAAGCAGCCCTGAGGAGGGGCCCAAGCCAAGTCACTGTAAAGATGCTCCAGCTCTGCCACAGGCACCAATGTCACTGTCAGGAAACACCGAGGGCCAACCGTGCATGATGGAGCCATGCGTGAAGGGTCACCAAGCTACAAGCTGGGCCATCCCCAGCGTGGCATGACACAGAGCCCCTGGCTGCCCCATGTGGTTGCAAGAATCAAAACCTTACTTGCGTGCTTTTGTACTTAGTTCCACAGCTGCATTAGCCACATTTGCAACATCTGACTGCCACCCTGGTGGTGGTTCTCCCACAGGCAGAGAACCCATCATCATGCTCCTTCAAGAAAGCTCTGGAAAGTTGAAGAGGCCTCTGGCTTTTTACCAGCCCGGTGTCTGCTTCTGCTCTTCTTCCAAATGAGCAGGGAAAAAATTCTCATCTGTACTTGACTCAGTCTGCAAATGCAGAAGAGGCTTGGTCAGGCCTCCCTGCAGCATCCCCAACTGAGCCCAGGGTGTGCAGGATGTCCTGAATGCTCCTCCCAGTCCCTGCAATTGTTTCTAGACTAATTGCTCTTTTCCTTCTTCTCTTCTTCCACAAATGCTCCTGCCAAATATGAAAAGGGAAGTACATTTTGTTGTCACTCACTCTCCTGGGTCCCAGGAACGCCTGCAGAGGAGCTCACCTGCAGGCTCAAGGTGGCACCCTCCTGGGGTAAGGTTACGTGCTGTCCTTGTCTCTGGTCCCCCTTCCTTCACCCAGGAACTGACCCTCCCCTGGGCCCCGGATGGCGAGCTCTGGTCCTTAGTGCCTGTCCTTACCGTGTGGGCCAGCCCCATCTCCTCCTCCTTCACTTCCGGCCTTAGGAACCCTCTGAGAAGGGGGCATCTCACCTCTGTGTATGCGCCACATCCTGGGTTGTTGGAGTGTTGCACAGTGTGAGCAGATCTCTCTGCTCTGGAATGTTCCTCCCACCTGGAGGGCCCCACCGGATTTGTCCCCTACCTGTCATGAGGAGCTGTAAGCCTAGGGACAGGAACAAAGCCAAGAGCCAGTAAGGCCAAATCAGGCTTTCTAACTCCTATACTGTGTCATTTGTTTTTTCATGAAGAAAAAAACAGAGTTGTGATCCAATGCTACTAGCTGCTGTGGTGCAGTTACTGCCTGGCCATGCAGAGCAGAAGCCTGCTGACACTACTGCTGAGGAGATATGCCTGAGACCCAAGCCACCAATCTTTTCTAGATCTCCACATCCTGTACCTCCAGGGCTGGTTAATTCCTTAGCCATGAAAAACAGTCATTCATGATGGCAACAGACAGCTCACCATTAGCCAGCGAACACTCCTAATACCAGCACGCTCAGCCCACAGGAACAAGGAAGCTGACCTCCTCCTGTAAGCTTTTCTGCAGAAGAACAGCTCTCCCCAAAGGAGTACATGGGACATTTTGTGACAAATGAGCAGGCAGTGGTCAAAGCCCAGAACCCAGTTATCAGTCAAGAAAAGTATTAAGTGGAAATTTCTACGGATGCTTAGGCAAGTTCACATCAAAGTCAAGGGCAAAGCAAAACTGGCAACAAATTCATCTGGTTTCTCACGTTAAAATGATAAGCAAATCTCACAAGGGAAGCCCTTCCATGGAATCCTAGTTAGAGAACCAACCAGGTCTTCCTCAACACTGCTCAGTCAGCAGAAGGTTTGGAAAGGAATAGCTTCCCTTTGGAGGGAGAGGCCATGATTTTGTACCCCACGTTTCTCAAAGTGTTGTTCTTCCTAGTTCCAGTTATGCAGTGGAAAGAAGCAAGTTACTCAGAGACACCTGGCAGAAACAAACTGGCCCTGATGCTCACTTCAGGCTGCCTGCCAAAGAGCACAGCGCCCCACCAAACCCTCCCTCAGCCTTAGGTGCACCCCTGCGGAAAAACCATCAATCAGCCTGGTCCACGGATCCCTTGCCCAGAAGTCCCTCTCAAGCTGGGTGCTTGCCCACTGCAGGTGACTGCTGTGTGTCTGGGTACTGATGCTGGCATCCTCCTGTAGGGACATGGGGCTGCAGCCAAGCCTCCTCCAGGCAGGCCTTTGCAAGGACAGACCACGTCAGCTCAGGCAGGGAAGTGACATGCAGGGCACTGCCTAGACACTGAGACGCTATGCATCAGACTCGCCAGCTCAGGTCCCAAATCCTCAAAGTTGTCCAGGTGGGAGATGCTAGCACCATGGCACAGGGCACAGGAGAGTAGCAGAGTAGGGCCTGCAAAGAAAAGGTAACAAAGCCCCGCTCCTCTCCCAGGCTCCCTGCACACACCCAGCTTCCTGCAAGGGAGGGGCAGAAAAATGAACAAGCACAGGTATGAGGTGTCTTTGAAACAACAGGTACTCTGGAAGACCCAAGTCTTGAGGATGGGAAATGAGTTCTTTCTGCCTTCCATCTTCTGTGCTGTGTTTATCTCTGTCCCCTTCCCCTGGGTCTGGCTGAAAGTGTACTTCCTGTCCTCAACAAGAACCAACATCACCCTGGAGGACAGAACTCTTCATCCTTCTGCAGGCACTGAGGACACCCGCGCAAGGCCTGGCACGGGACACGGGATAGCCTCGAGTCCTGAGAGGTGGGAGGTGAGGGGGTAGGGGGTGCCCTTGGTGCAGGCAGGCACACATGGTAGAAACCCCAGTGTGCTTGTCCCAACTTCATTTCTCATTGCAGTTACTTTGTTCTCTCAAACTCCTCCTGTCATCTTAACATTTCCTGATGGATTTTTTTTTAATTCACAGTTTAAAGCCAACTAGCTGAGCTGTTGGTACCTCTAGTAAAAAATTCAAGGCAGGCCTAAAGGTTGCTGAGGTTTTTTTTTGTTTTGAAACAGAGTCTCCCTGTGTAGTTCAGGCTGGCCTTGAACTCAGTGATCCTCCTACCTCAGCATTCTGAATGCTAGGATCACAGGCGTGCACCACCATGCCTGGCCATGAGGTTACCTTTGAAAACTGCTCATTTATTAGCTGCACAAGCAACAGCTACAGGCTTCATCACTCAGCCCTAAAAAGCAGCCAGGCAGCTATATCCTCAGTGCTCTCAGGTAGGCCACATGCCCAGGAGCTTACCTTAGGCATCCTAGGCTCCCCAAGTCCCTGTCAACATTCAGCACAGTGGCTGTCCTCCTGCTGGACCCAAACTCCCAAAGCTGGCAGGCCTTGGGCCTGCATCAGCCCTGTCCCACTGTAGCCCACCTCCAAAGGCCACAGGTACACCCAAGTGTGCAGTGGACCACATTGCACAGTCAGCTCCTCCGGTAGAGAAGTCAGCCTCGGCCAGCTGGCTGGTCTCATTCACAGAAGGAGGGTGAAACCCGCACATGTGCAAAGCCTGCAGTGAGGACCTCCATCAGTGAGCACCTGGGTGCACGGCAGCACAGGAGCCAAACACGCTGCAGGTACTTTTATTACATACTGCAAGGATTAAATGAGATAAGCACTGGGAACACAGAGCATGTCATAAGCATCAAATGATACCAGGTGGTAGCATGGTGATACTTGCATTATTAATAAACTGAAACAGCAGATTAACAGTACAGGCCTGGCTCACCTCAGAGCTCCCATGAGGACAGAGGGTGTAACACAAAACCCAATAACATCCTACAACCTTGATGTGCAAAGGAAATTGCTCAGGTCCCTGCAAACATCTTAGGTTTCAAAACACATGTTTTCAAAAGGACCTAGGAGAGAAGAGAAAACTTCATGGATGACAGGGTCTCTTTCTGCAGGACACCAGGGCCTGGAGCCCTCAGTGAAGCAGCCACCCATGGGGGACACGAGTTGATGTGGGAAATCCCTTCCAAATCTATATACCAGAGGCCAGGAATGACAGTGGATGTTTGTTGTCACACCAGACCAGAAGTCCAGATTCCATGCACTGGTTTTCTAAATTTTGCAAAAGTATATACGTATGAAAATGTAAACATCTTGGAGCCCAATGCCTCTGGTGACCCATGTGACACAGCCTACAGTACGTGGCACAGTCCACACAGTCCAGGCTGCACCATCCCAGGCTGCAAAAGAGTTCAGCACTTTCCTCTGGCCAGCTGGGCCTTTGGTTCTTAAAACTTTCATGTGGGGCCAACTGAGCCACTGTGATGCCAGGAACTCAGCAGAGATGCCACACCAGCCTGAGCTGCGCAACAACACACACCCCACTGCTCTGTGTCCTGCTGTCTGTCCTGCAGGTGCTGTGCTGTCAGCACCCCTGTGAGGTGGCAGGTACGTGGCCTGCTAGTGCAAGGAGTCACATCTGGCACATTTGGCAATGCTTGCCCCCCTTGTGTTTCTGGGTTGATGGCCAGGGAACATTCCTTAGCCTGTGGATCTGATGGCTCTGCTTAGCCTGGCATCAGTGCACACTGTGGGGCTGCTGCTCCTCTCTTACAGGCCTGGGAGCGCCCCCAGGTGCCTGGTGGTATGTGCTGATGGGGACTGGCCTTTGCTTCTGTCCTCTCTCCATGGAAGCCACTCTGCCACGCCCAGAAAAGAAGGGCTGGGGCCCTCCACAGTGCAGAAATCAATTTTAAAATGAAGGCAAAAACAAGTTCTAGAAGTTTCCAGAATTGCAGAAAATTAAGAACCAGATGTGGTTTTTATCCCATTCAAATATTTTCAGTTTGTGCGGTGCAGTTTCATTTAGTCACTAACTCAACTGTAGCCATTTCCTGCACTAATACACTAATGAAACATGTCCTTTAGGGTTAGACACTTACACACACAAACATGTACCTGCACACAGTTAAATACACAATCTGTAAACAGTACTTTTCACTCTCTTTGGTAAACACAACTGGAAACAAGATGCTACACAGGCCATGGATCTAAACAACATTCAAACCAACCACATGGATGGCATCTACAGAGTAGGGAATCAGACACCCAAATGTCCCCCACAGCGGGAATAATTCTCAGTGTCCTAGACAGCCCAGCTTACTACCCATGGATAACTGTACTTCAGCTTGCACTCAATGGATGGTCCTCATTGTTTCTGGACAATGTTGACAGGCTGATCTGATTCTACTTCCATTTAGTTTCCTGTTACTTCTCAGCTTTTCATACATTTGGAAGGCAGGAAAAGTTTGGCTCTAGAGTGACTGTGGTTCTCGTCAGCCCATTGGGCCCGGGGTGGCGGGGGGGGCCCTGATCGAGCTCCTCCAACTCAGTTGCCAGCGCTGAGAACAGTGCCTTTCTGATGGACACACTTGCTAGACCCCATAGTTGAGGTATCACCCATGCAGGTATGGGTGTATGGCACTGTATGGCACACTGGACCAGGCCACCTGTCCCACATTCAAGCCAACACATTCCAGTCTCTACCCTGTGTGATGATGCAGAACAAAAGCTACATGAGACTGTCTTCACCTGTGCAGGGGACACCTGCTTCACATTGCACTCGTAGGCCCCTAAACAAGCCCTGACCTGCACCCTGGGGCACAGCAGCCTGCCCCAAGCCTGTGGGGCTACTAGTAACAGGGGCAGGATCCACCCAAGTACCTTGTGCACTCCACCTTCACTTCCCACCCATCCTGCACAAAGACAAACAGCTCAGTGAAGAGAACTTCCTGGATTCTGGCCAGAGCAGCAGGAGCCATAGGGCCTCAGTCAGGGTGAGCAGCATTCTCCTTCACATGCCCATCCTCTAGCCCCATGCAGGAACCTGCAAAGTGCCAGCTGCTGGGACCACCTTCCAAGCCACACTCCCCTTCAGCTCTGTGTTTTCTTTCTACCTTGGTGCCCAGAACCTGGAGAGCCCAGGGCACAGACCCTGGTTGGGATGGCTCTGTGCCTCAGTGACCATCTTGTCAGGTATGCAAGACCTATGCAGGATGCTCAGCGAGCAATGGATCACTCTGAGAAACAAGAAGGTGGGGCGGGGGGACACACTGAGAAACACGTACTGCAGAGTGACCTCCCAGTGATGCCCGTGGCTCATGACAGAGACCTTGCAGGGTGAGTAGATTCCTTACGTTCTCAGAGGGGGCTGGTGCCTGGTCCTCTGCATTGTCTCTGTAGTACCACACACTAAGTGAGGACAAGCTGGTGTCATCCACAAACCTCCAGCATTCACGTATGACACTGTGCTTTCTGAGCAGTCCACACACAGCTCCTGCTCAGGAGGACAGTTCCAGGAATGTCACTTTCCAGGCAGCCTTTTGACCCGCACATTTGATCTGTACCAGCCCTGTCGCATGCATCACCTTGGGATCCACTTCTTCCACAAGCGGAAGGGAGTGAGGATGCTTGAGCACAGTGCTGGCCAGAAACTTTGTGGGCACCAGGATTCCTGCCCTTCGCTTCTCAGGCTCACCCACAAACTGAATACACACACCTAGCAGCAAACACACAGGGAAGAGTGGCCACTCAGCAATGTGCTGAAGAAGGCAAAGATAGCCCCTCTGTGGCTCTGCCTGGCTGGATCCAAAGGCAAGGGCCCGAGCCAGCCATCTACATTCCTGGGCCTCAGTTTCCCAAACAGGGAAAGGGAAGAGTCATAAAAATGTGACTTTTATATACTCTTATAGGCGTGTATTAGGGATACTTAAGAGACGCATGAACACCTTCAGCAGTGGAACGTGTGCCGTCGGAAAGTACGGCACTGTGTGAGCTGGTGTCACAGTGTGAAGGACAGCCGAGATGGACAGCCAGAGGATTCACTGTGCCCCAAGCGAGCAGCAGCCATGAGCCCTCCCTCCCTGCCTCCGGAGCTGGGTCTGAGGACACAGGATGACATCTGGAGACAGATTTTCCTAGTAAGAATTCAACTTTTGCGTGAGGTTTGGATGGCCTCAGAGCGTAGGGTCTTCAGTCAGTGAAGTGCACAGCCTCCCTCCAGGGCCTGGGGTCACTGCTAGTGAGGAGCCACACTCTAATCTGGGCACGTTACAAGTAGCTGTTCATGTTTCAAAAGGCACGGACCCACGTCCTTTGCAGTCCAGTGCAGTCCAGACAAAGCCAAGTCCACACGGCCAGGGTAGGACTTGGGGTTGTCTCAGGACCCAACCATAGCAGACATCTAGAGTCCACTGACTCTGGATACTAGACCCCACTAGACCTGTTGCCATCACAGATCTGTACCAAGAATGGAAACGCACTTGTCATAGTGCTGCCCACCCCCTGCCGCACGAGCAAGCCCACCACCACAGTAAACACATTTTCCCTTGTTCAAGCCCAAGCCCAGGTGAAGATGGTGCCTCCTGCTCACCTAGAGACTGAATTTAAATGTTCTAAGCCAATTCTAGATAACAAGGCACTTGGTCACTTGGAATGACACTGCACAATTACATAACAAAACACAGAAACCCTTTACAAGTTTCTTAAAAGACAACTAATTGCTTCAAATAGTACTTTACCTTCAGCCAAGACCTTTGCTTAATCCCAGAAGCCCCTCCGCAGTCACTCCTCTGAGGGCATTCAGCGCTTTAACTGGGAGGAAACTCCAGTCTGCTCTGCCGCGCACACTGGGGAAGAATTCCTTTGCTCCACCCTGACATCTGGTTTCCATTTCATACCCATGTTGTCACATTACATAACAAGCAGATGATACAAGGATCACCACAAGAGTTTCGGCCCAAGACTCACAAAGAATACCCCGAACACTATTTACATTCAAGGCCACAAGTGTTCACCAAACCAAAGCGGGTGCAGGGTGGCAGCACTTTCAGCCCAGGGCAGACTCCAGGAGGCACCCAGGGCAGCACAGACACCTCCTCAGGATGCTCTGTGCCTGGCTCCACTCTTCCTTCACCCCTGCCCTGCAGGCAAACAGGATCATGATCTACCTCTGCACCAGGAAGAAGCTTTAGACCAGAAGACAAAAGAAGGTCATAGAGGGTCAGAGGCAGGCAGTACCAGATCCCCGGCCAGCTTGGCACGGAGAGACCAGGAGTTAGGAAGCTTCCAAGCAGAAGTTCTCCGCCAGCGGCAGAGCCCCACAAACAGGTATCCCCACAGCTCTCGAGTGTCATCCCAGAAACAAACTCCCCTTCTCCTAAGCCCTTCTCTCAGCTTATAGGGGAGGTTGTGAGGGCTGCATCAAAAAGGCAGCCAACTGCACGCTTCCAGCATCAATGCTGACACACCAGTAAGGCAGCCAGGAGCCCAAGAGCTCCCTCGGACTGCAAGGTAGAAAGAGAGGTGGACAAGGCAGCCAAGGGCCAAGTGTCAAGGCAGAAGTCCAGCAGTTTCTCCGGGATCATCCTAAGCAAAGCAGCCTCCTCCATGTCCAGAAGGCTCTTCCCAGCAGGAGCAGCCCTCTGGCTGTCCAACACATGAGGCCCTTGGGAACACAGGCTCTATGGCTGAACCATGATAGGCTTGCTGAGAGATCGCTCAGGTCAGCCATGCAGCTGGCTGGGGATAGACAGCTCTGCCCCAGCCAAGAGGGAGTGCACAGCTTCTCATTACTGTGACTTGATGAGCAGGAAACCGCCATGGTGGGGTCGTGAGGTCTGGTCTGCCCAGACATGAGTTCAGGCCCGGCCTCTGCATGTTCCCAACTCCCAAGCCTGCTGCAGGGATCCGAGCAGAGCAGTTCTCAAAACTCAGAAGGATGCACAATTAGTAGACTCAGCTTCCACTCTCCTTGGAGCTGGAGCCAGCACTCACTTGCTGGGGAAGCTGCTCCACAGGTCACATGCAAAGAAAATGGACAGGAAGCTGTGGCTCAGGGGACAACTGCCCAAGGGACAGCTTGCACCTAGAGGTGCACCTAAAGGTGTGGTAAAATTGCCAGGCTACAGCAACACATATGGGCCAGAGCGGCTGCCAGTGGGCAGGGCTGCCTGGTTTGAGCCACTCCCAGGGTGTGATGGCAACAATGCAAGTGGATAAGCAAGGCAAAGGACCCAGACCCTGACTGAGTAGGTCCCAGAGTATGCACAGGAAGTGAGCACAGAGGGCTGGTGGCGGCAGATGGTTATGGGAGCCCCCGAGAGCTCAATACCAGATCACAGCTCCAACTGGATGCTATGCTCTACGCTGCCTAGTGAAAGGCTTCTTGAATGGGTCCCTAATAACATTTTCATTTTCCTAATCTGTGTCCTTCCTGTGGAAACTGTTTTCTTTTTGTGCTGGCCTAGTTGCAGTCTGGGCCAAGAAAGGGGGACAACTGGAGAGTTCATACTTCAGAAGCAGCGCTACCTAGGGGGGTCAGGCCAGGGCCACTGTGGGCAGGGGCCCCACTGAACATTTGAGTTGTTTCCTCTAAAACAGACATACAGTGACAGACCGCACCCAGCACCTGACCCAAGATACTGCTGCCCCCACTCCAGGGTAGCCATGTCTATGGCCACCAGTATTTCAGCCAGCAAATCCTGACCACAGTTCACCTAAGCCACACCATTCAACAATGTAGGACTACCTTGCCAACCACGGTGAGCTAAGCAAGCCAGTTCCTTCACTTAGCTGATACCTACAGTGGTCCACTCTGACACAAGCAGGTCTCTCAACGACTGACTGCGACTTCACTCACACATAGCCACACACTGGGTGCAGATCCTAATCATCTCACAGAGTCTACAGTCTGGGGACAGGTGGGTCAAATGCAAAGAGGTAGAGAGGACCTGCCCCTTGAGAGTATGTGAACACACTGGCCCAAGGACTCCTGTCTAGCATCATAGGTGGCCAAAGGAATGTGCCAAGACAGTGGGGTGAGGAGGTTCCAACGAATGTCTCTCCTCAGTTTCTAAAGCTGGACTCGCGTGTGCTGCCAGCTCAGCTCCCAGCAGGAAGGGCCTCTTCCCCTAGTCCAAGCCTGGAAAATTCAGAATGATCAAGGCTGTGGTAGGACACTGCTGTGGCACTCAGCTGCTACTGTGCCAGCCTAAGTCCAGGTGACTCTCCTTGAGGAGAGGGAAGCTACATCCTGGGGGAAAGGGAAGAGTGCAGACCCCACAGGGTGAGAGGCCTGCCTGGCAGTAGTGCAGAAGAGCTGTGGCTTGCGGCTGTGGGAAGCCCAACTCACACCCTGGCTGCCCCTACTACTTCCAGGGGAAGCCAGGCTAGGCTGCCCACTGCAGGAGTCAGGAGCTACTGGGGGGCCAATGCCCACACATTCATCAGCGGGCATGGGGTGGATGTGTGCCGGGCAGCATTGAAAGCCCATCCCAGGATACCAGGAGTGCTCGTCTCCTTTTTGTGAATAGTCACAGAGGCAGGGAACAAATGGACTGGCTCGGGCCACATGTACAAGGGATGACTTCTGCCAAGTCAAGCAGCATAGGTTCTGTTTTATAATGGCGGCAGTCTCTGGGACAGCTCTGCAGTGCAGATGATGGCCTGGGCCCTGTGCACTCCCCTGTTGGTGTCCAGCACCCTTCCTCACGTGCAAGTGAAAATGACCTGCACAAGCATATGGGTTTTACAGCATGTTGCAATGTCTGGCACAGCAGGCCCTTGGTCTCAAGGTGCCCTGTGCAGGCCATCACTTTGGATATCATTTGTCACATGCCATGCAGATAGCAGGCACCAGCTGTCCTGATCCACAGAACACAGAGCAAACTCCCTCCTAGCTTGCTAGCTCTCTGGAGTTCTGAAAATCAAGGTCTGAGTACCACATCATGCAGCCAGAAATGACAGATTTAAAATATAAAATGATACAAAATACAGAGTTCACACAAAAGGGGGTCCCTGTCATTATTTCCCAGGTAAGGAACAGAGCAGGCACTGAGTCTGTGGCTGGAAAGGAATGGCCTGGCCCCTCCAAAACCACTTGTGGGGGTCTCACTCTTATAAAACTTCAGGTTTCTTCTATAAATGAACCTTCAAAAGCACATGTGAAATTGACTCTTTACACAAAACTCCTTTGCAGCGTCTCCCAAACAGCAAGTGTCAAAGTCAGGCTAGAATGGTGAGATGGCAGCCTTGCCCCAAGGCAACACCGCAGGCAGAGGTCTGGGCAAGACCCTGTGGGCAGCCACAGGGTGGCTCTGGGCCCTGCCCTGAGCAATGAAGAGCTGAGGAACACGGGGATAGGGAGACAGAGAAGATGGCCCGAATCTTGACAAAAATGAAACAGAAGAGGATCACAACCCAGCAACCTCAGAGGAGACACAAAGGGCCTCGGCAATCACATAATCTACACCATTAAAAAGCACTCAGAAACCTCTAAGCTCACCCAAGGGGGAGAGCAGGACCATGGTCTGGGGCACAGGGTGGTACAAGAATGGTCCCAGCCCCACATGTGTAAACGCAGGCCTCTCTGCACTGAGGGACTTAGCACTATGGCAGGGCTCAGCCCTGGCACCCCGCATGACAGACGTCTCCCTACACAGGGGAAAGCAGAGCTGCTGCCATCACCACCACCACCACCACCACCACCACCACCACCACCACCAAGACAGCCTCATACCTACACACTGTCACATTTTTCCTTTCTTCTTCAACCATGTGATAGAAAGTCCAAGCCAGACAGTAAAATCTAGAGCAAGACTTTCCCCATTGTCCTCCACTCTAGAGGTTAGGAAAACTAGCTGTGCTGCAGAGGAAAATCAAATCACTCTTTACATGGTCAACTAAATCAAAGCTTTCAGTTAGCCTTCACGCAAGCGCAGAGCTGCATGTGCACCAGGCACCGTGGTGCTCTGGCCCACGTTTCCCTGCCACGCAGCAGTGGGTTCTGTGAAGTCCTCCATGCACTACTCCTCAACAGTACTGCAGCTATGATAGCAGGAACAGTACAGCAGGCCAGAGCAATGCCCCTGTAGACACAGCTGGCAAAACACATGGGCTTTCACAGGACCAGGACTGGGCCTAGGCCTGGGAGGAGGCCTGATGACCCCAGGCAGGTGGTCTTCCTTCATCAACCAGAGAAAGAGACCATACATTCTGGGTTCCCAGGTTCTCCACTCTGAGGCAGTCCCCCTTACCCCCACCAGCAGAAGCAGTGAGGAACACAGAGCCGGAGGTACCCGGCTGCATGTGGGGTGTATAGAGCTAGGGTCTTTCCTAGGCTTGCTCTCTGCCTATTCAACATCCCAGCACATTCTGTGGTGGGAGGCTGAGTCACTCTGTTCTCTGTTATCCATTACTTGCCGTCTCTCAGTTACCAACACACAGCCAGCCCACCCTCAGCAACAAGCTAGCTTCTGCCTGAATCCACTGCAGGGTTCACATACACTCTTACGTCCCTGATGAAATGAGCTAATGGGAATGCCCTGAAGCAGCATCCTAGAAGGCGGGCACGAAGCAGAGACCCCAGAGTAAACACAGCCTAGAGCAGCTGCAGCACTGGCCTGACCCCACCCAAGAGCCCACAACCTTCATATCATGTTCTGGGCTCTTGGTGAACCATGAGACCATTCAGCTTTTCATATCAGTAACAAACATGGCTGCTCAGGCCTTCAGCCCTCTTGACCCCTAGACCACCCATGCTCTGTCATGTCCACAGAGAATGCTTCTTGGGAAAACCAGGCCTTCCAGAAAGCTGACCAGCAGCACTGCCAGGAAAGCAAAGACAGAGAAACTTCTCTGTACTAGGCAGAGCTGACAGCATATCAAAGGAAGCCTTGGAAGACCTGAGTCAAGCTGTGGTGAACCGGGGTGAAGGCTAGCACACAACCAAGCCTGGCCTGAGGACCAGGCCTCTCCTGGTTGCTCTTCAGGTTTCTAGTAGGATGGACAAGAGCTGAACTGCAGCTCCCTCAGGAGAAGCCGGAAAACAGCCTGATATCGGGCAGAAGCAAGAGATCACAAAAGAAGGTGCCCCTGAGGATTCCTAACCACAGAGAGCTGGCAGAGGTCTGGGGAGAATTCTGACACCCTTGACTCATGCATCATAGTAAGGCACCCTAGGTGCTGCCCCAGACCCAGGCTGGAGGAACATGCATAACATCAACAGAAAGATGCAATCAAAACCCCAAGACTGGTGGGCACTGGGCCAAGAAAGATGTCAACTAAAGAAAGACAAATGCTGGGCAGAACACACGTGAATGACTTGCTTGATAAAACAGCAAGGTCATTCAGGGGTCCTGTCATTAAGTGCTTGTGTATCTCCAGGTAGGTTCCTAACTAACCTCTTTGTACCTCAGTTTCCCTTTTGCCAAGGGGGCTATGATAGCCCATACCTTCTCTAAAGGAAAGGTAAGAAGTAAATGGGATTACATACACCAGCTATTCTCAATGTCAAAATTGATCAGGCAAAGTAGAAAATGACCCAGACAGAACTGGTAGAAATAAATCTGCCATCATTACAATTTAAAACTAGATGAAAGAGTGAAGTGATCAAGTATACAGAGCTAAACTGAGAATTGGTGAAGCCTCAAACAGCCCAGAAGAAGCAAGTCAGAAAGACAGAGCAGCAACAGACAGAAGAGGGCAAGGAATGAAAGGTTAAGAAGACACGCCAGCCACCCTCAGCCAGTGGCCCAAAACGGATACCAGAGGATGGAAATGCACAGCTATGCTCAAGTACGAAAGGGCTGGAAGAGATTTTGAGTGAAAGTCATACGGAGCAGGCCATGCAAGCCCTCTGCACCTAAGACAGGATCGTGATGACACAACAACCAGACAGACAACAGGACAACAGAACAGAAAGCCCTCACAGCCCAAAGCAGCAAGAAGCTCCAGGACCAAAGGATACCAAAGTCACTAGATAAACAGAGATGTCTTATTAAACAGTGCTACAACAACTGGGAAGCCAGCTAGGGAAAGAAAAAATGATATCTAAACCTGACTCCACACACAAGAGCAGCCTTCAAACAGACTAGGGTGTAAGAAAGCAAACCACACTAGCGGGAAGCCTTGGCGAGCCCCTCCAGCTGGAAGGCCCAGCTTCCCCACAGGGGCTTGGAACCCATGGGCAATGAAGAAATGGTGAGACCGACCTTCAGGGGAAACTCCGAGGCAAAGGAGCAATACGGAGTGTCAAAAACAGTGGGCAAAGGGGAAAGGTCACCTGCAATAAAAAACGACAGATAAAGACCAAGACTTCTCATCTAGAGCACTCTGAAAAACCGTAAGAAGACTGAAATCCTAATGGAAAGCAGGCCTAAGGAAGAAAGACCTTTCCAAAGTGAGAAACCAGCCCTTATCCATCAAACTGGCAAACAAGGGACACCCTATGGCACAGCTGTGAGGACAGGCACACTCAGACCTGACCGTGAGAATGCAGATCTGTGCCAGTGCCAAAAGGGAAATTTTGGCACAATCTAACAGAATAATATATCTGCTTATCTCTGCATAGAAATCACTCCATAAACTAACTCTGAAGAGACAAACCCAACAATGCCAAGTGTGTGCACACAAGGTCGCTCACTGAGCCAAGGTGCAGAGGTGACTGCAAGGAGGTGTGGCTGGCTCCAGGCACACACTGCTGCAGCTGGACAGGGCCGGTAGGAAGCTCCTTCAGCACCAGAGCCTTGGACAGGTGTTCAGACCACAGGCCCTAAACCACACTGAGCTCTAATCCCTGGGTTTCTTTCTCACAGAGGCTCAGACAACTTTTTTTGAGCATTCTGGGACTAAACAGACAAATCCTACCCTGGGATTCTGGGAAGCGAATATCTGGTTATCAGAGGAAGGAGTGAGGAAGGGTGGTTGTCGGCCTGTGGTGTTGTGAGTGCATGGTGACCAGGCCATGCACGCATCCACTTCCCCGCTCTGTCCAAACAGAGGCCAAAGCAGTGAGCACATCCCAGGCTCAGGGAAGAACTTCTGACACAGAGCTGGGACAGGGAAGGTCACAGCAACGGTGGAGCAGTTTTGTATCACACTGCGGGGGAGCCGAGAAGGCAGGACACCTGCAGGAGGGCTGCATCTAGGGTGACTTGGCACCAAAACAGCTACCAAAATGAAAGATTAGAATCCAGTTAATACATGAGAGTCTACAGCCTCAAATTAATGGAAATAAGAAGGAAAGGAGTGAGAAAGGAAGGCCTGACATCCCTATAGCGAGTCCACAGTCAGCTGTAGAGTTCAGGATGGAACTAGACCTCCCCATAGGCACCACAGAGGCTCTGAGTCACCAGAAGACCCTGGAACAGCAGGCCAGGGTCTGAGGAGTAGCAGGAGATCCTCAGAGTCCCAAAGCATCGTCCTGCTAGCTGTGGATTAATTACATTGGGCAAAGCAACAGCTTCACAGTGAAACTGCCTGGAGATACCACTGACTGAGTAGCCAAAGCTGGCGTCCCCAAGTGGAACAAGTCCCACAAGCATACATTGCTGTCAGTCTCCCAGCCCAGAAGCCATCACTTGAGCCTAATTATGAGGAAACAAAGAATCCCAGGTGGAAGAAGTTTACAAACCACTTGGCCTGTACTCTTTCCAAATGTTACTGTGATGGAACACGAAGACAGAATACAAGTGAAAGAGATCTGCGGGACAGGGGAATGGGATGCCCTGTCTGATCTGGGATTTTCTTTGGATATCCAGGACACTATTATAGGACAGTTGGCAAAATATAAACAAGCCCACAGACCAGGCAACAGAACTGTGTTACTGTTAAAATGAAAACAGAACGTGCTAAGGCTAAGATTTCCCCAAAATTATTAAAAGACACTAGTATTCAGATTCAAGAAGTCTGAAAATTATCAAGAGGGATACATGAAATGCAGAATGGAAACAGGAGACTAAGACAGATCACAAAGGCAGCTAGAGGGAACCAACAGCTTTCTAGGAAGGAATGCACAGATGTGGCAGGCAATCCAACAGCATGGCAGAATGTAGAGAACAATATGGTCAAACTGCTGGAAAAGTCTGTCGCAGAGTGATGGATGGCATTCTCAGACAAAATGCACAAGAATTTACAATGGGAGGAGCTTTTACAAAAACTTCTAAAGGCTACTAATTCTGGAGGGAAGCAAGAAAAACACAATCTGACACCCAACAAGAAAGGTTAGCAAATAAAACAAACATTTAGGTGAGTATACAGAGCAAAGACTACAAAAAGAAACAATAATAATAATAGATCAACAAATATAGCAGCAGGAAAATGAAGCAACAGTGTTCATCACAAGATGGCAGTGAAAAACAGACAGTCCAAGCAACACCTCTGCTAACAGTGGCTTACCAGCTGGCTGTGGCACAAACACACACACACAGGAAGAACAAAATCAAACAACCTACCAAGAAACGGGTACCTCACACAAGAAAGTACAGGTACCTTAGCAAGATGCTCGAGTTCACCCACGGTCCAGTACAAGCCCATCTCACCAGACTGACTACAGGAGGCGACCCGGCCAGGGCCCAGCAGCAGGGCACAAGAGTGGAACTGCTCAGCTGTGCTGTCAGTGGGGCATGGGCCACTGTGGAGCTGTTAGTGGTGTGTGCCAGAGTCCAACATCACTGACCCAGAGCCACCTTCCACCCCAGGTTAGGACCACAGAGGCCACGTGTGCACATGCCAGCCAACACATATGAGAACATTCACCACGTATCTCTGCACGGAGACACACCTGCAACGACCCTCAGAGCCACCACCAGACAAGAAGCATGCTGGGAAGATGTGAGAGGAACCAAACACCTGTGAAAACTAACTTCAGCTACACGAGTGAGCACAATTCTCAACAGCTCTGTCTGCAAACAACTCCACAAAACAAAAAACAGACATCATAATTCTACTCAAAGTTCTAAAACATAAAACTAAAATCATATTGTTGAGGAGCATGTACACATATGACACAGCTTTTTTTAAAGCGCGGAGATGATGAACAGAAAGCGAAGGTCCTCATGATGGTCCCTGCAGGGTGGGGCGGGCAAGCTGCTGTCGGGTCCCTCTCCTTTCTCCATGTGATCCACAGATGCCCTATACAATTTTAATGAGCATAGTACTTCATAATTAAAATTCAAAACAAGTACATGCGGGGAAAACAAAAAATGACCCAAAAAAGTGACACATCAATCACAAGCAATCAATCTGCAAAGTCACAGGGAGTAGCATGCGGGAATACCACCAGCCTCTGACAGAAGACACGAGGAGGTCTAAACGGCTAAGAGAAGGAAGCCTCTCCTGTCATGCACTTTCATAATCAGAACAGTCAACCTTATCGGACTTTTCTTTTAATTGCTGGCAAAACCAAAACCAAACGTTTCTTAGGACCTGTGAATTTCCTGAATCTTGTCCTATCATGTTACTTATTTTGGTTTCCCGTCCTGATGAAGTTGCTGATATTGGAAGCCACACAAACAGGTGCAACAACCAGATGTCCCCAGAATGCACCCTGCTTGCAAAAGATCTCCAAGGTTCCCAACCACCAGACAAGTGAAAAGGTCCCTAACCTTTGACCTCTAAGGACTACACATTCTCCCAGTCTGGGGATTTTTTAAAGTATTAAACTGGGATACAAATTTAATTTAACTTCTTTTCCTCTTCTAAAACAGTCCATTTTTACTACAGCATTCCTGTAATAAACCTGTGGTAATGAGTAACCGCACAGTAGAACATGCTGGTATATTCTTTCCCCAAAATTCTATTCAGGGTTCTATAATTATGCTCATAAGTAAGATGTGCTTAATTTTTTTTGTTTTATGGTTGCCTCTAACAGGTTCTAAAATCCAGGCCCTCTGAGCCTCATAAAAGTAGATGACTTTTTTTGTTTAGAGGCAATCATAATGCCAACAATGAGAAAACTTAGGGAAACCACTGAGCAGTGGTCGCAAGAAGCAGGCACACTTCTCTCGGGAAGTCTGGCTGGGTCCTTCATGGAGTCCCTTACCCAAAGCGCCTTCTCCTGCTGGAACGACTCACTTCTATCTCTTCTCAGAGCAGAGGGGCTCCACACAGTTGAGGTCTAGACACACGTTCTAACCACCTCTGGCTGGAGCAGTCTAACTTCCCCGAGAGCCCTTCCAATGGGAAGCGCTTTACAACACCTTCTGCTAGGTTCCTTTCTCCGTCTCTTCTGAGCCCGCACAATGCACTGCCACAGGTCACAAGACAGAGCCCTGGCACCACCCTCAGACCTGTCCACTCAGTCAGAAGTCCCCACTCTGCCCCAGTCACTCACTTGCAACACCTTTTCATTTGGGTATCCACAGCCCAGGAAACCCATGGTTCATTTTCCTATGGATAATGTAAATTCTCACTTCCAGAGCAAAACGGAAGTTCAGTTCCCGTGAATATTTCGACTAATATTTCCTACTGGATGGATTTTCATCTTCGTTCTGAGAAGCCTCTAACACAAGCTATAAATTCCTTTCACTTGGGATACACTTCCAGCACTGCCGTTACTTGCCTTCTGAGGCTACCTGCTGTGGCAGCCTGGGTTCAGAGGCCATCTATAGGTGTGTTAGGCTTCGGCCCCTCAAGGTAACTTTTTGGCAACAGGAAAAATGTGATGTGGCAAGAAAAACTGTAGCAAATTCAGTCTTCACCAGCTGGAACTTACACAGTCAGCTGTGATCACTCGGCACTGCACAACAGAAGTACAATGCTTGCATTCTGCACACACACAGCTCATAGCCGACCGCAGCTGGGATAGAGAGCAGTCAGGCTGCCTCACCGAGGCTCCAGCATCTCGGACATCTGTGCTCACCATGAAGGGAAAGGAAATGACACTGCCATTGTTACATCTTCCTTCTGGCCATGAAAAGCCCGCTGTTCCAGGTCTGGAGCCTCTGCCTACCCACAGAGGCACAAGCACGTCACCAGCCACTCTTCCCCATGCCCATCCTAAAGTCATCACCTCCACCACTGTTGCAGTTTAGGGCTAAACCGTCCCTCCAAAGTATGATGTATTCAGAGGTGGGGCTCTCAAAAGTGGCTCAGTCATCGAAGAGTTTGTGGCTGAATGTGCAGTAGGAGGTAAGGCCTGGCTGGAAGCAGCAGGCCCCTGATGCTGTGTCCTGGAAGTGTGTGCTGTCACTGGCTCCTCCTTTCTCTGCTTCCTGGCTGCCATAAGGAAAGCTGTCTTCCGACAAGCCCTTCCACCATGTCTGCTTTGGAGCCAGCCAACCACAGATTGAATTTGTCACAAAAAGACAAATAAACCTCTTGTTGAGGCACAGGCAGAGTACCACATGCCAGTGATGAGAAAGTGACTCACATACAGCTGATGGGTGCACCAGAGATGACACAAGAGACAGGCGATACTCCCAATGCCCCAGCATACCTATTTCTGGAATTTTATCCAAAAAGCAGCGAGAATAATCAGACATAAAGATCTATAGATCAGAATATTAAACTACTGTTAAGAGGGGATTTCTAAGTACTCAAATATCTGCAGCTACATGTACAAGTGTGGGCATGGATGGGGGGGTTGTCAGATGAAGAACCTATACCACAAATAACTCACCATCTCAGAACTATGTCCCTTGCAGTTACAGAAGGCTAGCAATTTAATGACAGGGTCATTTTCCTTTCTTTTTTTATAGACTTTGACACTGTCAAGTTTGAGGTTAAAATGAGATTGCAGCTTAGCCTTTAAAATTAGAAGGGAGTATTTTCCAAATTATTAAGAAGACTTCTTTCATGCAGAAATCAACAGGAGGCACCTGTGTCTTGAAGAGGGGCTCAACGGAAAAGCTTGCCGTGCTGACAACAAAGGGTGTCGTGCGACAACAGAGCAGCTTCTGCCTCAAAAGCCTGCAGCCCAGTGGCAGGAGTCCGCAACCTGGAAGGCCCCTCTTCCAAGTGGACAAGCAAGAGGCTGGCAAAGCACAAGTCTCCTCCCAATCCAACCTGGACCAGCAGAGGAACAGACCCTGCTGGGAACCGGAGGCTCTCCTAGGGCCTGCTACTCACACCCCACTCCATCAGGGTATGTGAGAAGCTGGGCAGTACCTCACACACTCATGGAATACAGGCCGTCACCTGGGCAGACAGTGGTGGCACAAGATTCAATGAAACAAGAATAAGCTTTGCTCTTAAAAGCTGCAACTTGTACGAAACCATGAAAATTTCAGAATGAAATATACCCTACAGTTTCCTCTAAAATCCAGGCAGCATTAAAGGCATCTGAACAGGCTCTTGGAATACCGACCAGGTTGACAGAACTTCCCAACTGCTTAACAATTGGAAAGGTAACACTGGAAAGGTAACATTGGGTAGCATTTTGAAATCCATAGTAGTAAAATGGGCGTTGTGGCACAAGTCTATAATCTCAGCATTATGGGAGGATAAGGCAGGACAGTCACCAAGTTCTAGCCCAGCCTGAGCAACACAGTAAGACTGTCTCAAAAAAAAAAAAATAAATAAGGGCTGGGGTGGAGATCAGTGTGAAGGTCCTGGAATCAACCTTCAGTACTGCAAAACAAACAAAAGTAGTAATAGCAATAACATAATAAGAAACTTTGGGCATCTGAAGAAGGTTTCTAAACTTGTAGCACTAGGGCGACCCTGAGCTTGAAACCCAGACAAGGAGTGCAAAGACAAAATTTAACCACAAACTGGCTGAAAGAAACATGGCCCATGACATCCAATGCGAAAACTAATCCTGCTGTGACACCAGTGCGAAGGTAAAGCACAGGGATGGAGCTGGCTCCACATCAGCCCATGCAGAGAAGGTGACAAAGGAAGAAGACGATAAACAGGACTACAAAAACAACCTGGGTCTGTGGGCAGCTTCAATTAAACACAGGAAAATTTACACTCCTTTAGATAGCAAACCCTGTTCCCTGCAAAGCCTACTGCACTGATGTGTTTGCACGGACAGAAGGGGGGCTGTGCCAAGAGGCCCACATGTGTGTGCTGCTCTAGAGCCCACTCTTACTTGGGCAGACACCCACCCACTAGAAGGCTGGGAAAGCTCCACCCCTGGGTGCAGGAGCTTGCAGTGAGCACAAGCTGAGCTTAAGTGACACATCACCTGCTGTCTTCCACAAAACGCCTTGAATACTACAGCATCCTCAACTTCTCCAGCCCAGCAGAAGAAAGTGCAGATATGACACTGATGCAGGAACTCAGTGGCAGAGACAGGAGTCAGAGAAGAAGAAATCACAAAAGTGGTTGCAAGCTCCTAGTTTAGGATGAGCAAATCTGCACAGAGCTGGAAAGGGAAAAGCACTGTAGCTCATGAAAGCTCGTGAAAAGAAAAACTTAAAATTAGCAAGATCTTCCTCTAAGACACAATGCTTCCCCTACAGCCTTCCAGGTTAAAAATAGGCATTATCCTCTTCAACACATGGTGCTGGGACAACTGAATATTCACAGGAAAGGAATGAAGCTATCTCCCTACTTCATGCCATATGCAAAATTAACTCCAAATAGATCAATGTTCTAAATATAAAAATTAAAACCATAAAACTTCTAAAAGAGAGTATGGGAAAATCTTCATAATCTTGAATTTGGCAGCCGTTTCTTAGATTCCTTATCAAAGGACAAACAACAAAAGAAAAATGATAAACTTCAAAAGTAAAACCCTGTGTGTACAGAGAGTAAAAAGGTAACCCACTAAAAAGAAACTGTCTGTAAAACAGATATGCATAATCTACCAAACGCTTCTAACGCTCACAATGATAAAACAGCCAATTCAAGAAACGGGCAGACAAACCTGAATAAACATTCTCCAAAGAAGAGATACAAACAGCCACTAAGCACATAAAAAGATGTTAACTACTAGTCAAACACAAAAATCCCAAGAAAATACTATTTCACACCTACTATGATGGCCACGTTCAAAATAAAGAAAGAAAGAAAAGAAAAAGTGTTAGAGAGGAAGTGAAAAAATTGGAACCCTTGTGTATTGCTGGTAAAAATAAAAAATGGTTCTGTGAAAAACATGTTGGAGATTTCTTAACAATTACACACAGCGACATCACATGATTCAGCAGTTCCCTTCCCTGGGATTAGCCCACAAGATCTGAAGGCAGGAACTCAACATATGTATGCAGTGCTCACAGCAGCAGTATTCACAAAAGCCAAGTAGTGGAAACAACCCAAATGTCCATCAACAGATGAACTGCCACACAGAATGTGATGCATTCCTTATTCAGCTTTACAAAAAAAGGAAGCGATGCTCATGCCACACATGTGCGGATCTGGAAACATTGCACAACATGAAGCAGGCCAGGCATAGAAGCACAGGACTGGCATGGAGAGCCACAGAATCAGACAGCAGAGGGGGCTCCCTGGGGAGGCAATCGGGAGTCAAGTGTGGGTGGGGATGGACTCTGGGGTGGGGAAGATGAAAGTCTTCGTAGATGGGTGGTGGTAATGGATGCACAATGCAGGAGTACTTTAAACTTTAAAATGGAAAAATTGTAATGTTTACATTATTTGTATTTTACAACAATTATAACAGGTGTGATGAACACAGACAGGCACACATGTTGGAAAACAGACTAGAAAGCAGTCAAGTATAAAAGTGAGTAAAGAATTGCTTTATTAACTGGTACAGGATAAACTTTAAGACCAAAAGAAAACACAAAAGAATGAATAACAGCATGTCTGGGTCTGTATTAAACACATGGGTTTTCTATAGCTGGCATCCCAGGGAGCAAGTGGTTTACTGCCTCTCTGGTCTGAGAACCCCACACCCACACTATCTGAACACCCCAAACAGCATGAAAGCTCCTGGTGGTGCAATTCTAAGCCCTGACCACACAGAGGACATGCTCCCAGCTTGGTCCCAAAGAGCAGCAAACCAGAGTCACAGACTCGACCTCCCAGCCCTGTGAGTTCAAGCAGGAGACACAAGGAACGAGTGAGACCACATCACTCATGAATGGGTCCCCATCAGCACCTGCTGTGGGAAAATTGTCACCTATGTGACTGTCTAACTGCCTTCACTGCACACGTGCCCAGGACCTCTGATATGCAGAGCCTCCAGGAAGCCGCAGGGCCCTTGGCTAGCCCAGGAGCCCAGCATTCCCACTGGAGGCAGAAGCAGAAGCAGCAGCACGCTAAGGCCAGGTGAGCATCCTCTCCTCCCCAAGGACCATATGCAGAGTCCATCCACACCCCACACACAGACCAAGCTGGCTGCTGCAGGACTCTGATGACCAGGCACAGCCGGAACAGGGCTGTCTATCTTCCACATAACACATCAAGTCAGCCCTACAGACAGCTCAGAGACCTCCTTTACACTGTATTCCTCACCACAGCCTAAATGCACAGGTGGACAACAAGCAGAAACAAAAAGACCCTGAAGTAAGATGCTCGGCCAATGAGCCAAGGACTTGGCGCCACTGGGTCACTCTACCTTGGGGGCTTTCTGTAGGCTGGGATACCCAAGGCATGGCCTGACTTAGCTCTCCAAAGCATACCCTGGGCCCCACTGTGCATCCCTTAGCATCTGCTGGCTGCTGTTTTCCAGAGGCTGACGTCCTGGGCACCCACTGGGCACACAAGGTCCTTTGAGACACCCTGAAAGTGCTAATTTTTGCATAATCTGCTAGTAGGAGGGGTCAGTCACCACAGCACTTGTTGATTACTAGGATTCCCAGGGAAACCTAAAGGCCCAGGTGCTAGGAGTCCTGGAGGAGCCATGAGAGGACATTTCACTGCACTTCAGCTGAGGACACTCACCAGTCACTGGAGGGCTAGCGAGTCTTTCAAGTGTTTCTGCCACTTCTCACGACAGCTGAAAACCACAAAGACACCCAGACCGAGGTGGGCCATGAGAGCAGGAGCAGGGTGAATAGAGCAAGGGGGCCTGAGGCCCACAGTGCAGGAGCAATGTCTTGTATGAGCCTCTGAGCACTTGGAACCCACCAGGAGGCCCCAAGGAGTGGACAGTGGGAGGCTCCCCAGTACTGACATATCACCATGCCAACCCCCTCCCCCAGGGCACCCAGGAAGGAGCGGTGTTCCCAGGGGGTAAAGCATCCTGTCAATGAGACTTGGAAGGGGGCAACAGGCATTACAGTAAGTCATACCTCTACCCACCAATCTCCCCAGCAAGCACAGTGCATGTGCCAGGCTCTGTTCCCTCTGAGAGAGGACTCTGTTGTGAACTGCAGTGATCCCTGGCCATCTCTATCTCCAGCTGCCCATCCTGAGGCTTCGAGGGCAGCCAGCCCTGGCTGGGTGTCAGGAGCCGTGGAGCTAGGCTTAGTGTTTATGTCTGATCCAGACAACTGGGGGTTTGTGATGATCTACTGACGCAAGAGCTTGCTGGTGCTGCATGCCAGAAATTAATCAGGGGAGGAGGAATTCTTTTTAAGAAACCACTTGGCGGCCACTGACCAGGCTGAGGCCTGGAACGTAAACTGAGCTCCCTCCTTCCACCAGGCACACAGGACTCCCAGGCAGCACTGTGGGCAGACTGGGCCCAGACCTGGACTGGGAACCTTGCCGCATCGCCTGGCCCTGCTGCAGCTTGCCATGCCACCTCACATTGGACCCCTGTGGTCTCTGGTCTGAGAACCCCACACTCCAGGGCCCACCAGCTGTGCATACCCCATGGGTGAGTCCCACTGTAGAAATGACAGGAAATCTCCAATATTTGTCATCTGCTAGTAAAATTCCTTTCTCAAGAACTGGGTTTTAAAGTTTATATCACTAACTATAAAAAAAGGAGAAAGCTGGAATGTAAAGTTTGACTCACATCTTCAAGCTGGTAGACACAGCTTCTGGAGCTGGTCCAGCACCCAGCAGGGTGGGACACCAGGCCCAGATTCCTCCTGTAGGCTTCTGTGTCCCTCCCCTCCCCTGCTACAGGGGCTGCCCCTGTATTGGTGCCCTTGCAGCAGCAGCAGCAGCAGCAGCAGCAGGTAGGATACTAGGTGAGACTGCAGGCCAGACCTTGGGCTCTCTGGGGAGGCGAGGTAGACATGTACACAAATACCCTCACTTGATTTGTTTTGAGAACTGAGGTTCAAGTTATTCTGAAATTTCAAACACTGAAGGACAGAGGTTATTTATATTTATAAAAAGGGCAAAAGCCTGACAAGGCTGACTAAACTGAAACTTGCCAGGCACTTGGGCCTGGCCCTGGCTAAGGACAATTCCAGATTCCTGGGACGAGGACATCAGCTAATGTCCCCGGGCAGGACAAGGCACTGGGCTACATGCCCACTTCCCTCAGGCCTCACTTGGCTGACCCTATAAGGTGAAGTCTCTCATGGTCCTCAATGCTCAGATCCAAGGCCCAGGAGTGGAGGTCAGGGCCACACAGTAGGGCCTAGGCCTACGCCAGACAGTAGATTTCAAGGCCACATGCAGGTTGCATGGCCAGGCAGCCTGCTGGAGACCCTGGAGGAGGCTGCCCACTGCCCTGTCCTAAAGCCTCCCTGCCAAAGGGAAGAGATGTCTCAGAGAAGCAGCCAGGAGGCCATGGTACACATTCCATGCCAAAAGGCCTGTACTTGGACCACAGGGGACACTAGTCAGCTGCCTGGCATCAGGACTGCAGGAGGGTGACGGCTCTGGTCTCATGACTGTTATCATCATCACCACCTCACCACTCCAAACAACGATTCTCCATCAACCAGAAAACAGACTGCCAAGAGCTCCAAAGTGTGGCAGATCCTTGTATGTGTTTGCCTATCTCTTTGGAGGAAGCCAATTTCTAAAACAAAATAACTGCTTCACTGTAACATGGAAGGCCTGCTCGCCAAACCGCTTCAGCTCCTGAGGTAGAAAAAAAAAAAAAAATGCTAGCTTCCTCAGCAGTCTCTCAGTCAATTTGTAAATGAAAGTACATTCGTTTTCAAATGTTTTAAAGGAGCAACTGTATTGGATGAAATACATGTTTAAATTTAATACAGCAAACACAGTATGAATAACCAGCCATTTACATGAAATGCATAGGTTGCTAAATAAAAATGTAAATTTTAATGTGGCAAAATAGTTTTCCCACTCAGCCTTTCTCCATCCCAAAAGAGCCACTAAAGCTAACTGATTTGCGCCGCAGCCCAAAGTAGAGAAATTCCTAGAACATCTATGTGCTGCTGCCTGTGGCTCACATCCAACCTTCCTGGCCTTGGCTGCTGCTAAACTCTGAGGATCATGAAATCACAGACCTAAGATTTAATATCCCACCTGGCTCAATAGAGGACAAAAACAAGAGGAGACCATGTCATGCTCCCCCAGTGCCCTGCCAGGCTGAACCTTCTGAAGCCAAAAGGTGTCCTAGCCCAATCACGGCAGCAGCAGCAGCAGGGAAGCAGCACCTTCAAGGTCTAGCTCAAGCTAAATCTTGAATGAATTCTTCATTCATACTGGGGGGAAATGGTAAAACCAAGGGCAGGAGGCGGGTGGGGGGACTGGCAAGCAGGAAGGGGCAGGGCAGTCCTGGCCGCTGCCTCCAGGTCGGGAGATTTCACACCATTTATAAGGTGCAACATAAATCACCTCATAAAATACCTGAATGAGAGGCTATAAGAACAGCTGAAGGCAACAGATACAAGACAGTCTACTTTAAAACAGGCCGGCAGCTCTTCCTGTACCATAAAGATCAATGCCTGCCTGTAAAGCCAGCCCAGGCTCAGCAGAATCCCCCGGAGTGCACCTGAAATAGGGTGGCCAGAGATGAGAAGAAACCGGTGGTCCAGTCCCATGAGACTCAAAAGAGACTCCTGTTCTGGCGGCTGAGCTCCACAACACTCAGAGCTGCAGCAAACTGGGCCATACCCGTGCCACAGCCCTCCTGCCAAGGCGGGCAGCAGCACAAAGACTGGGACAGGCTTCAGTGGGCTGAGGCTCTGGGGAGGGAGGTTGGTAGCTGTGGGGACAAAACACTGGGACAGAGAAGCAGCGGCCTGTTAAGCCAGGTGCTGACTCGCACACAGGAGCAGAGTATATGAGGTGTGGAGCAACCAGAACAGGAAGGGAGCCCTGGCCTGAAACGCAGGGTCAGGGCCTTGCCAATGCACCAGGCTCCCTGGAGACAGGACCTGAGAGAGCCACACACCAGGAGGAGACCAGCAAGGACCCAGCCAGCCTACACAAAAACTCAAACTTGACTTTAACCTAGGCAGAACACAGGGCAGAAAAGGCGGACATTTCACCATAATAAAAAGGTCCTTATTCCAACAAAAAAGCATAAAATGCTAAGTTTGCATGGGCTTAAAATAGCTTCAAAATATACAAAGGCAAAAACTGACAAGTCTAAAAAGGGGAACAAAACCAATCAACAATTAAGGCAGGCAATTTTAAAATGTCATTCTGAGTACAACTGAAAAGCAGACAGGAAACTGGTGAAGCTGTAAGATTACAGCAGGATTACAGGGCTGACCAAGCTGAAGCTCTAGGGCTGCCTTACTCTCCTCAGGGACACAGAGAGCACCTGCAAAGCCGCGCAAGCAACGATAAAGCAAACTCGAGCAAGAATCTCTTGTAGAAACTGAAATTATGTATGGTAATGCCAGTGACCATAGTGAAAGTAAATGAGAAAGCAAATACTAAAAAATACTAAAAAACAAAAGCAAATACTAGAAAACTCCTAAGTAGGGTTAAAATTTTACAATACATTTCTAAATAACCCATGGATCAAAGGAGGAAGTAGATAATATTCTAAATTGAATTATAAAGAAAATGACATCAACAAGCTTACACAGTCCAACTAAAGCTATGCACAGGTGAAAATTTATAGCCTTACTGTGTTTATTACAAAGGTGTGAAAAAATTAGGCAATACATATGTATCTTATTCAAGAAACACCAAATAATTCAATCTAAAGAAAAATAAACAATAATAAGAAGAACAGAACCTGATTTTTTAAATTGAGTATAGAGAATCGAGGATATCAAACATGGTTCTTTAAAAATATTTATAAGTAATAAATCCCTAGCAAGTACAATGAAGAAAAAGAATAAAAAATATTAGGAATGAAAAAGGGATGTCACTACAAATCCTATAGATATTACAAAAATAATGAGATGGTTTTACAAATCTTTATATCAATATACTTGAAAACTCAGTTGAAACAAACAAATAAACAAAAAAACCTCCAAGAAAAATTACATACACAAAAACTCACCAGAAAAGCTAAGTAGTGCTATAGCTATTGAGGGTCTAATTTACAAATACTCCCATAAAGAAAAATCCAAGGAGGTTTACTGGTGAATTCTTCCCAACATTTAGCAAATAGTTTCTTATACCAACTCTTCAAAGCACTTGAACAGAGTAAATAAACTATGGCCCACAGGCCAAATATGGACTGTGGCCTGACTTTGTCCAGCTGCAAAGTAAAACATAGTTTTACTGTTTTTTTCTTTTCTAGGACAACTACCTAAGATACAGAATGTAAAGGAAGAAATGGTTTATTTTGACTCATGTTTCAGAAGGATCAGTCCATGGTCTGCTCACTCCAATTGGGAAAGGTCATAGGAGAGGAAAAGTTGTTCATCTCTTGCTAGCTGGAAAGCAGAGAATAGAGGAAGAGAACAAGAAGATGGGGCCAGGAACCAGATATACGCCCCCACCATGATCCACTTCCTCCAATTAGGCCCTACCACCTAATAGCCCATTCAGCTATGAACTCATGGATGCGTTAACCCATTCACCAGCTTAGTGCCTTCACCAACCAATCATCTCTTCAGGAAGTTTACAATCAGGGTTAATGGATGCAACTGTTAAGTGGGAAGTAGAGAGAAGAAAGCAGAAGAGGAGAAGGTAAAGAACAAGGGGAAAAATGAGAACAAGTGAAGGGAACGAGGAAGTTTCTTTGAATGGGTATTGCTTTCACACCACTGTGACACCAAAAAATCCTAAGTAAAATAATTTTCAGGTTGGGGACCAGATCAGTATACTATAATCACTATTACAGACATGCACAGTCAAGACTAAATCAAGAAAATTCATCACATTAATCAAATAAAGGGGAATAAATCTATGATTAACAGATGCAGAAAAGCCCAATATATAAGCTAAACCAAATGTGCCATTTCTGTACAATGAAATAGAGTAAATATCTACAATTTCATAAACCTTGTATTTTAGCTCCTACTCATGAGGAAAACTCTTACCAAATTAAGAACAAATAAGAACATCATTAATCTGGTAGACTATTTACATAAAATGTGTAATTGATTTCATATACAATGATGGAAAATTTTTCTTGCTATTTCAATGAAACCCAATGTCCACAATGAGTGTTTTTCAGCTTCTGAGTAAAGGTCAAGCTAGAGTGGCAAAGAAAGACAGGAAAAGTTAAAAAGAAATAAAACATTCACTATCCACTGATAGACACATTTAAATTTTAAACAAAAGAATCCACAGATAAATTAGTATTCAGTGGGATATGGGTACTTCTAGTTATTGGTTCCAGGAAGCAAAACCAAAACTGAGTACAAACTACAAGGGGTAAGTGACATCATGACACCAACAAGGTTGAGTTTGCATGTTTAGTACGAAACAAGGACAAGGACAAAATTTTCACACCAAAATGTGTTGGTTTCAACAACTTTTAAATCAGTCAAGTACCAGGGTATTACTATGATAACAAGCAAACTGTGCAAAGTGTCTAGAGACAAGATGACTTAAAATTAACAGTGCTTTAAATATCATAACAAGCACAAAATGAGATTTAAAAAATAAAAACACCAAACACACACACACACACACACACACACACACACACACACACACACTCCCACACAAACATTCCTAAACATAAATCTAATAAAGGAAATAAAACAACTGTACAATGAAAACTACAAAATGGACTGAAAGAAATTAAAGATGATCCAAATAAATAGCATATACATCACACTCTGATTGGAAAACTCAAAATGAATTTATGTTGAATGCAAATCAGCATAATCTCAATAAAGAGTACAAGAGATAGTCTGTTCAAGTTGTAAAACTGATTTTAAAATTCACATGAAAGAGCCAGGGACATAGCTCAGTGACATACGTGCCTGCCTGGCAAGCACAAGGTCCTGAGTTTGATTCCCAATACCAAAAATAAAATTCACATGGACACACAATGGGATAAAAACTAAAACAAAGGTTACAACCTTTTTAACATTTACAAAGGTTAAAAAAAAAAGTGGAAAAGCCATTATGACTAATTATACAGGTATGGTTAGTTAGGATGGTGCTCTGTGGGCACACAGATAGGCAAGTAGACCAAATAGCAACAAAAAGTCCAGAAACAGGCCCACATATATAGATATCCAACTGGCAATGTTCAGTATAAAAGAAAGCATAAGTCTTTTAACTAAACATTGTAGGGCTAACAGTACAACCAAAGAGGAAAGTATCCAGTTCCTACCTCACAACACACACAGTGGAACCTTGGTTTACAAACTTAATTTGTTTTGCACTGATGTGTTTGTGTTTATGTGGGGAAGATGGTCATGGTCATGTTTGTTATCCAATGTGGAATTTGGGAATGGAAGCAAAATTTTGCCAAATGTTTGTTTTCGAACTGAATTGTTTGCAAGCACAAACATTCATAAATCAAGGTACTACTGGATATACTCATATATAAATAATATACATATACATGTATTCACATGGACCATATACCTATTTGTGAGTAGTAAAATGATGAAACATCTCAAAAATAATGCAGACTATCTTAGGGCCTTTAAGTAGGTACAAAAAAAAAAAAAACAGCTAAAGAATTGGACCAAGTTAAAATTAAAAAGAAACTATTCATCAATTAAAAACCCAGTATAAAAGAAAAAAAGCAACACACACACTGAGAGCAAATAGCAACAGAAACAACCAAGAAGAAGACATATGTCCACTCTACATAAATAGCTCCTAAAATATCAGTAAGAAAAATAAAGACACATCGATTTCTTGAAGGGGCAGAATAGACACTTCACCTCCAACGAAGACATCTGGATGCACAATTCACACATGAAGAGATGCTCAACATCTTTAGAAATCTTCGAAATACAAATTAAACCAGTTAAGATGAAAAAGAAAGATACTATTGAATATGGTGAAGATGGAACTCTCGTACACAGTGGTTCAGAGCTGAACTGATGTCATCAACTCAGAAAACTGCTTAGCACAGGTAAACCTTATTAAAGGAAATGCACACTGAGGAAGATCAATTGACATCGCAAGAATTATAGTAGCACTGCACAGAATGATCCCAAGCCAGAAATTACCTAAATGCCAGCAACGATCTAATGATGTGTAACAGGTTCACACCACGAAATATTATACGCCCATGGAAATGAACAGCCCACTACTGTAAGCCACAGTGTTGGTAAACCCCACAAACATAACTGCTGAAAGAAGACAGACAAAAAAGAGTAAACAGCACATGACTTCATTTATACCAATTGCAAAACCTGGGAAGCTAAAGTAGTAAAGCTAGAAAGGTGGTTCCCAGGGGCAGAGGAGTGGGGTGGGGAAGGCAGCAGGGACTCTGGGGCCGGAACATTACATTCTGGTGCTGGGATGCTTTCTTAGGTAAGAGCTCATAGTGCCACATTTCCCATCTGTGCACTTGTCTGGGTGCTATGACAGTTTAACCAAATCTTGCCCCCCTGCAATGGGAATCTTTGGGGATACCACATTTGCAAGAGCACCATAGAAAGATGGAAAATGACCTCACCTCCACTGCTGGTGACTCACCAGACCAGTGACCTCACAGCCACATGCAACCACAAAAAGGTCCTAATTAAAAAAAAAAAAAAATTAAAAGCTAGATGCTGGAATGCCTACAGCAGATGACTACAAAGAAATAGTGAGCAAGACAGAACAGTCGCACCTTACTTCATTTTAAGAAGTACTCCCATTTTATGAAGAAACTGCTAAAAACCTAGTACTTAACACATAGAGTTCCCACACATCCTGACCATGGAAGCTGTAGTTTCCAGTGCTGACATGTCACATCACTAGAACACGCCATCACAGCTGTGGGGCCAGCACTGACACATCACTGTCAGCTGAAATCGAGAGCTTCTCCCCCCAGGATCCCCATGGAATGGGCGAATGTCACCCTCCTTAGCTGTCTCTGGCTGTAACAGTCTCTTAGCCTTGCCTTGTTTTGATGGCCTTGGCCTATGGAGGACTAGGCAGGTGTGCTGTAGGATGCATCCCTACCGGAACTGGTGGTCCAACTGGGAGAAGACCACAGGGTATTGTTCTCATCACACAAATTTACTGTAAACTCAAGGCCTAGAATTAACACACCTCTCTCCACAGGGAACAGCTGCTTGTCAAGTAAGTAGCCCAGAGGGAGCAGCATAAACAGCAATTCTCTGGAGACACGATGTCAGGTACATGTGGGCTCGGCTATCCTCACAGGCACAGCAAACACTCCCACTCTGGGAAGGCGGAGGGGTGTCAGCTGAGCAGGAGGCGCACTGAACCGCGTCCCTGCCTGAGCCCCATGTCACTGTCTCACTGACAGAAGCACCATTCCCAGAAAACCCCACCAAAGCCCACTACCTCTGCACACTTTCTCTTTTGAACAGGAAGAAAACAGGACTCACGAGAGTATACAAAATGGGGTCCAAGTCCGGCAAGGAAGGAAATCAAACACTTCCATCTTAATTATACACTGTAGTGATTAGCAGCCATGTCAAATGGCCACTGTTGGGCTTGATATTTTGTGGCTCTTCCTCTGAGCTCCCAACTCGCTTCCAAGAATGAGGACAAATTAATAGCACATTGACAAATCCAACTAAAGCCAACTTCTGCTCCCAAACACAGGGCAGCAGAGGAGACAGGATGCACCCAGCACAGCCCTAGGCTGTGCATGCACAGTGAGCTTTCCAGGAACAGAAGCGCAACAGGGCAACCAGCTTCTGCTGGGGTCCACAGGCCAGGTCCATGGAATAAACAGGCAGCCTGGGCCCAGGCCAGGCTCAGGGGCAAGCTACACGTAACATAAGCAAAGAATGCCAGCTTGTTCGTGGATACTATCACATCTTGAGGCAGAGGCAGAAAAAGCACCGCTAGCCCAGAATCCCCAGGAAGGCCAGCTGTGCAGACAGCAGTGGACCCTCCCTGCTGGCATGGTGCTGAGGCTGCTCACAAGAAGTGAGGAGGCCCAGGAAGAGCACAGGTAAAAACTCAGCTCTGGGCTAGCTTGGACCATGCCACCAATTGGAGCAGCCATATCACCATGCTGGGACACACTGCTTCTGAGACCTCCAGGGGCACTGCGCTTGCAGCCAAAGCTGTCCTGCACCCAGATGTTGCAAATGTCCTTCCTGTTGCCTCCCTCACCCTCTACACAGCCCAGCAGCAGCAGGAGGGCCTCTGCCGTAGCCCCCACCCAGGACACCAGCTTGTCATAGCCTCCACACCCCTTCCATTCAATCAGGACCCCAAAATCCCTGCAACATAGGCCTTCCCCTATCTGTGAGGCAGTTCAAGGGCCAGGGTGATTCTCACAGGGCAACACCCATCCCATGCAAACAAGTATCTGTTTACCAAATACACAACATACATGGGTAGTACGCTAAGTTCTGCTATTCCTGTTGAGTTTTTAAACTCCCAAAGCAGCACTGAAGTTCAAAATGTATACATTTACAAACATAAGATACAAGACAAGTGGTACTTTTCTAGGGTGGTTCCCTAAATCTGCTGCAGTGGCAGAGGCCACAGCATTCAGTGAGATTCTGAACTTGATCAAGCCAGAAATTCCCTAATTATCCAGAGGCAAAAATGTGACTCAGGAACATTTCAGAATCTGCCTGGGGATGATTCTGGAGCAGGTGCCTGGGAGGGCACAGCCCCAGGCCTTAAGTTCTTTCCCAGGGTGAGTTTAGGGTCAGTTTCCCAGTGCAGAGATTGGTTTCCAGCCAGCATGTACATGTGAAATTGAATTGACAGGCATCCAAATAAACTATGGAAGGCACAGGCTTCCTGTATTAACAATAACTTATGAAATCTATGTAGTTTATATTAAACCAGAAAATATGGACCCTGACTTTGTGGAAAACAACAGTGAAGATGTTACCTTGACAAGTAGTTTTAGTTAGCGTCTCAAAATGAATACATTCACTCAAAATAAATACATCCACTCCCGTCCAGGTGAGACTGCGGCCCAGCCCCCCCTGTCCAGGAGCACCGGGGCTGTGCTTCCCCGCTGCTTGGTGAAGGATAACACAGATCACCCACCTGCCAGGCTGCCAGACTCTATCAGCTGCACAAACAGATGCTGTTTTGCCTGAAGGCAAAAGTCAAAGCAGCTCTGTCCCACCAGGATGCCCCCAGCACGCCAGACCCAGAGCTGCTGGCTGCCTGCCTGGTTCTGCTGTTCCCTCCTACTCCCTCATTCCAGGGTGCTTCCAGCTCTTCTGAGAACCTCAGCAGTGTGCAGCCAGTTGCAGAGAGCCTGACCTGGGCTATTTACTCCAGGTACAGACACAGCCCCGCCCCAGCCTTCCTACACCACTATGGGAAATGATTTACAAAATGCTACTGATAAATGGAGAAAACAGAAGAGATCCAAGTCACAGGAATACATAAAAGACCACGGACAGATTGTTTCCAGGGGCCAGAGAGGCTCCAAGTGAGGTGGCCCCGAAGACTCCCATCCAAATCCCCTTGGGCACCTCCTGAAGGCTGGCTGTTTGGAACATGAGAATCACAGTGGGGTCTTGGCGCACCAGGGCAACCTCCCCCAGTGCTGGTGCTCAGGCATGTGATGCTATACTCAGAACATATCCACTTTCCTAGACTGAGGCAGGCGTATTCTGCAAAAATGGAGGGCTTCCACAAGGAGAGCCCATTAGGAGCTGTCTGTGTCTTGCTGGCCCTCCTGCACACATTTCCAGTCCAAGGCGAGCCTAGCTGGAGTCCTAGGCCACACCATGGCAGAGGAAAGCACTAGATGGAACTCTCCTCTGCAGTCACACCCATCCGGTCACCTAGCAATCTGTGCTCATTATCATTTAATGGTAACTGTCAACAACCACTGTGCATCACAGGGAGACTCTGACCCATCGCCACCTGTACACAGTACCAGGTACTCACAGAGTGAAGCTCTGCATCCACTGCTGAAACTTCCCAATGGAAACTCAGCTCCCCCAGCTCCTTCTCAGATTTTCTAAAAACACATTTTAATAAAAAACAATCCTCCATGCTCCCCCTCGCTATGCCCTCAATGAGTCCAGGAAGCCAGAGCACATGACCAGCTGGGAGCCACCCGTGTACCTGCATGGCCTGTGGGGCGCTGGGGCAGGTCTGCACTGTGCCAGTCCAGCATAGGGACTCAGACCCCAAGAACGAGTCAGCGCTGACAGACTGCCTCTGGGCCAAGGGGACAGCACTGAGCATCGAGAGCTCTGCAGAGCCACCAGACACAGAGGCAGGGGCTTCTCCAGATAGCCTTGCTGACTCTGTTGCGGCAACAGGAAGCCCTGATGCACTGAGCACAGACCCCATGGTTTTCTCTGAGCTTCAGCAGAAGTTCACAAGTCCTCCTGAGTCAACGAGCCACCAAGAATAAAGTCCAATTCCCACAAAGGACTTCTCAGGAAAACTCAAAAGAGGAACAGCCTTGCCTGAGAGTGCAAACTAATTAAAACAGAGCCTGAAGCTCTTAGGCTCTAGCACCGCTGCTGTTCCATATCCACTGTGACCTATGAACAAGTAGAGTATAGGAAGTGATTAAGTTGTGAGATCCCTGCTGTCATTGGGCCAGGCCCAGAGTGGCACACTCTACCCCCAAGAGGGGCAAGTGCCCTAGTAAGGAGTCCTGCTGCCCCTCTAAGAAGGCATCAAAGGACCAGAGAGCAGACTTCACCAGACTGTGGGCTGCTACCGCCTTGATCTTGTACTTCCTATGAGCAACACAGTTCTGTGACTTATAAGTTATCTAAGACAGCTTATGATACTAGCAGAGCAGACTGAGGCAGCAGAAAAACAACCAGAACATAAACAGCGGTCTTCTAAGAGTAGCTTGCGTTTGAAGTTTAAAAAGAAAACTGCCACTCATCACAGCTTTGTGAAGGGCCCCATGAGGGCTGGACAACAGCAAATCCCAGGATCCCAGGGCACAAAGAGTGAGACAGCCAAGGTGGACCTTCTGAGAATGCAGCTGAGTGCCATAGTCCCTAGTCCATGACCACCAAACAGTGAGCATCAAGACACTTAAACCAACTCCATGTCATTTTCACAAAAGTCATTTCACATAGAAAAAAAATAAATTTGTTACCTATGTATTTCATTTAAAACACATACCCAAAAGTCACTTCTATATAAGTTTTCCACCCTCTTCCCAAGTACAAAGCAGCAGTAGTAAGAGTTAGAAAATGGCTGTACGATTAAACACTTTTCATGGTCAAATCCCAAAAGTTCTACATGATGCCCAGGCCTGCAATCTCTAAGCCTAAGTCAGGAGGAAAATGGCATTTGGATAAAAACAGGGACAGCACACAGGGCAGAGGCAGAGGACAGCACGATGACTGAGCCTGAGTCCAGCAGGCACAAAGCCAAGACATACCACTATGCCCACGTCTGACCAGTGTCCTGGGGAGTGCCGTGGCTGCCTAAGGACAGGGGGACAAGGAGACTCTCAAGCTGTGCTCCTCTGCCACTTCACCAGGGATGGCTGCCTGCCGGCCACCTTTACCTTGTCATGGCTGCAGGTCTCCTCCGGCTAGGGCGGAAGGTAGGAAAAGGCCACACTGCAAACCGCCCCCCCCCCCAACCCTGGCATCCCACTACCCAGCAGGCCTCCTCCAAGGCCTATGACCCCAGCATCTCTCTGAGTAAGTAGCTAAAAACACCCAATTCAAAAACACAAAGCCAGAGCCTGAGTGTAAGAAAGTTATATGTTTTATTTGGTTTTCTGGCCTAAATTGTTTCAGTTTTTCTAAGTGTTCATTTCTTAACATGTTCTCATGAAATATTCAAACAGAAGGCTGCTTAGTAAAAGTCAAAAGAAAAATTTCAACTAAAATCTTCGAAATGGGGAGGGGGATGTAACTCAGTGGCACAGTGCCTGCATGGTAGGTACAAGGTCGTGAGTTCAAGCCCGAAAGAAAGAGAGACAGACAGACAGACAGAGAAAGAGGCAGAGAGAGACGGAGAAGAAAAAAAAAAAAAGAGAGAGAAAATCTTCAAATTAAGTTGGTACGCCAGGCACCCAGTCAACTCCTTTGACCCAGCTGTCTAAACACTGGCACCAAGAGCTCAGGGGCAGTCCACAAAACTACACTTATCTCAGCACAGTGGTGCAAAGGCCCAATACTCCAGGACAGCCAGACCTAGGCTGGTTGAGACCTGAGGTACGTGGCAGGATGTGGCATAGGAAGGGGAGCAGGGGAACTGGTGGCCAGGGTCCTTTCCCACAGTACTGTAAAGTGGAGGACTCTAACAGAGGGGTGGCAGGGTCACAGCCACACATCTGCAGCATCCCTGCTTGCTTCACAATGTGTGTCTCCCACACCCAACCCCCTCCCACCAAGCCACACCCTGCGGCCCCTGGGCTAGGCCCCAAGTGGCAAGCTCTGACCCCTGTTCTTCACCCAAGGCCGTCGTGTTCTTGAGTGGTTTGGTCTCTCTTTGGGTGTTTCTGTGCCCTGCCATCTCCTCCCACAGTAGGAACCACTCCGTCCCAAGGAGTGGCTCGCTGCCTGTATGCCCAGTTTTGTACTCTGTGCAAGCAGGGAGGATGAGTTCTGCCTGGGCCCAATGCATAGTGCACTGCCCACAGAGAGGCACACTTCCTCCGAAGCAGGTACCTCGGCTGGTGCCAGGCCAGCCTCCAGGTGCCGTCCAGCCCCAGCCTGAGCCCCTGACGGCAAGAAACTGGTTCCCTCACCCACGCGATGAGTGACGGTGCTCCAGCTCACTTCACAGGTTATCGTGCTGCACAATGCAGTAACTGGAAAGCACAATTCAGAATGAACTTGCTATTCATTTTGGTCTCTTAAAAGCACAGCAGGGTTGACTTGGAGTAAGCAAGTAATCGATGTTGATTTATTATTACTGTGAGTTTTTAACATCACGGTTAAATAGAGGTGGCTCCCAGGCTGGAGTGGCTCCCAGCCTCACACAGCCTGGTGTCTGGAGGCGGCGGTGCATCCACACACCTGTCCACGTACGACCTCCCCACCACCGGGTGCCGCAATTACAGCCTTTCTGTTCCACTGCCAAGCTGAGCTCAATGGTTTCTAATGATGCTCATACCAGGTTTTCTGTGTCAAATACATACCGGGAGTTCATTCTTAAATTTCAATATCATTAATCATCCAACATTCAGCATCTCAGAACTCAAAAATTTGCATTTTGACAATGGGAGCTTTGAAAAAAGGACACAAATGCAAATGTTCTACAAACTATAAGAATTTTCAGAGAATTGCCAAAACAAACCATCAATGCTCCATTGACAGTGAATTTTCTGAGCTCTTCAGAGGGAATGAGTATTCGTGATTTTTAAAAGACAAAACACAATTTGAGGATTGAAAAAAAAAAAAAAGAAGTAGGTTGAAAAATGAGTCCTTATGTCTACATGATTTCCAGAACAAACCTTGGCTGATTAAAATCCCAGATAATGACGGCACAGAGAAGCTGGGGCAGTCGCAAACTGAGCCAGAGCTGCAGACTCTGCCATGCAGTACCAGGAGAGATGCAAAGATTTGCGCTTGGGTGACAGGAAGCCCTAGGAATGGCTAGAGCCTTCCCTGCAGGAAGCAGAGGATCTCAGTGCCCACTCACCTGGGATCCGCCACCACCAGGAGCATTGTTGTCATGGCTCAGATCTAAAATGTCCTGCCAGAGGCTTAGCCGTTCAGAGGCAGGGCTTTGGCAGGTGACTGGATCATGGGCCTCTACCTTCCATGGTGGATTCGTCTATTGATTTGATCGTGATCTGATGGCATTATTGGGAAGTGATGGAAACTTTGGAGATGGTGGGTCACAGGGTTATGTGTCACTCAGAGACGTATCCTGTCCTCAGCTCCTTCCTTGAGGGGAGAGGGATCTCTCTCCCTTATCCCTCTTTCTCTCTCCCTCTCTGATGTCTGCCTCTCCACAAGATTACAGCAAGGGAGTAGGCCAATCTGGAGCCTCTGAAAACTGTGAGCAGAAGTAGATGCTGCCTCCTGTAAACTTTTCCTCAGGAACTGTCACAGCAGGAACAGCCAACACAGTCTTCTTGTCCCTCTCACAGAGCATGAAAGAAGCGATCTGCTACCTGCATCCTAAGCTGGCTCATCAACTTCCAGCCTCCTCTGTGCCTCCCTGGATGGTCACGAACCAAGTCCTCCACAGCTATAGCTAGTCACACTCCTGTTTTCTCCACTCAGGCCCTAACCGTGCAGAGGTCTTGGGCTGCTGCCAATTGGCTGCATGGCCACCTGCATGAGGCTGCTCAGGGCCTGGCCTCACCCACAGCCACTTGGCTCTACAGTTATCTCTGCTGCCCAGGCAAAACTCTGTTCTGTGATTCGCCTGTCACCAGCAGCTCAGAATCACTGTCCATGTTAATCACAGGCCCACAAAATTCATCTACTCCCCTTAAGAACTACAGTACTCCTGAAACATTCAACTGTGGCAGAGACCATTTAAATGCGTAAGAACATTCCTGTATAATTTCTGTATTCACACACAACAACCTTGGTGGACAGAGACCACAGATTTAAGATGAAATGAAGGAAGAACAGAGCAGGAAGACTGAAGGAGCCCAAAGCCACCGGCTCAGCCCCACCAAAGGGCAGGCGACACGAAGGAAAAACCTTGACAGTGCTTGGCAAAAGCCCAACAACCCTGGACCCATGATCACCCAGTTATTGCCCCAGCTGCCTTCACAGGTATGAGAGATTTCATCCCAACAGAGCAGCAGGACTCCAAAGGGTGGCTTAAATCAAAGCACTACATGGGCATTTCTCAAGATGGTGACTTTGTCTTTAAATGCTACTCAGCCCTCTCGCCAAGATCCCGGAAGAGATAGGATACCTGCACGACTCCCTGCTGGCCCTGCTCAACCTGTTTCCCTGTTTCCATCTATCAAGGGCATCATCTGGGTAGCCAGGGACGTGTCCCAGCAATCTACCTGGGCTCCGTGAGCTCAGCACGTTTCGCAGAGAGACTCCTGGGCAAGTGTACTCTGCAAGGAAGGGGAGTACACTGGAGGAAAGAAGCAATGTCAGGGGGCAGCTGAGTGCAATGTCTGGCCTTCCTGGTCGTCAGTCAAGGCACTAATACCTGGTTAATCCCAAGGAAGAAGGAAGAGAATCAGTTACTGGAGGGAAGCAAAGGAAAGGACAGGAAACAAGGAGTGGCTGCTGGCGCTGCTACAGTTGCAGGCCACATGAGCGTCTGTCCCTGCTCCCTCATTCTATGCCAGGAGCTCCCCTGGCCGGGCTCTGTGCCCTGTGAACTCATCCTGGCCTGTCTCCACACATCCCAACAGGGAAGGCTCTGCAGCACAGGGTCAGGCCAGAAGCACATTTCAGAGTCTCTTTCTAAAGAAGACTTCTCCAAGCTAAACCAACCCAGGCCCCTTCCCAGGGCTCCTCGCAGCATTAGAAACAGTTATTTAGAGCAATAAATCCCAACAGTTAAGCAGCTTTTACGTCAGAGAGCAAGGCCTGGCTCTGGCGAAGTTCAGAAAGAACAGCAATAAAATCATAACGTATACCCCACCCAGCAGCAGAGGGAGTTTAAAGGAAAACAGGGAGACACGAGTTACACATCAAACAAAATGCCATTTTATCACCAGGGCAGGCAGAGCCAAATCGCACCATCAACCTGAGTGAGGAAACTCAATGGTGCTGGACCCCACTGGGGTCTGGGGTCCACCAACACTGCACCAAACCACAGCAGAGCAGGGCGAGCAGGTAGTACCCACGCCAGGTGGGTGGGCAGATGGGCACGGGCAAGCCAGGGAAGCCAGGGTGAGGGTGGGAGCCACCCAGCAGAGGTGGCACTGGAGATCCTAGACAAGAGGACAGGCACTATAAGGCAGCAACTGAACATGCTGAGTCTACAGAGAGGCCCCAAGTTCGATCCTCAGCACCAAAATACAGAGAGAGAGAGAGAGAGAGAGAGAGAGAGAGCAAATTGAGTAATCGGGTAGTAATTATTATTCTTCCTCCCTAAAAGTCATTAAAAGACAAAATATGAATAAAACTGTGGCAAGATTTATAGCAACACTTGACAGTGGGTGAACAAGTGCATCAGCTGATGAGAAATTTGGAGAATTTCCTGGAAACCACGAACCCGAGGGGATCCCGGAGCAGGCAGACAGTCACTAGTGAGGCCCCTCAGCAGCAGGGCGAAGGAGGGGCCCAGGCCAGGCCCAGCTGACTGCCCCAGTCATGTGCCAGGAAGGAGCTGCAGGGTAGCCAGTACTCAGGGGCAGGGCGTGGCGTCTGGCCAGGAGACCCTGGAGGAGAGCTGCACACTAGGGAAAAGTGGAAACACTCAGCAAACGGCAGCCCCTACGCAAACAACCCAGCTATGGACAGAAAGGAAGGGGCTCTGGCCAAGAGGTGGCCTTGCTCTGGCTGCACCTTTGCCAGCCCAGAGGTCAGAGGTGGAGGGCGGGCAAGCAACAGCGACACATGCACAGCTTGACAGGAAGAGCAGAGCTGCCCAGACCAGCTGGGATAGAACTAAACATCAGTGAATTAAGTTCCCCATGAAAAAGGCAAAGACTGGAGAAGTCAAAATCCAGCCATCTATGTTTACACAGATCAGTCTTAAGGCAGGCAATCGGGAAACGTCAGACCTACGTGGGTGAGGAAATATCTGTTAAAGGAAAAGACTGGGACAGACATACTCTCATGAAACAAAATTAACTTCTGGCAAATAAACATTAAATCAAGAGAAAGACACTGTAATCTAAGAAGAGACCTGGTCTACCAAAAGAACAGTCAATAATTTTTAAGCACTGGAAAAAGAAAAAAAAAAAACACACTGAAATATATACAGCAAAAAATAAAAATAAAAGGTTAATATGAGAAAGAATATTAAAAAGTAGACTCACAATAGAAAAATTTACTTTTCCCAGAATTGAGCAGACAAAAAGAATAAAGTTACATTGATTTAAATAAGTCAATCAAGCTAATATATATTAATAACATACAAAACTTACAGACAATTCCTACATAAAAATGTACAACTTATAAGTGAGAATATTTTAAATATAGTTTTTATAAGTACATATGGATTTCTTCAGACCAAAAAGTAAGAGCATACTTTTCTTCAAATGGCTGGTGGCAGGTACAAGATCTGATTATGTCTACACCATTCATGCAAAAGTATGCACCCACCATTTTAAGCAATTAGGTGAACACAGTAATTTCCCCAGCACCCTAACAAAAATAAACTAGATGCAATCTATCCAATGCTAGTGTGGAAAAAATGGAAGCATGGCTCCTTGGGAGCTATGATTAAGAAGGTCAGCCTCTGGAGCAGTTTTACAGTATACCTAAGGATGCCAGATACACCGCTAGCTGATCTAGCTTCTGCTTCCTGGAATTTGTTCAGTGGAGACACTTAAAGAAATGTACAAAATATATGTATAACAATTGATGCCAATTTGGAACTGTTATGAATAACCCTGCAACCACAAAAATATCCATTTACCGGCTACCAAAAAGAATGTTAGATTCATACACATCAAAGATGTCATCAAAGATGTTCATAATATATTATGAAAGAAAAAAGCAGGACCCAGATCCCTAGGTACAGAATGCATACTGCTGAAGTGTGTACCTGCTAACACCTCATGTTTACACGCCTCTACTTCCACAGCACCAGCTGGCAGCAGAGGCAGAGCTGCACACCAGTCAATCCTACAGTACACGCTTGAATCCACAGAGTTTAACATTTTTGTGCAATGATCATAAACCATTTTACATCAATCAATACACAGACAATCTAAATCAATAAAGTCTCATGGCTAAATAAAGCCTGGAACCCTGCCCTCTGGAGCTTTCAGATAAGGCCAATCACACCCTCATCTAAGGGTGTGTGACATTCTGGGCAATCCCAGAAGGAGAGGCCTAGGCACTGACCCACTCCACAGAACCAGGCCCAGAGGGAAGGCTGACAAGCTCCAGTGTAGGCAGCACAGGACCTGGCACCTGACCAGGCCTGTACCCCATGTGGATGAGAAAAGGTACCGACATCAAGATGCCCCACACACTACAGTATGCTGGAAGGGGCCAGAGGCTGGGCAGCCGTGCCAGTGGTCCCACAGGAGGCTCATGCCTGCCAACAGGCAGGTTCATTGCAGTGTAGAGTTAGGAGGCATGAAACACCACACACATAAGCCCTGCACACTTGAAAATGAGGCCCAGACACAAATGGCTTCCAGTCCCACTCCACCATTTCCAGTAACACAACCCTGGACAAGGTTCTTGTACCCCACAGTTTGGAAACCATGTAAACACTTGTCAAATAACTCACTGCAACACCCAGACAAACAGAGTAGAACCCTGATAGTGACTTTGGCCACTGCCCGTTGGTACATATGGTCTTTTTCCATCCTCTCTGCCCAGGGCCCTTCACAGAGCACCCCCTAGCCTAAAAACAAACAGCTGGATAAGAGTAATTGTCCAAATCACAAGTGAGGCCAACCTTCCAACAGCACCTCACTCCAGAGCAATTCCATTCTCCTGGCATCAAGGAAATTGCCACATAAGCATGCAACTCAAACCCAAGACTAATCCAGTCCCTACAGGGTCTTCACCGGCTCCTCTCTCACTGAAGACTAAACAAGCTACCTGCACTTCACGCTGTCAGAAACCAGCAGTGGCTGTTATCAAGAAAAACAAAGATCTGGAAAGCAGGCATCAGGTTGCAGGGATGGCAATTTGCTTTTTGTCAGGACAGTGCACTATTTGCAATGGGAAGGACTCAGGCCTTACCTGGATGGCTTTGGGAGCTCATTGCTAGCAGTGTCGAAGCCTTTAGTCAATTGAAAATGGCTCAAAAGTTCCACGTAAACAGTAGCTCCAAAGAGCTGCAAACTTCCACCAACACATACACGTAAAGAAATGAGGGTCAGATCACAGGCGTAAGCTCTGGCGTTCCGCAGCTGATGCCTTGTACAGCAAGTAATCCACAGGGAGAGCAGAGGTCTTCGTCTGGCCTTGCAGCAGTGAACCTGTACAGTTAGAGAAAGAAGAGAGCTTCAGTGAGGGCAGAATGGACTCATGCAGAGCAACCTCTAACTAAGGAAGCAGAGATGCAGTCTTCAGCCTGTTTTTACCAAGGATTGGTAAAACAATTCACACTAAACCATTTCCAGTTGAGATTTTTGTTGGCAAATCACATGCATGGGCAAGGATCACCAAACAGCATGGTTCCCAATCCTAGCAAGGACGTCATGGAATGGGTGTTTGGGTAGGGCTGTCCCACACACCCTAAAATACCTTCTAGCATCTGCAACCTCTACCTACCCAATGCCAGTAGCACCAGCACCACCAGCACCACCACCCCATTATGACAACCAAAAATATCTCCAGAGAGCCAATATCATCTAATATCATCTTATAACCAACATCATCACAGGATGAAACTCTCTGAAACCATCCTTACCCATTCCCCAAAGCTTTCTCATCATCAGGCTCTTGGAAGGAAGCAGCACCCTATCGATACCCCAACTGATAAGAAAGCGATATTGTCTTACAAAATAAATATAAAAGAAAATATTTTATTTCAGGGGTACCAGGAATCAAATTGAGGACCTTGCGCTTGCCAGGCAGGTGTTGTGCCACTGAGCTATATCTCCAGTCTAAGGAAAACATTTTAAAAGAAAAGTCACTCAGCTGCTCTCATCACACACATTTTCATTTTGATATGCACCCATCCACCTGTACCCACAGACATCTACATCCATGCAGCTGGTTCACAAAACCAGACCTAATTCAGTTGTCTCCATTTCATAGAGCATTTTAAATCACTTCCCTTTTTTCCATCTTAGTATCTACCTTTGCTGGGGGGTTATTTCTCATTTTCTGATGATAAAAGAATGCATGGCCCTCCAGAAGAGCAATTAATAGGTGACCAGAGGCAGGCACTTGAGAACGCCCTGACAGCTCCTGCAGCCATGTCTGCCTCCAGCATAGGAACTGCCAAGAATGCTGGCCACACAGGGCCTGGCTTTCCAGCCAGCATCTCCCCCAAGCACTGTCAGTGCCTGGTAAACAAGCTGGGGAGGTCTGACAAACAGCAGGCCTACAGATTGTCCCCCAAAAGCTGACTCTTCCAAAGAACAGAGTCACTGCAAAGATCAGCCCAAAAGACAAACCCAGGAATGCCTGCCCATGAGGCTCCCACACTGACCCTACCCAGTGTCTTCTATGTCTTCCTTTAAGACTGTAACAAATTACTTTTCTTGATCAAATTAGTCAAGAACCAGCCCCAATTTCTCGTAACTAAAAAACCCTAACCAAATCACATGTCAAAGCGGTTGGCTATGGAGGTAGCTTCCAATCTTCCATGATTATCTACAACTGTGGCTCATATCTTTATGACTATTGTTCTGAATCCTTCAGATTCAGGATTGTTACTTCTGTCTTGGTCCAAAAGAAATACCATTTCTTTGAAGGGAATGCAGATGGTATGATCCCACAAACCTCTGTGCATCTCAGAAAGGATTCTGCAGCACCCTTCACACAAAAACCACATATTGGCTGAATGTAAGTTTTAGATCACAAATGTTCCTCCCTCAAGCCCTTCAGAGGCTGCTCCACACTCAGCACTGCAGAGACTTCTGCTTAACCACTGTTCCTGTCCAAACTTAAAGAGACTTGGTTTTGGTGCTGCTGTCATTTTCTTCGGCCTGGTTTCTATTCACATATCTTTCTTTTTCCAACCTTGAAATTCAAAAGTGTTGTCAGAAGATGGAAGGGCTAAAGTGTATTCATTTATTTTGCTCAAAACATGACCCTTTCAATACACATTGATCTTCTTGCTCAGGAAAATATTCTTCCATGACATCTTCAGTTATTATTCTTATGAAACTTGTCCTAGCTTCTTGGGAGATGCCTGTGCTGTCGGCTGGAATCTCTCCACGAGATCTGGCCTCTCTCACCGCTGACACATCTGTTGTTTATTCTGCATTCCCGGGCAGCTTCTTCAGTACGTTCCCTACACAACTGTTGGTATTTTCTACAGTGTCAGCTTTATTCTTTATGGCTTCTGATACGGAGTTTAATTAAGCCTTAAACTTTGTTCTCAACCACTTCCCTTGACAATTCATTCCATTATCTCTTCTACTTGGACTGTTCCTCCTATTCATGACCTCCTGCGCCTGTGTTTAGAGCCATGTCTTTTAGCCAGTCTTCTGGGGGGAAAAAAAACTTTTCCTGATTTAAATTATAAAATCATTTTCAGAAGTCTATTCCTGTACTCTGCAAGACATTTCCTTCTTCTCCACCTTCAGGTCTGAGGTAGGGAACTGTTTACACACCCTCAAAGAACAGTTCTTCTAGGCCCAAAAGAAGCCCTGCAGTTGCCCTGCCTGGTTGCATCTCCTTCACACAGGTGAACTGTTTCTTAAGAAGCCCTGGGCACAGCGCTTGCCAAGTGCCTGGGGTCCAGCAGGCTTTCAGCAATGCTGCCAGCCTGACAAGTACCCTTCTCTTCTCTCATCTGCAGATTAAACAGAACCAAGACTTTGCGCTGTGATGCAACACATGTGTTATAGAAGAACCTCACTCAGAAAAACTATATTAAAAACACCACTGTCTATGAGAAAAATAAGTTAAGAGGGGACTGCTCAAAATTGCAATTTCACAACCAGTGCACTAAAAAAACCAATATTTACTAATAAAAATACTACCATAATTCAAAAGACATTATGATCCCGATCATTAAAAAGTCCAGTAAACGTAGACGCTTATCACTTAGAAAGGTGGCAATAGTTTGGTGAAGAAAATAAAAGAACTAAAGCCTCTAAGTAATCAAGAATACAAAAGCAACCATATTTATGACCACCTCAGATTGTCCAGACACCCAATTAAAGGTCAGGGGTTGCCGGATGGCATAAAAGAGACCTACTCTGCTGGACAGAAAGAGGAAGGATGTGAGGCAGGACTGGAAACAGTCTACAGAAGGTGCTGTGCATTTGAGAATGCAAAATCCATCTCCCAAGCACTACAGACTCACCATGTGCCACCTGAAGGAACCTATTTCACCACAGGCATGTCCCACACGACAGCACATGCAAAGGTGTATTTGTCACCTAAGGACACTCTGGTTATCACAGTGTAAATATGCTCCACAATGCTCACACAGTGACAAGTCATCCAACAACATACAGCTCTGCCTGGGTCCCGTTAAATGATAGCTATGTAAAGATACAAACCAATTAGAAGGAAAGACGCTTAATATGTATCACACAAATGCTGATCAGTCTAGAGGAAGAGCATCACATGGAAGGCAGAAGGCCCCTTGGAGACAATGAAGGGGTGGACCCCAGACAACAAACCACCCCCAAACCTCCTGCACCTGAAAACAGGGCCTCACACTAAAGCAGAAACTGAGAGGAGCATAGGAGAAAGGGACGCGGCTACAATTACTGTTGATTACAGCTGGCAATTTCAACACCCTGCTTTTAGTAGCTGTTAGGACATGTAGACAGAAAATTAGTAAGGGAGACTTGAACACCACCACCCCCCTGCATGACAGAATGGCATTTGTACATCGTTCTGGGAACACAGGAATGTGTACTCCTTCCAGACACCAAGACAGACCATGAAGCAAAAAGGACTCAAATCAGTATTTTCTGACTAAACTGGAATTAAGTTAGATATCAATAACAAAGATATCTGAAAAAATCCCAAACATTTGCAAACTAAATAATACACTTCATGAGTCAAGGGGAAAGTTTTCAAACAGAAACTGGAAAGCATTTTGAAATGAATTTAAAAAATGAAAATATAACATATCGAAACATGCAATGGTTACAAGGATACTTTCAGCACCAAATGCCTAAATTTGAAAAAAAGGCTGCAAATTCAATGATCTTAGGTTTCACTTTTGGAAATTACAAAAACAACAAATTAAAGCCAAAGTAAGTCAGAAAAAAGACAGTAACAAAGAACAGAAATCAATGCAATAGGAAAGAGGAAAAAAAATCAATGAACCTAAAAGATTAATTCTTTGAGACGAATAAATCATAAGGCTCCTCCCAGACTGATCATGAAAAACAATAAGACATATATCAATGATACTAAGGAGAGAAGGGATTAACTATAGCCATACCAGTATTAAAAAGATAATAGGAATCATTATGAACAACTTCATACCAAGAAATTTAACAACTCAGATGAAGCCAACAAAGCCTTAAGAAAATCTAGGCTGCAAGCAGTCACTCACAATAACAGAGACATGAGCAGGGCACATCTTTAGGGCTCCAGGTCCACCTGAGAGGCCACCTTACAGCTCTTGCCATCGTAGGGTCTGCCTGGTGGAGACGTGTAACGTCCCCTCTTTGTTCTGCGTTTGTCACTAAGAATTCAAAGATGAGCCCTCCATGCACCATCCTATGGATTAACTGATGATTTAATTCGCATGGACTGGTAGACTTTCATTTTAATTTGTTCTGTACCGATAATCCATTATATCATTTCTTCTCCTATTGCTTGGCCTCTGGGAGCTCCTTTAGGTGGGCCCTGTCTCCTTCTGACAAGACTGCAACCCAATTTTTATTTTTCAGCATCAGCTTACTCTTCGGTTTATAATACCTCAGATTCCAATCCAGCATCACAACGTTTCCATCAGCTTCCTCTTTCCTGATTCAGGACACATACTCACCTGTTCGGGCCTGGAACCCAAAATAGCTCCAGCACCCTCTGGCCTGTGTGAGGAGTACACTCTTCCTGAAGTCGCCGCCTCACGTACAGCTCTGCCTGCCTTCAGCCTTAGACACACACACACACCCCAGATACCACGTCCACGTAAGGCAGAGCTGGATTCGATGCCTGGTGTTTGGATTCCATTTTGGGTTCCCCCACATTCTGGTTGTTTCTAACTGCCTGTTTATTTTGGGAATATGTGAAGAGTTAAAAATACGAATTTAAGTGGAAAAAGAATGTGTTTATAAAGATATTTGTAATTTAAGATTTACACACAGCATTTTGATATAAATGTCTCTTAAAACGGTTTTGCATTATGGAAATGTGGCACATAAACAAAGCACAGCAAGTGGTACAAGGAGCTAAGAGTGCCACCTCCCACAATCCTACAATTGCCACATTCCTCCAGTCCCGCTGCATTGGCATCACCTTTACACACACCGGAAGGCACAAAACCTACTGCACAATTTGGAAAACAGGTTCATCTATGTAACCCTCGTACCGTGTGCTTTTCCCTACTTTTAAACGCATTAGCAAGCCAATGAGAAATGCCTTTGGAGCACTATACTCAGAACTCAGCTCCATTACAAACAAGAGGGCTTCTCAGAATGGTGTGCCCTCCACGCACAGAAGTGTAGCACGCTGACGGTTTCCAAGCACCACAGAGTCTGGTGAGGGCCTGGGACAGGCCAAGAGGACGGCTCCGTCCTGGGCAGGGAACCTGGCCCTGGCAGGAGGGTGGGAACTCAGCTGGCAGTCTGGCTGTACAGCGCCCAAAGTCGCCTGAGAAAATCTGTTAGGGGTGGTGGCAGGGGAAACGGTGGGGTGGGGAAGACAGGATTCCAAGCCTCGGGGCACAGGGGACACTAGTGTTGGGAGGCAGGTGAAGGAGCAGCTCTAGAACCCACCCATGCCCTCAGTCTCCAGAATCAGGAACGAGGATGCCAAAGGTCCAAGAAAGTAGCAGCCTGCCGCCTACATAACCGCCAGGCTTTCTCAAGGCACCATGCAAGTTCAAACCCCACACGTGGGTGAGCTGGAGGGAGGGATTTGTCATACTGCTTTAGAGTCACCCATTAACTGGGTAGTCTCTGACACTGGGCACAAACTGACACAAAGACATCTTTTTTATTTCTCCCCCATACAGAATAAATGATACTAAATGCGTCATTACAGCCTCCGTGTGTCCTAATGTTTTCTTCACCCAACAGACTTGAACCTGGGGTTTCCTACAGCCCTTCCCTCCTGCTACTTATAAACTGAAATTTCAGTTGACTTAATTTCATCAAATAAGCCATAAGCCTTCCAAAGAGCAAAAGTCTCAGATGCTATAAATTCTTAGGAGGATTTTTTTTAAAACCGTATTAAGCAACCACAAAGATGTATGGCAGAGCAATAAAGGAAGGTTCTGTCTTTCACACCCTTCAACTCCACTGCACAGCAGAGGATTGTGGCTCCAGGTGCACAGGACTGAGACACAGCCTCAGCCCAGCAGGCTGGTGGAGGGACACGGAGCCCAGAGCCACTGTAGGGCCGAAGGGCAGCACAGCCTGTCTGCAGAAGGCACAAGAGGAGTCCCCAAGCAGGGAGGAACCAGGACACTACTTGTTGTAGTCAGGGGTTGTGAGGACAATTACATTCAGGACACAGAATTTATAATATTGTTTTATGCTAGTCATCCAGAGTTAAACACAAAAAGAAAAGTGCAGGAAATCTGTCCACCACACTAAAGACCTAGAAAATCCAGCTGAGGGCCTGGATCCTACAGCAATGCCCTTCATGAGTCCAGCTAAAGACCTAAAACCCATGATAATGCTTCCCACAACTTCATCTACAGGTCTAGAGCCCACAACAAGGACTCACACCATTGTGTTTTACGGATCTGCTGGGAAGGCTCAAAGGTCAGTGGTAGAACCTAGAAAATCCATGCCAGTGGGTAAAGGAGCTGTGCCAGTAAGTTGAGGGTTCTACAGCAGAGCCAACAAGTCATACTCAAGGACCAGGGCTGCCCTGAAAAGCACCACAGCCATCCTCAACAATAAGAAGATCCTGAGCTCCTCTGAGGATGAGAACAGTCAAGTATACTCCAGGAGGCCAGCATGACAAGCTTCTGGAGATTAAACAACACACATCTTCCCCTCAGGAGCCAGGAAGCGATGCTCAATGTAAGGAGCAGAGCCCCCCCCCCCCAAGTAAACCACAGCCACTCTCACCAGCAAGGTCCCGAGCTCTTCTGATGATAACGGCCAAACTCATACTGGGGAAGCCAGTCATGACGAGCTCCTTCAGAACTGACAGCTCAAAACAGCAACACTTAGGGAGAATCCACAACACCCTACACTCTTCCTCGCTACGTCTCCCTTTATGCTGGCAGCTTTCCTCAGGTAGGCCATCTACACGCAGCACCATGCTGATTTAATTCAGCTGGTGTTAAGTTGACCACCAGTTTCTAATCCATAACATTGCTCTCCCCACTTCAGCCTGCAGAGCCTCCTGAGCAGTATGGCAAGAAGGCACAAAAGGACACAGACTAGAAGGGAAATGTCCACTCATGGGCAACGTACTACTTACGTAGACACTCCAAAACAATCTACCATTAAAATGCCTAAGTTACAGGATTGCTGGGTGTAAGATCAGTGTACTAGCATCTACTGAATTTCTGTGTCCCAGCAACAACAAACAGAAAGTGAATTTGGAAAACAGATACAATTTATGATAGTGTCTGCAGAAGACAGACACCAAACCTCCAGGACTAAACCTCACCAAACCTCCAGGACTAAATCTGTTAAGGTAAACACTGGCCTTATAAGAGAAAATCACAAAGCACTGCAGAAGAAATTAAAGATGTAAATAAACAAAGGGAACTGGAAGATCCAATATGGTTAAGGTATCAATATCGGCCAAATCAACTGGTAATCAATACAGTCACAATCAAAAATGCAGACATTTTCTTGAGAACTGACAAATTAATTTTAAATTTTCATAAAAGCACAAGGATTTGGAAGACTTACACTGCCAAATATTATTATTTATTATAATAAACCATTAAGCTGCGAGAACAGATACACCGAGGGACAGACAACTCTAGAAGAAAAGCAACATAAATATAGTTATTTGATTACAGCACAATCTCTACTCCAAATCAACAGAGGGGAGAAGGAGGGTCTTCTCAGTCAGCATGCATCATCATGAGCATCTGCACAAGATGGATTATAGGCCTAGAATTAAAGGTGAACACAGAAAAACATCCTCCACAAGGCAAGCATAACTTAAATACATGGCGTAAAATGGCAGTGACCATTAAGGAAGAAAAATGATAGATTATATTAGAATACCAAAAAACTTGGTGCAAAAGAGAAAAGGCAGCCCACAGAGCAGAAATGATTCTGCCACCTGAACACACAAATTCTGACAAATCTCTAAGAAAAAGGTAGATAACCCAAATAAAAACAAGCAGAGAACAGGTACAAGCCAGGTGTGGTGGTACACACCTGTAACCCCAGTTCTTTGGGAGGCTGACACAGGAGGACTACAAATTTGAGCAATCTGATAACTTAGCAAGATTCCATCTCAAAAATAAAACAAAAACATTTTTATAAAAGGTCTAGGGATATAGCCCTGGGCTCAATCTTCAATACCACCAAAAACGACAAAGATACCAGGAGCATTTCAGGAAGGAGGGTGTCAAGTGGCTGACCAACACCTAAATAAGTAATCTGCATCTGTGACCGTGGGAAAACGAAAACCAGAACCACCCAGGACAGGACACACCCACTCAAACTCACAGGCAAAGCACTGGGGAGACCAGAATGCCAGCAATCTGGGCCACTCCAGGTAACAGGAACTAAATTGAACTGTGCCCCAGCAGTGGCACCCAAGCCAAACCCAATAAAAAGGCACACCAATGTCCCCGAGGACATGGCAGCAGCATCTGTAAGCACCAAAAGTGGGAAACCTCCCCCAAGTCCATCAACAACGCTACTGTAGAATACTACACAGCCAGAATAAACCACCGCACCTCCACAAAGCCAGGCAGATGGCTGGACAGGGCAGCGGACACAGCATGCAAACCGGTAACGTGGAAACAGGTAACATCAAGCGGGAGCCCTGGGTACGCTAGAAGAACACAGAGCGCCCAGGGCTGGCAGGGTTCTGTTTCTTGGGCCACGTGAAGATAAACACGTCAGGGCACCCGCTGTGGAAATTCACCATCCACATACTCCTCCACATGTGCTGTTCTCTCATGCACAGTAAACCTTGAAGGAAGTTTGGGAAGTGAGAATCAATTCTTTCGAGACCAGCGTGGGTCAAGGAAGACAGGCTCACTTCCCCAGCACCACCTTTCCCAGACTCTGGCCAGTGGATAAGCAGTTCATGGTGCTGGCACCATCTTCACCCCAGCACTAAGTACACAGGAAACACCAAGCCCTCACCACAAGTATCTCGGGCAGAATGGGAGAACCCAGAGGCCAGAAAGGGGCACAGAACGAGCAGTGCATGGATGCAGCTTTCCAGCTAAATATTCGGATTAAATGGTTGCTTCCATGTGGTTTTTATTAATTAAGGTAAATTTTAATCAAAATAAACTGTTGCCTGGATGGTTCTTTTCCTATTTATGTGGTGAGCTTTTCGATGAGCACTGTTTCCCAGTGAACATCCTCATTAATGAAATATGGGCAGTAAGGGTTAGCAATTATGCTTTGTAATTGCCACGTCACAACAGATGGACAGCACAGCAGACTTCAGATTCTGACCCCCATAATTCGCTGGGATGCGTTTGTATAAACTCTATACTTGAAAATAATAAAATTCTGTTTCACTGTGTTCTACCAGGAGTAAAACACGAAGAATTTCACAAAATCCACAAGCAGGGTCTGACTGAAGACAAAGCAGGCTTGCTCTGCAGAGAGCTGCAGATCGGCTCCTTCTTCCAGCTCAGGGTCACTGAGAAGACACAGGGAGAGCAGAGTGGCAAGCCACACCGGGGCCCTAGGATCATAAGTGGCATACAGGGACACAGAAGAGCGCACAGGAACAGCCAGTGGCCATGTGGCAGTGCCTTCGTCTGCAGAGGAAAACAGACTTTCTGGCCCCACGGACCCTTTCCTAATGGCCGTACCTACCTCAGTGTGGGAGAGATTGGGGGCTCCTAAAATATACTCTTGGCAAAATCAATGCTTTGGATTAAGAGTCCAAATGAACTTAGTACCAGATGGAACACTTTCTCCCGCACCTCTGTAACATAAAATAATGCTGGGGATAACAGCCACACAGAAGACCAGCAGGCTAAGGGGTCTGGACCTGAACAGTAGACTATGGAACATTGGCCTGTAACCCCAAAGCCGCACACACTTGTGGGGGGCGTGAAAGGGGCTGCATTATAGAGTGCAGTAGCTGCGTTGGTGCTGGGCAGTGAGGACAAGACAGCGCAGAGATGGGCAGCTGCTGTCCCCTGCCAAGCCAGGCAGTCAAGAGGCTGGCAAGGGGTACTACTTCCACCGGCTCTTCTGCTGCCTGACAGAACAGTTACTTCTTCACTAACAGCTGTCATCTAGCCACACAAACATGGAATGGGCTTATTTAGTTGAGAATGTTCTTATAGGTTTGTACTGATTTCTACTCCAACCTCGCCTTTCTCAGTTTTAGTTACCACAGTCTAGAAATATTAAATGCAAAGTTCTAGAAACAATATGCTCCAAGATCTTGCAGTGTCTGCCGCTCTGAGCTAGCACAATGGCCTGCACACTGTTCCTTCTGGGATGGACTCATCGCAGCCCATGGATCCGTGCTTTGGGCACTGCCCACCCACCAGCCCAGGGAGCCACCTGGAGTCATCGCCTTCGATGCTTGAAGCACCTGTGTGTGTGTGTGGGGGGGGGGGTTCTGACCCCAGGTCACTCACCTTGCTCAGCCTCCATGGGGCTCCCATCACCACCTACCATCAGAAGGATGCCCACAGCATAGAGGCGTCCTAAGAGTGTCCCCATCACTCTGTCACTACAGCATACTGCTGTCCTACCGCATGGCTAGTTGTTGTTAATCTCTTCCTCTGCCTAATATAGTGAGCATGTACAGAGAAAACCAGGACCGACGGGTTCCAGGCTGCTGGAGGTTTCTCATGCTGAAGAGGAGGGGGACAGATGCCCAGTATCTACACAAGGCAGCAACTGGGTCTTTTCCTCCTGTGCTCACTCAACAGGTAACATTGGGTGGCCTCTGCTCCATACCCACGCACACATACACACATAAAAGGTAGGTAACTGTCAGGTGGCCTCTGTCTCCACGCACACCCTTGCACACCCATGTACACACCAGCTGGCCACTGTGCCTCTAGGTCTCCCTATGTCTCTCTTTCCCCATTCAGCAACACCTCCTGGAGGAGCCCACTGTGTGGCTGTGCCAAACACTGCCACTACTCCCTGAGAACGGGCACAGATTCTCCCATAATCTACGATCATCAACTATCTCCCCAGAATGTTCTACAATGTGGAAGGAGACCACCAGGACAGATAGTGCCTGCCCTAATGGGCTCTTTTCTTTGTCCGTTTCCTGTACTGAGGACTGAACCCAGGGCTATATGCATGGTTCCTTTTATATATTTTGAGGCAGAGTCTGGCTAACTCAGAGTTAACTAGGCTGGATTCAAATTTGTGACCCTTCTGCCTCAGCCTCCCAGACTGCTGGGATTAGAAAAAAGAGAGCCAAGGCTTGGGGCCAGAAGATGGAAGGTTTCTCAGGGTGTCTCAGCCACTCTGGTCCCCTCCATTCTGGTATCCCCCAAATACTTCAGGACTAGCCACTTAGTTGTCTTCACAGGTCTGGTAGCCCATGGTGAGGCAGATGCCACTGTAAAGGACAGAGGAGATACACCCCTAACCAGGACCAAGTGCCTCCATGCAGGCGTGGCCCAGACCTGTGAAGAGCTGACCTCTGGGAGATACCACATTGGTCACCTAGGCCTGCAGGACAGCACTTGCACTTCTCCTGCAAGCAGTGCACTGCAAGATGCTCGCATCATGGGAGCCTGGCCTAGGGATGCCAGCAGATGACGGCTTGGCTGGATGCGAGCTTCCAAAGGTCAGGGTGAAGGAAAGGTTAGGGCAAAATCCTGCCTGCCACCAGGCAGAGCCAGGCACTCTAGGTGGGCTTTTTCTGCATGCGTAAGGGAGAGTTCATCACCCCACCTGACACAGAGTCACCTGGACCAGTGTCACCATTACACCCTGTGCCCATCTCAAGTAGCTACCCAATGTCTCTCAATGGCCACTGAAGCAAGGCTGGCAAATCCTAGGCAAGGGACACGGCCCCTGCTCCTCATAGCTCCTCAGCAAACCCCTAGACAGCGCTCTGCCCCGCACACCACCTGACAAGGCTGGCGATGGATTCAGACCACCGGGCTAACACAGCAGGGTGAGGTGACACATACCCCCAGCCACAGGCCAGACAGCCAGGTGCTGGGCCTCACACTTCACTTCCTGAATGAGGAGCATGGATCAGAAAACAGCAAAGCGTACATCAGGGCCACACACAGGGCAGCACACACAGGGCCAGACAGCGTCTCTATACAACCAGGCTCCGGCAGCAAGTGCAACACAAGCCACTCCACATGCGACCGAGGCTGGGATGCAACTCTAAGGTCTGCAGCTCAGGAGGCAGGAGCTTTCCACGGAGGTCTGTACAGGAAAGGGCAGCTCTTCTGGGCCTGTCCCTCCTGATACAGGCTATTTTCTCACACTCCTAGCCCTCTGGCACAACCACTCAGCACCAACCCCGTCGCCCTTGAACTTACACAGCCAAGCAACGCCAGATGTGGCACAGCCTCTGGCCCAGCACCACACACCACTCTCCAAAGAACAGCCCAGGATGCGTGACTAACAGCAGCTGGCACCCAGGCATAACTGTTCACAGGGATTCTTGCCCTGTATCAGCTCAGCTCAGGGTCCCTGGTCTTGAAACTGAAAGTAGCTGCCTTTGGCAGGGGCTGCACAGCCAGAAGATGGCCACCAGAGATTCTGCTGCCAGCTGCCAACCAAAGCAGGCTGTTCCCACACCTTGCAGGGTGCTGCCCTACAGGTGCTGGCTCCCCATGCATTTGCTCAGAGGTTCCTTCGCCTCTGTCACCCCCAACGTCCTCCCATAACCCACTGGGCCACACATTAGCCTTGCAGACTGAGGCCCTGTCCCCTGCTGCACATCTGTATCACAAGGTGGGGAGCACAACTCGGGCACTGCCCCACACCATCTCAAGACCCGTGAGTGAGTCCTGCCTCACTCTCCCCACACAGCACCCAGGATGCTCCGCCACAGTCCACACCCAGGATGGCCTGGGTGAGCAGGCAGGAAACCCCAGTGCCCCGCCTACCACCACCATTACCTAACACGGCAGAGCTGGCAGGAGGTCCCTCTGGGACAGAATACTGCATAGCCATCCAGACTGGGATGAAGCCACCCACAATGCAAGAACACTGGCCATGGCCTGGGGACACATTCCACTAGCATGGTCAGGCAGACATGTGGGACACCCTAAAATGTACTCCCTGACTTCTACCTGGGTCTGTCCCAAACCCCATAATCAAAGTCCCTCATCTATGTAGGGTTTCCTACCACCTCACAAATCTCTGCTTTTCTCTGGAAATAAAAGTTTTTAGGAAAAGTGCTTCATGTTTTCATCTTCTTTTTCAAAAAGACAGGGCAGGGAGTAAGTACCAGGTAGCTGAGGTAACTCAGAAGAAACCATCCAGGACCAGTCACTCTAACAGGACACAGTGCCCTCCCCCTTAACCAGCACCTGGGGAACACCTAGGAAGGTACTGTGCCCTATGAACACACACCAGCCTGGTGTACCAGCCGTGCCCCGTGAGGGATACGAAAGGCAGCATGAGGCCAGGGTAGAACAGGCCAGACAACACCACAGCAGCCTCTCAAGAGGAGCCAGACAGCAGGGGCTGGAGTCCAAGGCGGTGACTACCCGCGAGAGTGGGCAGTGAGCCCTGCGAAGTCGAGTCCATCACCACACAAGGTGCCATCTGGCCACTATGCGAGAGCCCCAGGTTTGGGGTCCCACCCTCCTGTCCCTGCTTCCCTGGTCACAGGGCTCCTTCCCTCACCCACAGGGCCCTGGCTCTGCACTCCCAGCAGCTGGGCCAGGCAGGTTCGGACCCCAAGGATGACCTCAGGGTGTCGGGCCCTGCTGTCTCCTGGATCTTCCTCTTTCACTGGAAGGCTCATGTAGCTCAAGTTCTCCTTTATGAGAACCTGCCTCAGGTAAAACTCTTCCACATGCAAACAAGAAACAAGCAAACCTCCTTGCAGGCTGCCGTGCAGACTTCTAACTTCTGTCTGGCTGGCAAGTTTCCCCCGTTATCACTTCCTTCTTGTGGTTCTCAGAAAGGAGGCCCCTCTGCAGGCCGCCTCTCTAAAACATGGGATTCTTCAGAAAAACGGGCCTCAACAGGGCAGTCTGGGAGATGTGACATAAGGCCCCAGGGCACAGAGGTCCTGGAAGCAGGGGGAGGACTCTGGGGACGCTAAGCTAAGGAAGTTGCTCCTTCACAGAGGCACCAGGGACAGGAAAGGCAGAGTGAAGGGCATCCAGGTGATCCACTAACTTCACACAGGCAAGGGGGCAGCTTCGAGGAGCAGGACCAGCCCAAAAAAGGAGGGCCTCCAGCAAGTACTGGGGTCTCACTACAGGTGTGTGAGCCAGTCAGAAGCACACTGCCTGCCAGGAAAAGGTAAAGAGGGAGGGCGGACACTGGAACCACTAGTGCTTAACAACAAATATGACTCAAATCCACCTTGCCCACTCGGTCTCACCCCACTCTGCCCCTCAGGCATCCCCTGCCACCTCTACTAGGCCTCCTAGAGTTTCTGAAGGTCAGTCCCCACCCACCTCCCAAGGCCTGCTCCCACCCTTCTGGGCACCATCTGCAAAAGCCCTGCAGAACCTCTGAGGGCGGTCCCCCAGGCCTCCTGTAAACTCTCCCAGACTCGCTCTAAGTCCAAAGATCCCTTGAAGGTCCAGCAAGCAGGCCTTCCTCCACTGCAGCCCCTCAGGAAAGGATGGACAGGACAAGGCCCGGGAACAAGTCTCTGCACCACACCGAGAAGCTGCCAGGGCTGGAGCAGGCTGCAGTTCACTGCAGGAGGGGAAGAGTATGCAGACCACAAGCTCTGGCCCACCCTCAGTCAGGGACACTAACACCCCCTGGCCAGGATCAAGTGTGAGAGGAGGATGGGACTCAGGGCCATGGCAGCCAGTGACAATGCAGCACAGTCAGGGCCAGGGATCTGAACCATGATTACAGAAGAAATCTCGTACAGGAGCACAGGATCAACATAGCTCTGCAAGGTCAGGCCCCAAAGATCTCCATTACACACACTCGAGCATGCACACGGACACATATGATGTTTAATGTGTTATATAATTAGTACAATAATTATCTGACACACTAACATATCATGTATTTAATCTATTGCTATATATTAAGAATTGTGATGTATTAATCACAGATGTTCACATCGATACACCTTATATTTACTACACATATTCCAATATACAATTACACACACTTTTACATGCATGCACACATGTATAATCACTACATTTATAAACATCCATCTCATTCCACCTTCTCCTTCAGCATTAGCAAGTGCTTAGGTTCACCATGGAGCTAGCAATAACCTTGTATTTTATGATAACCACCTGCCTTAAAAACAAACAGAAGACCTGCTGAAGGTGCACAGTGTAGCCAAAAGAAAAGCTCCTGAGGTTGGCTGGTTGGCCCTGGGAACACAGCTGACCACTGACCCGTGTCCCACAAGAGGTTAGAAGGGCACACCTCAGGTTGAGTTGCTCACCACCATTACACACTCTTATAATTTTAAAAACCCAGTCACACGCACACATATCTAACAAGGCACCTTCCCTTCCATCTCACGTCACAGAGGTGTGCTGCCTGCCTGTCCTTCACTCGGTCTTTAAACCCACTTCAGTAAACAAGGAAATGTACTAAATTAAACCGCCCAGCAGAGACCACTTCCCACTCTGCTGTGGTCACGGGCTCGGCAGCACCTCCAGCATGCAAAGGAGCAAACACGTGTTTCTGTTGGACCCTGATACAAATCAGTGGCGGCAACTAAACGACAGCATCCTGCATACGACAGAGTAGCCAGGACAGCTCAGTGCGTTATGGCCATTGGGCTGTCAGCGGCCCTAGATCTGCACAGGGCCCAGACACAGGTGCCTGTCAAGGGCTGCTGCGGGGACCATGCTGCCTCCCTCACTGTCCTTCCCTGGAGCTTGACGGTGGTGACAGCGCAGCCACGCGCAGCCTGCACTCTCGGCACATCTATTTAGCATATTCTAAAAACGCAATTTACAGTTCAGCAATATCCTTTCTTTTTATGTAATCACTACAACACAAATATGCCTCTTTGTTATCTCTAACTACATCTGCATGCAAAACACGCTCTGGCTAGGAAAATGTAAGTTCTGGGGAATTGAAACCCATGTTTCAAATCTGAAAGAGATGGAGAAATGAAAAGAAAGAAAAAGAGGGCGATAAGGGTACATCTTATTCACATGCAGAAAATGTAAATGGGAGCTGACTTTATTTCCACATCCCCAAACTGGAAATGATGTATGTGATGTGTTTCCAAGTGGTTCATAATTACTACTTAAATTCTACGATGCTACTGTGCAGCAGGACCCGTCCTTACCAAACGCAGCATCAGTTCTCTCATGCTGAAGGAAATGCTAAGTCCTGGACTCACAGACAAGAAGCTTCAGTCCAAGCGCTCACGGCACTTTGAGATGCCTAAGTCTTTATGTCCTGCAAGCACACTCAAAGAATGTTCAACAGCAACCAGGCCTCACTAGACACCACTACAATGCCAACCACTCCTCCCTGCATCCTTCTGAATCAAAATAGCCTCTTAGTCAAATGTTCCTGGGTGGTACGAAGGGCAGGGCAAGAACCCCTCTAACACTCAGGCCAGAGGGACATGGGTCACCACCGCAAGTTCTACCCTACCCACACCTTAACTAAGACGGGCTTATTGGGCACAGCGAACTTCTATAGCACATCACACGTAGCTGCACAGGGCAAAGACTCCAGTTTTGCTAGGAACACCAGAACCTTGTACTCCTATTGGAAGTCAACTGTCACACAGAATCACACCAACCACCAGCAGCTGGCTGCCCAAGTGAGGCAGGGTGTGCATCCACATAACAGATTAAAATTAGGTATCCTGATTATTAAACTGTCACTGTAAAAGCCGTGAATACCATTTTTAAAAAATGAATAGGAGAATTGATTTTTCTTATTTGCTTGCATTTGTGATACTCAGCCTGTCTATTATCAAGGCAGTCATAAAAAAATGCTTCCGCCACATATGCAAATTAAATCATTAGTATTTTTCCCAATTACAGTAACAGCTTATTTGTATTGCTGATCTATTCTCCCAATTAGTTCCCTTAATATTAATGATATTGGAAACACTTTTAACACAAAACAATCTCAGGCAATGTAAGAGACAAAATTTCTACTGTATACCCCTCTGATCAGGTACTACAGAGCCACCTGGCAGTGGCCCAAATGGGCTACCCAGCAGAGGCTGTGACTCCAGAACCACAGGCTTCCAACTCCTCCCTGGAGGTCCTCACCACAGAGGGAAGTGGCCCAGGGCTTCCTCAGGTGGAGCAAGGTCAGAACAGCTGGGCCGCCCGTGTGTGAGCACTAAGGGTCGGTGTTTTCTCTATGTGCTAGGTGAAGCTGCCTCCACACTGCTGCATCCACACTGCAGGTAGGTTGGGGTGCATGTTCTGCTGCCCATCTGCCAGCTCCCTGACTTGCTCCCAGTCTCCGGATGCTCAGAAGATACGCTGGCTCCTCAGGACACCCGGCCCCAGCTTCAGTCAAGCAGTGCATGTACTAGAATTCTCCACATCATTGCAGGCCCACTGCTGCTCCTCACCAGCAAGAAGTCATAGCCTGTCCTGCACCCTGTGTCTTCCAGTAAAGGGCAGACCCTGCCACCACAAACTTCATTTTGGAGGTCTGACAATCTTTTAGTAAACCGAGTTAGGAATCCAAAGGGCAGATTAAAATGCTGCCCATCAGGAGGCTGAGCCAGGCCTGCAGAGCAGATCTGATGGTACAGGGGCCACTTCTAAACCACATGGCTGGAACAGGAACTCCACACCTGGCTCTTCCAAGAACCTCAGAAAAATTCATGGTCTATACACTATTCACGGTGAAGTGACAAAGATGAGCTCATTTTCCAAACCCTGATCAATCAAGCACAAATGAGCATTTCCTGTTTCAAGTAAGAGGGTCCCACAAGGCCACCAACCCAGCAGCTGAAATGTTCCCTGCATGAGTGGGCATCTAGGAGGCAGCAAGACACTGGCAGAAGGAAAGCAACAGGTATGAAGTGGACGTGAGCACGTGGGCAGGTTGCACCAAGTCCATATCATCCTGGGGAATGCCCAGCACAGCCTTCTCCCTGGCCAAGCGAAGCAGAGGCATGAGCCATACAGGAGAAGGCAGCTGGGGACGGAAGCCTCTAGCATAGGCCCAGGGAGTACGCAGATCTGCATCCAGCTTGCTGTGAGATGCCATGGGAGCTGAGTAAGGGTGTGGGGTTCGCTCCCCACATTTGGAAGAAGACATACCTGTGAGCATCTTTCAGCCTTCTGCCAAGGCCTGACTGCATGCCAAGTTATACTGACATGCCCAGCCACCCACAACCCCCTGCGCTAGGCTGAGCACAGTGAATCTGGGATCCTGATGGTCTCCACAAAGATTCACTATCTCCCTTAGATTGCCATCAGAATACTCACAAACAGAATATTTTAACAACACAGCATCTTATACAAAACTTCCAAATTCATTTGTTTGTGGACCAAAGAACCAATGAGGGGGACATTGAGGACTCTGCAGAGGACTCCCTACTCCTTTGTCAAGTCCCAGTGCCAACGTGAGTGGTTAGTCTAAGGCCACCAGCCAGCCGGAATGGGGAGGACACAAGGGCAATGTGCCCCGAAGGGACAGCGCCAATGTGCTGCTGTCCTCAAAGATGGCTCCATCCACCTGCCTCTCTCGTCATCTGCTCACATGCTAGCAACTCTGCCTCGATGCCCACACTGGTACCCAAGGCCCACCAGCTCTGGGGGAAAAGCCTCTCCCCAGAGGCTTTTACACTTCAGGCTTCAGGAAAATCCTACCCCTCAGCCACCTTCAGCCCAGCCTCCTTCACACCACAGCATGCAAAGAAAACGGTCTCACTGCTGAGCAACTGGGGTGTGTGAGGATGGCTGTTCTATGCAAGAGGCAGCACCACACCAACCATCCCCAGGTCTGAAGGAAAAGGGCACGTCACACCACAACCAGCTCTGGTCAGCAGGTGTTACTGGAAGGCAGGGAAACACGGGCCAGGGCTTACCAGGCACCTGCCCCAACACACCACACACACACACACACACACACACACACACACACACGGCCCAACCCCCAGCCCAGGAGGGTCCTATGAAAGGTACAATGACTGCCCCAGGGCACAGAGCACAGCACCAGCTGCACCAGAGCACTGGCACATCTCCTCTTGCCCTGCCTCTATGACAGGCCTCCCGGCCCCTCACGGCGGCCCTGTCCAGCAGGACAGGAGGGCAGGGGCAGAGCATGGTCAGTGCCAAGGAACTCAGGGAGGCTGTGCTCACACATTCTGTTGCTACACAGTTAAAAGGGCCGTCAAGTCTACAAAAAGGCAGCTGTAATAGCTCCGTCCTGGCCACCCCAAAGCAGCCCGATGCAGCAACAGAGGCCCAGGGCGTGAACCCTCAAAAGCAGGCCCTTGGCAGTGTGGTGAGACCAGGGAATACAAACCCTGAAGGGCCCTAAAGGTGAGGCAATGACTGCAATTTATTCCAAGCAATGAGGAGTCAAAGAAGGTTTCGGTAGAATGCCATGAGCAGAAAGGAGAGAAAGAGGGATAAAAGCACAAAGGAAGAGTCAGAAGACTAGAAGTTGGAGTCCCAGGCTTGCATCAAGAAGGGTCAGAGACACTAAGGAGTAAGGGGCACAAGGAGTTAGAAGGACCATGGGTATGGATCAGAAAATAGATCACACAGAGGAACAAAGACTTAAGAGTTGTCACCAGTGGCAGGTGACTGACAGGCATGTGGGGTCCTGATCACACAGTTTCAAGTAATCATGTGACACACGATCAAAGTCACCTTCCCAAGAGGACCATCAGCTGAGCATGAGGTCCTGTGGACAACAGGGGTGGTGAGCCAGGAGAGAACACCAGACCTGCATAACTCTGGCTGAGCCACAGGCCAAAGCTCACAACAACTGCTAAGGGAGGTAGCCTGCAGCTGACCCCTCCTGAGCTGTTCCAGCCTTCGGCCATCAGTACAGAGCCCACCTAGGACAGGAAAGGGACTCCCAGGAACACCAGAAGGAATCTCCTCAACACCGGCTTCACAAGGGACCACCCGACTCTCAGCAGAGTCAGAACTCACCCTGGGACCCTCGCTCTGGGAAGGAGAGCACTGGGCACCTGGCCCACCTGCACCTCTGGGCCCTCTGAGCACAGTGTCTCCATGCAGAGGAACTAGGCGAGAACAGTGTTCCATGAGCCAGGCTTGCATCACCTCAGCCATCATGAGATGCACCCTGCTGTTCCTCATTGAGCAGCAGTGACAAAGTGAGTGCCTGCCTGCCTCAGCTGCCTGAGGCATACCAAGGAGCCTCACTCCACATGCACTCCAGGGCACAAGTGTGCATGTTGGTGCCCATGTGCACACATGTATGCATGTGTAGATACGCAATATCACAAGCACCTGTACAATGTACCTAGCTTGTATACTTGTGTGTGCATGTATCTGATTGCATGCCCTTGAGCATCTGTGTGCCTGTGAGCTGAGGAAGGAAACACAAGGGGACAACTGACAAACAGCCAGAAGATGTCACCCACTGAACAGCTGCTGGGACCACAAGCACCATAGCAGGAGCCAGGAGCTCTTCCTGCACCTGGGCAGGGGCCACCTCCAGCCCCAGTCCTAAAATCTCGAATTGCGGCCCTCGGCCCTTCCAGCTGTGCCCTGTCAAAGAGAACCTCAGGACAGCTGCCATCCACTCACTGCCAGGAGAGCCCTCCAACTCTCACTTCGGGAAAAGCTGCTGTATGGGTCATAGATCTGGGTAGATCTGTAGCCCCTGCACCTCTCCGGCTGGACACCTTCCACACCCAGGGATGTGACTGCACAGTGTGCAGGTCTGCAGCCCCTGCCTCTCTCTGGCTAGGCAGACAAGAAAACTGAGACTTGGAGAGGATGCATAAATGCCACAAGCTTGCTCCGTGCAGCTACACAGGGACCCACCACAGGTCTACTTCTAATAGCTCAGCCCGAAACACTGGGCTTTCCAGTGAGCCCTGCCCTTTCAACCTGGGGGGGGGGGAAAGGGTTTCATGCATCCCAGCTGACACTGAGGAGGAAAAGGCAGGGGCCGGGGTGGCTGCCAGCTCAAACTATGATCCTTACCACCAAACTACCCACTCGGGAGCTTCAGCTTCCTCAGTGGTCAAGACGTGAGGAAGGGAATCTACTTATAGGGACAAAGGTAAATGACAGCACACATGGCAGCCAAGAAATATGGCAGGTTCAGCAGGCTGTGAACCCCAGAAGGCAGTGATGCTTGTTCATCTCACATACGAGGCTGGACTGGGTTGCCAACCCCTTGTTCTGCTTGATCCTGCCAACGATCCTGAGAAAGACGTTTTCGAAGTCACTGTGCAGAAGAGATGGAGGTGAGGGAGGCTGGAAGCCAACCTCTGGGACCTGTGCACCCTGCAGGGGCTCCAGGATCTGATCCCAAGCACACTTCTTCAAATATAGCCTTCACCTCCAGGCAAAATCGCTATCTGCAAAGCCTTGGAACAGACTGGGACTTGGCCATGTTTGCACCAGCCCTCTTCAGAGACCCTTGGCCCCCTCGAAACCTCTGCACAGGGAAGGAGAGCCACTGTGGATACCTTCTCCAGGGTATCCACAGATGACTAGCTGTGCTGGCACTGGGAGCACAGCCTCAGAGAGCCACTGAGTGGTCAGTCATGAAACCTGGACCTGAGAATCCGTCTCTATCCTCCTGCCTGCTCAGATCCCAGCCCTGCATCTCCATCTCACTGGGTGACAGCGGTCCACACCAGTCCTTCCACCCCCTGGCACCAGCCGCCACCCAGTGCAGACAGGCGTGCAGGATCAATCGCCCTGATGTGCTCCTCAGCCCCCACACTTTGCAACCAGCCATCTCAGCCACGTGTCCTGACCCCAGGGACCACGTCCGCCAGCAGCAGTCTGGAGAACCCCCACAGGCTCTGTGGAGCTCATTGCCTGCCTGGGGGGTGGGGGGGTTGGACAGAGGTTCAGGGTCACTGGGAGCCCCTGGGATGCAGTGTGCATGAGCCTAGGCACACTTCATCACAGGAGGGCTGTTCCAGAACTGCTGCCAAGCGTCATGAAGCACTAGGGCTTCATAGAGGACGCTGGCAGCTGCTCCCTCCTCCACGCCCACTCCCTTTCCCATCCTTCCAGACAGCAGCAGTTTCACACAAGGAAGTCAATTTCTCTAGCCAGCCTCCTCTGCCCACTCGGGAAGAGGCAAGCCCAGCACCAGCACTCACCCAGACCCTCCTCCCATGCTGCAGAGGAGAACACAGGATGAGGCCAGTGACACCAGCTGGGCAAGGAGGTCCCAATGGTGCAGTTGGGGTCTCACTCCAGGTTGCTCCCACAGCCCAGAGTGATGGAAAATAGTGTCCACACCTGTATGCACAAGCAGTCAGTCTTCCCCATTGGAAGAACTGATATGGCCCAAATCAGTCCTCTGCCCACAACCTGAGACTACCCAAGGAGCCAGGGGAAAAGAAAGTCCAACCAGGACCTCAGCTCTTCAGCTCATCAGATGGTTTCTGAAAAACCAGCTTCACAGCATGCACTGAGCTTTGGAAGAATGTCCCTTCCCTCAGAGGAAAACACCCCTCCGGGAGAAGATTCAGGACACACTGTCCATTCCTGGCTAACTCCAACTGCATGGCCCTGGGGGGTGAGCTGGGTGCTCCTCATTAAGCCCACCCCTGCCCATGGCTCACGGCCACCATGGGGGAGGTGGCCATGCCAGCAGCCCGAAGGGACTGCTGCACCAGGAGTGTTGTTGGGAACAAAGACTGTCCAGTCCGTGCAGGTCAACTGCTGCCTCAGCTGAGTGGCAGAGACACCCGGGCTGCTGCAAACATGCCTGGCAGCAAGAGCAAGAGAAACAATCCGTAAGGCAAAGGTGCTGTCAGCAGCCCAAAGGCAGAACTCAGGGCCCCAGTGACATTTTTTTTGTGTCCCTCCAACTTGAAGAACCAGGGAAGGAATTAGGATGGAGTCTTTATGCCTCAGAGGCACTCCCAAAGAATGGAAACAAAGACCACTTGTTCCCCTCTTTCTCCTGTAAATCCTAAGTGAATTCTCTAGCACAGTGTCAGCCCTAGTCCACTGATACACCTCCCAACCACTCTTTATGGCCCAACTCTCTCTGTGAATGCTGGCTAATTCTACTGGTGGCCATCTCCACCCACCTCAGAGATCCACAGTTCAAAGCTGGAATGGGGACCACAGGACTGGGGGAGTCACAGGACTCAAACAGGAGTTCTGAGGTGAGCAAGTCCTCAGGGTCTCCAAGGCCACGGGGAAGACCAGATTCAGCTGTCTATACCACTCTCTGCTCACCCTGCTAGAACCCTGCTCTTTGTCAGGCTACTCAGTAACACCATGCCAGCAGCAATGGCCCTCGAGTGTTGGACTTTGGTGTACAGATCTGAAAACCAGGTGGAAGCCTGGCTCGGTCCCTTCCAGAAGTTCCTAACAAGCTTCAGTCACAAACAGCCTCTCCTGCTCCAAGGCACCTGAGGAAGCCCTCAGCAGCACTGGCCAAAGGGGAACAGCGCAGCTCTGGCTCCTGTCATGCATGCAGAGCCTTCTGTAGTAGCACCACAATTCAGGTACATGCTGTGGAGAACACCACAGGACCCCTGGGGGCCCCTGAGATACACCTGACAGCACCAACTTGACAGTTAAACCCAGAGATTTGTAGTCTACATGACGGGACAGGCACAATACATACAATGGATTTCAGAAGAGTCTTGGTTAGACACAGGTGACTACACAGGTGCAGTGGTCCTTCACAGGGACAGGTCCCCTCCAACCTGCCAGTCAGCAAGCCCAGCTCCTCCCCCATCCAGCCCTGGAGTTCTGGGGGTGGGGCTACCACCTGGGGACAATGGCCTGTCCACCCTGCTATAGCTCCACTGCTGTCATGCTGACACATCTACCTACCCTCCTCTTCCCCCCACCTGGCCGGGCTCCCACAGCCAGTGACCCACTAGGTCCCCCAGCACTTCTTGCCTCCCACATGGCCCTGCTTCTCCCACATGGCCTTACATGCACCTGTGTGTCTCTGTCTCTCCTCAACCCCACCAACACTCAAGCCTCTTTTAGGCAAAAGTGAGCTCCTGGGTGACTGAGCCAACCCTGTGTCAGCCACAGCTGGTGCTGAGACCTGTCTCACATGAAACCTGGTACCTGGGCTTGGGTACAGGGTGCGGACTTGCAAAACTATAACTGATCAACTAAGAATATGCAAGAAACTCACTCCCAAGGACTCCCCCGGACATCAAAGAGAAGCAAAGGGTGTGGGGTCACAAAAACTCTGCCAATTCCTAAAGAGCCACTCTGTGGAATAGCAGCCTATAAACCAGCCAGAGCCATTCCCAAGAAACTGCAGCCCCATCACCACTAGAAGGAACAACACTCCCACCTGGAATGCTGGTTCAGGCGTTCCAGCCATAAGAAACAATTTATTGTCTCAAGCTTAAACATCAATCCAACAAAAGCACTTGACTCACACAGATGGATACTTCACAAACAACAGTAAACTAACAAAGCCTAACACTCCCTTTCTTCAAACACAGCAGATTCCAAAATGTTTATATACCTAGCCATATTAAGATACCATATTAAAATCACAAGGCTACAAAGAATTGATCAAATAGTGTCCTTAATTCAGATTAAAACAATCACGGAGAAGTCTTTAATAAAAACAGCGGCTTGCCACCTTGCATGCCACACAGTCGATCTGCACCCTGGCCTCGGCCCTGGCACAGCAGCCTCATCTGCAACTTGACAGCTGTGTGAAAGGTCCCTCTCCCTCTCCTTCCTAGACACACCACAGAATCCACTCCTCTTGTATTTACGGCATCTACTTAAACATATGTAATCTCTCCAATTGTGACTAAGAAGTTTCCTGCTGTGTGGGAGGAGTTAGGAAACAGGTGGTCCCAAGCCAGGAGGAACCCACAGAGGACCTGCAGCCAGGGGGCCTTTCCCGCACTCCGCCAGGCCTCCAGGGCTGCTCCTGTTGGACACTCATCCATAGAGCACCCGCACTGCCAGATGCTGGATACACAGCAGACACAAGGCTCTCGAGCCTCTCAGCTCCATGGAGCCTTTAGCCAGCAAGAGACATGACATTAAACAATTAATGTCACAATGAGCTAGTGAAATTGCACAAGTGGATCCTGTTAGGAAGCACCAAGGAGGACGTTGTGCTAAGATGAGCAGGCGACTGACCATGTGCAGGCACCAAGGTATTAAGCAAGACAGAGGTAGAGAGGTAGTCCAAAACAGGGATCGGGGTGTACAAAGGCCCTGGGGCCAAAAGGGACTGAGAGTGAGCAAGGAAGCAAAGCAGGCAGGGGCTGAAGCTCACCAAACAGGGCAGGCACCATCAGGTGAGGCTGGTAAGCCACAGGATTAGCAAGCCCTTTGAGGTCTTTGGGACACTAAAAACAAGGGGAACAGCTTTTGGCCCAGACCTATGGGCTGGCCCCCACCTTGGAGAGCTATAGGCAACAAATACCCACAGTTTTTCTATAGCTGAGCCTATCTACTGTCACCTACCCAAGGACTCAGCTTCTCTCCTTTGTGAATAATGGGGTTGAAGAGTATTTTCTACCAATGGAGACATCCATTTTTTAAAAAACTATGATTAAATTACTATTAAAAATTAATATACGCTTACGGCACAAGTGTGCATGCGACACCCTAGTGTACAAAATGATAATGTGGGTCTCTTACACCCCATTTCCTGACTTCTCAGACGGCCTTCTCCCACAGCACCAAGAGCCCGTCCCATCCGCTCTGGGCCCGATCATGGACACCTGCACACCTGCGTATCTGTGCGTGTGCATTTCCAAGTCCGACGACATCAGGTGCATCTGTCGCCTGTGGCTCGAGTGAACAATCTAGCCCAACATTGCGCAAACCCAGGGGACAACACACTTCCTGTTCTTCCCTTGGACTATTTCGAAGGGTAGAATTGCTGGGACAAGGGAAGCAACCCTTTAACAGCGTGACACAAAATTTTTCTGAAGAGTAATTAAGCAATTATTAAATTTCATATAATGGTACATATAGTTCTTGAAAGTAATAAATAACATCCAAAATTTGCATAATGCTTATTATGTGGCAGCCCCATGCCCTACAACTTCCATATACTGACTTAGACTTACTTAAACCTTGTAAGCTTTGTAAGATAGGAACCATTGCTATCACCAGCAACAGGTGTTATCACTGACACGATAGGCATATACAGAGTCTCCTTCAAGCTGATTTTATCTGTAAATTCCATCTTTTCTCTTACTGGTCATGGAGATTTGCGTATCTACATGCTTTCCTTATCCTGCAAAAAGAAAGGACAGATTTTTACTATTGATTTGCGAATTTACATATTGACTATTAAGCTCACAAAAGCATAATAGGTTGTTTTTTCTCACTATCTCTGAACCTCACTTATGGAGACTGTTTTTTGTGGTACTGGGAATGGAATCCAGGACCCTGCATATTTCAGGCAAGCACTCTAACCATTCAGTCACATCCCCAGTCTACCAGAGTTTTCTTTAAAATTTTTATGTTGCTAAATCTGCCAATGTTTTCTAAAACTTTTGACTTTGATTTAGGAAGAATGGGTTAACTCAGTAGTTTTTCAAAGGTTCTCTTTGCAAATGTGCTCTTCCAATAAAACCTGCCAAGGTGACAGGTGAAACAGCAAGCACCCAGCAGGTCTGGGTGAAAGAGGAAGCATCGGGGGTGCCTTCCACCACCCCTACCCAATCCAGACAGCCTGGGGCTTCTCTGGGAAGGTCTGAACTTGGACAGAGGTGAACACCTAGTACCTCACACAAGCTGGACAAATGTCCCAGCCCAGGGCTGTTAGCATGTCTCTAGTCTTCTGCTAGTCTAGACCACACCTGAGAGAGACTGAGGAAGCCAGAATGACTTCTCACCCTAACCTTAAACCTAACCCTAACCCTAACCCTTCCCAACACAGTGCTAACTCTGACACCTCCAGCGACCATCAACACAAGGCTACCCGAAATGTACCCAGGGCTGGCTCCTAGAAAGACTAAGCTCACACCAACTCCTACACAGCACTTCATGTCTACATCAGGACAGCCCAGAAGCTAAGCAGGAAAGAGAGGAATCAGCCTTTGGGACTTGACAAGCAAGGTGGAGCTGTGCACCCCTTTCGCATTCCCCTCTCAAATGGGGCACAGCAGCACCCACCTCTCAGGTCTGGGCTGCAGGATGAATGAGACCTAGATCATGGCCCCAGTCAGGTGCTCAAGAAACACCAGCTACTGGTTTACATGACAATGCTCGCACACTGTACCCTCAGCAAAAGGCTTTCTGATTCCCACAGAGGCTGGCACTGGCTGCAGACCTGGCCCACAGCAGTGTGATAGCTGTGTCTCTGCAGAAGCAATTTGTGTGCCACCCACATCGGCCTCCCAGGAAGTGGGGAGGAAGTGGGGAGGGAGATAGAAGTAAGGCCATTCTGTCCGGAGTAAGGCCCTTCTCACTCATAAGAGCTCCAGAGAGGAAAGCTGAGGCCAAAAGGGTCGCTACCTGGTGCTGGCCCTGTAAGACTGAGCCCAGGTCTAGCCAAACACTGCAGCACTGTGACCTGGGCCTCCTGTGACCTCAATGCCAGGTGCTATGCCCTCCTGTAAGCTGAAGACCAAATGCCCAGTGTCCACTGCACCACAGGGCACATGCTGGCCACCAAGACTGAAACAAAACCCTTCCAAAATCTACCCTTCTCCATCCCCAGCGCAGGACACACTAGGGCTAGCACCAAAGGAGTAGGGGCTTGAAGGGTGGGCATTCACCCCAGCCACGGTCAGCAACTCTGTCCCAGGGCCCTGAGCCTGTTGCCCGCCACCTCCCAGAGGCAGTTGTCTCTAATTTTCTGCATCTTCCTTGCTCACGCCATCAGGTATTAATGCATTGCTCATGGCAGCTTTGGAGCTCTGAAAGCCCAGCCATTTTCAATAGAGAACGGTACGGACGAGTTCTACAGGAGTGATGAAATTTCCCTTCTGCTCTGGCAATTAGAAAGGCACAAAGTCGCCTTTCCTTTGGTGCCACCCCCAACTTCAAAGGATCGGAATTCAAAGCCATTCATGCTGCATTGAAACCTCACAATGAAGCTGGAAAATGGAAGTCGATTACTGGGCATAAATATGCAGTAGTTAGAAAGAAAGAGTTATAATGAAATTAAACTGCAGCAGTCCCACAATGTGTGGAAACTTCCAGCACCACAGTCCTGCTGGCAGACATGGAGGGGCATCTCCTAAAGCAGGTTTCTGACCACTCAAAGCCAAGCATCCTGGCTCAAACTGCACACAGCCAAGGTGCCATGCTATCTGGACCACATCGTCCAGCTCCCAGCCCTCTGGGACCGTGGTGCCAGGGTCTTTTTGTGGAGGGCTTTTACTTTGCAAGGTTGTAAGGCTGCGATGCTCTGTCTGGGCCACTTCAGTCACATCTGTCCTTGGTCCTCCCAGGCCTCTGTGCAATCCAGTCATCTTGCCTCTGCCCTGTCCAGGGCTCCCCAGGGGCCTTGCTGCCCAGCTCCCCTTGCAAAAAAAAAAGCAGGAACCCTAAAGAGGGCAGTGTTACATCTGCCTGCTGAGAAAACCCTGCCTCTTTCCTGATTGATTACTGCTCTCTTTAGAAAGGTATTTGATCTTTTAAAAAACCCAGAGCACAGAAAGATATAGAAGTATCACAATGTGTCTGGGGTGTGTGTTTTCAAGGCATGAAAATACTTCCCTCCCACACAAATGAGAGTTCTTCTGGGGAAAGATGCCACAGATCCGGGGAGTAGGATATCTGGGGAAGATGATCAGTCTTAAAAATACATAACTGAACACAGACTAGAATTCACAGGGGTACCTGCGGGAAAAAAATTACATCTCACATATTTTTGATATCCCAAACTCCATTCTGTTGAAACTTCTAACTGGGTGGCATTTTGCATTTCCAATTATAATAGAGTAATTGTGTTGCCATAGTGACTGCCAAATTCTGCAATAACTTTTGTTGCCTTGTAACTGCTGTAGTGTATATTTGCTTACAAGCAACTGAGTTTTTTTAATTCAACCTCCCTTCCTCCCTCCCCAGGCAGCAGCAGCAGCAGCACCAGCACCAGCACCAGCACCTCTCCGGGCTTGACTCTGAAACCACCGCACCAGTTTTCATTAGGCAGTCCCTCAATAAGGCACGGAATTATCAGAAGCAATTAAAACTCCAGGCAACCACGATCATATTACCCAAGAAAAAGCGAAACCAGGTCAAGGTGCAAGCCGCCAGCATCCCCCCAGACCCTCTGGGGCGCAGGGCCAGGGCTGTTTACAGGTTTACTCCCAGGCCTTAAAAGCTAAGGTGGTTTGTGGAAACCGGCGAAAAGCCTGAGTAGAGAAAAGCGGGCAGGCGAAGTGACTACACAGGCCTTTCCTCCCTCCCCGGCAGGCGCGCTGCTCTCAGCAAGCAATTAGGTAGGTCTCTACAGTAATGCAATTAGGATTTAGTTAAGAAAGTCATTAGTTCTAAAATAACTTAAGTTTAATTTCTGCAACGCTTTATTTGAAAATTGTGTCACAGCAGGTCAATTTACAGCATGCAATAAAGAAAACATTCCCTATCAGCTACCGCAAGTTATTACAGATTTTCGGTGTGCATTAAATGAGTGCCCTGGTTCCACCCCCGGCCTTTCCAACGGATACACGCGATCTCCAGCTACAACAGTGTCACCCAATTCCGCGTTCAAGATAAACATCGGACCGCTGGCGCAAGGCTGACGGCGTCTTCGCAAGGCCAGGTCGCGGTCCTGCCACCCCGTAGCACCCGGCCGGGCCGGGCCAGGGCCCTCGCCCCAGGCGCCCCCGCCCAGCCCCCGCCGCGGGAGGGGCGTTTTCTGCGAACTCACAGCGTCTGACAAAGTTACATAAACGGCGGCCTGCGCCCCGCCCGCCGCCCGCCGCCCGCCGCCCGCCTGCCCGCGCCCACCTGCCCGCCCGCCGCCCGCGCAGGCCGTCCACGCCCGGGCCGCGGGCCACGCCGGACGGGGGCGGTGTCCACCTGCCGGGCGGCGGGCGGGGCGCGGGCGGTGCTGCTTACCGGGCGGCGGGCTGCGCTAGCCCTGCTCCGGCGCTCCCAGCCGCATCTTCTCAGCCTGCGCCGCCACCGTCAGCGGGCGGGCGAGCGGGCGAGCGGCCCGGCGGGCTCGGGCTGCGACGGCGACAGCGGCCGCGCGGGGCGGCCGGGCGTGAGGCGGCGCGGCGGCGGCGTTGGCGGCGGTGGCTGCACAGGCGGGCGGCTGCGCGGGCTCGGGCGGCGACCGGGACAGTGCTCCGCGGCGGCGGCCCCACAACCTCCCCTCCTCATTCACAAAAAATTGACCCACGTTGAACCATGATGCTGCTCCCCCCTCCGGCGCCGAGCCGCGCGGGGATAGGCCGCACCCGACGCCCGTCAGCCGCCCCGACCCCGCCCCTCTCACCGGCGGCCCGCCAGCCATTGGCCGCGGCGACCTTGCGTCACCACCCCCTGTAGACCCCGCCCCCCGGATGGTTTCTAATGAAGAGCGGGTCAATTACGGCTCGGCCACGCCCCTGCCCACCTCCCCAAACGCTCGGTCACCCTTCCATTGGTTCTCAGAGGTTTAGTCCCGCCCCATAGCCGCCCAACCGCCGGCCCGACGCCCCGGGCGCCGCAAAGGGGCTCCGCCCCCACCCGCCTCCCCACACACGTCCCAGACCCCATTGGCTCCGGACGCTGTCAATTCCGGGGGCGGGGAATACCGGAGTAAGCTCCAGGCGCCAGAGCTCGGCGCTTCGCGGTAGAGAAAGCGGACGGAGCTGGGGCGGGTACTGACTGGAAGCAGGGCTCCGGCTGAGGCAAGCCTGTTGGACAGCCCGTGGCGGTGCCAGCGGTCAGCCCTGCGTGCTTGCACGCCTGCTTCACGCTCGGAGGTCGCGCAGAGGGCTCAGGCTAAGGCAGGAGGCCGGCCAGGCCGGGCAGCAGCTTCCATCTTGGACTCGGGCACGGATCACGTGGGCTGCGTGCGGGAGACGCAGGCGGCGGCACAACTGCGCAGGCGCGGCGAGCCCCGCCCTGCCTCGAGGCAGGCGCGCGGCCTAGGGTGCGGCAGAAAGCTGTCGAGCCGGGCGGAGAGCTGCGCCGGGCGGAGGGCTTGCGGGTGGCTAACCTGACAAACGTGGGTTAAGCTGAGCCGCGCGGCAGTTTCCTGGAGTGCTAGGAGCGCGGTTGGGGTGCAGGTTCGTCTCCGGGTGCGCTAGGCCCTCGGAAGCCGGGGCCACGCACCTTTGTTGCCCCTGCAGCAGGGATAGTGTGAGCGAGCATCTGCAGGCCACCTGCCTAGCTGCCAGGTCCCCGAGTGCCCCTCAGCACGACTTCTCGAGGGTTTCAGGGTCCGACGTTTTGAGAAACAGCAGCACCCTTCGCCACTGCGACAGTGGCTGGGATGTTAGGCGGCAGAGGTGTTTAGGACTTGCCCTTTAGCTGTTGAACAGATTCCATTTAATAACGTTCTTGAACAGTGACTCGAGGGAAAACCGTAGCTATGTGGGTACAAAGAGTTTGCAAAACAAAATACGCAACTTGACATTATTTTAAGTGTGTCCAGATAATAAGTAATGACCAGAAAACTTTACTTATTGTAAGAAATGCCCTGCTGGAGATCAACTATGAACCAAAGATTGAATTGCACGATTTTATAATAGAAGAGAAAGCTGTAGATGACCACAGTGAAGGAATAATTTTGCTCTGTCAGCGTTCAGGTTAAGTGAAGCAGGAATGGCAGCCAGCTAACGTTTAGATGATAAAATCAAGGTTCACAATTGTTTAGAAGGGTTGTCTAAAAATGCAGTAATCAGGAGACTAAAATCCTGCACATATATCTCAAATTGATTCTACAAGAAGTGAGAAACACATGCATGAGCCAAAAATGTCACAGAGAATGTAATCCTAGGTGGAATAATGTAAAGGGTAGCGTTTCATCTCACCTGTTGTCCTCAAAGGTCCTGCAGGAAAGTGGGTCACTGTGAATGACCACAAGCACCCACCTGCCTTTTCTAGAAAACAAACACCTAAGTGGCCTGGAAGGGTATGTCTGTCAGATGGGTCCACAGCCAGAACAGGAGCTCTGTACACAGGAGGTCCTCAGTGCTGTAAGCAGAGCATAAAAGGTAGAATCACACCCTCATACAGGGAACATGGACCTGGGATTTCCTATAGGGTACTTCACAGTGTACCAATCTTAAGATGAATCCCAATGTTAAAGGAACCAATCCTTAGATCAGAAATGAAGACAGGGTTGAAATTTGCAATTAGAAGTACAGCAAAATGACCAACGAAGTGTACAATAACAGTACTGGGCTTTGAACAAGAGGTAGGCATTAGGCCAACACTTACATGCATTAAAACACAGGATGAAAGTCCTCAAAGATGACAGCCAGAGAACATCTTACATACCTGAAGGTAACTGAGTCCCCAGTAGAACTTCTTAGCAGTTGACAAAATTGAATAGTTTATTTGAGAGGAGAAGCATCTGACGAGTCAAAAGAATAATGAGAAGCTTCCAAAAAATGTAATTACATAGCTGCATAATGAAGACGCGATGCTGTCCTCCATTGATGGAAAATAATGGTAAAAAGACAGTCCTAAGCAAGTGTAAAAACTCAGGGCTGGTGTCCATCCTGCATATGCTCAGTCGGCTGCCCCAGCTGTTGTTGATGGGCACCCTTCCAGGCTGGCCAAGGCCTGTGCCATACCAGTTGCTTACTATTTTTAATATCACCCCTGTAAGGACTTAAAAATATAATAAAGTATCTTTTCAAGTCAATGAAAATATGCAGTGAAAGGTTACCCAATAGTTATTTGGAGGGAAAGGAGTAATAATTTCTGCCACATTATATCGAGTAAAAATTGTTTAGAAAAACAGACACTGGACTTTTCTCTTGGGCCATGGAATAGAAAAAATACCATTAATAAGGGAAATATTAATAATTTGACTAACAAAACATTGAGGATAGTCGAGGAAAATGAATAATCCTCTATTATGGAATAAATACAAAAGAATACTACTTAGCAATAAAAAGAGTGAACTTACTGATGAATGAGTCAGGAGCATCATAATGAAGTTAGAAGAGGCACATTCTTGAGTCCATTCATGTGAAATTCAGCAAACAACCAAAACATGAGGATAGAGATCCCATGAGTGGTTCTCTCTCTTGGGTGAGTGGGCCGAGAGTTGATGTGGAAGAACACAAGGTAACTTTCTGAAGTGAAGGAGATGATGCTGTGTGGACTGGAGCATGCTGCACAGGAATAAACACCCATCAGAACTCTTAAGAGCTGTGCCTTTCAGAATTTACCTCAGAAGAATGCAAAGGCATCCATGGCCCCAGTTCAGAGAGGAGAAAGACCTGTCTGTTCGTCAAAACAGTGGAGGATAAAACTGGGAGAAGCATTTGCATCGTGTTTCATAAAAGTTAAGAGAGTCTTACCTTTGCAGGTAAGAGAGTTTTCAAAGCTGAGAGACAAAGATGAGCATTCCCAAGGCAAAACAGGCAGCCGCAAGGACACAAAAATACAAAGAAGAAACAGCAGTGAACATGGCAGAGTGTCCTCTTCCCTAATAACAGAAGAAAATGCAGTATGAAGAAATAAACACTGTCACACACTTAACTCAGTGTCAACTGGCAAACTTTTAGACAGTTACTTAACTACACACACACATGAAAGCTTAAAGTTTTGCATTCTTCCACCTACTGATTGCGATTCTAGAGCTTCGTCCTAATAAGTACAGATCTTGGTAAACTTTTAGCTAAAAGGATCACCAAAAATGGTTGGACCGAATATACAAATACGAGGGATTTTATATCAGAAATTGACTTGATAGCGAAAGGGAAGACTACTTCATTGCAATGTAATTTTTACAAATAACACGAAAAAGATGATAAAAGATATGTACCAGCATGTCCTAATGGTTTCCTCTGAATGTTTATCTACTTTCTGTGTTACCTGAGCTCTACAGTGAATGTATTGCTTTTATAAAAAGGGAAGAGCAGGAGGGTAGGCGGCTCAAGATACCTCCCATCCTGTGCCTCTCACAGCCTCATCCAAATCCTGCATTGTATCTCCAGGGATATCTCCTGAAGCCCGCTACTGACAAGGCTCAAGCAGACCACTAAAATAAGTAGTCACAAGAACAACAAAAGTGCTGGGTATGGAGCTCTAACTGGCTTCTCTTGCTGAGCCTTCAGGCTTGAACCACTCACCGATGGTGTGGATGTGATGACTAGGCACATCCCATCAAAAGCCATTTTTGTTTGAATTTCTTTTGCATCAACATGTTGGGGTCATCGGCATAAAGCAAGCAGCCCAAGTCATAGAGGAGGTAAGGCCAGCTAGGGAGTAGGTAGAAGGTGAGGATAGTGGAAACCAGACCCCTTGGGAGAGTGGAAAGTAGAAGGAGGAAGGGAGCCCAGGAGGGAGGGAGGGAGATGGAAGCCAGAGCTGGGCAGGGGTCAGCGAGTTAGTGGCAGGGAGGTAAGGATGTTTTGTGAGAAAGTTCTATACAGTGTGTATTAGCCCAGGTTTCCTGAAAGAGAAGCAAAAAAAAAAAAAAAAAAAGAACCCCAGGGGGTAGGGCCCTGGGTATGGGACAGGGAAAGAGGGAAACCAGCACCAGCTGTATTACGAAGTCAGCCAATCTGCCCATCCTCTGAGGAGGCCATTGGCTCCCATCTTAGGTTGAGTGGGTGCTAAGTCCCTGTCCTTCTAGAGGACAAGCATGAGTTCCCAGGGGGTTCCCCAGAACCTCACCCCGAGCCTCAGTGACAACAGGCACCATTAGCCTAGAGGAACAGCCACCAGGTCACCTCTGTAGTACTTGAGATAAGACACTGAGGACATCAGAAGCAGGGCAAAGGCAAAGCACACAGGTCCACTCTTCACTCCAGAGAAACTCATACAGAGTGACCCCTTCAAGCTCAGAGGGCTTGGTTTGAGCAAGAGGGTCACCCACCAGTGCATGATATAGAGGCTAGGAGTTGACTTGGGAAGACCTGGAGCAAAAAAAATGAGCTTTATTTTCATGAGCAGATTGTGGCTTTGCTGAGAAGGGGCCTGGGATAGGTGGAAGCACCAGACCGTTCCTAACTTGTGGGCCAGGTGGAGGCATCCATACCCCATGATGCCCACCAACTGTGGGCTCAAGCATGTACTTCCCTCCTTGTGTGTACAGTCTGCTGTACCTGCCTAGAACTCAGTATGCTCAGAATCTGGGATTTTGCTCTGCCACAGAGCCCCACCTCTTCTTCCCACTGGCCTTATCTTGCACCTCATGGTTTTTGATGGGATGTGCCTAGTCGTCATGTCCACACCATCAGTGAGTGGTTCAAGCCTGAAAGCTTAGCAAGAAGAGCCAGGTAGAGCTCCATACTCGGCACTTTTGTTGTTCTCATGGACTTCCATCCCCCACCTGCTGACCCAGGCTCCGACCACACCACAAATGGCCACCCCATGGCCTGCCCTCACACTTTGGGATGAGTAGCCCAGGGGTACTGTTACCCATTGGCTAAGGGTTCCTTTACTCAAGTCAGATAGAAATCATGTATAAGCAAAGTGCAGTTTTGCTAGTGTAACTGCTCCAGCCTTACCCACTCTGAACTTTAATGCCAGCAGCTCTCCCTTGTTTTGGGTCACCCTGTGACCAGAAGCCATCCACACTGTTATCTGCTTCAGCTGCTGGCTACTTTCAATGCCAGCAGCCTTTAGTGTTACCAGCAAGCAGCTCAGCCTGCCCTAATCAAGCTAAAAATCACAAGCAGGCAAAATAAAATCACCCAAGCAAGGTTTAATCTTGTCTTATGCTAAGCATTAGAGAGGCGGTACATAGGACAGAGATTGCCCAGACTGACCTGATAAGCATGGGAAAAGAGCTGCCTGTGTAGACAGAAAGGGAAGGCCCATGCATGCAGTCTCCTGCTGAAGACCACAAGCTTTCTGTACTCGCATGCCAGCTGGTGCAGGCCTCCTACCCTGATTGCCACGATGGGCAGAGGCTCCTGCCAAAGCAGGGACATCTGAAGCAGCCGCAGAGGGTCCAAATCATTCAGGCTGGAGGGCAGGGACCTCTGTGATGGATGCAATGTATCCAAAGCCACCACTGCCAAATGCAGTCTTCCAGAGCAGTCATGAAGTATCTGAGATACTGAGAGCTGGAGGGGTTTAGGGCAGCCCTGGCCATCAAAAATGTAAAGGGAGATAAACTGAAGTACCTCTTGGGAAAGTAGGAACTTTGTCTTTTGTCTCAGTAGGTTGTACCCCCAGGGTGTCATCCTGAAGAAGATGCCTTGGAAGTGGCATTAGGTCATTTGGACAGGAAATCCCTCAGCCCACCTACCCTCTCAATTAGGGGAAAGAGACACTGGAGGGGGTCAGCGTGGGAAGCAGGCCACAGTTCTCTTGCTAAGGCCTCAGGGCAGCTCTGAGAGCCCAGCAACATACTGTGAGCAGAGGGTGCCCCAAAGGAGAGGAGAGGTGACTCAGCTGAGAGATACCAAAATGCAGGGGCAGTGACAAGGTGATGAAGAACACAGGAGCCAGTGTGGAATATGCTTGCCATGGTCCTGGTATGCTGGCCGACACTGAAAGGGAAGCTGAGCAGGGATGTGGAAGGGATTGCTGAGTCAGCCATGGCCAGCCAGAGTCAAAGGCAGTGTGTTCATAATGGCAAAATCACTTGATTGGGGATATTGTGTGTGTGGGGGGGGGGTGTGGGTGTGGGTGGGTATGTGTTATGGATTAAAAACTGGGGTCCAACTTAACACCAGCTGAATTAAATCACCATGGTGCTGAGCATAGATGTTCCACCTGAAGAAACATATGCCAGGACATATATAGACTTGGAAAAGATGAGTGAGGCATTGCAAGTTTCTCTGAGTGTTGCTGTTTGAGCCATTGGTTCTGCTGGAAGAGCTCGTCATGACTAGATTTCCCCAGTGTGAGTTCTATCATTGTCATCAGAAGAGCTTCAGACCTTGTTGGTGAGAGTGGCTGGGGTTCATTTTCGGGGAGCTCTGGTTCCCACATTGAGCATCACTTTCTGGCTCTAGAGGGGAAGACATGTGCCGTTTAATCTCCAGGAGAAATTTGTCATGCTGGTTTTCTGGCATGTACTCAACTGTTCTTATTGTTGGAGGAACTCAAGACCTCCATGTTGCTGAGGATAGGTGTGGTAGTTTTCAGGGCAGCCCTGGTTCTTATTTTGAGTATAACTTCTCGGCTTCAGCATAGAACCCTCAATCTACCAGCACAGATCCTTCACTCAGCTGTCATAGACTTTCTAGCTTCTGTCACTGACCTTTGGACCTTCCTGGCGTGGACCCATAAAACACACTCGTGTGAATCCTTCTCATGGGCTCTAGGCCTGCAGTTGGACTTTGGGAGGCAATGTCTTGGGCTCTAGGTCTTCATCTGAACTCATGCAGTACATTGCTTTGGGATCCAGGTCCTTGGCTGAATATTCTGGATCTTTAGTGTTGTGGACAGATTTCCTGCACTTTCTTGTGTTAACTCAAGGTGACCGTCATAAACAGCATTATAAATTCTGTGTCCTGATTACAATTATTCTCAACCCCTGACTACAACAGTGTGCATGTGTGCATTTTGTAGCACTCAGAAACTCCCCTATAGAGAACTCATGCCTGGGTGGACATGTGATTGGTAGTAGGAATAAAGAGTCAAGACGTAAGCATCTAAGGCACAGTGGTGGACATGACTAGCTCTGGGGTCCAGGCTGGATGGGACAGGAAGCGGTGCTAGGCAGGAAGAGGGCAGTGTGGAGGACCTGAGATACGGCAGCAGGCATGTTCACAATAGCTCCATAAGCCAGGGACTAGGGTGTAACACCCAAGCGAAGGGTGGGAATTCTGCATTATCCACGGAGGGATGGAGCAGAGATAGCATGCCCTGGGACAGAGAGAGGACAAGGAGAGTGTGTGTTTTCACCTGGCTCTGGCCAAGTAGAAGGCCACTCAGCACCCCAGCAGGACCTGGACTGACTCCTTGCGTAGTCTAGGGACTCCCAGGCCCCAACAGCAACATACAAAGCAGCCCCAGTTTAGGAAGATTTTGGGACCATGGCAGGGGCAAGTATTGCTAACTTGAACCCTCCACCCACTTTACACAGATTCCCACAGAGCCTCACTCAAAATGAACTCATAACTGAAAAATTATACAACCCAAGGGTGTTAGATAAAGTATGAGATTTTATATAAAATCGTTAGGCCCATAGGAAACAATTCATCATGAACAAGAGTCAACAGATAAATAAAAAGCAGGATTATATCCCCACTCAAGACACTGAGATAATATAAATGATCTTAAAAATAAATGTTAGAAATTACTAAAGGGGTTACATTGGACAGGTAACAAAAGGATAAGACACTAAGCAAAAGAACAGTTGATTATTAAAAGAGTCAAATAAAACTTCTAGAAATGAAGAATGTAGGGCTGGAGGTTTAGCTCAGCGGCATAAGTGCCTGCCTTGCAAGCAGGCAGTCGTGAGTTCGATCCCCGGTACCGATAAAAAGGAAAAAGACAAAAAAAAAAAAAAAAAAAAAAAAAAAAAAAAAAAGAAATGAAGAATGTAGTTATTAAAAATTCAGTGGGGGAAGACAAAAAGCGTATTAGAAAATGTTATTAGCAACAGGAAGACAGATACAAGGAAATTACCCAAGTGCAGACCAGAGAGTAAAAGCACTGGAAGCACCCGTTTCCTCAGAGGGAGGAGGAGCCCTCGGTGTGCTAGCCTGGCCTCCTTCCCTAGCTGGACACCCATCCGCAGCTGGGGATGGCTGTAGGTGACTTAGGGCTGTGTCCTCCTTCAGAGGACACTCCTTGGTCTAAGGAGTTGCCTCACTTGGAAATGTCCAGGAGTTACCCCGTTCTCCCAGACAGGGAGGCCCCTGCCGGGCATCTGGCTGCAGAGATAAAGAAGCAGTACCTCCCTGACACACACCATACTCCCCATGGGATCAGGTTGCCTGCAGCAGCAGTACAAACCCAGCTCGTGCCTCAGCTGCCCCTGCGCAGGCCTGCTGCCCTCACTGTTCTAGGTTTTCCTTGTGAGTGGCCCTCAGTGGGTTATATATGCACAAGAATCCTTGCCTCAGGCTCAGCTCCCGGAATTCCTGATGGAAAGCAAGGCACCAAAGAGCAGAGAATGGAAGAGGGGACAAATGAATGGCTGAGAAGTTCTCAGGGTTGTTGAAGGAAGGGACTCGTCAGATTCAGGAGACCCTGCAAGTGACAGACAAAAAGACTCCTATGGCAGAGGCATCAGAGTGATGCTGGGTGATGTGGATGAGAAAGAGGCTTTCCTGAAGCAGCTGGGAGGAAGGGCCAAGCTGCCTTCTCAGACAGGACAGCTGGGTCCAGCACAGACTTCTTGACAGCAGCCACAGAAGCCATAAGCGACATCAACAGTTCCCAGAGGAAGTCTGGGTGAGGAGTGGGCAGTGGGCAGTGCTCCAACTTGGAGGTCTGCACCAGCGACATTGCCACTGGTGAGGGAGGAAGAGTCATGGAATTTCCAGGCTGACATTTGGAGAATTCATCACGAGAGGCCCTCGTGTGGAACTGCTCAGATGTGGCCCAGCGCAAGTCAGTATGGCAGGCACTGTGACACTGAGGTGTGTCTCCTTGCCAGTCACAGTAGCTGTCCCTGGTGGCAGGGAGTGCCCAGGCCTCTGGAGGATGCTGTATACAGCATGGGTGGACGGTGGACCTGACGTCCATGTTGGAAAGGGCACACGGACAGTGATAAGGGAGTCCTGCCCACATGCTCTAGCTACCTATGCTTGCACAGGGACCCTGTGACCTCAGGCCACACACACATCTGATTCCATGCCTGTGGGTCAGGGGCCCAGTGTGTCTTCACAAGGTCCTCCACACCAGTCCCACCAAGACTGAGGTATCGTATGAGCCATGGAGTCTTCTTCTACACACCTGCTGTTCCTTGTGGCTGCAGGACTGAAGTCCCACTTCAGTGCTGGTCTTTCTGGGCTCTCCAAGCTGTTTACTGCTGTCTGCCTTCTGTCCCCCTCATAGCCAGGTCGTGTACACCTCCGAGGCTAGCATCTGTTAGTTTCCTTTAAAAGCTTCCGAGATTATGTCAGGGCAACTCCTTTTGGGTCAATGCAAGTCCATTCATTAGGAGCCTTTGTGACAGCTGCAAAATCCCTGTGGTCACACGAGGGGAGGCAGAGTGGCAGAGGATGGCAGCCAGAGCATGCCACTTTAACAAAAGGCTCACTTGGGCTAACAGCCAACAGATGTGAGAAGAAGAACACACTGACCTCCACTTCCTCCTGAGAACAGGAGATAACGTGTCACCCCGCGGGATAACCTCCCTGGACCAGTGGCAACAGAAACATTCTTCAGTGGGAAGTCACAGCAAGCAGGATTTTGTACAAACAGCCCTTGTTAAAATAATTCTTCTTTTCCTCTAGCCTCCTACGCAACACAGATACTTTCACAACTGCCTCTTCATCCAGTCTCAGAGCAAAGCGTGCAGGGCCTGTGGGTGCCATGGAGTTTCCCTTCCTGGTTGTGGCTCATGTGTTAGGCAACTCTTATGTAGATGCTTCTCTTCTCCTGCTCCTCTGTCTTCGCCAAGTGAATGTCCTCATGGGGCTGAGGGGTTTCAGAGCATCACAGAACTCTCCCTGCCCCATCACATCCGGGGCAGGGTGAACCTCAGGGTTTGCAGGCCCTGGGCATGTGTGGCACCGAGTCACTGGTGCCTGCTCATATTTGCCTTGTGGCCCAACATGCTGTCCTCCTTTGCTTTCTGTTGCTGCAGCAACTCCTTGGATTGGGTCATTTATTCACAGTTATGGAGGCTGAAAGCCCACGACTGTGTCTTCTCGGCTTCTGGTGGTGGCCTCCTGCAGCCCCATCACAGTGGGAAAGGGTGAAGGGCCAGGAGCAAGTGTGGAGTAAGTATGTGGGCCAGAGAGGAGGAGGCACCGACCTCACCTCGCACAAACCCACCCTCACAAGCGCTAACCTGCCCTGTGTAAACTGCATGGATCCTTGTATGAGTGTGGAACCCCAGGAGCTAATGATCTCCATTCGGACCCACTCTCCGCAACAGGCAAGTGAGGTAGAAGACAGCACTGTGCCCAAGGTACTGGATTCAGCATGACCAGGCCTTAGTCAGAGGAGTGGGAGCCAGGGCAGAGTCAAGCATTAATGAGAGCCAGGTAGACAGGTAAGTCCAGGGATGGGATTAGGGAGATGAAAGTCAGGGGACATCTGATCACTGTGACAACTTCCGTTCCTGCCATCTGGAAGTGGTGTTTTCCTTCTTGCTTTGTTCTTTAATGAACCCCTTGAATAGGACAGCAGCCAATGGGCACCTGCAGATTTACAGTTGCTGTGTGCCCCAACTCCTCGCAGGCCCATTTCTAGGTTAAGGAAGCTTGTTATGGTTCTACAGGTTTCCCTAACCTGACTCAGAGTGGCTGGAGCCCTGGTCATTTTTTTAGGACACAAACTCTCAGACAAACAGTCCCTGTGATAACCCAGTTTGGATCTCCCCCGACCATTGGGAGCAATTTCTCTCTCCTTTATAAACACTCCTCCTGTCTATTTACTTTGTCCTCAACTTCATTCTTCCACTCTGTGAACCATGGACCCAGGCTGTGCCAGTATAGCCCTACCTCTCAGCACCACTGTATCAGGAGGCAGCTCTCTGGGAGGTTTGGGGGGTATAAACCATTTCCAAACCATAGTTCTTGTGGTCATGGCTAGGGTTTGTGAAGGGCCCATGTATCCTGGAAAAGGATGCAGTTCCTAAGTTAGGAATGCAGAACTCTCCTCCTATACGAATGTCAGCACAGGGATGGGATGAATGGATTATGGAAAAGGCCCAGGGAAGGCCCTGAGATGCCCAGCCTGCCTTCCCATCCCTGTCCTCCTGAACCCTTCAGCTGAGACAGGAAGTCAGCAGCAGGAAAACTCGGAGCAAAGAAAATCTGAGCACTAGCAACAATGTATAATAAGAGGACAAAGAATCCCTGGGATAGGACAGCGAAGCAGAGCTCAAAGGCTTGAGGGGCTTTGGGAGTTTAGGATTTTAAGTTCCTAGTGTAGCTATAATTTGTTTATCAAAAAGTGTTTGTTAACATTTTTTAAGAAAACACTAAAAGTCTTGGAATAGAATCTATAACTTCTAAAGCAGCAGTAGGGGCAGAGAAAAAGAAAAGAAGGGGAAAATATCCATCAATTCAGTAGAAAATTGGAAAAGTATTAAAGAAGCACAGAAAGAAAAGAGCAAAAGGGGCTGGGTATCTAGCTCAGCGGCATAAGCACCTGCCTTGCAAGCAGGCGGTCGTGAGTTCAATCTCGGGTACCGATAAAAATGAAAAAGACAAAAAAAAAAAAAAAAAAAAGAAGAGCAAACACAAAACTCAAATTAAATTAAGAAAAATTCCAAATATATCAAAGTACATTGTTATATAGTGATATATCACAATGAATATAAATGAACTAAATTTATCAGCCAAAAGCAGTTTGTCAATTTGTATTTAAAAACAAAAGTCATTTTTCTGCTTTTTGAAAGTGCTAGCAGGGGAATACCAGTAAGATGATAATCTGAGAAGAGGAAAATACCATTTTAAGTCAACATGAATCAAAACAAGTCTCTGTTATTCAAATATTAGTCAAAAATTTCTACAAGGAAAGAAGGCATTGTTAGAGATAAAAGTAGCTGTTACCTATTGGTAAGAACAATTCACCAGATATACAACAGAACTTTTTTTTTGTCTTTTTGAGAGAGTCTTGCTATGCTGAGCTTTGTAGCCCAGGCTGGTTTCGAACTCGCAACAATCCTTCTGCCTCAGCCTTTTGAGTGCTGGCATTACAGGCATGCACCACCATGCTTTGATCATACAGCAGTTTGAACATTTTGCATCATGTAATTTAGCCTCAAGATAATTTAAAACAAGTATTTTAATATTTTAAAGGGAAATTTATCACCCCACAGTACCTGAGAATATTCTTCCCATAACTGATATACAAGTTTTAAATAATAAATAAGCTTTATTAATGTTCACATATCGAACCCTATACTTTAGGAATCCTAAGTTCTCACAAACACTGGCTGTGACCACATGCTAGGCCACAAAGCAAATATCAATATATTGCAAAGAATTGATCTCATAAGGATGACTCTTTTTAACTACAGTGTGATAGGTAGAAATCAATTACCAGATGATGGCCCTAAGGAAATCTACAGGGAAACTATTAAAACTAATAAGATAGCAAGTTCACTGGACATAAGATCCATGTATCACAATTAATTATGTTCCTATATATCAGTCAAGAACACTCAGGATTAAAAGAAGATTCTATTTGCAATGCCAAATACCTAGGATAGAGCTAACTCTGTGTTTGTGGAGACAGTTGTGAAATTTCATTGAAAGATACGTAAAAACAATCCAAGTGATGGGAGATATTTGCCAAATTTTATCAATTCTGAAATACACTTTTTAAAAAAATCAGTCATGATTTTAAATTGCCTTAAGCATTTGTCATGGATTGTTGGCAGCAACTTTTCTTTCCTCAAAACACCTAAAACTGTGGTGTGTGTTTTCCTTCATGACGTCGTGGATACAGTGAAGCAAATAAATACCACGTCCATGGATACAAAGACTGGACCTTGGAGAAACAGCTATTTTCTCTGATGCATTTTTAAACCTCCGTGTTGGCTTTGTGTAGTTGCTTCCAAAAGTCATTGACTTGAATAATGTTGAAAATAGACCAGGAAATTTTGCTAAGTAACATGGGAAAGGTGTCTCTACAAGACACCAAGATCTATTCTGAGCTTTCAAGATTTGCCACAATTGTTAGCACTAGGACAAATAAATAAACAGTATGACAGAATGGTCCAGACTGTCACACACATACACACATGCACATATGTGTGTGCATACTATAAAACTTAACCTATGATAGAGATCGTGTTAAAGAGTAGTGGAGACAGGCCAGTGAGTCACTGATGCTGGACAGGTAGTGGTCTTAGTTACTTTTCTCTTGTTGAGACAAAATACCTAATGCCCAAAGTGAAGCAAGGGAGGGTTTATTTAGCTCACATTTTTTGGAGGTTTCAGACCATCCTCAGCTGGCTCCAAGGCAGAGTGGCGTGACTGAGGGGCAGCTATTTATTTATTTATTTATTTTGTCTTTTTCCTTTTTATCGGTACCGGGGATCGAACTCACGACTGCCTGCTTGCAAGGCAGGCGCTTATGCCGCTGAGCTAAATCCCCAGCCCCAGGGGCAGCTATTTATAGCAGCTGCAAGGGACAAGAGAGAGAAAAAGTGGAGGGGGGAGCACACCTCCTTGCCTCCCTTATATCGTATGCCGATTACTCACCCCTGGGCAGGTGCAGCATTCACACTACCAATCCCAGCACTAGTCAGTGAACCAATCACAAATGCGAGATTCAGCCATGTCCACGATGGCATGATGGCATGAGGCTTGAGGGTGCCATCTAAACACAAACCGTAATAGTGGTCCTTCTCTACTGAAAAGATAAAATGAACTGCACATCACCACACCACACATGTAAGCTTGGAAGAAAATCAGTCTGCACAGGAAAGGTAAAACTCCAGAACTTTAGAAGTAAAAGTGAGGAATAGTCATACCATGTGTGGAAGGATTTCTTATGGAGAACACACACACACAACAAACAATAAAGGAAAACCTCATCAGCCAGTAAGGAAAAGCAAACTAAAGCCAGGAAACGTGCAGCCGCTTTGCACCCGCCTGCACAACTAAAATCTAAGGCCACGAGGAGGATGTAGAGCCTTGGTGGGTCCCATGCAGAGCTGGTGGCAGTGCATAGCACTACACGCTGAAACCATGTGTTCTGTGTTGGGTTTGGGCAGCTTTTGTCCAGTGATAAACACATGTCTAACGTCCGAACCAGCAGCCTTGCTGCTCAGTATTCTCCCTAGGGAAATGCAAACTTAGCTCACTCTGAAACCTACACAAAAATGTTTCTAGCGCTATGTTCAGAAGAGCCACAGACTAAAAATAACTCAGAGGCGTTAAGGTGATTGAGTGGTACAGCACCTTCATACCACAGAATTGCATGACAGTAAAACGGCTGGACCATTATGCATGACAATAAAAAGGGCTGGACCATTATGGACAAACACAAAAACATACATGTACATGTATGTAATCACTAGTTATTCTTTCTACTTTTAGGTAAGTTTGAAATATTTAATAGTGAGACGCTAAGTAAAATACACAGAGACATAAATCATAAAATTATGGAGGACAACTCAAAGAACAGAACCTTTCTCTGTCAAGATTTTATTAGCATTTGGCTCCCCAGAGGCTCCTCACCTGAGCTGTCTTTTGCGCAGCACAGGAACTCTGGAACGGCATCCTTGTTTGTTGGCTTCGTCCACCACACACTGCTGTGGCCTCCATGAATGTATGCAAAGTCGACAACATCATTTCTGTAACCCAGAAAAGATGAACACTGTGTGTACTGTATGTCACTGTTAATTGTGTGTGGAAGCACTACCATTTGCATCATTGACACTCATAAAATGTTCTTAGGTCTCACCCTTAAGAATTTAGTTCTAAGGACACAACTGAAATCAATAGTTTCTGTGTGAAAATCAAATTTGGTTTTCACTGACAAGTGGTTGGAGGACACAAAAGATATCCTAATAATAACTCAAATGAATATATTAATACAGGCAGATAATTTACTTTTCCAGTGACCTTAATACGAGAAATTATTTTTGTTTAGAAGGACGGCAGTTACTATGAAAAGTGGTGTTTCATTGAGACTTTACTTTTAAGTGGAAATATTCTTTACTATTCTGAAACTTTTAAAAATATATGTTCTCCAAAGTACTGTTTTGGAGACTGACCATGTAGACTGACTAAAAGCTGTGGGCAATAATGATCGGAATATCTGAGTATTATTAAAGGCAAAGGCACTGAGGGAAGCCCATGGGGGTCTTTTTCTCACTTAATGCACACCAGCACCTACGGGACAGGTGTGTCTGAACTGCACACCTGGAAGACAGGCACTCTTACAAGTTACACTGCATGACTGAGGACAAAAATACCTGGGGAAATGAGGAGGCTCATGCCTAAGGACACATCTAGGCTATCTGTCCTTCCCACACTTCTGCTATAGCTCAAGCACTTAGTATGGTGCTAACACATAGTAGGACCTCAGGGAGAACCTGCTAGGTGAATCCTTTCTGTATTGGTCAGCTTTCCTGTTGCTGGGGTGAAACCCTGGACATCCACCACTGACAGGAAGAAATGGCTTATTTGACTCATAACAGTTTCAGCAGATTCAGTCCATGTTTACTAGATCCAAAGAGGAGCATCATGACAGAAGAGCACAGCAGAGAAAAGCTGCTCCGTTTCCAACATCACGAAGCAGAGCAGGGAAACCACACCAGAGAGAAAAGGACCATGAAACAGGCATAGATCACAGATCATGCCTTACAACTCACCCGGACACAAAGAGACATACTCTTCACCAATCCTCTGCATGGTTCCCCAGCCAGTCAACTTGACAATCCACGACTGTAACCATCACATTCAGGGAACATATATCCAGCCAGAACTAGAGTCTAGACCCAGGATGGTCTCGTTCAAGTGCATGCGTTTTTAACCAGTTGCACAAACTGTGTTATTCCTGCTTTTGGTCCCAGCCTCTTGGATATTTTCTCCCTATGATAATTTGGTAGAACTGGACTAGTTAACAACCACCCTTTATTAAAATGAAGTCACTCTCTGCTCTGTCATACCAAAGGTAACAATCATATAAAACAGTTCTCCTTGTTATGCAAAACTTTTAAGTCTGTTCTTGGGAGAGTTACACAAATTCGTCCTGAAGATGTGTCCTTAGACTAGATACCCTCCGTCCAAAGCCAAGGGGCAGGTCCCTGAACCATGACTGACCTCAGCCCACTGACCAGGGTCCTTCAGAGCAGCCCATACAATATTCTATAAAAACTTGACAATAGGGTATCTGTTTTTTAATTTTGATTTTTTTTAACCACAAAACTATCCAAGTGAGAAACATTTGGAGATTTATATTCAGGGCACAAGATCAAATGACATCTGATGCATTTCTTTGTTAAATATAATTAATTTCTCTTGGATTCCCCCCCCCCCCGATCATGACAAAGCTGGATCTTTACCATTTATCCTATTTATAGGTGAATATTTCTCCTCCCTGAGAATTCTCAGCCATAACCATGGAGATACTGGTGGGGGAGAGCAATTCTGTTTCCTTTCCTATTTGCTACCATAAAATAGGAGCCAGGTACTTTGAGTTATTGGCTTTCATTTTTCCAAACAAACAAATAAACAAACAGACAACACTTGCATGGCTTTCCTTTTGTCTAAGGAAGACAGCTGGTCTCACTTGGCTTTACTTTGGGCAAAGGAAACACACAACACCCAGAGCTGGGGAAGGTGTGGGTAGGAGCTGTGTGTGTGTAGGGGGAGACAGAAAAAATATTGCTGCTTTCTTTTCCTTGTTGTTTTTTTCCTAGAAAAATAAAAACTCCTTTGTAATACACACACCCTACAATTAGAATCTAAAGAACTGTAGAAAGGAAAACTGCATAGAGAATGTTATTTTTCCAATAAAAGATGTATGTGATCTAGCCCCTCGTGTTGGTTTTAAGTGGAGATATTGACTTCCAGCTGACTGATGAGTGGAACATCTTTCTCCTGAAATATTGATAGTAGATTACACGAAACCACAAACTATCTCTATAAAGCACATCATCTCTAATCCTAATGGTGTTTTCTTTCCTCAGGATGACTGCTACATTCATGATATGATGGCTTTATTCTATCTTGGGGAAAAACTTTTACCATACTGCTAAATTAACTTGTCAAAAGGCTTCAAACTTCGGAAGCTTTTACAGCTCAATTCAGTGCTATTATTCAAGATTGAATGGGAAAGCCACGGACTGTAAAAGCTTGCAAAAAATAAATTTCACAGGCTTTCATAGACTGAGCGAAATACTTACCTTTTGTTCAGGTTGTATATCTTTATTGAAGAGCCTGAGAATAGCTGCATTCTGCCCATAAATCCTACTCTTCCCTGAAAGACTGTGTTTTTTTGTCTGCTGCCCTTGAAGCTCACCTCGCTACCATGTGGGCCTCTTGACAACAATCCATCCCCAGGGAGTGAGCTTTGACCAGGGCACTCTCCAAGACAGGGGGGTCAGGAGGAAGGACACAGACTACCACCACTACCCCATCCCCGCTACCAGACTGAATCTCAATTTTGGTGGGTTTTTTTTCTTTCTTAAAACAAATTCACAAAGGCCTGGATGGCCAATTAGTGCTTGTAAACTCAAACGGCTGTCATGTACTTAGAAAGGGCCACATCTGTGGGTCAGGAAGGGAGACAACCGAGATGTGGATTCTGTTCCTGTCAGTGGTCACCATGTCCAGGGTCTGGGGAACACCTGGCAGAATGTGGTCCATGGTGCCCTGTGCTGGCCTCCAAGAGTGCTGACACAACTGATGGCTGGGTCAATGCCCCCGACCATGTGGAGTCCATGGAAAGGAGAAACCATGAGCAAGGGACACGGCTGGAGACTTCATTTATGGAGATGTTGCTCAAGATTGACATGAGTCAGATCCCTTCCTGCTCCCCTCAGGAGCTTTCCAGCAGTACGAGGCAGGGTCTCCCCAGGACTAGCATCTCTGTCTCCACAGAATCATATCTTTAGTCAGTGGCTCAGATGCTGGTGTGGAGTCCGGTGATGCAGGGTGGGCTGTGCTGTAGTTTTGTGGACTTAGATTTTTAAGATCTCTTGTCAGACAATAGGAATTTATTTCAGTGCCAACTTATAATGCTCAATCTAATAAAAAACATAGACTTTTATGGACTACCCCCAAAGAATTGACAAGGTTGTTTGGAAGACAAAAGAATAGCAACTTGTCCCTCTCTGCTGTGCTTCAAGACAAGTGAAGGTGTCCTCTTCTCCATGAAATCATCTTGTTCCCCAAGCAGAAGGACCCTTGAACTGAGCTTCTTTTAGAATGTGGCCGGCCCTTCTTCCATGGCTTGGCCACTGCTGTCTTGTGTGATCCTGGGGTTACTTGGATACCTACACTATGTCTCCTAGCACCCACAGCCCAGGGAGCATCTTACTAGTTACTCAGCTCAACCCCTACTCCAAGGCTCTCACACACAGTGTACCTCCTGGTGCTCTAGCTTCCTTAGATCCCTTCATCCTAGGGGAAGGCAGCCAGGACCATGCACAGTGGTGTCAGGTGACCAGTGACAAGGAAAATGTTGCCAGTTTCTATGAGGGAAAGGATTCATGGGGAATTAGGGTTGGAGGCCAGGTATATCTGAGACACTTACGCAACACAGGGGCAACTCAGGGATGGTTCAGAGTCAGGACTTGGGCCTGGTGTCCCACAGCAGTGGTGTCTTGCTCACATGGGACTGGGATCCCAGCTCCAAAGCAGTTGTCCGCTCTCCCACCACCGGGAATGGACTTGGTACCTTCTGGGACCCAGGACTCTCCATACACCAGGATACCTTTTGTGGCCACCCACGGGTAGAAAACATGGTCAAAAGCAGGGAGTGTAAGGCCTGATCTGACCAAACAGCTCATGCTTTGCTCGAAGAGCAGTGAAAGTATGGACTTTTGAAATCAGAGGCGTTTTTCGTGTCAACAGTGGACTTTCTGACTCAGAGATTCCTCAATGTTAAAGCTTTTTTCTTTTAATATTAAAGGTTTTTATTAGAGGGTTCTTAAGAGAGTAGCAATGTGATTTGCCAAGCAGGCTTTAGGAAGATCCTATTTATGGCACATGCACTCATAGACTCCTGCAGCATGTACACATGAATGAACTCCATGGGGAAGCTTGGTTTCACCCATGGTTGGCCTTTACTTGTCAATCTCAGGCAGCAAAAATATGTACTAATTTCCCCTAGACAAACACAATTATTATGTATTGTACACATAGACAAAAAAGAAAAAAGGAAAAGAACATGAGTTGTTGTAGGAAAGAAAAGCAATAAAAACTGCTCCTGGTATTTCAGGAATGTCACCCTTGAGAAGAGCATAAGCAGAATGTAAGTCAAGCAAAAAGAGAGACAGGTGATATCATCGAGCTGGTAAAGGGGATCACTACAGATGTGGAGAGAATGAGCACACGAGTGTGACACAAAGACGCATGTATACATTGACACATATGTTGTGCACTGTGTGTACGTGTTCCCCAAGTTTGTATGTTTCCCCAAGAAATCTCCACCCAAAGACGATGGCACTAAGAGGTGACTCCTTTGGGAGGTGACACCCAGAGTTACAAGGGCAGAACTGTGGAGAAAGGTATTAGTGCCTTAGTCACTTTCCTCTTCCTGGGACAAAATACCTGACATGGAAACCCAAAAGAGGAAAGGTTTATTTTGGCTCTCAGCTTCAAAACTCTCAGTCCTTGCATGTGGAAGGAAGGACCTACATGGATGAGAGCAGCTCAGACAGGCAGCAGAGAGAGAAGGAAGGAGCTGGGGAGAGAGACGCACCCTTCCAGGTCATGTGCAGCAAAAACCCATGTCTTCCAAACAGGCCACACATCCTGACTGCACACACAGCTGTGAACTCATCTGTGAATGTCACTGTGACCCAGTCACCGGGACATAGGAGGCTTTGGGGTCCATTTCCGATCTAAACCACAGTAATACCCATTTGAATGAGGTCCCTAAGTGCTCTCTTGCCTTGGGAGGACTCAGAGAGAAGGTGCCATCTGCAAACCTGAATGAAGGACTGCACCAGATGCCAGGCATGCTAGCACCTCCATCTTGGACTTCCAAGCTCCAGAAATAGCGTTTGCCATTGAGACCAACCAGACTGTGGTACTCTGTGATGGAAATTGGAGGAGATTAAAACAAGATGCATGTACTGGGGGGAAAGCAGGGAGATGGCCCTGAGTTAGGGACCTGGCACCTGAAGCTTCGGCCTAGCCCGGGTGGAGGTGCCCCCACCTGACTGCCGGCTCCTGGTGCCCTAAAGCTCTGGCTGCCACTCCCATCCACTGGCCCCTGCTGCAGCCCCTCCTCATTTGCACCCAAGGATGACAGAGAGGCCTGGGCCCTGCCACCATAGGAGCTGTCCAGGGGTACGTGTCTTCTTTGAGGGCCTCCAAATCCCCAAGTGTTCCAGAAGCTCAGCACCCTCAGAGGTCAGTGAGTCTCCTTGCCTGGGTCCATCCAGGGCTCTTTTGAGGGCAGCTCCTTCATCTCATCAAACAGGCAAACCCTGTATCCACCCTGAAGCTGCTGCTGAGGATCCAAAGGGTCCCGTGGGTGCAGAACATCACCAGGTCTAGAGCTGTCTGTGTGAGCAGGACTGTGGCTGCTAAGTGGTGTCCCCAGGGCCAGGCCCTGAGTGAAGTGGCCAGAGGTGAAGGAGGGCTGGCACTCAGCCCAGGATGTGGAGGCCCACCGGGAGGGCCCCCCTGAAAGAGGACAATTGGCCTGCATTTTGGTTCACCTTTGCCATAGTACTGGCATGCATAGCACCAGCTAGGGTGATGCTCAGTCCTCTTGATTGGCTCTAAGCAATGCAAATGGTCTAGCAGAGGCACTGGATGTGTGGTCTTTGAAGCAAAGTGACACTTCTGTGTGCAGTACCGCCTATAGCTCCCTCCTACTAAGCAGGAGCTAGGCCTAGAGACCTCTCGCTGTTGGCTGGGATGGAGCTTGGAGAGGCAGTGATGTCCCAGGGTGAGTAAGGTCAGCATCAGAGCTGAGGCAGCTGATCCCAAACACCAGATACTTCCTCAAACTGTGCTGTGAGATTCCTCTAAATGTAGAAGCCACCTACATGTTGCAGAGGTGCCATTGTTCTAACACAGATCACAGAATTCACGTGGTTCTCAGCGTTCTCCCAGTCACTACACTGAGCCACTCCCCTCATCACAAACCTTTAAAACTAGGCTTGGCCCTGGGTCGAGGTATTTGCTCTAGTTAACCTTTGTTCCACCTGGACCCCCTCGGCTCACCACAACTGTGGATATGTTTCTGCCTCTCTTTTCTTGCATGGGTTGCATTGGAAATGGTAGATTGGGATGTACTCATGAGGGAATTCCAATAGCTTTTCCCTGGGATTACGATTTATGAAACCACAATGAAGTTTGGGTGCTTATACACAGTACATGGTCCAACCGAGTGGAAAATGATTTTTCAAGGTGTTTAGAAAAATAACCCAGTCTGGGCATGGTGATGCACATCTATAATATAGCACTTGGGAGGCTGAGGCAGGAGGATCATTGCACGTTTGAGACCAGCCTGGGCTACAAAGTGAGCACAAGGCCAGCCTGAACTGCATAGCAAGACCCTTCTTCAAGAAGACAAAATAATAATAATAATAATAATAATAATAATAATAATAATAATGCATACCTAAAATCACACCCTTCCAGGAAGCTGAGGCAGGAGGACTGCAAATTTGAGCCCACCTGGGACAATTAGCAGGCCCATGTCTTCCACAGACTTGGTCAAACCTGATATCAACTCTAAGTTGTGTGACAGTTAAGATGGAGTGTCAACTTGATTGGCTTGGAATCTACCCCAGGGATTGATAGAGTACATACGAGGTGGTTCTCATAGGTATGACCGTGGGTCTATATCTAGTCACTCACCCCTTCTTCACTGGCATTATTCTCCTGCTCTGCTTCCCTGCTACCATGAACTAAATATCTCTCCTCTGCTATGCCCTCCCACCATGACGTTCTTTGGAGCCAACAAACCATGGTGTGAATCCTCTGAAACCATAAGCCAAATTAAACCTGTCTTTCTTTAAATTGTAGATATAGGGTATTTGATCCCAGCAAAAGATAATCTGATTAATACAGTCTATGATCTTAAATCTAGAACCATCTAGACTTTTATCACTGGGCTTTTCCCTGCTCTCTCAAGCCACTAGCTTACCACCCTTTCCCACTCCTGCTTGGATATTTTTCAAGTAGAGTCTCTGCAGAAATGATGCAGGGAGCTGGTGGCCCAGATGCTGCATGGATGACAGACCTTCTACTGCCTGCTGACTGCTGCCTCTGGAGGATGCTCCAAGGATCTGAGGACTAGTATGTCCAGTCAGTTGGCCTGTGACAAGTGGACCAACTTCCACACTCTTTTTGTTGCATGTGGAGAAGTTCAACACATCATGGCCAGTGTGGGGATTTGGTGAGCTGAGTGGTGGGGAAGCTTGAACCAGTACCATGTGGCTCCCATTTCCCATTTCCTCTGCACTGCCTTGAAAGGGAGAGGTTCTCCACTCTCATACCCCCAGGACTCAATTCAACTTTATGTTCCCACCAATAAATGTAGCCCCTGAACCGAACTTTGGTTAATACCATGCACCGCCCACCTGTAGGGTTGTTAAATTTCCATGCTGTGGTGCATCTTGCCCCACCTTTAAGCCCACTGCAGAATTGTTCCACGAGCACAGACAACTTAATGTGGTTGATGAGAGAACACAGGTAAAAGCTATCCCCTGCCCCAGCCCCAGGCCATCCCATCCATTCCCCATTCTGTCATGACAGTTAGATGCCTGCTAATCTGCACACTGGCCATTTGGTCTCAGGAACAATCAATTCCATCCTTGGCCTGAAGTTTTTTCTTATCCATGCTGGGGATCTCAGCATGGATAAGAATCGGCCTAAGAGGGACCAGGACTCCTAAGACAACACAGTATGAATTGACATTGGTGGGGTTACCACAGGGAATACTTTGCTTTCTGCATAAAAAGGGATAAAAATGGATGATGGGCCTTCTTTGCCCTTTGCTTGTCACTATTGAAAAAGCAATGGAAAATGAATATTATTCTGAAGGTGCAGCAGCCTGCTATGAGGAGGCAGTAAGAATGCATTTGGTAGAAAGTCAGGAGGAACCTTGGTTTCCGGATGGTGCCAATGATGGGCTATGGTGACCTTTGGCTGTCCACAGCCAATACTTTTGTGTGTGAGAAAAATAAGCCCCATTAAGTATAAGCTGCTGAGCTTTTGTGCTGTTACTTGAAGCCTAAAGCATTCCTAATCAATAAAAAGTATAATTGAAAAATTTAAAAACACACCCAAAAGTCACAGGATTATAATGGACATTGCTTAGCATTTTAATAACTTTTTTCATTGCTGGAATACAGCATCCAAGATTTACAACTTGAAAGAGAAGAGTTTATTTTGGCTCAGACTTTAGTCTATAATTGGCTGTCTCCAAAGAAAAAATGCCATGAGAGAGGAGCACAGTAGAAGAAAAATGGCTTACATCATGGCAGCCAGGAAGCAGAGACACAGGGAGGAACCTGGGAGGGAGATATATGCATTCGGGTCATATCCCCAGTAACCCCTCTCTTCTCACTAGGCCCCAAATCTCAACAGCACACTCAGCCACAAACTCGTCAGTGGATCATAGTGCTCCCATGATCTAATTACATCCCAAACACATGAAGCCTTTGGGGTATACACCCAAAAGTCCAAATCATGACATTTCCACTTGATTTCCAAAAAGCTTGTGTCTATTTCTTTATAAAAAACACATTTATTTCATCTCTGAGTCACCACAGTTTCAACAGTTCTAGCACTGCTACAAAGTACAACTGTAACATTACCTCTGAGACTCAAGACAAACTCCTAGTGTGAGTCTCTGTAAAAATCAAAGAGAGAATTAAACACTGTTGACATGCAACGGCATAATAACCATTCCCATTCAAGAGAGGAACTGGGCGATAGAAACGACTGAACCAAAGCAAGACTAAAATTCAGTAGTGCAAATTCTGTAGCTTGTAACTCTGTGTCTAGTCTGAGCAAATTGTGGCAAAAAGATGTAAATTCCAGAGGACTTGGGTAGCCCTGGCCCACAGCACCACTGGTTGTAGCCCCTATCTCTTCTCTCTTACGGTGGCTTTGTTCGCTGCTTGTGACTTTCCTCATGTGGTCCGTATTCCTCACTTCTCCAATTTCTTGGAGTCTCCACTGCAGTTTTGTCTTCACTCTCACAGGTTCACACACTGGCATCTTACAAGCATAATGCCCAACTGCCAAGACCTTCTTATGAACCCTGGGTGGAATAATCCTTACATTAATAATCCTTGCATTCTGTATGTCTTAAAACCACCACCCGTGGATAATGCCAAAATCTGCTGCCAGCTTGAGCAGTAGGTAGGTACTCAAGGCTGCAAAGGTCTTTGAAGATGCTAGATAACTGAGCACTGTGAGATGAATCCCAGGGAGCCAATTCACAAGCAAGGTGCCCTGGGACTCTCTTCTCAAAGTTTTTCACCTTTGTTTGAGCATAAAAGGGTGGGATCTTGCTGATTCTTTGAGTGGCATGAAGGCATCCTTTCTATTGTTCTGGTGCAAAGTACTTGGCTTCTGTTTAATGTTAATCTTTTCAGCAACTAAACTGTCCTTGGCCAAAATTTTATAGGCTCCAACTTTACAGGCACTCCGTTTTTGACAACTAGCAAAGTTTTCCGGCTATGCTCTTTGGTTCTACTTCTCCCGGTAAATGTGACTAAAAGTTGTGAACAGTTCTCAAACCACACCCTCAACGTTGGGCCATTCTGAAATTTCTTCCACCATATTAGTTCACTGACCTTAATCACAGTCCCTCCCTGAAATTTGTAGACAAATTTTCTGCCATGGCATAATACACATAGTCTTGAGTCCAACTACCAGTGGAGACCTTGTCCTCAAATGAAATGCCCTGAGTTTGGTCTTTACTAAAGAATCCCAGGTTTTCTTTATTTAGCATCTTGAACCTTTCCAAACTTCTCCCATGAACCAGTTCTAAAGCTTATGAAGCACATGATTAAGTTGTTACAGCAATAACTCTACTTCCTGTACCAGACCAAGACACAGTATCTGACACCTGTAAATTAAAGGAGCAGAGTTTATCTTGGCTCACAGTGTCAGAGGTTTCAGTGCAGGTCAGCAGCGTGGAAGCATGGTGGAATCATGTTAGCCAAGAAGAAGAGACAGAGGGAAGGAGCCGGACAGGGAGACTTACTCCTCCAGCTCATGCCCTTGCCTCTTTTGACCAGGTCCCACGTCCCAACACTCAGCCACAGACTCCCCAGTACCAACACGATCCAATCGTGTTCCAAATATATGAGGCTTTGGGAAGACTCACCCCAGATCCAAACTGTAACACTTAGCTTCTGTAGCTAAAGAAGTCCTGTTGAATTTGATCATATGCTCATCTAGCACAAGAAACACCTAGGAAAACTATCAGTGTTAAGACTGAATTCAGGTGGAAACAAATGCAGTCTAATCCGAAGACCAACCCTCTGAACTCCAAGAGTGGTGGTACTGTGCTTTGAAGAATGCTCTTCTGGGGAAAGTGCTGTTAGCACAGTGCTATTGCCAAAATCCTCCAGTGCTGCCGAAAGATGGCACACGTGGAGGAGAACACAGCAACCAGGATCTGAACAGTGCACTCTGGGCTCACCCTGCCTGCACTTGGGGTGCTGTCTGACTGCTCCTTTGGCCCCAGCTTTCAGGTTGCCCCTTGCGTGTAGTCGAACAGTTCTGGGAGCCAATGACTTGGGGTGTCCCTTCACTCTGCTGCCTCCGCGTGCTTTCCCCTGCTGTGCGTGTGCCACTTTCTCCTTCCGTGCATTTCACCTTGCCAGAATGGTACACAAACACGTCAGTTTTTTCTGGGTCATTACCTCTGAGAACAGCTGTACCACGAAGCTCCCCTTAATCTCAAGAGCAGATCTGTTAATACAACATGCCTTTTAAAATTGTTGCTCATTGCAGTGTGGTTTCAATTACCATGAAGGAGAAGCACAGTAAGAAACTGTAATTTCATTATCTCAGATTGGGACCTGAGTGCTAACCCTGCATTCAGTTGTTTTCAGCATTTTTTCCTCGCAGTAAGGATTTTTTATATCTGAAACTTTCCAAAATTTCTATAACAATTTATGGGAGGAAATGAAATATGGTGAATTCATAAATAATGCACATTTCTTTGTGTGTATGAGGAAAATAAGCCATTCATGACTTCTACTTTTATTTTCCTCTGTTGATTTTTGGTTAGAGATGGCTGTGGGTTTATAAAAATGTGGAGTTTGCAACCCTAATTCAAGTAAAATATGTGTATATGATTGATAAGGTCTAATAATTTAAATAAATTAATTGTCATTGAACATTATGATTGCATTATTACATAAGATTATACTATTGACTTGCTTGTGAGTTTTGGTTTTCTTAGGGGAGAGGAATTTTGGCTTTCATGTTCTTTGCTGAGGGCTCAGCACTTGGAAAAAGGTCTGGCATGTAGTAAGCACTCAATAAATATTTGCATATGAATTATTAATAGTTTAAATGAATTATACTATCAGCAGGCTTCTCTGAGTTATCACATTTAATTCCATATTCAGTATTTAAAACATTATGGCTTCTGCCAGAGTTGGGACATTTCACAGAATTTTCTGTTTCCTAGAGTTTGATATGTGTTTTCAGGAAAGATGTCATTTGCTGTTTATTTAATAGGCTCTGGGTTATTTATTTTGCTGCTGACATGGGTGACTGTGACCCATGGCCCCTGGGCTGGTTCCCTTGCTCCTCCCTGGCCCACGCTGCCTGCAGCTGCCTGCGGGTTTATTTTGGTCATGTATTTCAAAGGACCATTTCTACCCTAAAGTAAACAAACATAATGGCACAGCTGTGACTGATAAAATCTCCCAGGCATAATCATCACCCTCTTGTACAGATCTGTGGTTCGGATTTAATTTTGAACATTTCCCTTAACTCTTGATTTACGATAGAAACAGCGGGTTCAACACCGAGCGGCCACCAAGCCACACTTTCCTGAGTGGCACAGGGAACCCAGGACCACAGGGCAGCCTATGTCCCTCTCCACTGGGGACAGGACAGCAGACAATGTGGTGCTGCGCCTGCAGGAACCGCTCTAGGAAGTGGTAGGGATGGGGGTGAGTCTGTGTGTGGGTGCTGCAGACTGGAGTGGGTCTATCGAGGGACCCTCAGGGAGACCTCTGTGTGGCCAGGTGCTAGGCAGAATGAAGCCCAGAGCTTCACATGTGTCAGGGTACCAGAAAGGAGGTGTTACCATCCTTAGTCCCCAGCCAGCACCATTGTCGCCCCATGATGTAAAGCGCCTGAATCAGGGCGTGAGGCCCGGGCACGCCCTTGTTCTCCTGGTGCCGTACCTGAGAACACATGGCTTTTCCAAGCTGTCCTCCGGCTTGGGTGTTCTCTGTAAGCCACAAACCTCTGATGGAACTGACGCGTTGTGGTGGCTCAACAATGCATTTGAAAACTGAAACATTCCTCAAACAGGAAGCATATGATCCGTGTGTCGCCATATGGTAACGTATAACGCCATATGATCCCACAGTCCTGCTTGGGTGCAGACCCAGAAAATCTCAGAGGAGGGACACAAGACACAGGCACCCCGTGTTCCAGCACGCAGTTCCCAGAGGCCAACAGAGAGGAGCAATTGGGGGGCCCAGTTGCAGCTGGGTGGATAAAGGCAATGCGTTCACCCATGCCCAGGTGGTCACTCAGCCTGACATGAGGAGACTGAGGCCCACACTGCAGCATGGATGAATGGGGGGAGGGGGCATTGGGTTGAGGGAGATAAGTCAGGCACAAGAGGACAGATGTGGCAAATTCATCTGACAAGGTTCCGGGGGTGCTCAGGTTTGGGGGGAGACATAGTGGGGTGGGGCTGGAGAGGAGGGGTAGGCAGTGAGTGTGTGATGGGGCAGAGCTTCAGTTTGGGAAGTTTCTGCAGACAGATGGCGGCTGTATAATACCCCAGTACACCTCAGGTTGGAAGGAACTGATAATACAAATGATATTCTAACTAAAACCCCAGCAAGGGAGAACTGTCTGTTTGATTAGACTCTTCTCATCAATGAATGTGGTGTTTTTCTCTAGTTTCTTATGGTCTGATGAGAAAACAAACAGACCTACAAAGAAAACTCTCTGGAGCTTGACTGTTTTTTCAGAGGAGCAGAGAACTGTCCTGTTGGGTCAGCCTCACGATGCTGAGCCCTTTGGGGTGCTGTGAAGGTGGCTGTTTCCTGCCCCGCTCTCTGCCCAGTGGTGGTATCCTATGGGGCAGCCACAGAACGCAGTGTGTGTTGATTTCACACCTTTGTTTGGGTTAGTTTAAAAAACCAATAGATCGTAACCTGGACAACTTATAAACAACAGAAATCTATGTCTCACAATTCTGAGGTCTGCAGATTCCACAAACATTACAGGGGTTTGACATGGGCCAGCTCTCAGGCCCACAGTGACCGTTTTGCCCCAAGTCCTCTCCTGACAAACGGGGTGTGGGAACTACCTGAGGTCCCTTCTGTGAGGCACTGAACCTTCCCTGAGAGCTCTGTCCTGATGACCCGATTACCCCAAACACCAACACACCGTAGATCAGGCCCTGCTGGTGAGCGCTGGGGCATGCGTGCCTCTCCTGTCTTCTTGCTACATTTGTGGCATTGGTTTAAGAGTTTGCTGCTGGGCAGTGTTCCTGCACTTCATGCTTTAGGGGCTTCTCAGTGCTGGCTGGCTTCCCACCTCTCCAGTCTCATAGTGGCCGGAGGACTTAGAGAGAGACAGTGTCACTCAGCTCATGGTCCAGGTGGCCCTTTGCTTCAAGCTCGTGGTGAGGGTGGCAAATCTCTTCCCCATGAGCCAGGAAGCAGATAGAGGAAGAGATGGGGGCCCCAGTGCTCTTTCAGAGGGGGTACAGTTTGACAACCTCAGCCCTCTCTGAAGGGCACCACTGGCTTCCACCAGAGGCATCTGGGAGCCTTTAGTACACATGCTGGGGGACAGTACCACAGGGAACCTCAGCCCCACACGTAGCTACTGGTGTGCAGAGGCAGGACATGTTGGGTCTTCTTAGGTTTCCTATCATACATCAGACATTTGTATGGAATAACCTTTTTCTCTCTTCAGTTTGAGTTTTATCCTTATTGTTCCTTTCTTTTACTGTGGTATTAGCTGAAATTTCTGGAGAAATTCTCATCAAGAGGGAAGGTAGCAAGCATGTGGGTTTGTCACTTTTTTGATTTAAATGGAAATACTTTTGCCCTTTTGCCATCAAGAGTGGCCATTGTTGTCAATTCCTTTTTTCCATTTATGCTGTGTATTAAATAAGTAACTTTTTCTTTTATTCTCAGTTGCCTAAGACTTTTGTTTTCAATCACTCACATGTGTTTTTAATTCATCAAAAGCGTTTTATTTGGCAAATTTAAAATTATTCTCTCCATTAACCTATTACTGCCAAGAATTACACAGATATATTTTTCAAATGTTGAGTCACCTCTGTTCTACTGGGACAAAGACTACTAGGACCTGATGCATTAGCTCTAGCTTTTAGTGTGACATGTTATATAAAGAGAATAATGCATAGAATGTGCATGTCCAGCTGCATGTGTGAGGGGTGAAGGTCAAAACACCACTCAGGACAAAGGACAGGTCCCCCTCTGGACATCCCTTTCCAGTCACAGCCCCTGCTCATCCTGCTCCCTGTGTAATTCCAACCTTCATTGTAATGGCTTTCTTGCTTTTTATGCATGTTTAAGCCTAACTATGCATCTCCAATCACTGTAATTTTGTTTTGCCATTTTGAACTTTATATGAATGGGATTCATCATCCATCATGTTTTCCTTGGTGTCTGGTTTCTTTCCTGGCCATTCTGCTCTCTAGGCACTGTAAGCAGGTTTCTTTTGTCTGTGTTTTCGCTAATTCTCATTCATGTGGTCTTGTTTACTTATCTGCTTGGTTATCTTTACTTGCATTGTGAGAGGTATTTCTTTTTTTCAGGAAAAGATTGAGAACTGTGCTACACTTTCTTCTTTCAGAGGAGTTGCCTTTACTCATGAGTCACCTGTGAGGTCTCTATGAGTCACGGGCAATCTAGGATCTCTCTATTCCCTTTCAGGGTTGGGAGATTCTCTGCCACATCCTGATGATTCACAGCGAGTCTCTAAGACTGTCAGCCTCCGGTTTTCCCTGGCTTCTAGGAAGTGCGTGGGTGCCATGAGAGCTGACTGTGTACATGTCTCTCAGCGCCGTGTTCAGTGATGTCACACCAGCAACTTGAAACTGGCCACAGTGGGAGCATTTACACCATGGAAATTAGCAAATGTTGCCAGTAAGGGCTTTGTGTCTTGGAGAAAACTTATTACCACTTATTACCACATCACTGCTGCTAGGGTTGAGATTTTAAAATGTGGGTTTGTTTATCAGGCTCCTTGCCTGTGGTAGATCCCAGACTCTGATGTTTGTCTCCTTAGCCTGGCCAGGCTGTGGAGTATGTGGCCCCACCTCTTACCCCTATAGTAAAGACCTTGTGAGTAGAGACAAACTTTGAAGTTGGCTCCCCTTGGCTGGTCCCACTTTGGTAATTATGCACAGAGCTGCTACACATATTCATGTGCAGGTGTTTGTGTGAGCATAAACTTTAATTTCTCTAGGATAAGCACAGAGGGATGCAAGGTGCTACAGGGAGAGTGGTTCGTGTTTGTGAAGAAGGGTGGCTGTTTTCCTGAGTGGTTTCCCATTGCCCCCTCCCCGTGTGCTGAGGACGAGTTGTCTGAGAGCTCTTTTCTGTCTGCCCTGTGCCCCAGGGTTTTACCCACTTGTCGAGTGGCCCACTTCTCTGTGCTCAGTGTTTTCTGTTCCTTGGTCCCCATGGGTGTCAGTAGCTCCGTGTCCGGCTCCACTGTGCGACTCCCTAAAGCCTGGGTTGTGAGCGTCTTCCATCTAGCCTTGGGAGGGGCCTGTTTCCGTCTTCCGCCCGTTACCCAATCTGATCGCCTGTTCTCCTGATGCTGCGTCCAGTATTCTTCCTGTAGTCTGAACACAAGTTCTCTGTAAGAGGTCACTTGCCAATATTTTCCTTCTCAAACTTATATTTCATTTCACTTGTTTTCTCTTTCATGTGCTTCAACAGAAAGATAGATTTAACAGAAAAAGCAACACAGAAGAAAAACTGTCTCATGTAAAAATTTCTATCCACATACCTGGGAAAGAACGCAAAGGTCGCACACAAAACCTGGGACTTCAGTTACCTAGAGGAGGCTGAGGGAGGCTTGAGGTAGGGGCCAGTGTGTGGTTTTTCTGTAATGTGTGGAATTTTTTTTAAAGAGAGAGAATTTCGATTCATAATTCACATGAATATGTGAATACAGTCCATCATCTACACCCTACCTACACACACACATACACACACGCGCACACACACACACACGTACACGCACGCATGCATGCACATATGTGTACCTCCCCACATTTCAAATTTGCAGACGCTGAGGTGGTTTGCCATGGGCTGAGAGAGAAAGCCATTCGAGGGTGCATGACAGAAAGCTAGAGGTGAGAGGGGAGGAAAGGAGGATGAAGTGCAGGCATCACCAGCTGGCTAGGCGGGGAAGCAGCACGCTGTCACTAAGGTCCTACACGCTCCACCTCCCTGCAGCATCATTCCTAATACAGGGCTTTTCTCCTCATGGTTACAACAGAGCCACTGCACCTCCAGACTTTTCATCAACATTTCAGGAAGAAGGAAGGGGGACAGAAAAAGCAGGAAAGACCTTTGTGCTCATAAATTTTTCTTTTCATTCGGAACAGCAGGTATTCTTCAGGTGTCACAGGCAGCTATTATCTTCAGAGGAAATGCAGAAGTTAATTATTTTCTCTTTTATGGCTAGGGCAGTAAGTGATCAGGGGTTTGGAAGGGTGTCACGTTCCTCCACTGTAGAACTTACTGAACATGGATGGGGGAAAATAGAGACAGAAATGTCCTTTCCATAGAGACCATGCCAGGGTCTCCTTGCCCCTCTTTCCATCTCCATGCAGCAGCAAGCATGGTCTCAGTTGCTCCAGAGGAATCCATTTCTTCTTCCTTCCAGACTGTGAGGTGAGATTTTCTCATAGAAACTTTAAAAGGCAGAGTCGGGCATGGTGGTGCACGCCTGTAATCCCAGCATTTAGGAGGCTGAGGCAGGAGGATGATTGTGAGTTTGAGACCAGCCTGGGCTACAAAGTGAGCTCAGGTCAGCCTGAACTGCACAGCAAGACCCTGTCTCAAAAAAAGGCAAAAAAAAAAAAAAAAAAAAGTAAATAAATAAATAAATAAATAAATAAAGGATATTCATTTTCTTCGCTGGGTGTGGTGATATATACCTGTAATCCCAGCACTCGAGAGGCTGATGTAGGAAGATCACATCGAGTTCAAGTCCAGGCTAGACTACACAGTGAGCTCAAGGCCAGCCCGAATTATACAGTGAGATCGTGCCTCAAAAATATTTAACTATTTTCTAAGAAATTAAATGAATGTTTAAGAAGTGAAGGACTTCACATAAACATCTGGATTCCAGGGGTTTCTAGGAAACCCTGAGAGATTGGCCTCCCCATGGCGACAGTCTTGAGTGTGCTTTCCTGCAGGCCCTGCAGGTGGGCACCAGCTGTCCCAAGGACCATCCCCAAGCTGGCCTGGGATGCCTGTACCCTCTTCCCACCCAGCTGGGTCTTCAAGGCCCCTGGGGATCTCTTTAGGCCCCTGCCTTTAGTGCCGCAGAGTCCTGGGACGGGCTGCTGTGAGGACAGTGGCTCTGCTGTCCTGCGAGCTCTTGCCACACACTGGGCCACACTTCCCTCAGTTCCACTGTGGCACTTCACTTCACAGACCCCCAGACCTTCTCCCAGCAGTCTCTGCACATAGAGGAAGTGCTGACTCCATCGTTGGGCCTGACTCAGCCTCCTGGCAGCCAGTATTCACCATGGATTGGCCCCCGGGGCCTGACAGCTCACTCCACTGCTCTCCTTCTGTGTTTTGTCATCGCTGAGGTCCTGCTGCTCTCCCACTTGTTCTAAGGAGGGCGCCTACAGGGGCATTGGGTGACAGTCTCAGTGCTGGGGACAAGCCACAGAGCCCATGGGGGAGGGCTCTGACCAGAGTGGACATTTGCAGGGTCCAGCAAAGAAACCGTGCTTTCCTGGCTTTTCATTTTTTTCTTGTATTTATTTTTAAACACATATATAAAAGTCGAGTGTTTTCATCTTTTCTCCATTTGGTTTCCTGACACTCCTTAAAATGTTAGGGTTTCTCTCTGTCTCTCTCTCCCTCTTTTTCTCTCCTTGCACTGCCATGATACAAGCCCCTGGCCACCTGCTCCCACCAGGATGTGCTGGGTTGCCACAGGCCCAAGAGCATAGGGCACAGGGCAGCTGACCATGGACTAAAACCTCCAACACTGTGAGCCTGAGCCAGCCTTTCCCTCTTTTTAAGTAGATTGTCATGGACATCATGTCACAGTGATGGAATGCTGACTGCACTGTCACTTGTTATATCACACAGCCACATTTCTCCTTTAAGAACCACTCAGCTGAGATCTGGGACCCACCTCCCGGAGGGTGTAGATGCCTGTAGAGGGGGGTGGCATTCCAGAGCCCCAGGCTGCTAGTGGTGCCAATGTTGCTGTAGCCTTAGGGTTTTTCATTCATAAAAATTTCATAAGTGCGAGCAGCTTCAGGCGGATTGAGAGTGAAGAGAGCGAATCTGCTGCTCATTTCATTTTGACTAATTTCCCCAGAAAATCTCCAGTGTTTCTGTAAATGTGGAACTAACGAGTTTAATTCGGAATTTTCTGGGGAATTGGGTATTGAAAGTCAGAACTTCTATGATAACTTAAAGCAGTGCTCTGTGTTTCAATTCCTCAGGGGTCTGCTTTAATGACTGTGTTTTTTTTTTTAAATGGAGAAAAAAAGCCAAGTGAGAAGTGGGTAAAGAAAGAAAAGATCCTCTCTCCAAAAACACACTGGAGCCCAGAGATGTTGTCACTGCATCTCCCGGAAGCTTTGCACCTGCAGCTGCGCAGGGCAGGGTGTTGAGTGGCCATCAGAGGCCTCCAGAGCCAGGCTGTCACAAAGGCACAGAAAGGCTGCACTGTCACCTTCGTGACTGTCCTCAGAGGGTTGCTGGGTGGTGGTGGAGGGAGGGTGGACCTCCAACTCCAGGCCCCTGTGCCCAGGTGGGGCTGTGTTGGAGGCCTGAGGGGTCATCCCTATGACCTCCTGCCCACCCCTGTGGTGAGCACCATGCTCTGTATCTGTCAGAAGCTTCCAGCTCTAGAAGGGGCCAGGCCAGGCAGGCAGGCAGGCAGGTGGGGCCTCAAACACGGGTGCCCTGCTGTCACTGAGATGAGAGTAAGAAGTGCCCTGAGCTTCCTCTGTTCCCACACCTATTGTCTTTGCTCGAACTCTAGAAAGTGCTGGAGAAGGAGGCTGCGGTCCAGTACTGCCCATCCTGGGCTGCAGGGTGGAGCTCAAGATTTGAGATCCTTGGGCATCGAGGGCCCAAGGCGGCCTGGGCCGGGTGTGACTGCATGTGTACGCAGGCAGGCTGGGGAACGAGCCAGCCTCCCCTGCCCTCCTGGCTCTGCTCAGCTGCTCTGACGCTGTTGGCAGTTGTGAAGCTGTTGCTGGGAGCTGGGGGGCAGTGGTTCCCCAGGACAGAGCTGCTGAATGCCATGCAGGCAGGGGGCCTGCATGCCCCTGGCACAGGCTGATGGAGACCCGCCAGTGCCAGTGAAGACTGGAACACCCCTGATGGACAGCACAAGAGACTTGGATCAGGCCTTCGGGGCCAAGCAGAGACTTGGGCTCAGGTTGGTTAGATGGTGAATCCCAAACAAACAGAAAACATCTCTAAACCTCATTTGTTGGACTCTGAACTGGCCTGGCTTGGATGACTCCTCTGAGGGGGATGACAACCTATTTTTAAAGGCTCAAGTGGCAAAGTCTCCTTGCAGCTGTGAAAACACTCCTGAGGGGCAGCCCTCCTGGCCCGGTGCACACTCCCTCACATGAGAGCAGAGCGGACGCAGTGGAGGCGCCAGGGAGGGGTGTCGGGGCTCAGCCCCCTTCCCAGGGGAGCCCACAGGGAAATGTGATGGAGAAATGGACACATGGAAAGGTGATGGTGCCTCCACTAGACCCAGCCAGCCTTGGCCTCTCTGCCCGTGCACACATCTGCAGGGTGATAGTTCTGCAGCCAGCAGCCCTCAGGGGCCTGACCCTTCCTGCGGTGCCCTGGCTTTGGGAGGAGTTGGCTTTCACTGGAGAAATGGACAATGTCTCTGGGGCTCAGAACAAGTGTCTGTGAAGACCTGCAGCCTGCAGGAGCCTGGCTTCCCTGGATTTGGGTTTGGCACATGTGGAAGCTCCCATCGCCTGTGTTTCCTAAACTGTAAGCAATTCACAAAGTGCCTGCCATGGTTCCCGTTATCCCTCAGACTAACACTTTGCAAGATTTATGATTCTGCCGTGAGTTCACATGTCTTTCCCTTTCCTTTCCTTTTTCTTTTCTTTTTGTTCTTTCAGGGCCTTTGTGCTGAGTTAGACTCTCAGCCCTATTTTTATTCTGAGACAGAGTCTTGCTAAGTCCTTAAATCGCCCAGGCTGGCCCAAACTTGACATCCTCCTGCCTCAGCCTCCCAGAACGCTGGGATTACAGGTGTGCACCACCACTCCTGGCCACATGTCTTCTCTGCTTCAATCTCTCCTCAGGGCTGGGGATTGGAGGCTGTGGCTACCCTTGATGCATCTTCCCATCTCTGTGAAGGCAGAGTCCAGTGTGAGAACAAAGTCCCCTGCTGTGGAAAGGCATCTTCACAGCAAAGAAAACATCAGCAGTGATGTCGCCTTCCTCCCAGGGTGGGTGAGGAGTCTGCTGCCTTTGGCGTGTGTGCATGACGGTTTAATCACCCCCTTCTGCAGATCTTCAGCCAACTGTGATCACAGACTCTCACCTCCTCTAACTTGGGAATGAGTGACTACATCAGGGTCTTACTCTGCCCTGCAAGTGAATTGCATAGCGTGATGCTCCGTGATTCTGGATTGCGTGAATGTGGAGCCTTTCATAGTGAGAAGCTGAGTTTCTGGGGCTCAGGCTCCACCTCTGTGGTCTGGGGGCAGTGTCTGGGAGACAGGGACAATGCAAGTGTTCTGTGTATGCAGCACCTTGCTCAGCTGCTACAGGCAGTAGGCGCCTCCTGCCTTTCGGTGTTCGGAGCCAGGGAGATGGTAGCCGAGGGACAGTGGGTTTTGGTTTCTGCCCAGGACAATGGGTGGCAGATGACAAGAAGTACGTGACTACCTAGAAGGAAGATGGAAGCTGTGGTGGTTCTGGGGAGCCCAAACAGTTCTGGGACACCCTGCGGGGGGAGGGGGGCAACTTCTGAGCCCTCTGTTAGCTGAGAGGACGTCCTTCCTGACCCCGCAGTGGGCACTACAGGGCTGTCTGGCCCAGCAAGAGGTGTCCTTGCATGGAGCTGACCTTGCGGTCTCCTCGCCACCTTCTTCTCACTGTGGCTTCTGTCCCGCAGCAGGAACCGGCCGGTGCCCTCACTTGTGTACGGTGATTCAGCCCAGAAACCTGCCCAGTGGGCTGAGGGGCTGACATGGTCCACGACACAGTCTTGCACATCTGCAGCTGAGGTCCCCAAGCAGGCTTCCCTGGGCTGCTGACAATGCCTGTGCAGCTCCTGTCCCCTGGCAGATCCATCCGTCCATCTGGAAGGCCGAATGTCCTTGTGGTGCAGGGGTGGGGCAGGATCCTCGCTAATGCACCACTGGACCCTGAGGACTCCGACTCGCTGCTGTCCCTTTAGGGTAAGTCTAGAACCTGAGCTCTGAACTGGGCAGGACAGATCCTCTACCAGCTCCCCCATCTTCGAACTGTGCAGATCTCATCCACTGTGAACAGCAACCCACCAGAGACATGTGGTCCTGGGTTAGTGGAAGGAGCCACCCACAGGGATGGAGCAGAGCCTGGCCCACAGTCCCAGCGGAGCCTGAGTGGGTGCACTGTGGGAGCAAGTAGGTGTGCACCCCTCACTGTGGGGCCAAAGCTCAGGCCCAGCCACCACTCTGGTACTGCCCCCTTGCCTTGAGGTTCCCATCCTTCCAGCAGGGTGACACAGGATTCTGCTTTTCTGCTTCCTCCAGGGAGCATAGCTGGGCAGAAACAGCACAGCGACACATTTTAGACCTCACTTCCTCAGCGGAAGTCTCCCTGTTTTCTCTTTTGGGAGCCATTGACTTCCGGGAAGGGCGCAGGCTTTGTGTAACAGGCAGGCCTCTGGCCTCTCGAAACCCAGGGTGATCCCTGCTAAGGCAGTGACTCATCTCTGGGCTTACTGATGCCTTTGTTCCAGGGAGAAAATCATTTCTGCTGAGTGATCTCCTATTTATAAATGAACGCATCTGCTTAGCCATGACTTTATCTCCCATGAATGCGGCTGGTTTCATAACACTTTAAGGAGGAAATTTAGGTGGGGGTGTGGAGGGAGCAGGACGCATTTTTCTTGGCCGGCTTTGAAGGAGTCTGCTGGGGTAGGTTCCTTTTCCAGAATGCCTGATGCTCAGAATTGTGAAACAGGCCGCTCCTTGCTGAGCAGGCACCTCGACTGGGTGCAATTCGTGTGGCGAGATCCTCAGCTGGCCCGCCAGCCCGAGCCTGTCAGTGTGAGCGCCCCTGCCGCTGTGATCCCACCAGCTGAGCACACTGTGCACCCAAGAAGTTGGGTATTTGCATGGCAATTAGTTTGTATTCCTACAAACATTTTCATGGATTCAAGTTCTTCATAGGCAGAATGAAGCAGAGGGTAAACTGAACCACAGATTAAAGGGCTCGTGTCAGGCAATTCTTTGAACCGTTTTTATGGTTTTGAACCATCATTATTTGTAATATTCTCTGAAAAGCCAGCAAATAATTGTTTTCCCCTTCCTTATTCTGTTCTTCTCCTCTTCGCAAATATTGATTCTCTTCCCCCCCTTCCAGCTCTGTGCTGAATGGAACCGAAATTAACAGGGCTGCTTTTGTTTAACACAATGAACAAAAACTTGCGCTTGGAGAGTTCTTGTCCTGGGAAAAACATCTGTGCGAGGCCCAGATGGCAAATGCCTCTGGAAAGGGGCTCCGAGCCGCACGCCGCTGAGTCAGCGCGGGGACGCGGATGCTGAGTTTTTATAGGTCCTGCAAAAATAGCAACTTTGGAAAACTTCTTGGCAACACAGGCCTTTTTTTTTTTTTTTTCTGAGAATGTGCAAAGATTGTGGGACTTCCCTGTTAGATAACTAAATAGAGAAAAATCTCAGAAGTCTGCTCCCGAGCATCGCCATGGTGTGGTGTGACCTCCACGCATGCTTGTGTGAATGGTGAAGCAACACGCAAGAGGCCGATACTCCTTTAGTGGGGATGGTAGAGGGCTCCAAGATCCCGGAAGTTGCCTACCCTGAAAGGACGTGGTAAAGGAGGAAGTTTATCTGTCGCATGTCATGAGGGAAACAGATCTCTAAATGAATGCCGAGGCTCTCTCTTTACAGAGCCCGGAAGGTGAAGTGCTCCCATCTCCGTTCTCAGCTGGTCCCAGGCTGCCAAAGCTTCCAGCATCCCACACCTCTTGCTAGTGCTAGTGTAGAAGGGAGCCCTGGGGCTCTGGGGCTCTGGGGCCACCTGTGAAACAGCACTGAGTGCTCTGTGTCCCAGGCACGGTGACTGCCGGAGTGGACAGGGCTCTGGCCAGAGGCGAGAGGAGGGTGCCTGCTCAGGACCTCCCTCTCTGCAGCTCGGGTGCACAGTGTGCAGTGTCTGTAAGACCAGGCTCTCTCATCCTGGGGCCTCCTCAGGAAATGCATTTCCCAGTACACGGGGGAAGGCTTTGAACTTCAGATCAGCAGAGGAGTCTCCGCGCAGGGCTGCTCTCCTGCTTTGTCCTTCCTAGGTGTTGTCTGTCTGTGATTTTACTCAGGGGTGCCGTCCGCGTCACTGTCACCGTTGCGAGTGCGTGTGCTCTTCTCAGACTGCCTTCCGCTTCTGTCTGAGTCTCACCTCACTGACTGCTGCTCGTCTCAGCTGCAGAGCTCCTTAGTCTCACATGGATGAGTATATCCCAAGGTCTTCCTTGTTTGGCCTTTCCAGTTTAGATTTGCATAAGATAACTTGTGCATCCTGGTTCATCCAGGACTCTTCTGATTTTAAAATTGAAAGTTCCAAGTTCCGAGGACATTCTCCAAGCAGAGACGGTGATTTTATCTGTAATCTATCTGCAATTGAGGTTTTTTCTTTTGTTTTGGGTTTTTGAGACAAGGTGTCACTATGGAGTTAAGGTTGGTCTTGAACTCACTCTGCAGCTCAGGCTGTCCTTGAATTCTTCCTGCCTCAGTCTTCTGAGTGCTAAGATTATGAGGATGTGCCACCACATGTTTTTGGGCATGCTGTGAAGCAAGAGTATACTTTTATATTTTTCTGAATACTCTGCCAGTAAGAAGAATAAACGAGGCATTTGCAGGTAAATGGCTACATCTCGAGACCATAATATGAAGTGAAATAAATCACACACAAGCTTAAATTTTGCAGGCTTTCTTTCATATGGTGTCTTGGTTGCTTTCTTGTTGCTGAGACCAATACCCAATACCCACAATTTAAAGAAAGAAAGAAAAAAAGGTTCATTTTAGCAGTTTGCAGAGGGTTCAGTCCATAGTTGACTGTCTCCAAGGCAAGGGGCCTGGCAGAGGGGAAACAGGGCAGGCAGGGAACAGAGCAGGGAGTAAGGGAGAAGTGGGGTATGTAATGCCCTTCCAGTCCTTCCAGTCCACTCCTCCAACACTCCTCCCACGCTGCACCTCCCAATGGCACACCCAGCTGTAAACCTGTCAGCAAACTAATCTGGTATCACACACCCGTGATTTGGTAGCACACACCTGTGATCCAGTATTGCACACCCATGATCCAGTCACCCACCTAGGAACACATGAAGCTTTGGGGGGGCACTCAAACAAGCAAACAAACAAGCAAAATATATACATACATGTATATGTGTGTATATGTTAGACACACAGTCTTAAATATTGCATGCTTTCTCTTATATAAGAAACAAATTGTATAATATATATTTTATATATGTGTTTATATGTAAGTGTTTATATGTAAGTGTAATACATGTAAGTATATATGTAAGTGTATTTTATATACATTACATATATACATATATTGTGTATATATACACACAATACATAGAGAGGGGGAGAGTAAAATAGAAGATAGAGGAATAGGAAGTAAGGAGAGATTTTCAAGTGGATGGGAGAAAGAGATGAAGGGAGAGGAGGGAAAGGGGATAAAAATTTTTAAAATTGAAGAATAAAAACTGAAAATAGGAGTTTACAAATGGGAAGGAGACCCAGAGTTGGAAGGAAGGGAGAGACGGGTGGAGGAAAGAATTAATATGTACAGGCACCAACTCCCCGTGATCAGTGCAATCATTATGTGCTTGTACTAACACTAAAAAAAAGAAAATAAGGAGAAAGCCTATCCTCTGCCCACTTTAGCATATGATCAGATGGACTCTCAGGTCTGTCTGGTCTTTGGTTTTGGACAGGTTTTGGTCTTCCCCTTGACAGGTAGGAAGGCTGCTTCCCATCTCGCTCTGACTCTAAGAATCTAGAGTTTTCATGGGTTCTTGCATTTTTGTACAGAATTGAAAATCAGCCTCCAGTTTCTACAGGAGAGCTGGGGATTCGGATTGGAATAGCGCTGAATCTATAAATCATGTAGGAAGAATTGCTACATTTATAATATTGAATCTTTCAATCCACAAATCTGATATCTCTCCATTAATTTAGATCTTGATCTTGTTAGTTTTTCCAGAGAGCTGTTATGCATCTTTTGTTAGATTTGTAGTACAATAAGAAACGTATGGTTTGGGTACTTTGTAGACGATATTTTAAAATATGTAATTTTCTGTTAATGTTACATAGAAATTACATAGAAATGTTTTGTTGGTTGGTTTATCTGAAATTACAGTTGGTTTCTGTATACTGACTTAGTATCTATGTACTTTGTCAGCAATTTATGGCATCTATTAATAATGACAGTTTTGTTTTTCCTTCTAACTCTGTGTCTTTTAGCTCTTTTGCTGTGCTGGCAAAGGCTTCTCATCCCTGAAATGTGACGAACATGAGAAGTGTACCCTTGTCATGGACTTGATCTTAAGCTACATGCCATCCTTTCACCAACAGATGAGTGTTTTCTGTGGCATTTTTGAAATACTCTTCATCAGATTAAGAGAAGTCTTCCTATCTATGTGTTTCATGTGATGAAAAAATGCAGAATTTTATCAAACATTTTCCTTCACATCTACTGAAATGGTACAATGTTTTCTTTCCATCTATCTGCTGTATCTCATCTTTAACTTTCTGATATTGCCAGTGTTGCATTTCTGGTATAATCCAGCTCTTTTATAATATACTATCTTTTTTTACGTAATGTATCTTTGTTTTTGTTGCAATTTTTCATGTATGTTGGGTGTGAATGGATTAATTATGCTTGTCTTGTCATGGTATACTTTTAAGATTTTGATAGCCACAATATAGTACTGTAACTTCATAAAAGAAACTAAGAAGTATTCTTTTCTTTTTAAAGTGTTTTTTGAGGAAAAGATTTATAAAACTGGAATTATTCCTTTATGGACTATTTGAGGTCTCTAGACCTGAAGTTTTCTTTGTGAGAAAATTTTTCCTAAAGATTCAATTTCTTCTATGGTTGTAGGCTTTCTGTTTTTCCTTAGGTTTTGAAAAGGGTTTTAAGAATTTTCCTATTTTATTTAAATTTTCAAGTTTATTTGCACAATTATTGAAAACCCTCCTGCTAACTTCCTGATAGCTGTAGCATCTGTAATGATGTCTCCTTCTTCCTTTTTTGATATTGTTTCCTGCCTTCTCTCTTTAGTAGTCTCAATGAGTCTCATCAGAGTATTGACCCAGTTCATTTTCAAACAAATCATGTGTTTATTTGCACTGCTTAATATTTCTTTATATTATTAGTTATGGTTCTGTTAATGTTATTCTCTCTTGATGTTTGGTTGTGTTTACTTTAGTATTCTTTTCTAAATACACTGAGATGGATGGTTAGCTCACTGAGACTTACAATTTTTCTAATATAGACATATAAAGCTCAGTTTTCCTCTAGATATAACATAACTATCAACTCACAAGTGTAACTGTGTAATATTTGTGTTTGCTTAATGTGAACCTTTTCTGATTTCATTTGTGATGATTGGACCTTGAGTTACTGAGACATCTACCAAACATGCAGGGATCTGCAGTTAGTTTTCATTTTCACTTTGTAACTTAGTTCCACTGTAGTCTGCGAACTTGCCTCCATGGTTCAGCTTTGATTATGGCTCAGCACAAGGTCAGTTGCTTTTGAAAATGTTTCACATATCCATATTTGAGATGAATGCATATTCTTCACTTATGGGTAAAGATTCATTAAGTTTGTTAATTTTATTATGCAAATTCTTAATGCTTTATCTATGGATTGAGGTTGTATGTTGAAATGTACCTTGTAAGTTTGTATTTGTGCAGGTCTCTGAGGTTCTGTTCAAATATCCTCCTTTTTTGTGGTACTGGGAATTGAACCCAGGACCTTGTCTGGAGCTTCATTTCCAGTCTCATTTTTATGTTTTATTTTTTTGAGATAGGTTCTTGCTAAGTCTCTAAATTACCCAGACTGAGCTCAGATTTACAGTCTTTCTGCCTCTAGAATGCTGGGATTACAGGTGTGTGCCAACATGCCTAGATTCAATTTCCTTTATATGTTTTGCTGCTGTGTTATGGAATACATGCATATGTATTGCCATGTATTTTATTTCTATATCTTTGACTCCTGTAATACACTGTCACAATCATTTAGTCAATTTGTTTACTTATCTTTTTTTCTCCTTCAACAGGTTCAGATCTTTGGGATTGTTTCCTCTGCCCTTAAAATTTTCCTCTTGGGAGAGTCTGCTAGTGGAAAATTTTCTGTGTTTTGTTGGTTGGTTTATCTGAAAATGTCTTATTTTCTTCTCATTCTTGAAAATTGTATTTTATGATTTCAGAATTCTTCTCATTTGACCTTCCCCCTCAAAACATTGATGATCTTCTTCCACTGTTATTTGGTTTCCATTGCTGTTAAGAAGTTAGCTAGCTTAGGGCTGAGATTTAGCTCAGTGGTGCAAGTGCTTGCCCGGCAAGTGTGAGGCCATGAGTTCACTTCCTGGTACAAAAAACAAAATAAAAACATTAGCTAGCTGATATTTCTTGGGATAAAGAGCCCCCTCCCTGATATCATTTTAGATTTTCTCCTTATCTTTAGTAAAATGAAGTTTTGTTAAAGAATGTGCATAGTTGTGGTTTAATTTTAGGCACTATGTTTAAGGTACTTTGGGTTTTTAAGCCCGTGAATTGCTTATTTTAGACATACTACATGATTCCTGGCCATGATCTCTTTAACAACTGAGACTCAACTTCAACATGAGCTAGAACTCATTCTATATTCAATAATCTCTCAATTATATGTTTTGTTTTCCAGTTTCTCTGTGGTACATTCTGGGTAATTTTTTCTGTGTTTTCTTCCAGTTCACTAATTCCTTCTTTGTCTGTATCTAATAACCTATTAATTCTGTTTCTTGTAGTTTTAGTTATTTTTTGAGGGGGGGAAAAAGGTAACCACTTTCTTACTAAGGTTTTTTATAATAGGTTTTTAAATATATAGATATATTTTTGGACATATAATCAATATGTATATTCATGGACTTTTCATATTGTGATTATTCATATTTTCATATTGTGATTAATTTGTATAAATTGTGATTCTCTTTTATTTCTGCTCACATATTATGGCTTCCTGCATACTGCAGACATTTTAAACTTCTGTGTCATTTAAACACAATACACAGACTGTGACTGAACAGTGACAGTCTGAAGCTTCAATCCCACGCACACTTTGTTGCTTCTCCTTGCCTCAGTCATAGTCACTTACTTTGCTGTGTCCTTGGATGTTCAGTGGCAGCACCCAGAGCTACACAGTGGATGGAAATAAAGGACAGGGTTGGCTCAGCCAGTCTGCTTAGGTTTGGCCGTACAATGACTGCTCGTGAATGCAGAGACAAGAGCCCATGGGGACCTCATCCCCTGGTGACAGAACCTGGCCAGCCAGGGTGAAGTCTCACAACAACAGAGGATCATTCCAAATGACAAACAGTGGCACCTTCATCACCCACCATCTTAGATAGGGTGCATTTTGACCAATTGAATGATGATTGCACTTAACTGCATCTCCCCCCAAATTGTATGTTGACCATGTGACTTGCGGTACTTGAGACCAAGTCTGTATTTGGAGACAGGAGCTTTAAAGAAGGATTAAGCTGATTGAGGAGACCCTCAATTCATATAGATGTGGAAGTAAGGAGTGTACAAACCCACATGCTTGGAGGAAAGCCGTGTGGAAATGGTCTCCCACTCAGGAGAGGGGCTCAGAGAAGCAGGCTTCTACTTTCCAAGTATGAGAAAGTACTCTGATGTCTAAGCCATGCCAATGTTTCTGTTATTGTGGCCTTAGCAGACTAATCCCATGGTTTTCACAGGTCCTGAGTCCCCAGCATGGTGTCCACCATCACAGATACTTCATGGAAGCATAAAAGCAATTTTCAGAGAGGACGTCCAGGAATTCTGACAAGAGACAGTGCCACTTAAGGAACCATCCTCCCCACAAAGCTGTTGTTCAGAACGACACGTGTTTGACAGCATCAGCCACTGCCAGGCTCTCTGGATGCAGCCCTGGGCTCTGCATCCATGCATGCATGCTCCACGTGAAGTGAACCTGATGAAGCAGGCTTGCAACACTCGAGACCTGTGGATCCATGGGACTCAGGATGTGTGTCTGAAAGCAGCCTATTTTGTAGGTGACAAAGTAGGTATGGATTTTCCCTGGGAAGTTTAATATTATCTTAAGGCTTTCAAGGATGTCATATCAGTGTCATTGATACTGGCCTGCAGCCAGTATTATTCAACACAGCAAAAAGAGGCACTGCTGGCCATTGTCCTTTCTTTGGAGAAGACTCAAGGGAACCTGGAGCTGGGATTGGAAAGTTTGGAGAAGGACAGAAACTAGCTTTGGGTCACCAGCCCTGGGAAAGGCCCAGGAGAAAGACCTCATCTATGGGGACCTATATGTGGTCCCTGAGCCAATAGGAGCAGCTGGGGCTGGCCACAGCCACTGTCTGCCCCTCTGTCCAGTCCCAGCCCTGATAATTCATGGCCCAGAACCCTTGTCCAGCAGGAAAAGTAGGGACATCTTCATTTCAGTTTCTGGGTTTTTATTTTTCTTACCAGGGCCAAGGTGTTTGTCCCATGATTGTCAACCTTCCATGGATCTGTCCCTGTCCTCCACAGAGGGACACTGATGTCAAAGAGGAGTGGGGGAAGTGGGCTCCATAACACCCCAGAGGGAAGATCACAGAGTTTTGTGCCATTGCGTGCAATCTATTCCATGGGCTTCTAGCCAACCCAACCACAGATAGGGAGCCTGAGCCATTTTACCACACTCCTTTGACGCATGGGACATGAGGTACAGTGAGGCTGGTGGTTTTCCAGGGTCACATGACAAGAGAGTGACCGGGCTGGGGCACAAACCCTGGTTTCCTGATACCCATTGTGTCACAGCTCACCAGCATTGTCCTGTGGGAACCAGGCTACGGCTGCCCCTGCAGAGCTGGGCACCTTGTCACTACAGGGTGGTCAGCCAGCCTCATCCCTGAATGGCAGTTGGGGCCACTGGGTTATTCGGTGAAGGTAACAATGCCTGGTGGACTCTAGGCCTGGGCCAGAGCAGGGAGAATAGCCAGGGTGTCTTGAGTGCTTGCTGACTCCGTGTCCCTGTGCGGTAAGGTGGGTTTGAGTGTGAACTGGGCAACCCCACTGGGGCCACATCTCAGCTAGCATGCCACTCCCATATACCTGGCCAGGTTGACTTTGTTGAGCCTTGGCCCCAGGCTCTGTGACATAGGCATTGCTGCTGACACAACTGTGGCCTGCCTGCACACAGGCCCAGGCCCCACTGCTCCTCTCTGTTTGCTCTGCGGCACCCTGTTGCCGTGGGCACCCCTTCCATGCTGCAAGGGGGAGGGCTTTGTGCTAAATTACCTTTTACCGTGAGGACGTGTTTTACCCCACTCTTAGTGCTGTTGGCAGATGTGCTAATTCATGTATTTAAACAAATATTTAGCAACCAACAGAAACTCAGCTAAAAATAAGTCATGTTTCCAAGTCGCATTTTGGTGTCAATCAAGGCCCGTGACTTGGGCAGCAGTGTTTTCAAAGCAAGGCCACAGGGAAGGACAGAAGGCCCCAGAGATGCAGCAAGAGGCTATGCACATGACTGGCTGTGTTTGGCATGAAGTTTTTTGTACTCGAGTGGCCAGCCTGAGTCTGTGCTAATGCCCTGTGGTGACTATGAGCAGCTTAACTCAGCCATGAGTCTCAGAAACAGGGACTCACCATGAATCCCTGTGTACAGGTGAGCTCAGAGCTGTGTTGGTGTGTGGCTGTTTTTTGGTGGAGCTGAGAAATTCTGTGGACACTCAGGCTTCTCAAGAACTCCAAGCTCGGGTGGCAGGGCCTGTCTCCCACATCCTGTGGCTGCCCAATGCCCTCAGGATCCTGCTGGACACAATGCTCCTGTCGCTTCTCATAATGGCACATGGGGGGTTGCAGATTCGCCTTCTAGGGTCCCTGTTGTGACCTATCCCTGGGGATACCTCAGGGCCTCAGCTCAGGAACAGGTACATCAGGGACTCTGTGGACAGCAGCTGTTGGGAATGAGCTGTGCCAGTGCAAACAGGACACCTTTATGTCTCTGTACAATTTGGAATTTATTGACTGACACTAAATTCACAAGCAACATCAATTTCCTCAGCCTTATAAGAATCACTCAGTAGCCAATAACCCAGGCATTCACAGGTTCTTTTATTCCAGTTTTAATTACTACCTTAGTTACTTTCTCATCACTGAGATACAATACCAAACACCCACAAGTTAAGGGAGGAGAGGTTTATTTTGGCTCACAGTTTGTAGAGGTTCCAATCCATAGTCGGCCAGCTCCAAGGCAGGGAGGTATGGCCAAGGAGAAACAGTCCATGGCAGGGTGGGCAAGAAGCAGGAATCAGCCAACAGTGAAGGGAGCTCTCCTTACCCTTATATCCCACCAGGCTACAAGTCTTTTGGGTGGTGCCCACCACACCCAGGGTGGACTTTCCTATATTCACACTTGGGACTCTGCTACACTAATCATTGAATTAATTTATAACACACCCTTAAGCCCAGTGTCATACATCCAAAATCCAGGCAGCTCCAAAACCCCACGTATGAGCACATGAGGCTTTGGGGGACATCTAGACACAAGCCATATCAATTACTAACACCCATGATGCTCAAGCCACACATCACGCACCACACAATGCTAGGCAGGGTTCAGAAGGGGTCACACAGGTCCCCAGTGGCTGCAGGATCCAAGCAAAAGGATTGAAAGTGAGGAAGGAGAGTCCCTGGAGATGTGGGAGCATCTCCACAGGGGGCTGGAGAGGGCAGCAGAGCAGGTGGAGCTTCCCCAAGGCGGCTGCAGATGAGAAGGGTGTCCCAGCTCATGTGTAGAGGAAAGCATCCTACCTGGGTGTCCCCTGTCCCAGCCAAAGTGACACACATAATTAATGGTCACAAGGTGTCTGTGCCACCCTGGAGTGCGCAGAATTCTGGACACAGGAATGACCCCTTACCCCATCATGCTACAGACCCGGGGTTTTCAGAGTGGACTGGAAATTTTGAATGGCTGCCCCCTGGATTCCTCTACTCTGGGAAGGAGAGGGTCTCCCTTTCACCCTTTCTCTGTGTGATCTGGAATGCATTCTATTTAAAGCCAGAAATGAGGCCAGCAAATCACAGTGACACAGGCCCTGGCTTGCCTGGCATGCTGTGGGCACAGGGTGCTTGGGTATGTGGCTCCCACCCTCCGTGCAGAGAAACTCCGTGCCCTCCAGCCTTGGGTCCCCAGCCTGGCCTGCACCTGTGACACAGAGGACTCCAGTCATCACCTGGTGCCTGCTTTCCCACCTCCTGTACAGGTCTGTGCCAAGCAGCCGTTTCCATTTAACACTTGGAAACGGAGTGCGTTTGTGGGGCCAAGCAAGCCACAGACACACCCAGTGCCAGCCGTGTTTACACGGTACCTGGTGACCACTTTATGACATGGTGATCCCGGCCTGGTGGTGTGGGGAGCACCCATGAGCACCGTGCGAGGAGCCGGATGTCCCACGCCAGATCGGGGGCGGCTGCCTGGTAACTGCTGCTGCGACTTCAGGGGTGGGGAGAGGCGCCTCAGCAGTCCACAATTATCGAGGACATGTGTGACGAGGAGCCTGCGAGCGGCAGGGGTCGCGGTGCGGAGGAGCAGGAGCTGAGCCTGCTGCGGGGCTGCTGTAGTCGGCTTGCAGGGTCCACGCTCAGAGGAGTCCTAGCTCCTGGTGGTGGGGGAGTGGGGTGCATGAAGAAAGCACCGTAAACAAGTCACAAATGTGGATCTCTGTAGTCCCAGAAGATGGAGAGGGACCTTGGCAGGGGTGGGGGGATGAGAGTGTGAGCTCTTCCTTAGGGTCTTAAGGAATAAATAGGAGTTTGGTAAGAGGAAGTGGGGAGGTTAGGTGGCATCCTAGTTCCTGTTTTTAAAAGATTGGGTCCTGTATTTCTCTCCTGTTCTGTGGGATCCCAGCAGACTTCCCAGCTGAGGGGAGCAAAGAATCCCTTTGTGATGGAAGCGATTGGAGCAGGGATTCAGTTGCCTACGCCCAAAACTCTCCTTGTGAACACACTGAGTTTGTGGGTAACAGCAGCCAGAGCCCAGGGCACAAGGCTCAGTGCAAGGGTGCCGCTATATCTGTATGTGGTCTGAGGGCAACGGGGATCCAGAGCGGCTGTAGAGCAGTGCAGGGGTACACTTGGCTGTCCCTGGGGAGGCTGGCTGTGGCCCGAGGAGATGCACGGGCTGTGTCCTGTGTGTGCGAACCTGCGTCACAGGCCCCTGTCAGTCTGGTCTGGACTGTGCTGGACAGGACACCTATGAGTTAAAAATGGCAGAGAATTAGCGCTTTGTTAGCATGGTCTCTGTTTCCAAACTGTGATGTCACAAGGTGTGATCCAGAGAGGACCCAGAGAAGCCTGGCTGGTGGCCACACCATGGCTGTGCCCCTTGAAGGGCCCCTCCCTGATCCTCACCCTCTCCTGTGTTCTGGATGTTGATTAGGTCTCAAAAGAGACCCGGATGCCCTGTTTCTTGGGTGCTTGGCTGGAACCTTCTCCTGATCAGCAGAGGAAGTGACTTTGGTTTCAGTTCTGACATCCACAGTTCCCAAGATGCTGCTAGAGAACAGGCCATTCTGGTACCACGGGAGCCTGGATGTCAAGGTCACAGCCACGGTACCAGCAATGATCTCTAAGGGTGCGGATGCCAAAGCTCCAAGCATCCTCACAGTCTCCACCTCTCAGTTGGCCCCAGCCCACTGTCTGTTTCCCAAAGTGGTGTCATCTGCTTACAGCTGTCTTCTTCCAATACTTTGGTCACCTGCTGCCCCATTGCCTGTCACCAACACAACCAGGAACACGCCAACTCGTACACCTGCCTCCCTCTCCCCTCCATAATCCATCGCTTGCTTAGTATTCAAAGACATTTTTCAATTTAAGTTTTAAAAATGGTGGCAAAATACCCATAATGTAGAACTTACCAAAGTAGCCGTTTCCAGGTGCACATTTCATGTCACGAAGGATTCTCAGTGTTGCGCAACCATCACCGCCATCCTCCCACTCCCCAGATTGTCCCCACCCCACACAAGCTCCTGCCCCCTTTTCCAGGCCCAGCAGCTCACCCTACTTCCTGTCCCCAAAAGTTCACCCTACTTCCTGTCCCTGGAAGCTCCCTCCATGGATTCCACAGGGTGTGTCCTTGGTGATAGGCTCATCTCTCTGGGCAGAATGTCCTCAAGCTCCGTCCAGGTGGGGATGCTGGCTGGGGTCTCCTTCCAGGTGGAGGCTGAGCCTGCTCACCATACACACCCCACCCTTCATTCATCTGCCTGTTGACCCAGTGTGCTTGGCAGCTTCTGCCCTTTGCAGGTGTGAGTGAGGCTGCTGTGAACTGGGCTTGAGAGCCCCATTTGTGGGGCCCTGTCTTCCTGCTCTCCGGGGCTTGTGTGCAGCAGTGGACTGGCTGAGTCCTGGGCATTCTGGTTAATTCTGTGAGCAATCACCATACTGTTTTCCAGTGTTCCACTTGGACCATATTGCTCTTCAGCTTACCACCCTTGGGTTTGGGCCCTCCTGCCCCCTGCCATCGCCTAGGTGTGATGTCGTGGGTTTCGTTTCTGCACATTCCTGCCTCAGCCTCCTCCAGCTCCCGCTCTTCCAGCCCAGGGAAAACCACATTCTGCTGCCCTTCTCCTTCCCTGCCAGCTTCTGTTTCTGTCCTTTATGGCACGGATCTGCTCCTGACATTGCAGTCTACAGCTTCCTTGATTGTCTCCAACTCAAGGACACACAGGCTCTGAGGGTGGGTCCAGTTGCTGGGCATGTGGACTGACCAAGAGAGCCCAGAAGGTGACCTGTGGTAGAGAAAGATGACGCAGGCACAGAACTTTGCAAACACAGGTTTGATGATTCAGGTCTGTGGCTGCATTTTTTTAAATTTCTGTTTGAAAAACCAGTTCAGGTTTGGCACGGTGGTGCATGCCTGTAATCCTAGCACTCAGGAGACTGAAGCAGGAGGATCTCTGTGGGGTTGAACCTATGTATGAACTACATAGTGAGTTGAAGGCCAGACTGAACCTCATGGTGACAAGGCAGTCTCAAAACACCCAAAATCAAACCAACCAACCAACCACTTATGTAACTGGAATAGTGACCTAGTGATTCTGGTTTTCCCCCTGAAGATCAATGTCAGGCAACCAGTGTTTTGTCCCTGGGAATCCATGCTCTGAAGTTTCATCAGGCATGAATCTCAGGGCAGCTGGATGGGACCTTTCTGGCTCCAAGATGTTCCTTGGACATACGGTTGTGCTGCCCACCCTTCCACAGGGCCTCCTCCTCTGACCTTTGGCTCAGGCACCTCCATGTGAAGTTGGTGCCTCCTCTGCCGCACACTGGTGAATCAGATCTGCATCTGCCAGACACTGGCCTGCAGGGTGACGGCTCCTCCCTCCCCCTCCTCCGTTGGTTTTCCCCTGTGGATCTGTCTTGGTATGATGCACATTTGCAGTGATCACTTGCACTTTGTCCTAGCGATATAAAATGCCCAAGTGAGCCAAGTCGTAACCATGGTGAGTATATGTAGCACTTTAAGTCATTTGTTTCCCTGGCAATTTCGGAGTCTGTGGATGCACTGTTCATACTGAGGTAAAAAATAGCCCATGAGTGCTATTTAGACCCTCATTCTCCTGGGCGTGAGTCACTTGTTAACAACCATAGTGCAGCTGCCCCTTGTAGTCAGGTGACCCTTGGCATTGGTGCAGAGGCCACTGAGGTCCTGTATCCCAGGTGTCCTGTGGTGCTGGCCCACTGATCCCAAGTCAGCATCTCCTGAGGCCAAGGGGGCTGCAGGGTCCTTGCCGTCCTCACCTGCACCTCTGACAGTACCAGCAGAGGAATTTATGAGAAGGGCCAGGGCCAACCTGGCCTGCATTATTTCAGCCCTGTTCCAGGCCTGCCCACAGCACTTTCTAAAAATCAGATTATTATTATTGCAGTTCTGGGAATGGGACCCAGGGTGCTATACCGTTGAGTCATATCACCATCCCTTTTAAAAGGTTTCCAGTGAGACATGGTCTCATTGAGTTGTATCCTCCCGCCTCAGCCTCCAGCATAGTTGGATTATGGTGCTGTATGGTGTCTCTCTCACCAGGCACACTCTTAGAGAGGAATCTGTGACTTACAGCATGACCCCACAGAGCCAACACATGCATATTTTACCGAGGTGAGAGGGGGCCTCTCTGCTACCGCTTAGGCAGATGCTCTGGCCAGGTGGCTGTCTCTAGGAGGGGACTGTGGGGATGGGTGGCTGGGGATCAGTGCCAGCCTCAGCTCCCTTCTCTCAACTGTGGCTGCAGCAACCAGAGAAACCTGCCCTGGGGACAGCACCAGTGCATGGGTGCATCTGTTCAGGGGATGCAAGGTGCAGAAATGCACCTGTGCGCCAGCAGCCGAGCATGACAGAGAGCCCGAGGGAGACAGGGCCGGCCTCCTGGACAACAGGGCCCATGCCGCTCACTCACAGTGGATGAGCACTGGGTCTGCGCCTGCTGACAAGTCCCCAAGTCATAAAATGTTGGTATTTGGGAAAATCTGCACAAAATTCACAAATCAGAGGGGCACATTCCTTCCATACACCTCCTTCAACCTCATCTTTTAAGCCACAGCAAAATGACGATGGTGACATGAAGGAGGGTTTGGCTGGGGAGCTGGGATCAACCTACTCTCCTGAGCCCTCTCATCATCTGTCCTCACCTGTGCACCCCCCCCCAGCCAGTCACAGCGGGGGCTTCACCCAGCACAGCCCTTTGTGACTCCACCACACCACAGAGAGCACTCCCCCAGGATGCCAGACTCGGTCCCTGCCCACAAGGGACGCACTGTTTCCCACAGGAATTGGACTCACACATGAATAACCCCAAAATAATGAGCTAAGAACACAGATGGCTCGGAGTAAGGTTTAGGGTTAGGCATAATTAAGGAAGCAGATGGGGAAATTCAAGTTAAAATTCAGTAAAATTTTAATTAAAAGATGATGTATTTTCACCCTGAGATCTTTCAAAGATGGGCTCAGGTTCCATGTCCCTGCCACCCCCTCCATCCCACCAGCCACACAGATCCGAATCCAATCTGCTCCTCGCCGTGTACACGTTTTTGGTCCCAGGATCTGTGGGATAGGTCCCCACACCTATCCTGTCCTGTGTCAGAGGGCCCTGGCTGTGCAAATGCTCACATGCTGCATCCCGAATGGCAGGAGGTGTGGGCACAGGAGCTGAGGGGAAGGGAGGCCCTGGAGCACAGCTCCATGCCAGAGCCTGGGAAGCAACTGGCCATGCCGCCTCCCTCCAACTCCTGGCTGGTTCCCAACTTGGCTCTGGGTGCTAGGACTGCACTCTCTTGTGCAGACTGGGTATCCCTTTTTGCCATTGTTCCTGGCATTGAGCTGCCCTGCACTGTGGCCAGGGAGCTGTCGTCTTTTGGAAGTTTCTGGTGGAGGACTGTGTACAGACCCTGGAGGTCCTGGGCTTTGGGGACATCCCTACTGCTCTCTCTGGAGGACATTAGGTGTAGTCCATGCAGCCTCAAATCTGTTCACAGTGCTCCACTCCATTCTGAGCTGCCCTCGTGCTTGGACCCCACTGAACTTGTCAGATCTGCCCTTTCCAAGGTGTCTGTTCCTCTACCGGGCAGACATCCATGTCTCCACAGAGACATTTCACCACTACCCATCTACCCTCAACCCACTTACCTATTTATATACTGCATCTATCCATCTACTCACTCACCCAGACTTCATTTAGCAATTTATATGTTCAAAAGTTTGGTAGGATGGTCAACTATAAAATCTCTGTCCATTCTTTAAACAGCAGTGGACCACTGCTGCCATTTCACTGGTCCATTTGTCCTCAAAAGTCTGAGGCTCTGAATAATACGCAGAAAGGTCCATTGCCAGCTGTTGATTTATCCATCTGCACCTAATAACTCATCACTAACCTATCCACCCATCTATTCCTCCCTCCCACGTAACCACTCAATCACCTTCTATCTACCACTCACTCATCTATCCATCTACCCGCCATTTACCCACCCAACTATTCACCCACTCACTCACCCATCCAACCTCACCCACTGATCCACCTATCCTATCATTCACCCATCCTTCTTTTCACTTACTTATTCACCCATCCAACCATTCATCCAATCATCCACCCATCCAACCATTCACCTAATCATCCACCCATTCAAGCACTCACCCACTCATGTATGTACCATTCAATCATTCACCTACTCACCCAGACATTTACCCACTTATCCTTCCCTCCTCCGACCCACCACTTATTCACTCACCATCTACACAGAGACATTTCTCCACTACCCATCTACCCTCAACCCACTTACCTACTTATGTACTGTATCTATCCATCTACTCACTCACCCAGACTTCATTTAGCAATTTATATCTTCAAAAGTTTGGTAGGATGGTCAACTATAAATCTCTGTCCGTTCTTTAAACATGACTCCAGATGTTTTTATATCAAGAGTAACCATATTGAAATATTAGCTGCTTTTTGTCAGATGCTTAAGCATAGGTTTCAATTATTCTGAATCTTTGTATTTTTCTCTCACATTCATCATACTTGCCTTAATAATATAATGTTTGCTCCCTAAGATGGGAATTCTGGGGTGGAGAAGTCCTGTGCAGCTTGTACAGGGAGGAACCCAGGTGATGGTCTTCAGCCTACATCGGAGCTTGGGTCAGCTTCTCCCCCTCTCAACTTCCTTTGGGAGAAGACATCACAGTCAGTTCCCCACCTCACAGAGCCTTGGAAGTGGGCAAAGCATACTGGATAGGCAGTGTTCACTCTTACTCTTTGGCACTTCAGCATGTGGCATGAGGGGCACAGTGCTGAACATGCCCCCCAGCTTCTAAGGCCATTTCGTGGTGGGCAGACATGCTCTCAGGAAGCACATTGGGGAGTCCTCCTTTCCTTGGGAAAGGGCTGACTGGAAATAGAAGAGGAATCTTGGTTAGAAAGGCATGATGGTCCAGTTTTAATTGGACTATTTGTTATTTGAGGCAATGGCTGACTATTGCTATGTAACAGATGACCAGGAGCATGGGGATTTAAACCATGGAGTTTACCCTTCCACAGCTGTGAGGCAACCATCCAGACAGCCTCCAGGGCCTTGGCTGTGGGTCTCTTGAAGGGCATCTTCCCTCTCAGTGGACCACCCTCCTCTGGGAGACGGGTCGCCATGTGCCGTCCTCTCCTCTCTTGCTCTCCTGCACCTTTCCAGTGGAAATTCATGGAGCTTGGGACCTTCATTTTCTCCAAAATGTCCTCCCACTGGCCTAGGGAGGGACACAACATGCACTGAGCATGCTTGGATGTGAGTCACCTGTTGAAAGACCTTTTCCCTTTTCTTTTGTTCATTATTAATAGATTATTTTTAGAGCATTTTTAGGATTGCTCAAAGCACAGGGAGTTCCCATACTCCTTCTCCTAAGCCCTGAAGCATCCTACCTTGGCGAGGTGTCTACCTCGGCTAATGAACTAAGTGTTGCCAATGCAGTCTGATTAGCCAGAGCCTGGCGTCTGCTCTGGGCTTGCCTTGCAGCTCACGCTCCTGGGCCCTTGGCAAACCCACAGCACTGTGTGTCCTCCCTCACAGCGCTTCACGATGCCCTCCCCCATCTGCCCCAGGCTCCACCTCTCCGCACCCCTCCCTGCTCCAGACTCCTGGCAACCACTCATCTTTTTTGCTGTCTCTGTACTTTGCTTTTTTATAAAAGATGAGAGAGAATGGATTGTATATACAAGAGGAGGGGAAACCATCAAAAAAGAACAGAACTTAACTGGATGTGGTGATGCACCCCTGTAACCCAGAACTCTGGGGGCCGGGGCATGAGGATCACATATTTGAGCCCAGCCTGGTAACTTAGCAACCTAGCAAGCCCCTGTCTCAAACAAACAAACAAACAAACAAAACCCCCAAAATTGTTGGAGATGTAGCTTAGTGCAAAGGCCCTAGGTTCAATTCTCAGAAACATGGCAGGGGTGGGGGAGGAAGGGAACTTGGATATTGGAAGAGACAGCGTGTTTGAGAGGAAGTGGGGTAAGTTTGAGAGGAAGTGGCACAGCACAAGGAAAACAGCTCTGCGCTGGAGTCTTGAGCACACATAGAGGCCTGGATGGCCGAGGCCAGTAGAATTGTGCTGAGCAAGAGACGGAGGGGCTCTGGCTCGGTGCACTGATCCTTTACTGAGGTCAGCTCCGGAGGTGTGTGGGGATGGACAATGGCCCTGTCTCAGCAGCAGGGAGGAAGAGGGAAGTGATGGCTGCACAGATGCCCGGCTGTGTGCCTAGCAGCTCTTCCTCCATCCCCAAGGATGGGTCTGCCTGAGGCCAGAGCAGGGCTGGGCAGGCACAGCAGCAGGACCAGGGACAAGAGGTTTGCGGATTCCAGATGGGAGCCTGAGGCCTGAGCAGAGATGGTGGAGTGAGGTAGGACCCACTGGGATGTGGTTTCTACTTCTCTGGTCCCCAAGGTCACCTCCTGGTTTGCTCCTCCTGACTCCACTGGACAGCTTGGGAGGACGGGGGCACTGCCACCCTGCAGAAATCGAGTCTCCAGTCTAGGGCAGAGTAGGAGATTTTAAAGAACCAGAAAGCAATCACTGATCCCTGTGTGCTTTTACCCTCAAGCCAAGCCCCAGAACAAACTTCTCTTTGCAAAACATCTTTTCCCGAGAATTCCTCAATTCTCTTTCTGTGGGGAGGAGGAGGGTTAACATTTTGTGTTTTCATAAAAGCCATATTCCATCCATGTTATTCTGTAGCACTCTTTCAGAGCCAGGTCTATTTTTTAAGAAGCATTTGGCACTCTGAAGTGTTACATGTGGCGTAGTGAAAACAGCAATATGTGGAGATTCAAAAGATGTCACTCCGTGTAAGGTACAAAACGTGATCGGCCTTAATTCTTCTCCAACACAAATGCTGGCTCTTAATGTGGTGTTGCAGGGCACGGGGCCACCCTGATGGGAGCAGATTCTGGTGCTGGAGCCTGAGCCCAAAGTGGGGAGCCTGACTTTAGGGAATTGCAACATACCAGGTCTGGTCACTTACCCCAAAAGCAAATGGAAAAAAGTAAAGGTGAAACAGGAAAAAAATGTAATATTGGATGTAGCCGTACTGAAGAGACCAGTGGCCCTGCTGTGGGACCTCAGTGCTGCCTTTGAGGGGCCGACCTGGACTTCAAGCTTTGAATAGGGGAAAGGGAGGGGTGGGTGAGAGTCTGCATCACTAAGCAGTCCTAATCTAACTGGTCTGGTTGATGATTGTCCTAGTTCTGGTCCTGAGAGATCCTGGAGAAGCCTTTATCACAGGAGGGGGTGATTCTGTTCCCTCTGAGATAATTACTTCTGCTTGGGGGGTGATCTGCTGTGAGACTCCTGTTTCTGGCAGGTTTAGGGCAATGACTAGAGACTTCCGGGCACCACTCCAGGGGTCTGGAACAGGATGTTATAAAAGCTGGTCATTGACAATCTGTTGATTATGATGTCCAGGCAAGTCTCGAAAATACCTTGGTTACTCTTTCCTTGGTGCAGTCAGCTCGGAGGGGAGTGACACCCCTTAGCTGATTAACATGCCCGGTGCAGAGGTGAGCGAGTGCTGGCCCATGGTTCCATCATGGTATAGGAGACAGAAGCAATATGGAGGCAGAGACGCCAGGCTCCTACCCTGCTTTGATTCCCCTCGGGCATCTGCAGGCTCCAATGAAGAGCCCAGTGCTTTCAGCAAAAGCAGCTTTCTGGCCCTGAACAGCGTCCCCAGATTTGGACTGCTCTGCTCCTCAGGGCAATGGGAACCTCTCCAGGCCTGGGGAGGGAGCGCCTCAGGTCAGCTATGGTGTGAAATGGGGCTCCAGCTGGCCAGATGGACCAACAGCAGGACAGGCTTGCTTCTGCATCGAGGTCCATGCTGGACACTCTTGGTGGTGGCCGCGATGTCCTCTAGCTGGCTTCTGTGACTAGACCCTCACACATGGTCTTACGCAGGCCTTGCAGCAGTGCCAAGTGGGAGAGTTACAGTGGTCACGAGCAGAGACAGGGAAGCCAGGCTTCCTGAAACTCAGGGAGAGGCAAGAGCCATCCAAAGGGGTCCTCTTCTGCAGGTCCGTGATGTTCGCCAGCCTGGGCTGTGCTGCGATGGTGTAAGGTACAAAACGTGATCGGCCTTAATGCTGCCTTGTCACAGTTGGCACAGGGCCATGGCAAGGTTTAGACTAGCCTAACCTGCAGCACTGTGGGCCACAGGTGCTCACAGAGGTGCCAGTGTGCCGAGGAACCAACACAGAAGATGCTTGTGGTTTTCTGACCATTGTAAGAAACTAATCATGTACAATGTTTAAATTCATGCTACTAGACTGACAATTTTCTCTAGTGCAAGTGCTTCTGAAAGCCAGCCAATCAGTGGTAGCTCTATCCTTCAGCTGACTTATAAGAACCTGCCCTTCAAAGAGTCATCCTATCAAGGAGAGCCCCATCCTTCTGGAAGTCAACCAATCAGTAAAAGCCCTGCCCTTCTGAAAGCCAGCTAATCAATGATAGCCTTGTCCTTCTAAAAGTGAGCCAGTCAGGGAGGGACCATCAATGTTGTCTCACTTTAATAACCACAATGCCATAGCTAAGCATCAACCAGAACCACCCATTATAACACCGCTCTTCTCTGGGCTGGGAGCTGCAGCTCTCCCTGGTTTACAGGTGCTTTCTTCCCCTGTGGACAGGTCTGTCCGATGCTGTGGACTCCTCCTGGAAGTTCTGAGCTGGGGCAGCAGGGAAGGCAGGCTCAGCTGTGGCTAGTGGCTGATGTGTGATGGAGCCTGGCATTGAGGGTGTGTGACAGGGGTGGCAGTGACACCAGGCTGACTCCTGGCCCCCTGGGACCTCTCTGCTTAAAGAGAGCCCCAGTGGCTGGACCATAGGCAAAATTTTGCAGGGAAGGATTAAAGCTAAGCCAAGGAGGGCAACAAGTAGGGGCTGGGGGAGGGTGGCCTCCTGTGCTGGCCACGTGCACAGGACACAGAGGCTCATGAACAGCCTGCTTCCACGAGAGATGAACAGACTGAGGAGCCCATGACCACTGTCCCTTGGTCCCCTCACAGCTCGAGCAGGTTGAGCTGTGGCCTCTCGCATTAAGTCTGTGGCTCCAGCTTCACTGCCCCCACTGCAGCCGCATGTGATTCCCCCACTTCTTGGGTCTTCACGGAAGATCTTGAGTCTCTGGTTGTTCTGAGGACTTGGAGCCTGGAGGAGATGACTGGCCTGGTATCTGTGCTGGTCTTTGCTTCTTCAGCTCTGACGGAACTGTTGGAGTTTGGTGGGAATCACTACAAAGCAAATGGGGACAGGAATGATTTGGACCAGACCGGCCTGGCTCCCCCTGGCGAGCTGGCAGAGCAGACTCAAAGTGCAGGGTCAAGGAGGAAGCCTGGGGCTGGTTCAGGTCCAGGATCTCACCAAACCTCCTTTCCTAGGGTAGGGGCTGCGGGCTCCGTTCCCCATCTGAAAGGTAAGGTACTGGGCTCAGTGGACCCCTTAGGTCCACCCACTTTCGCACTCTCCTCTGCCATGTCTCTGGGAAACTACAGCTGGTGGGGACCCAAGGCCTGGATGAGGAAGATCCTGAGGTGGCCTGTACACTATGTGGGAAGGCGGGGCACCAGGCAAGGCCTCTGTCCCACAGAAGGGCAGTGTGGGCAGCGAGAGGTGTTGGAGGGACAGCGGGGCCTGACCTCCAGCTCCCACACCTACTCCCCTGGGGCACCAGGACTGCCATTAGTGTGGGTTTTTGATTGGCCGGTTCTGTGACACTGCCTGCACTGTAGCCTCACAGGGACAAGGGAGGAACAGGAGCCAGCAAATTGGCCTTTTCAGCTTTCTCTTAATTTGCCAGAAAACACTCCCCTTCTCACCTTCAGCATTTCGCTAGATGCTGAGAGCCTGATGGCCTAAAGAAGTGGGTTGCAATTATTCTAAATTGGGCGGGAAAGCACATTGCTGCCTCTTTCCCCATCTGTCTGACTTGAAGGTTCTGGTGTTTGTAATGAGTCGTTTCTTTGGCACAGAATCCTGAACCAGTGGGACTTCGTGTTTAATCCTTACTTGCCCATGACACAGACTGGAAGCCTTGTCATCCCTCCTCCCGGCCCTGGCTCAGCTCTGAGGACAGGGCCTGGCCAAGTGGGACCAGAGTGTCCCTCAGGGAACTTGGCCTGAGGGATTCTCCTCAGACCACTGTGAATGACACTGAGGCCTGAGGATGGGCAGTCATGGGACAGGCAGTCAGGGTGTCGAGAGGAGGAAGAAGTGGCTAAGTTCACAGCAAGTGCTGGGAACGCTGGTGTCCCTACTCCTTATGCCCTACCTCATGTCACCGTGCTAGCTTTTGGTAAAGACCGAGCTCCCACATTTCAGGAACTCTGCAAGTGACACATCTCACTGCACTGCCCAGGTTCCTGCTGAGCACCTGCTTTGTCTCTGGGTAGGTAGGGGCCCAGGCACACGCTGGGGCCATTGCTGGGCAGAGGTGGACCTGAGGACCCAGTGCTCAGTTTCTTCCCCTGGGACAGGGATCACAATTTCAGTCGTCACTCCCAGGTGGGTCCCCATAAACTCAGGTCTTAAGGCTGAGGTACAGAGGGATCAGGTTCCACGGGTATTTGCCAATATTGTTGCCAAACTATCTCCAACATCCATTATGATTTGATCTGAAGCCACCTTTAAATTTTTTTAATTGCTATGAAATGCACATGACATAAAACTATTTTGAAGTGTTTCAATAGTACTTAGTACATTCACACTATTGTATAACAGCCATCTCTATTGAGTTCTGAAACATTTTCATAATCCCCAAAGAAAACCCTGTGCCCACTAAGCTGCTTGGAGCTACATTCAGCTCCCTGCCCAACTTCAGGCCACAGTGGTGGTAAGGGCGGGAAAATGGGCGCCTGAGGAGGCTGCTGATTGGGCCTCATTCAGTGAGGAGAGACACCCGGTGGCTCAGCAGTTGGACCCCGTCACCTGAGGGCTAGCATACAAGGTTGCTGCTGGCAATGGTAGAGATGGTCACAGGCTCACCTTTCCCTGTCCTGTGGGTGGCCATGTGGCCTTGGGGGAATTACGATCTTCTTTAGGAAGGACCACAGTGGGCACATAGGTCTCCCTCTCCATCTGCTGGTCCTGTCTCTGGTTTGTGAGTACTATTGCCATTGTGTGCTAAGTCCCTTTCTGTTGGATCCCCTCTGGGGAGCTAAAGTCCCAGGGAGACAATCACCTCTTGAACTACCCCTCCAGCAGGGGCAGTGAGAGGTGCTGTGTTTAGCAAATGGTGGGGTGGGAGTGTCTTCAAGTCCTGATGGCCCCAACCTTGTCATCAGGGTAGGCTCTGCCTCCTGCCCAGCATCAGGCCCTGCTCAGTCACATCTTCCATTTGGAGGACACTTTGATGCCATTGAACCTGACCAATGGGGTGCCCCTGGCCACCTTGTGGCTGTGTGGACACTTGTGGATGAGAATGCCACTTTCTTTTGCATCCATACCTCAGAGCAGGTAGATGGATAAGCACCCACAAATGCTGATTGATCGGCTGTGATTTGGTTTGAATGGAAATCTGGCTGGGGGAAGGAAGGGATGGGAAGCTTACTGAGGTGACCAACTGGTAATGTGTCAGCAGGTTGTCGAGGTGGCTCAGCCACACTTCTGGATGTCTTTCCTGGATGGGCACCCATGTAGCTGCCCAGGTCAGAAGTGGGAGGCATACACCTATGCTGAGGACCCCAGCCCGTGGCTGACTCCCTCTCCCTCATAAGCTGAATGTGTGCAGAGAGGGGGTGAACTGCTGGGGTGGGGGCAGACTTTCACACTATCTACTCAGGGGCTGCTGCCCTCAAGAAACCCAGCTCAGAGCTCTTCCAATAGCCACAGTTCCCCAGGCGCTGGCCAAGGCCTCATAGTTGCTGGGCCCTAACCCTTTCTTCCCTCAGCGTGGTGACTGCTAGCTCCTCTCTGATTGCTGAGTGCTGGGCAGGACCAAGACAGATTGCACCTGGTCTGCTCAGATGTGTGCAGGTATGGTTATTATTAAAACAGAATCAGTCAGCTTCACTGGCCTGTGTAACCCTCCTCCTGTCATTTGTTTCCCTTCTGCCAGGAGAGTGGCTTTACCCGCTGTGCGCTCCATCCACACTGCTGCACAGGCCCAGACCACACCAGAGCCATGAGCTGGATCCTCAGTCCCTGTACAGGCCAATCACCCTGGGTGGACGTGTGCTACCCTGAGGCAAAGCCGACCAGCACCTAGGAGAGGGATCCATGTCTTGACTTCTGGCCCTTGATGCTGCTCCTGGTCTCTGCCTCGGGCTTTGTCTGCTACCACTCCAGGGCCTGGGTCCTTGCTTCCTGGGTGGTCTCTTTGCTCCCTGCCTTGTCTTTCTGGGCAGTGCCATGTGTACCATCTGGATGCCTACCATCTTGGATCCAGTATCCCCCTGGACAGGTGTCTGAATCACCAGAGCTCAGGCTCCATCCTGAGATATCCTGTGTGGAAAGCCTGGGCCAAGGGGCTGCGCTTTGGAAGCCCCATCCTGTGGACAGGAAGCCCTGGCTCCAGCTGCACCCCAGGGCTGTGTGGTGTCCTTGCCTGACCCAGCCCTCGTGTCATGCAAATTCTTAGGTCTTGTTCACTCTTGCACCCTGCAGGTGTGCTCCCCTTGGACTCCTGAATGTGGTCTCACTGGTGAAAAAGTCTTTACAGGTGCAGTTAAGGATACCCAGGGGGTGGTGCTTGCATCGTGTGGGCAGGCCCTGGAACCCTGCTAGATGTCCTAAGAGGAAGCCACGTGAAGACTGAGGCAGGGATCAGAGTGATGATTCACCAACCAGGGGACACCAGGATGTCCAAGGCCCCAAGGATGGACAGAGACCAAGGCCAGGTTCCCTCCACAACCACCCTGCCTCACTTCCTTGTCAGACATGATAGAAGTCCATCCCTGCTGTTGTAAGCTACATATAGCCCTGGGAAACTGGGACACATCCCACCCCAACTCTGTCCTGGCTCTATGACCTCACGCATCCATTTCTGACCTGGAAGTGGAGTAAGGATACTGGGGAGGTTGAGGACAAGCATGGTGACACTGGCTTATGGCTCTACTTCTGCATCTGACCTGGCCCATGCGTGTACAGTGACACCAGGGAGCAGGTCCTGGAGCCTGCTTTCCCCCCATGGGCAAGAGGCCCTGGGCTAGAGACTCTCCCCAAAGAGGCAAAGGCAGTGTGTGAGGTGGAGTGGCCAGCTCTGTGGCCCTGGCCTCTCTGGTCTGATGGCAGCTGGCTTCTCCCCATGAGCCCTGAGCGTTGGCCCTGACACTGAGCTTGCCTGGCCAGCTCTCATTCCAGCCTGCAGCCTGGGAGTCAGGGTTGCCCGTGGTGGGTGGGACATAGCGCTGGCTGCAGCAGCTTCTTCTGGAAAGGTGGAGACATGTGTGGAGGAGCTATGTGTGGTTCTCGGGGAACAGTGGAGTCCACCCCTCACTTCCTTCCCTCCCCCCACTCACTGCCTACATCTTCCCCAGCCAGTTAGCCAGCCAGCCCTATCCGAGGGACTCTGCTTGGAGAAGGGCAGGATGCCTATGCCCACACTAGGGTGGCTTGCCCCCCTTGCCTGCCTGGCATGGCAGAGAGGCTCAGCATTCACTGGGCAGGGACCTGGCCACATCGCCAGCTTGTCTCCTGCTGGGCACTGTTGAGCTCTGTGACTCAGTATTAGGTGGGGGGAGGGCAGGAGGAGGTTGAATCCTCAGTGCCTGGGGCGAGGCGGAAGGGGTGCACAGCTGAAGGACTGAGTGGCGATTTTCGCCACAATTGCAGATGCTATCGTGGACATCATAATCCCAATCTTGAAGTTTAGAAAGATCAAAATCCCTAAGTCTAAAGCCCTGAACATAAAATTGCTGAAAAAGTAACAAAAGAATTCTTTAAAGAATATTTGTCTGCATGTTTAAGAGTGAGTTACATTAAGAAACCATAAGGTTTCTCAGTCACTTTACAGGAAAAAGGCCACAGTTGCATGCTTACTTTGCCAGCGGGAGTACTCAGGTATCTGAGAGTGCACGGGTGTGGTAGAGAGGAGCAGGGGCACTGCTTCTTAAAGACTCGGGGCAAAAGTGAGCCATGTGAACCCGCATCACTCGTCGGCCGCCGAAGGTGCCAATTTCATAGCTGTGGTCTTCTGAAATCCTGTGATGGCTGCCTGCATCTTTTGATGAGGTGTTTGAGAGAACTGAAGGTCACTCAAAGAGCTGAGATCTTGAGAAATATTATCTTTCAAGAATGCAGAGGTACAAAAAAGGGCGTCTTTTCATTTATTGAGGTGGCTTCCATGCTTTTATACACATGCAACTGCAGTGTTTACTCACAAAGCTGACTGTGTGATAACACATTTTCCTGGAATCAAATTGGCCAAAAAAAAGAGAGTATAAAATGAATTAGAACTCTCTAAATGCTATTATACATTTAATATCTCCAGTACTGAAAATCAAGTGAGGATGAAATACATAATAGCAAATTATTTAAAAAGCTGATGATTTAAAATCAAAAACAAAAAGGGGCAACAACAAAAATGGGGGAAAGGAGGTAAAGAACACCCCTAAACTACAGACAGTGTCTAGCCCTCTTGGCCTCAGCCCTGCTGGCCGCTGACCATGGCTCTGCGTCTTTTGAAGATGCCTGGCTGCTCCTTTTGTCTTAGGAGGGACCACACTGTCCCTTGAGGGCTACACCCAGGTTGTGAGGCCTTTCCCCCAACCCTCTCAGACTTGCATCCCCATCCCTGGATACTAGTACCCCATCCTTCCCCAGAACTTGGGTTCGTGCCACTCTTGGTCTTTTTATTTGATGAGAGTGCCAGTTTTCAGGATTTTGGCTTTCAAGGTTTCAATGTTGGGATTTTAAACTTTCAAGATGATTTAAGGGATTTTTAGACTTCAAGGTTTTAGAACTTTGAGGATTTCAACATAGTGAGTTTTGGGGTTCAGAAGGGTGTCTCCTGGTGTTCTTGCATGGATTGAGCCTGCAGGGCCCTGTGATTGTGGGATCTTTGATCCCACAGGATTCCTTGGCCAGCAAGCCATAGGGCCAGGAAGTCAGGGCAGCTGTAGAAGAAGTCAGCCTGTGTCAGGCAACCCCCGTGCATAAACCACACACAGGTTATCATCCTGAGGCCCAGCACCGTGGTCTGTGCCTGGCCTCTGCATAGACATTGTCATATTCGCACACACACACACACACACACACACACACACACACACGTACTCACACTCAAGCACACTTGGTAGCCCAGGTGCTTGAGTGAAGGGACAAGCTGAAGAAGTCAGATGCACCCCAGCTTGCAGGAGGGCAGAGCTGTCAGGTCAGGACAGCGTGATCCCAGCTCAGGAGCCCCGGGGTCCTTCCTACCGCCCTGTACCCCACCTGCAGCACCAGGCAGACTGTTCGAAGGTCTCAACTTCTGTCCTGTGACCACTGCCGTCTGGTGCAGGCAGGGTTGGAAGGAAGACATTTCCTATAGGAAATGTCTTGTGGAGGAGACCTCTGTCCTGGGTGCCTCGGATGGCGTGGCCCAGGAGCCCGCATGGTACTCAGTGCGCCTGTCTCAGGCTCTGCCTCTGTAATTCCCTGTTGCCACAGAGTGACAGAGTGACACACACAATCTGGTCATTTTCCCCAAACTTCGCACTCCATGCAGCTATTAGCAGGTGCTAAATTGCCACTCCAGCTGCTGAATGGTAACAATTAACTCCGCGAACGTCAAAACAGCTGTAATTTTTGAGGAAATGAAAAACATTAATAACTACTACCAAAAGCTAAAACACAAAGGCAAACAGAAACACAGCCTCCCCAAAGGCTGAAATTACCATGATGGGATGAGAGCACCCGGGGTTCAGCCCACTGCAGGCCCTGATAGGCAGGGGCCCTCACTCAGCATGGGGGGCAGCTGCCAAGGTGCGGGGGTTGTCAGACGTCCCGGGCTGCTGCTCCAGGAGCTAACTGTGCCCGCAGGAGGAACAGGGCTGGTGACAGGGTGACAGAAATGCCGAGGAGTGTGCCATCATGTGCAGGGCCAAGCGACTTGCGTGGGTGCTGCAGCCCAGAGCACTCATGTCCTTCCTTCCTGTTCCCATGTGCACACACACATGCAGGCATGTACCTCACCTCCACACACCTATGCTCACCTCCATGCCCCCATCACTTCAAACATGTGCACCCTGCACAGGTACCCAGGCACACTCACATGGACACACAATGAAAATGTACCTCCATGTGCAGCAAGGCATACTGTCATAAGGTGGACACTCCCATCACACACCCAGGCAACACATCTACACACACCTGAGATGCCCCAGCCTGTGTCAGGCAACCCCCGTGCATAAACCACACACAGGTTATCATCCTGAGGCCCAGCACTGTGGTCTGTGCCTGGCCTGTGCATAGACATTGTCATATTCACACACACACACACACACACACACACACGTACTCACACTCAAGCACACTTGGTAGCCCAGGTGCTTGAGTGAAGGGACAAATTTATGACTTGCCCTCCTGCACATGGAGTGGCAGGGATTCTGGAAAAACAAAGGCAAGTGTCCCTTCCAAGCAGTGATTTAATTTTCCAAGAATTAAATCTTAATTTAAAGATAGCTTTTTTGAAATAATTTTGAGTTAAGATTTCTATATTTTGTCACAGACTTTATTTTGCCACAAACTTTAAGAAATAAATATGTGTTTTAGAATAGTATGTTTTTGAAAAAGATACATGGTTTGGTCTTTACCTTTATGTATGTGATATAAATACTTATACCCACACACTCATTCACACGTGTGGGCAGACCCATACGCAGTGTTCACACATGAGGCCATGAGCCCACGAACACAGGTGTACCCAGGAGCACCCACTGCCACACAAGCCCTGTGTGTCCCAGTGGTTCTGGAGCTGGTGGGCGGCAGGTTCAGGTGTGGAAGGACAGTAGGCCAGGGTAGAAACTAGATGGCAGGAGCTGGGTATCTCTGAGCTGGGAATGGAACTGAGGAAGCTGGGTTCTGGGAGCAGAGCCCTGGGCAGCTTGGGGTGTAGGATGGTTGCATGTGGGACCAGGGACCAGGCAGAGCTGCTGTGGGATGGTCCAGTCCCCACTGCGATGCATTTCCTGTTTCTCCTGTGCACATCCCTTGGTTTAGGAGTTTCGGGCCAGCATGAAGGGCTCTCGCAGTGCCCGCTGGCATTGGCTCAGACTCCTGCTTTCCTCAAGCCCAACCTCCTCCGGGAACCAGGCTGCTCCCTGGGAGTCCCTGAGCCTGTCACTCAGAGCAGGGCACCAAGTCACCGCTAAACAAGTCCACCACATCCAATTAACAATGATGAGGTGAAAACTTTGCTGCATGACAGCTCACAGATTCCTTAAGTTCCCATTTAACCTCACACTAAATTTACAGAGGATTTAATTAGCAGTTTGTGTCCTTCCTTTTAGGTGTGTGTTTCTTTTGCAATGAGAGTTGAAATGAATTCTTTCTCCTGTTCCAGCACGGAGGAGGCCACTCTGTTGCCTGCTGGTATGGGAGATGGAGACGGAGCTGGAGGAGCCCCAGATGCAGGTCCCTTAGGCCATGAAGTCAGCCCTGAAGAGGGTCTGAGCCCTGTCTCAGATGCCAGGACACAGTGGGGCTCCTAGCACCCACATGGTCGGCCTTCCTGCAGGGCCCGCAAGTGACCGTGATGGACCACAGACGCTGTAGGACTATATGGAGAGGAAGGAGAGAAAAGGAGGCAAAGTGGGGACTGATGCAGGGACGAGAGCCTGGGCCTCACTGCCTTCTGGGGCGGAAAGCCTGAACGTCATCCCTGGGGATAGAGCTGGCAGCCTGGGTGTCAGGTCTCAGCTATACCCAGGGCTCTGCAGATGCAAACAGCTGTCCCAGGGCACATGGCAGGCTACCTGGAAGCTGTTTCCCAGCACCAGGCTACTGCCACACTCTAGTGAGAACCCTACACCTTGAAAAACCCTGGCAAGGCTGCACTGCTGAGCACTGACCCCGTTAAGGGAGTAATCAGGATGCCTCTCGGTGGGGCAGAGGGATCGATCCTGCTCCCCCAGTGCCGTGCTGTCTCCCTGTCAGGACTCCAGGTGCATGGCGGTTTTATTTAAGAGGCTGCTTCCGTGCCGGCCCCTGGGGAGGCGCCTCTCGCCTGGGTTATCTAAATCTTTAATGGCTCCTGACTGTAATACTCGCTGCGCTTCTCATCCAGAGGATGCAGGTTCTCCTTTTAGGAGGGAAGGCAGAGGCAGAGGGGTCTGTGAGTGGCTTGGTGGGATTGTTTGTGAGACTGGCCTTGCCCGCCGTGGAGGCAGAAAGCAGGTGCCAGTGAAATTGCCTCCGTGTCCCTGGAGCTTGGGGGGCCTGGGATCGAGGACACATTCCCTGGGGTGCGTGCACACATGAGGTCACAAACCAAGTTCCAGGGAGCCTCAGAGCCAAGAGGCACAGCCACAGCCCCATTCAAATTCACAGCTCAGCAACCCCAACTCCTCTCCTGCCATGCTGTGGGGGAGGCTCTCATCCCCTAACCTTGGCATGGGGCCGCGCTGGCCCCAGGGAGGCTCCACGGAGCCCACAAACACAGGAGGAGCAGTATGTGAGGGGCAGCCATGGTGCCTTCATGTCTGGCCCTTTGAGAGGCCCATGTGCAGCAGGACTCCTCCAGTAGGCCCAGCTGACAGGTTTCAGGAAGCGTTTCCCAGGAAATCTCCATCAATAAGCATGCCGCTGGGCGTGGGTTGCACACCTACTGTCCCAGCATTCTGGGAGGCTGAGGCAGGAGCATGGTAATTTTGAGGCTGACTGGCTGACTTAATGAGACCTTCATCTCTAAAATAGACAGGAGAGCTGAGGATGTAGCTCAGCGGGAAGGCCTGGGGTTCGATTTCTAGTCTTGGAAAAAATAATGAAATGTTAATTAATTAATTTAAAAATAGAAAAGAAAAAGCAGAGCACCCCAGGAACCCAGGTTGGGAATGGCCATCTGGGCCCCTCAGTGTGCCCATGAGAGCTGCTACAGGATAACAGGCCACACAGGGCCCTGGCTCCCAGAGGCTCCTCCCTTGTGAGCTCTTCCTGGTGTCAGGCTGCATTCCCCGTCCCCTCCTTGACTGGGTCTTGTCAGCCTGAAGTCCTCAACCCACCCGGTCCCCAGTGCAGGGGCTGCACCCCCATTCAGGCCCCATTGGCCCCACACGTCACTCTGTATGACCTGAGGGTGGCGTGCTGCTGTGCTGGGTAGGGTAGGGGGACTGTGGCCCTGTGACGCACACTGAGCTCCATAGCCTGCCAGAGTGCAAGAGACACCCAGAGTTCTCATGGGAAGCACGGGTGAGCACTGTGGTCTATGCAGGGTCATAGGGGACAACAGATGAACACACCTCACAGACCCTCAGGATGTGGCTCATGTGGCCTTGGGGACCCTCTGCATTGCTGGCCACTGGCCTGGCCAGCTGGAGTGACTTGAGCCTAGCAGGACAGGCTCAGGAAAGTGTTCAGGGTGCCAAGCCAGGGCCAAGGTCCCAACCCCAGCTATCCTGAGGCCACATTGGCTCCTGGCCTCCAAGTAATTGTGTCAACTTAAGCTGCATGGCAGGACTAGAATCTTGGCTGCGAGCAGAGGCTGCAAGTGGGCAATCTTGCGGGGCCTCAGAGGCTGACTATCAGGCAAGTGTTGGCTCTGGAGTGTGTGGCGGGGCAGCAGGGACTGCAGGGCATGGTGACTGAGAGCAGATCTGGGGCACACAATGCAGTTCTTTATCACCCATGCACCTGGGCCCACAAAACAGGGGCAGCCAGGGAACAAACCCTGCATCCAGTCTCACTCCACCCGAGGTTGGGGTCACCTTGAGTGGCCTCCCAGGAGAGGCCCGTGTAGCAGCAGACACCAAAGTGCAGGCTGGCACTCTATGTTTGGCGTCTCCGCACTTGCTTTCCTCCTTAAACTGCAGGTGTTGGTCACTGCGAGTCCATACTCCCACGGCTCTCTCTCTCATGGAGCAGACATATGCAGGTATTTCTTTATATGTGTAATGCAAGTATGTGCCGGCAGTTTGCCTTTTCTACCTCGGGCTCAGTTATCAACCCTGTGTGCACAGGCTTTCTGCAGCCTGCAACATTTTCTTCCATGGTGTCTTGGGCCTTTGTCTCCTGCTCTGTCTCCTTTACCTGACACCTGTTTCCCCTTCAGTTCAGCCAGGGAGACCAGGATTCTCTGGGGTGCAACTTCTGGGTCCAAAGCCCGGAGCTGTCCCTGTAGCCAGGTAACAGTGATGCACGGGAAACACTGCACCATCTGACTCTACCTTTCCTAGCTTCTAGCAGGAAATGGCTGCTGTTACCAGGCAACAGCTGGGTGTGTGTGGTCTGAGGCGGGGGTCCAGCACTGGCATTGCTGGACATGGGCCTCTCGTACTCCTTGACCATCGTGGAGGAGCTGACCCTCAGCTGTGTCCCTGGATGTGAGCTGGTGTGCAGGCTGCAGACCAGCAGCATCTCCACTGCAATTGCACAAAACAAAGCCCCACCCTTGGAGGTCCCCAGAAGAGACATCTTCCTGAATTATACATTCTTTTGACCTTCACAAGAGTCATGGTTTGCATACCTGAGGCACCTTCAGAGGGTGGGGAGGCAGAGGTCTGAGGGGCCCCGAGCTTCTGGGAACCTTTCTCCAACAGCATCTTCTCCTGACCCAATGCTAGAACTTGGCTGCATGTGTATGTGTGTGCACTTGCACATGTTCTGTGTGTGCAGGTGTCTATGAACACACTTGGGTGCACACATGGGTGTGTGAATGTGCATGTGAATATCTATGTGTCTGCACTTGTGTGCCTGAGAGGATACTTCTGTGTGGAGACTCAGCTTGCATAGCCCATCATGGAGAGCCAGCTGCTAGATGCAGGAGGGTTCCTGGGCTCCCTCATCCTGCACCCCTCATCCCTCTCTGCCCCAGAGGCACTCTGTAGCACTTGGGAATCCATGGTGCCAGTCGTCCCATTTCTGACAGGGAGCCTGACTGGATGGGGAGCAAAAGGGTCTTGCCTCTTATCTGTGGAGCTGGACAGGCTCAGGCATCCAGATGAGGCTGGGAGGCATGGGCTTGCTTCCTGAAGTGAGCTGGCCCTGACACAGATGCCAGCTCCCAGGAGGCTGGTCAGGGGCGCCTTGCTGTCTTGTCAAAGGCTTGGCTTGGGAGATGCCAGGAAAAGTGACCAGGCATGAGCCGGGATGAGAGCAGTGAGGTCCTCCAACTCAGTGGCCTTCTGTCCCTGGCCAGGAGCCCCAGGAAGTGGACGTCTAGGACCAGTTCTCCCTAAGTCACCAGGCCCGGCTGCTGCTTGGTGATCACACCCACTGGCCATGAGAATCCAGTTCTTTGAGAGGCCCGCCTGGGGTGTGGAGGGACAGATCCCTCAGCAAGAGGTGAACCCAGCCCCTAGGGCTCACCTGGTTGGCCCCTCCAGAGCTTGTGGTAGCATCTGCAGAGCCAGGCTGCAGGTTCTCTCCCTGGCCATATGGATTTCTGTGTGTGGCACATGGTAGAGACAGAGTAGGAGTCCCAACTCATCTGGGGTCCTGGGAGTGCCACTCACACAGCAGTGGAAGAGTCCCCTGACCCTGTGTCTCTCTCGTAGCTCAAACCTGGCACCAGTGTCACCTTTTCTGCACAGAGTCTCTGTCGATGTGGCATGTTTTGTAATTGCTGACACAATTTAAATTATTTTTACCATCTCATTTGTGATTTCTCCACACCCCCAAGATGAATTTCCATGTCTTTCCCTGCCTCATTTTGAATGGACGACATGTTTAGAACCTGTGTTCCTTCCTCTATGTCCTAGAACATCACAGACCTGTGGTACCATGTGCCAAACCCCTCTGGGAAAGCCCTGTGAATTTTAACAAATGAAAGTGACTCAGGGTCTAAATCCCCGGAAAAATCTGCACTTCTGAGCTCTCCTGGGAATCCAGGCTGTTTACAATTTAATTGTGCCACCAGAAAAGTTAGTCCCTCATTCTTTCTGTCCCTCATTAGGATTTATTGGCATTATAATTTCTAGGTTGATGTTTATTTAGGTTTACCTGTTTCTTACTCTTTCCTCAACCCTGTTTCTTGCTATCAGAATCTTCCTTTTGGAATTGTGTTCCTTTTTTCTGAGCAAACGAAGCTCTCTTTGATGGGTCTTTGGTGGCAAATTCAAGTCAGACTCTGAGGCTCCGGCTGCCCTGGAGATACAGTGGCCACGGTAATTGGCACTGGCTAGAGAAGCTTCCTCCTGAGGGCTGATAGTCCACTCAGTTGCACTTGGTACCCCAAACCAGCACCAGGATTGGAGTCCTCTCAGGACACCCCAGAGGTCACCAAGGACATCTCTGCCACCTTGCTGGAGAGTGCAGGGCTGGATTCTGGTGGCTTTCTCTGCACTCACCGAGGAGCCTGGCTGAAAATTCTACTCCTTGGCAGGTCCTAGGGTCTCACTGTCAGTTCTCTGCTGGACAGTGCTCGTGTCCATCCTGCAGGAGTTTTGGGTCCACGTGCTGACCTGGCTCTGCCTCCAAAGGCTACTGAGTGTACCTGTCTCTCAAGCACAGAGGCACAGACTGGCCTGTACCTACCTTCTGGGCAGCGGGAAGCTGGGGCCAAGAGTGTAGTATAGCATGGAGAGGAGCCTGCAATCTGACCTCGGTGGGACAGGGAGGAGGTCCAGGAGGCAGAGTCACTGCAGCAGCAGGGGACAGTGAAAGCCACCATCTCACCCAGAGGCTGCCGATAGAGGCTGAGTTGCACCATGCACGTTCTGACTGCCAGGACAAACCGTACATGAGAGGACTGGAGCTGCTTTATACCTGGCAAAGCCTGCAGATGCAGGAGGCTAAAGTAAACTTGTGTGCACTGGACACTGATGTGGTCAGCACAACAGATAATGTGGGGACCCCGAGTCGCTGGTCCCGCCCTGGGCTCCTGGGGCATCAGGCTAAGCTTTGGTCTCTGCCATCTGGGGCATTGTGAGCACAGCCGTGCTGCTCTTGAAGTGGCTTCCTGTGGGGAAGGACACCTGGTATCAGCTCCCTGGGTCCTCAGTCCGACTTTAGGGAGGGAGGGCTTCACTCTGGTGCTGAGAGAGGCCTGGGTTGGGGCTCACTGGGCTTTGCCTCCAGGACCATGGGAAGCCACTTTACTTGGAGCCTGAAGTACGTTTAAAGCACTGCTTTGTTCACATATCTGTTAATTTATCTTTGTGGTACTGAGATTTGAAACCAGGGCCTCTGCACTCAGTTATATCCCCAGCCCTTTTTAAAATGTCTGCTGAGACAGGGTCTTGCTATATCACCAAGTTACCATGCTGGGCTCCCAGCTAGGATCCCCCTGCCTCGGCCTCCTGGAGTGACAGTATTACAGGCCACACCCAGTTTAGAACTGCACATATTCTACAGAACAGCAGCCAGCGTGAGGACCTGGGGGACTTGAACCAAGGACATTGGATGGGATGCTGAGCCTGACAGAGAGGAAGCCTGCCGCTCCCCAAGCACAAAGCAGAGCCAGCAGCGTCTGCTCTCAAGGACTCTGAGGTACCAGCTTCGCCCCGAGGGTGCCACAGAAAGGCCCTGCTCACTTTCCGGGGGCCAGGGGAGAGCATTCCGGCAGAGCCGTGCATTTCAATTCCCCTCCTCCCACCGCAGCAGGCCTGCTCTTTTATGTATCCAGTGGGAATATTTTTCATTATCTTCCCTCTCAATTTAATTAATCCACATTCCGTAATGAACCTTGAAGTTTCAATTAAACACATCATTACTAATCAGCACAGAGCGGGTGGCAGTTGGCGGCATCTTGCAGCCATGTTGGGTGTGTGTGTGGTTGTGCCAGGCCACTCATGGCAACCTGGACCGGACATTCCCTGCTCCACCCCAAAGGAGGACCCAGGGGTCATTTCTGCCTTTTCCAAGAAGGAGTGACAGGCTGGACACCCCTGGGTCCTCCTTTGGAGCCATATGAAGCCCCTGGTTGACTGCCTCAGGCACAGCCACACGGAGCTGACAGACCAGGGGTCACAGGGTGGACTTGGTTCTCACCTCGGTCACCTACAGAGGCAGGTATTACCTGTAGCCTGGCAGAAAGTGGCTAGGCTGGGATGCCTCTCTGCAGTGTAGCCTGGCCCAAAGGACTGCAGCTCCTCCTGCTTTGAGTCCCATTCCCTTGTCTTGGCCACTGTCTCATCTAGTGGAGATTGCAGGGCCAGCAGCCACCTGCTTGCAAGCTCCTCCACCCTCCGCCATTGTACCTCCCTGAGGAGGCTTCTGGTGATGCCACATCCCATATGGTAGTTAACTGACTGTGTGAACCTGAGTGACAAATGCCCAACCAGACTGGATCAGCATAGTTACGAGTGTGGCTTAGGGGATTTACTGAGGACACAGACTCGCCCTAGGCAGCTTTTCACTGGGATTGATGTAAAGGGGAAGTGAAGAAGGAAGGATCATTTTTGTTTCTTCAGAGGAGTTCCGGGCTTTACGTTCACCTCAGATGTCGTCTCCTGGCCTCCAGCGCACACCCTTCAGCTCCCCGTAGCAGACTTTCCAGCCTCCCGACATAGACTCGTGTGGGGCACCACAGTCTCCTGCACACAGATGGACCCTCTGCACTCTTCCATATCAGACGCTGTAGGCAGCCATTGTAGGCCAACCTTGTAAATTCTTACTTCTTTGTACATCTTGCATTGAATCTGTTTTTCTAGTGGGCACTGACACTTCCCAAAGGAGCCCGGCTCTGCGCCTTTCCTGCTGTAGTTTAAGCCTCCAAACTCAAGTGGCCTGCTTGTGTCCAGCCTGGCCCCTCCTGAGGGGGCTTCCTTCTCTTCACATTCTTCCTCCTCCTACCTCCTCCTCTCACCTCCTCCCACCTTCCCCTGTCTCTTTCCCTTTGGTTTTGTACAAGGAATCTCCCCTTTCACTGAGGAAACCAAAGCCTCCAGAAGCTTCTTCATCCTTGCTGTCTGAGATCCATGGGCCTCCCTGCTGCTGGCCTCTGTCACATGTCTTGTCTCTCTGTTCAAGGAAATGGCTCTGGGCTGGGACTCCCACTCCTCCCACTCTGTGTGACAAAGCCCAGGATTCTGCTGCCTTTGGACCAGTGCCCAGTGCCCGTCTGCCTCCTTTTGCTTCTCTGGCTTCGTGGGCCCTTGGTGGTTCTGCTCGATGGCTGCTGCCTCTGGATTGGACTCCACAGTCGGGTCGGCTGGCCTTCCAGAGTGGAGACGTCGGCCCAACCCTTGCCTAAACTGGCACCTCCAGGTGCTGCCCTTTTTAGCTCGGGGACCATTTCCTGCCTCCACGGTCCCAGCACATTGTGTGCCTTCTTCCCATGCATGTGGCCGAGAGTGGGCCATCTGTCTTGCGCTGGGGTCAGGGTGCAAAGCCTGGCTTGAGCTCCAGTTGATGCAATGTGATAAAAATCATGGGAGAAAACCCATCTGCAGATTCTACCTGCTGCCCTGGGGTTACTGTCTCCTGCCCCTTCTCCAGTGTTGGCCCTTGTTCACGTGGACACTGGGGTGCCACACAGCCTTCCTCACCTGGCCACGGTGGACAATGGGATGCCACACAGCCTTCCTCAACTGGCCATGGCACAGGGAGGTTTTTAACAACCTTGCCTCCTAGCCTCTGAGCTGGATACACTGTGGTGGAATTCCTGCTCCAGAACTCTAGTGGGACATGACTGCTTCCTCCATCTACAGCTTCTCCTCTGCCTGTCCTGAGAGTCTCTGTTCCCTGAGGCTGCTGGGCCTGGGTGCTAGGACCCTCACCCAGGACAGCAGGGGAGACCTCTCCAGGGCCCATGGGCCTGGGCAGAGCTGCCCCATGGTGGAGCAGGGGTGGCCTGGGATGGCAGTGGGGGCATGGCTGCGTGCAGTAGCGCTGCTATGTGAAGGTGCCTATGGCCTTCCTTTCCTACCAGGCAGAGGTTGCTTTCTTACTGCATCGTCCCCAAGCCCTTGGTCATGTCAAAGGCTAGAGAGGCCGATGGGTCACGCTCAGTTTCTCTGCTCCCTGTCCCCCGCCTGAGCTCTCCGTGCTCACTGGTTTGGCAGGAGAGCCTGCTCCACTCTTCTTCTCTGGCCTCCTGCCTCCTCTGGTCCCCGTGAGGTCCTTGGGTGACACAAGCCCATCCAAGGTCTCTGTTTGTCAAGAGGTATGCCTGAATCCACAGGTGCCATCCTCTGCCACATGAAGGCTCGGGATGATGGGGTGCTCTTCTTTTGGGGACCTTCACTCTGCCTACAAAGGACAGGGCAGGAGGCACAGTGTTGCATGGAGCCAGTGCTAGAGGTTCCGGCTGGGACCCTGCAGGTGAGGAGACCCTTAAGATGAGCCTGTGGGTGCAGACGGGAAGGCATGCATAGAGCAGTGCGCTGAGGACAGGAAAGACAACCCCACTGTTCCCACACTTCCTGGTCCATGGAACTGAGTGGGGCTTTGGGCTATGGTAGGTGACTGAGGGTGATGTACCTGCCCTCCAGGCCTCCTGGGACCCTCTCTGCTTCCCCCCAGCCCGCTGATGCCCTGTAGTCCTGCTCACAGGAAGTGGGCACTTTGGCTGCTTTACTTCTCCCATCTTTGCTTGGCAGAGGGCATTCTTGGTCAGAATGCATGAGCTCCCCTCCACCCCGCTTGTCATCATATTGTCTCTCTGAGGTCTCAAGTTGAGGGGGGCTGACAGTTGGGGATCTCTGTGTGCTCCCTTCCCTGGCTGTTGGCTTTGAGTGTCCCAGCCATGTCCAGGCTGCTTGTGGTCTCAGCTGCACCCCAGGCATGGTGCTCTTGCCCAGTATGTGACCACAGCCACTGATGACCACACTCCACTCCACTCCTGCAGGCAAGCCCATGGGGCCCCATGCCACACTCCACTTTGCACCTTGGCTGAGGACAGGAGGCTTCACTGCCCGAGCGCAGAGGGCTCCCTGGGCTTCCAAAGGGCACTGTGGCCCAACATGCAGAAAGCAGACGCACAGGGCCCCGCCTTTCAGCCAGAGGACGCCAAAGGAAAACAACCCTTTTATAAAGATCAGGGAGTAAAGACCCCCAGTCGGTGTGTGGGGAAATCCGCACTCCAAGACTGGAGAGCCATTACCACTGAGGAAGATCTTCAGACTGTCTCTGGGGGGAGGGCTCAGTCTACGCTTTGTGCTTTCCCCCGAACCATGGGGGTGACCCTGCCTCACCCTACAATAAGAGCGGAATGTAGCACAGGGCGTGTGAAATGCGGCCAGTGCCATTTAATGCACTGAGTATTATAACTTGTCTGTCTTGATGAATTGCATATACCCGCACACACCTGCACATACCTGTACTGTGAGGCTGTTTGCCATTTACTTAGGAGAGCTCTGGTAGCTCATGACACTGGCAAACCCTATCTTGGGCTGCTGTACCCAAATGCCACGGGCTGGGTGTGTGTAGACAGCAAGCGTTTATTTCTTGTGGGGTTGGAGGCTGAAAAGCTAAGGACAGTATCTCAAAGCTGGAGTGGCTGCCTTGGCATCTGCCATGAGCTGCCCTTGTTCCAGGGTGGGTGTCATCTATGTCCTCACTTGATGGAGGACGAGGGGCTTTCTGGAGTCTCTTTTCTGAGGCCTTTGATACCATTTGTAGGGCAAACCAGTCCCCCACCCAGGGCATCCTCCTGGTCCCCATCACCCTGGACTTTAGCATTGCAACAGGAGAATTCTGGGGTGACACATGCATTCACATGGCTGCAAGCTCAAAGTTCAAATCCAATTTTCTGAACCAAATCTGGAGGAATGTGTCTGCAGAGCTCTTTTTGGGGACATACATGACGGGAAGGGTCTGAGGGGGCATCCTGTGCACCCAGAGGGTCTTTGTCCCTACCTGGGGTCTTAGAAGGGACACACATTCCACAGAAATGCAAAGCCCCTACCCCCAAGATGGGCTGAGAGATGGGGACCCCCCAGCAGCTTAGCCGGTCCTGAGTGCAGAGGGGCCTGCTGCGGGGCCATCCCGTCAGGGAGGGGATGCTGACCTCACACTGATTCCCTGAGCTCGTGTGCAGGTGTGGAGGCCTTGATCCCCAAGCGTGCCCCTGCCAGTCCCTGCAGCTGGCAATGTCACAGAGCACATCTGACACAGTGGCTCTCGGGCCGCACATTCCCCTTTCTGTTAGGTTTTTATTTTTGATATCACCTGCATTTTGTGTTGAAATGGTGTCTGAGGAAGTGTTATGGTGAGAGAAAAATACCACAGTAATTAATGTATTCAAGGAAGCTGTTAGTTTTACAAATGTCAAGAACTTTAAAATGGTTAAATAAATAGGGAACTAGATTGGCAGTTATTATGACTGTGTTTAAAGAGTACGGTGTGGGTCACCCTGGAAAGAATGACGTATTCTTTCCATCTAAACATTTCAATAATAATAACGCAAGGCAGAACAATAGCAATAGATTCCATTATAACTTTAGTCCTTGTGGGGGAAAGATACTATCTTTTTAAAAACTAGACAAAATAACCTATAAGAACTACAGTCACCTTTTAGGTGTTTTTTTTAGTACTGGGCTTGAACCCAGAACTATTAAATTGAGCTACGTCCCCAACTCTTCTTTAAATTTTATTTGACACAGGCTCTTGCCAATTTACTAAATTCCAAACTGGACTCCAACTTGCGATCCTCCTGCATCAGCCTCCACGGAAGCTGGGATTATAGATGTGTGTTACCATGCCCAGATTAACTTTTAGTCTTTAAGCAAACCTTTCTTGATAATCTTTGCGTGTTACCAGCTTTAGTCAAAACAGATTGTCAGTGTTTCCTCCTTATTCCACGAAGAAGGAAATCCAAAATCATCTCTGTCAACACATGTGACAAAAAGATACCTCAATCCAGAAATCACAAACATGATGAAGAATTCAAAGAAAAGGGGAACAAAGAGGAATCTGGGGTGGGGCCTATGTCCTTGTGGTGCCGCCACCTGAGGTGTCCCTCTGGAGTGGCAGGTGCCTTCCCAGTTTACTGCACACAGCAGCTCGGTCTGGTCACTGGGGTTAGACCCAGTGGGAATGACGCTATTTTGAGGGTGCTCACACTCGATACTTCTGTCCGATGGGATGTGCTGGGGGCCTCTGCAGATGCCAAGGAAGATGAATCAGTTCTTGGAGGATGTGGAGAGGAAGTCAGGCAGCACAAATCCATGCGCCCTGGGAGCCTGGCCCAGGACCAAGGCACTGGGAAAACATGGTGAAATCTGAATAGCCTGTAATTTAGCTAATTTGATTGCACCAGCGTCAACTTCTTCCTTTTGATCATTGTACTGGAATTGTGCAAGGTGTGAGCATGGTGGTTCAGAACACAACGTGCTCTCGTCTCCAGACTTTTTATGTGTCTGAAATTATTCCAGACTGGAAGGATTATAAACAGTCATGTTATTGACACGTAAGCAGAGAGAAACTTTCTCACTTAGTCCTCCCTTGGCCCACAAGGTTGCCACAGCACTCTTTTTATAGCTGAGGAGAGGAACCGTAAAGTAGAGGAAGGATGGGTGGGATGGGAGCACGGGCCCTGGGAAGCTACAGCTGGCCACCCCACCTCCCCCTGGCTGGACCCGCAGGAACTCCCTAAGGAGCAATCCACGTTCACCCCAAAATGACTCCGGAGCCACACATAGCCCTAGCCCAACCTGGCTGGGGGTTCACTCTGGCCCCACACCAAGCCCCTGTGAAGGTGGCACCTGTGCTGGGTTCAGCCCTCCACTGTCCCTGCCAGTCCCTGGCTCAGATGGCCTAGCTCCTGTCTCATCTCCGAAGGTCCCGGAGAAAGGACAGCAATCTCATCTCTCACACCTTGTTACCCCACTCCTTGCAGGTCACTTTGGATTTGCCTCAAAGCTAAGGGCTGTTGGATGTGGTAGGGAGCCAGGAAGAGAGACTGTGCCTTAGGTGGCCACACCCCAGCATGCCATCTCCAGATCCTGGGGGCTCTGCATGTAAACTACTCTGGGTTAGCTGTGCTTTGTTCCCAAATTCTCTTGCATAGTTACTATTATTATTATTATTCTGCTGTGGTTTAAGAGACAGGGTCTCACTGTGTAGTTCAGGATGATTTGGGCTCACTGTGTGGCTCAGGTTGGCCTCAAACTTGGGTTCCAAATGATTCTCCCACTGAGCACTAGGGTTACTGGTTTGTGCCTCCACTCTAGACTCACTCGAGCATCTAGATCTGCATACACTGCTTCCCAGGGTGGGATGTTCAGCTCCTCTGAATTCACATGCTGAAACCTGACTCCCATTGATGGTGTGGGGATGTGGACCTGGAAGGTGGGGACATCGTGACATGGAGCCAATGCATGTGCCCTTGAAGAAGAGATGTGGGGCTCCTCACCCTCCCACCCTGTGAGGGCACCACAGGGAGACATCACCCAGGAGCCAGGCACTGCCCTCACTAGCTCAGGGTCTACCCACGTCAGATGCTGCAGGCTCAGTGCAGCTGCTGCCAGAGTGCCCAGGTCACCAGCAGTGGAGAGCTGGTGAAGAACTGGGCACAGATGTGGTGGGGTGGGGCTGGGGCACCAGAAAGGACCTAATACCGTCACCTTAGTACCCGACCCACTGTCCCCAGTGTGCCCCGTGGGCAGAGTCTGATTCAGCCTCTCTGGCCCCATGTGAGACAGAGTTGAACCCTCTTGGGAAGAGCTTTGGCTAAATTGTGCAGAGGGAATGGGACAGCTGTGTGTGAAGGGAAGGGAAGAGCTGGGCCAAGCTTGCTCAGTTTACACAGAGTTTGCAAGTTCTGCATCCCAAGGCCACGTCTTTTCCTCCATTCCCAGCTCAGGCTCCCAGGGGACACAGAGGCACACAGGGGAGATGTCCAGGCGCTCTGGTCCCCCTGCTTCTTGGGCAGGCCTGTGGTTGCATCCTGTCTTTGGGGATGGATCTGTGTGGGTCCTGAGACTCACAGTCCCCAGCTCTGCTGGCTGTACTGGGGCTGTTGGCTGAGTCTGCAGGTCTGCTCATGACAGCAGGAGAAGCAAGCAGGCACTGCCCTTTCCATTCCCTTAGCCCTGCTTCCGAGCTGGCAGCTGGGGTGCAGAGGGAGCCCTGTGGATCGCAGATGTTCTAGCTCAGCTGAACCAAGGACAAGGGAGTAGGCCTGCGTCCTCCATCCCCAGAGGAGCCAGTTCTCCTCGGGGTCTGCCTTTAGGTGCTCCACACAATGACAATGCAGGAAGGGCATATGGACTCCAGACTGTTCGGCCCCGCCTCCCCTTGTCTGGCTCCTCCTCTCCTTGAAAGTGGGCAGGGAAGTGAGGGCAGCACAGGGAGGAAAAGGCGCAGTGGCAGGGGCTCCTGCAGTCTCAGCCTCCATGGGTGGACATACAGCAAGAGGTCTGGGCTCTGGAGCCACGGTGGGATGTGCAGGGCCTGTGGCATCTGCCTGGTGCACAGAGGACTCTGGCCTGCATCTGGGCGTCCTTCCCAGAGTGAATCTCTATCTTGTTCTCTACAGCCCAAGGGTGGGGGAAGGCAAGGGGGCCAGGTGGGCAGGCAAGGAGAGCTGAGGTGCTATAGACAGACAGCAAAGTGTGGGGCTCTGTGGTGTGTCAAGTGTAGCTGGGGGGTTAGGACAAGCCTCTTAACCATCACTGGCTAGAAAGCAGGTACTGAGTGTTTGGCTTCTGTGTGCAGAGGGGCCACATAGATCTCATTCATCCACAGGAGCCATCAAGGGCCTTTATGCAGGCTGGACACCTGGACTGACTGGCCTCTGAGCTCAGGAAGGATTGGAAAATATTAAAAACAAAGTAACAGGAGCTGCATGCTCTTGGCGGGTTGCAAACAGAGGAATGAATACTCTTATTAAAAAAGATGAGCAATGAAAGTCTTGCCCTGTCAAAATTTGAAACCTCAAACTATAAAATTAAAATAGTGTGGACCAGCTCAGGACTGGACCAACAGGTCTGATGAATAGATTAGGAAACTCAGAAGCAAATCTAAGGGTCCTTAATAATTTACTATGTTATTAAGGTAATTTTTCAAATCAGTGGCTCAAGAATTGATTATCCTATAAGTGATCTTGTGACATCTACCTAAGCTTTTGGGGGGAGGGGATGAAGCTAGACTCTCTGTTTCCCATCTTATACAAGATGGGTTACTATTCTAGGTCTACATATTTAGACAAGAGGCAGGCACACAGGAAGGAAGAGGCAGGCCCAGCACCCTCTCAGCCGACTGGAGTAAACAGAGGACCCATCAGGGATGTGCTGGGTTGGGGCAGGGGACTGGGCTTAAACTTCCACCCCTGGCTGCTGGATAAGCACCAAAAGAGGCAGGACTTTGTTTAAGCTGCTTTTTCTAACCAGGGTTCTTTGGCCAGAAGAGGTCTGTGGCCATCAGAATGCCTACCATGAACTCTCAGTAGACGTTCAGACACAGTGGACATACTGCAGTGACCAGACAATGAAACAGATCTCATGTATTATAGAAGACCAAGTAGATGGCCCTCCCTGAATGCAGAACTGTTACCTCTGTGTTATTTAAACCAGACTCCATCTCTAGATACTGATGTGGGCAGAGCTGGCTATGCTATTTCCTTCTCCCTTCATTGGTTCTGAGTGATGCATTTGAGATTAGCTAAGCTACTGATAAATAATCTTTAAGGCTGACAGACAATTTCCTGTTTCCTCACACTATGGTCCCTGTAGAACAGTTGAATGCAGCAGGATGGCAGAGCCAGGCAGCTCCTGGAATGTCAACTGGGTACGAGCTTCAAAATAAGAAGCCATGGCTTCCCGGGGTACAAAAGTTGCCATACCAGAAACTGAAGCAGCAGCCACCTAAATTCACTCACATGCTGTCCCAACTGGGTTATGTAGCCTGGTCTTTCTGTGTATTCTTCTCCCTGAAGATTGCAGAGGTGCTCGCTCTCCGCCTGGCCAGTTCGGCTCACTTTGCTCACATAATTTCCACCACCCTCTCTGTCACTCATCCTTGAGCCACCCTCTTCTTCATGAGGTAATAAATTCTGGGACAGGCCTTAGATCAGGGCATTTGCCCACACATCCTCACTTGGATCAGACTTGGGACCCTTGGCTGCCCATAAGTTTGAATCTGTCTTGGTGTCTTTACTCTCGCTGTAGGTTGCACTGGAGGTGGTAGATTGGAATTAACTTACCATGATTCCAATAATGTTTCAATGGGACTCCAAATAATACTTTCCGGATTGTGAGGAGGACTGGAAAAGAGATTACAATATTTGGATTACAATAATGTATGAAATCATTACAAGGTGTTTACTCGTTCACTAAGAGAAACCAAATACTCCTATAGAAAGATGGAGAAGAGGTAAGAACAGGCAGTTCATCAAAAGAAGCTGTCCAGCAGGGCAGTGAAGACACAGAAACAATACCCAGCCTTTCAGACCATGAAAAATGTTGTTGAAACAGCAAAGATTCTTTTTCAATAGCACTTGCAGGGGATGATTAGGAGTCTAATAGGTCCTCTGGCTCTGCTAGTGGGTAGTAAAGACGTCCAGCTTTTGTAGAAGGCCATTTGCTTGAAGGCACCAAATACCTGTAAACTTTTGCACAGGTAGGAACTCGGCTCCATTTATTGAAAAAACAAAAAACTCAGCCCTTTTTTTTGCTGCAAGCCCTGTTTCTGGACCCTGTGTGGCACCTTGGTCAGCTGATCCTTGGGCCAATTTCACACCTGCTTGATTATTACAGTTTCATAACAAGTCTTGATATTTGCTATCTTTGTTCTTGTTTTTCAAGGTTGACTTGGGGCTTATGAGTTTCTGAATCAGCTTGTCAATTTCTGCAAAAAATCCTGCTGTGATTTTTATTGGGGTGCATTGAATTCACAGATTAATTCAGGGAAAGCTGCCTTCTGCAAAGAAAAACTTTCCATTTCTTTGGAGAACTTTAGAAGTTTCTCTCAATAGTGTTTTGTGTCCCTTCAGCAGGAGGTCCTTTACCTTCTTTGTTACATCTATCTTTATTCAGAACATCTTTAATTTCTCTCAGTAATGTTTTATAGATTTCTGAGTAGAAGTTTTGTGCAGCTTTTGTTAGATTATTCTCAGATAGTTGATGTTTTTGATGCTATTATAAATGCCGTATTTGGTACATTTCTTTTATTTATGTGAAATTCACATAGAAATACAGTTGGGTTTTTGCATACTGAATTTATATCCTACAAGTTTGTCAAGTTCACCTAATATTCATAATGGTTTGTCTTTAAATTCTTTCAGATTTATAAGTATGTGAAATACGTTCTAATTTTCATATGATCAAATTAGTTAATGTTTTCTTAATGGTCTTGGGCTTTGCTAAGAGACTAGAAAACCACTTTCCTATACCAAGATTATAAAAACATCTGTTCTTTTTCTAGGAGGGCTTTTAACCCTTGTAATTTGGTAGGTAGTGCATGCAACCTGTCCTCTTTTTCAAATGGCTTTTTGCAATTTTTATGTTTCACTTTTGCTGCCTAAACAAATGAATTATTTTGACAGAGTAAAAATTCCTCTTGGAATTTTTATTGGTATTGCAATAGATCTTAATTAAGAATTATTGTCAGTTTTACAACATTTGCATTTGCCATACGTGTACATTTGCATGCGTGCAGGTCCTTCAGCTCGTTTCTCTTAGCATATGGTTCAAAGCAGAGCAGTTAGATAAAGCGCAAATCACAAAACGTTGGTCCGTGTTTATGCTGGATGACGGGCCTGTGGGAGCGAATCTTTCCATCTTCCTTACTCTTGTATACATCTGAAAGTCTCCAGTGTGAAAATGAAAGCACCCGTCTACCCACTGACCTCGCTGTGTGCTTCTCGTGGGTTGTGGACCTTTCTTCGAAGGCCGGTCTGCCTACCTGCTACACTGTGAGCAGAATCATACTCAGGGCACCTCTGCTATCATTGTGCTGTCTTTATGAACCATAAAGTGGCAAAGCAGAGGCTGAGCGTAGCCCTCCACTCATTGATTCGTATAAATGGAACACAAAAATTCCTGAGTGCTTTTCAATAATTCATGGCTTCATAAACATGGAAATTCATTTTGCTGCGTCTCCGGGAGACTGCTGCACTCAAATGGACTAAGATCTCCTGGGAACTTGAAGGTGCAGCCCTGCTGCCTGAGGACTCTGCACAGAGCTAGGGACACAAATGGCTTCCTGTGCCATCCCCTCAACATTTTCCTAAATGCTGTGGGGTCACCCCAGTGAGCCTTCTCAGAGGCCTTTGGATCTGCTCATGTGGGACACTGAAGGTCCTTCCGACGGAAAACCCTCCACTGTGAGGTGCAGATGGGCCAAGGGCATCCAGTGATTTCCTGTGACCTTAATTTTTCAGCAGGGCCAGCAGGGAAGGTCAGTAGGTCCAGGATACTTCTGATCTCCCCTGGAATGGTATGTACTTTTGTCTAAGTCCCTGTGTGTGTCCCCAGAGTGGCGGAGCAGTGTGCAGGGCTCTGGGAGTTCCCAGCTGCCTGTGTGCGTGTACAATCTCAGGCAAGAATTCTACATTTCAGAATGGCAGTTTTGTTGTATCAAAGATTTCTCTTGCAATATGTGCCTCAGAGAGCATTTGCGAGATTATGTACACACACAATAGATTTGTGTAGATTGGTACTGATGCGTGTCTACTGTGTTTTGTAGTCTTCAGTGTTGTAGTCTAGTATGATAAAAGCATGGGAGTGAACACAGGTGGTCTGCTGCCCTGCAAATACAGGGGAGTCCTGGGTTCCTGGAAGCAACCTCAGTCAGTGTGACAGGAGCTGCCTTTCTCAATGCAAAGGGCACAGAATGAAGCAGCACTGGTGCTCTGAGCCTGGGAGGATCCCCAGGTTGGAAGTCTCCAGGCCACATGGCCCTGATTCAGAGTCCACGCAGGATGGTGGCCCATGTAGGTAGGCAGAAGCCACGGTGGCAGAGGTGGTCAAGGGAACGTGTAAAGCAGCGTTGTCTCACTCCCAAGCCTGAGGTGTTCAATGAGCACTCTTGAGAGAGCCTTTTCCCCAGTCCAGGGAGGTTGCAGGGTATGGGGCTGCCTGAGGCTGCCCTTTCCCAGTGCCAGGACAAAGACAGGAGGTAGGACTGGGGTGGAGAGGTGAGACCATCCCAGGGGCGACTCCAGTGATGCCTGGCCTGTCAGAGGATGCAGCACATAAAAGTGGGAGGTGATGAGAAAACATGTTTATTAGCATCTAAACTCTCTGAGTCTGTGGACATTCTTTCCACACTTTTCAACCATTTTATTTAGATATAATAGAATACAGTTAACCAGTAGAGCAGATTCACCCTAGGTGTATAGTTGGATAGTTTCAATGTATTCTTATATTTTCCAGATCTACACATTTTTACACCAGATAATTAACAGCTGGGTCAAGATTTAGAACATTTGCAATGCCCCAAATGATTCTCTCATCCTCTCAGTAATTTTTTTCAACAAATTTCTAATTTTTTAGTGAGGTATGATTTTTTGTGAATTTTTATATGCTTCTAGTAGGAAGTTAGAATCAAATTCTGAGTTATAAAACTTTTTTAAGTATTAGTAGGGTATTCATTGGATTGACCCTTAGTCATTACACATGTATTATTCTATCATTTTCTTTTAACTTCAATTTGTTTGAAAAGATACATAAGATTTATAAAAATAGGTGATAGTATGTTTAACTATAATAAGCCAGTGTTGTCGACAAATCTATTGAAAATAACAAGAGAAAACATAGTAGCTATGGAAGATCATTTATATTATAGTTTTATAAGTCCTATCCATTGCATGATTATCTAGGAAATTGTTTCGTTGTCTTGTTATGACTTGGTTTTCCCTATAATACAGAGAGGATAGGAACAAATACTCTGAGGAAGAAACCTGAAAAACCCGAGGCTTATTTTGTAGCATTATAATATAAATTCTAGCAATCTATTGCTTGCTGATTAAAATGACTCTGGACTGGTTTCTTCAGCTCAACTTCAGCATATGCAGAGATGGGGACGTCTATCACAAAGAGAATGAGAGATGCGATGGTAGTTGGTATTGTCTTCCCTAATTTGGAACTTGAGGACCTAAAAAGACTCCATCATCCTGTAATAATTTGATTAGTTCTATAATATGCAATAAGTATAGAAAGTGGGTGAAGTTAGGGACAACTATTTGTAAGAAGCTAGAGACAGTTAGATAAGGTAGATCTCCAGTGGACTTGCTTTGAAATCTGTATTTCTTTAAATTGTTTTTTTATTTTTTTTTAAAATGTTCTGTTCTGTTTTGATATGGTTAACCTTATCCTCTTAGAGATGTAAAACAAATAGGTGGGACTGATAATCATATTACAGAGTTTTTGTTCGGCCATAGAGCAGAATGGTTTGTAGGGTCATTTTTTTTGAATGTCATTCTATATACTTTAATTCTATAACCTGAACAGCCATTTCGAAGATGACAATTTGTAACTTATCAACTGGCAATTTCTTACCTTTTGTTTGTCTGTAATTTAGAATTATTTCTACCCTTTTTTTAAATTTCCATGTATTTTTTTTCGTTTCCTTTTCTTTAAATAAAAAAAAATAGAAAAAAAAGAAAAGATACATAAGAGTAAATATATCAATATTTTCTTTCATGAATTTTGCATTTTATATCTTGATTATGAAGATCTTCCCTACCTCATTATGTAAACTGATTTTTCCATGTCTTCTTCTACTGTTCTAATAATTAAAATATTTAGACTTTTACTCATCAGGAATCTGTTTTTGAGTATAATATGAATAGGAATCTAATAGTTTTTCAAATGGGAAATGTATTTTCCCAATACTGTTTCTTAAATCACTTCCATACTGTTTCAAAATATGTTCATAATGTATGAGATACCATCTGCAGTTCATTTCCAACTTTCTATTTCGTCAATATGGTTCAGTATTTCTTAGCCAGTGTCTAATTGTTTTGATTAATATTGCTTTATAGTTTGATTTATGAACAATTAAGAGTCTCCTATAACTTCCTTCTTTTTGACAATTTTTCCATATTTCTGCTTCTATTCGAGTTTCAGAATAAATTTTTCAAATAAAATATTCACCTGTGACATTAACTGGAGTGGAATGGAATAATCTATATGTAGTCTGGGGGAGACTTCATGTCTTTATCTGCTGAATTTCACAACCAGAAACACAGTGTGTCTTCATTTAAACCAATGTCCTGGTGTGTCCTGCAGGATAACCATCGGTTTATCCTCGTCTTCACACAGATCACTCAGATTTCTTTTCCAGTGTGCAGCTGGGTGTTTGATGACATTCCTTCCAAGTTCTTCTTTGTGCATTGTGGGCAGAGCTCTGCTCTTTGTACACCCTGTATCCTAGGTTGGTGTCAGCTGCCCTGGACAGCATCCCTGTGGGTGACAGCAGAAGGTACCAATGCCTTCTTCTTAGGAGGGCCCAGTTATGGTGAATCATGGTCCACTTCATGACTCCATTTAACCTCAGCCACCCACTTAAATGTTCAATCTACAAATTTGGTCACGGTCTGAAGTCTGTGGTGGGGCACTTATGATTTAGGGGGGGGTACCATTTGTCTTAATTACTTTCTTCATTGCTGAGGCAAAATACATGACACCTAAAGTTAAAGGAGGGAAGGGTTGTTTATCTCACAGTTTGCATTCTGCATTCTGTATCCTGCAGCACCACATGGATGATGCCAAGGTCTGCTGCCAGCTGGAGCAGTAGCCACGCTTCCTTCTCTCTTGCCTATGAACCAAATCCCTAGGAACAACTTTCCTAGGCTGCAACCATTCTGGAACATGGTGCTCTGGAGTTCTCTTTTCAAAGAAAATTCTTTCACCTTTACAACATTAAGGCTACAAAGGATGGATTCCTGCTGTTTCTTGTGAGGTCCTCAAGCCATTTTTTCTATTGTCCTCTTCTGAAATAGTTGGCTTTTTCTAGCTAGTTTTTTTAGGGACAAATCTCTCCTTCTCTATTCCATCTTTGCCGGCTGCAACTTTACTGGAACTTCCTTTCTTGTAAAACTCTAATCTTTTAAAATCACTTTGCTGGGCTCTTTGCTCTTGATTCTCAATACAAATCTGGCTAAAAGTCCCCAGTGGTAGCCATCTCATAGCCTCAATATTAAAATGTCTTAAAATTTCTCCTGCAAGATGAATTAGTCTCAGGCAAAGTTTCCCAACACAAGCAAAATGTAGACAAACTTTTTGCCAAAGAACAAAACACATTTTGTGGAGTCCAAAAGCCAGAAATCTGAGCCTTGTCTTTACCAGCAGCATTTCTCTCAGCATTCTGGTCTTCTGAGCTCTGACTAGAATCTTCCATCAAGTACAGATTAAGGCACTCCATGGATGCTTCTTCAAACTGTTTCATATTCTCCCCATAAGCCAGTCCCAAAGGCTCCTGAACCACATAATCAGATATAATCACAGAGACAACCCCACTTTTGGTACCAAATTCTGTCTTAGTTACTTTTCTTGAGACAAAATACCCAACACTTAAAGTTAAAGGAGGACATATTTTTATTTAGCTCAGAGTTTGTAGAGGTTTAAGTTCATAGCTGGCTTTCTCCAAGGCAGGTGACATGGCAGAGGGGGCACTGCAGAGGAGAAACGGTTCATGGGAGGCAGAAAGCAGCAAGTAGCAAATGACAAGCAACAAGCAAACCTCTTTCTGTCTCTTACGTTTTCTCCACTCACACCCTTAATCCTAGCATTGCACCATGAACTAATTCCAGTGTCACATACTTGAACCCAGATTGTACACCCTAGATTGAGCCACCTCTAAAAAATCCTATGACCATACGAAACTTTGAGGAAATATCTAGATAGAACCATAACACCATTCAACATCATTTATTTCAACTCATAAGAAGTTTTAAAGATTTCTCAGTGACTCCATGAACTCTTTCTATGTGGATAATAGCATCTATAAGCAATGGTAATTCATTTCCTATTTTTTGATACTCTGCCACAGTGGTTTGGGTAAGTGTTCCAAAGACCTGTGGCTTAGCCACCAGCCTGTGGCAGTGTTGAAATGTGATGGGATCTTTAGGGTTGGAGCCTGTTGGGAGGAAGTGAGGTCAGTGGAGGTGTGACCTTGAAGGAGACTGTGGGATCCTGATGCACCCCTCACCCCAATTCTAGACACTCTTTCAAGATATTCTGAGTTACCAAAACAGGCTAAAAGCAATGGTGTCAAGAGACCATGGACTTTAATTTCTGAAACCATGAGCCAAAACATGTTTTTGCCTCTTAAGTTGATTTTCTTTGGTATTTTGTCTCAATGATGGAAACTTGACAGACACAGCTGCTAAAATGTCATTTTAAAAAAACCTTGCACATCAAATGAAACAGAAATGAAGTCTTTGTTCTGAAAGGAACCTGCCCCCTTGGCCTCGTGGCTATGCTGAGATTTAGGTGAAGATGGTCGTGTCTGACACAACTTCACTGAGCCATGCTGAGCTTTTGTGAACTTCACCTTAAGCTGGAAGGGAGGCAAGTGAATCCTGCCTTTAGTGAAGGGAACCAGCCTGAGGTGCTACTGCTCGGTGAACAGTGCATCTCACCTACACACCTATCTCAGCATCCCTTTCCACTGCTTATGCATAGCCACATCCTCAAGTCCTCTTTGTATGAGCTTTGCCTCTGCTGGTTACAAGTGCTGACATAAATCTTGGACACGTGCTCACTATTTCTCGGTAGGAGAGTCTCCCTAAATCATCCTCTGACAGGTTCCCCATGCATTCTGTGTTTAAGGCTGACCCAGGAGCATTGATTTGTCTCTGAAATTATAGATCCATTTGCCTGTGAAGTCATTTTCTTCAAGCGTTGTAGCATCCATTATGGTCTAATGATTGTATGCACCCCAGCTTGGGTGCTGCCAGCTGGTAAGAGCAAGTACACCTGTGAGTGAGTGTGACTTTGTTCACCCACACCGACAGTGACACTCTCAGCCAGTAAGCATGTGCTTCTGTGCTGAGCTGGGGGGATTCTGCAGGCTGGCAGTGCTGACAGTGTAGCCCACCACCACGGCATCCCTTCTTTACTTCCTGGTTTTTATAGTGGCAAAAGTTTCTGGTCCAAGGTGGCTGGAGAAATGTGTGCAAATGCTGGCGTTAGACACCACGCAGGGAGTGCAGAATGGTGAGCCTGAGGAGTGTGTGGTGTCTTGGAGACTGCGGAGTGTGGAGGGAAGGCGCAGAGGCTGGGGATGGTGGCAGGGGGTCGTATCATCACAGATGAGGCATTGCTTCCATGTCTCTCAAGGTCCAGGCAGGACCTGAATGGAAGAGTGCAGATGTGCTCCATGTGCCTGGCCACGGGGGCTGTGAAGACCCAGGCAACTCTGGGCGCCCTGTTGCCCTAAGCCTTTCTGCCCCTCCCGGTCTGCTCCCCCGGCCCTGCTGTGTTGCCGCGCCCGGTGCCCGTAGAGATGAAAGTGCTCCTGTCTCTGGTGTTTCAGCATGAAGTCCGACTCTGACCTGGGAGTCCAGGCTGGCGGGAGGGGCAGGGAGACCAGATGGAAGGGTTCTGCTTGCCTGTGCTCTGTGGATGCTCCAGCAGGAGCCAGCATGGTATCTGCAGCCCAGTCCCTCCTGAGGCCTGGTCCCCAAGGACAGTGCCCACCCTTGGAGACCTGCAGACTCTTCCAGGAGCAGGATTTCCTGAGGGGGCTGGGAAGGAGGCCAGAGGTCCCAGATGCTCTCTTTACCAAGGAGGGGCCAGAGCTATAAATAGCACTGCTCCTTGGTCACTCTCAACTCCAACATCAGACAGACATCTGCTCTGGGCTCCGTGTCACTGTCTGGAGTGGGCCCCCAGGGCTGGCTCCCAGCACAGATAGCCATACCAGTCCCTTCTCAGAGCTGCATTCCTGGCCCAGCCGCAGCCCCATTTCCCAGTCCTCTGTGCCCCCAGGAGCATCTTCTCCTTTTTTCCTGCTTCTCCTCAGACTCATCAAGAATAACACATTGTCCTCTGCTCACCCCTGGCTGCCTGAAGCCAGAGCATGGGCAGGGGCCACATGGGCTCCCTGGTCAGCATCCCTCATCCTCTCCCACTGTCTGCCACAGCACTGTTTGTTACCACTTCTTGGGCTGAGGATGCTGTCCGATGACCTCTGCTTTAGGTCAGTTCCTGCCCGCGACTCTCACTTTTGGAGAATGAATGCTCAGCTGTTGCTCAGTCATCATGCATCCTGGCCATCCAAAAGAGGGAAGTCCAGCCTGAGAAGGAGGGAGGGAGAAGGAGAGGAAGAGGGACAGGGACAGGGATAGGGAGACTCCTGTGTCTCTTCTACACCTCCTCTTCTGGGACCCAAACCGCACCTTCCCTGCTCTTGGCCCTGTCTCCGGCTCTTCTGTTCTGTGGCCACTGCCTGATACCACTTGGCTTTTTCCCTTGGGAAGAATCCAGAGACAAACAGCAAACAAATCCCCCTTCATCTCTCTCCCTGGTGCTGGTGGTGAAGGACCCTGGTCACATCCGCCCAGGGTGCAGTTCTCATCTTCATAATGGCGCCATCAGAAACCAGGCCCAAATCCCTGGAAATGTGACACTCACCATAGCATGAGCAAATTGCTCTAACAAGTGGTCCAACTCACTGCAGCCAGGCCACAGAAACCACCCCAGTAATCAGCGATGGACAAGTGGGTAAAGAAAAGTAATATATACGCGGTAGAGGTCATTCAGCTTTGAGGAGAGGAAATCGCACTGCCCCTAGGGAAGCAAACACATGGTGCGTGAAATGTGCCAACCTCAGAAGGAGGAGCCCAGCACGCTTTCCTCCTATCCACAACCTGCAAAAAGGAAGGGAGAGAAAGGGAAGTGGAGGGTGTGTGTGGGTGGCAAGGGGTCAGTGTGTTTCACGTGTGTGTGCAAATCTGCCAAATGAAACCCATCATTCTGTGTAATCTTGCATCCTAAGAAGCAAGACATTTACAAAGGTGTTTCAAAGGCCTTCTGGTTAGTCAAGGTCAGGAATTTTTGGAGTCTGCCCTAATAGCACACAAACACTGCAAGGCTGATGTCTTCTGTTTAGTGAGGTTGTGACCCTGGCCATCCTCGTGTGCACTTGAATGGACAGGAGGTGTGAAATTGATGGTGACCATTTAAATTTTAAAAAGTTGTTACAGAAAGGAACATTACCATTAACCCCCTCGAGATACCTTCCCTACTTGGAGCAATGCATGCATGTATGCATGTGTGTGTACACACACACACACACACACACACACACACACACTCTAACCCTAGTCTTTGACTCTGCCTGTGATCGGGACTTGGCATGGTTCTCACGCAGCCGCAATCACACACGTTCACCTTCCTCCCATCTGGGCTCTGGGTTAGTGCATTTTCTGTAAAGACAGCAAAAGACCTTTGTAAAGAGAAGTTTGTTGACCTCACAGATTTGGAGGCTGAAAGCCAGGGTCAGGAGGCCCTGTTCTGTGGATGCTGTCACAGTGGGAGGATTACAGGGAGACAGGAGGCCATGGAGACTCCAGGTCAGGCCTGCTCACTGCTAAACCCCTCTCCTTATGGGAGATAACCAGGGTCCCGGGCGGTCCACTGTTCCTGTCTGACCTGATCACCCTGCACGGGTGCCTGCGTGTCAACACAATCGAGCCAGGAACTGAGCCTCCGGCACATGAACCTTTGGGGACCTATCAGACTACAACTGCACCACAGCAGGCTCCCGGGAAGAAGCTCTATCTGGGCTTCCACAGCCTCTGGGCCTCATGACGCAGTCAGAGTGCCAATCTGGGCCTCCTCCCATCCCATCTTCCTCTACTCACTCATACCTCTCCCACTTTTAGGGACCCCGTGGTTACATTAGACTGTCTGGCTAACTTGAAGAATCTGTTTCTTTTTTTTTTGTCTTTTTGAGATAGGGTCTTTCTATGCAGTTGAGGCTGGCCTTGAAGCAATCTTTTTGCCTCAGCCTCCTAAGTGCTGGCATTAAAGGCCTGCGCCACCATACCAGGCTTGGGAATCTGTTTTAAGGCCAACTGATGAGCATCCTGACTCCCCTCTGCTGCAGAACCTGCTGTCCTGGTCAAGAGATTATAGATGAAAGCATGGGGATAGCTCAGCACGAGAGGCATTGTTCTGCCCCCAGCAAACGGCAAATACGGTGTCATTAATTGTGATAGATGGTAGGTGTGGGGTACTGCGGGATGGCCATTTACCCTGAGAGGAGAATAATGGCCTCTTCCTTCCAGATGAGGGCCCCAGGGTCCTAGAACTGGGCATTGAAGGCTGTGGCAGGTCATGTGTGCTAGGTGAGGAGTCCATAGCCCCGAGGCAGCATGGGAAGTGGAGCCTGATGTGGGGAGCCTGAAGGCCATGGCCAGGCATGTGGTGAAGTCCCACCCTACAGTTGAAGGCTCAGTACTCGGTGCTGTGAAGGCTTTCATGACCAGGCTCCACCTGCTCAGGAAGGAGGGGAAAGGTCCAGGCCTGAGGCATGTGAAGAGGAGTTCGTTAGGGAAAGAGAAGCCGTGAGTTCCTGGCAACAGGCTGGAAATAGAAAAGAGAAAGATGTGCAGCAGGCATGCAGAAAGCATGGTAAAGGCATATGGGAGTGCAGATGGCGTGCAAGAGGTGTGTAGAAGGCGTGGAAAGGAAGAGCCATGAGGGAGGCTGGAATGGAGGAGAGAGGGGGGTGTCAGAGGAGGCTGAGGACCCCACCGAGTGGCAGACAGGTGACCTCTTTCAGGACAGATGCTGAGGAGAGGCTGCCTCCCTCCTGCAAAGATAGGATACAGTGTGAGGACAGACGGCCATGGAGACTGTCCAACATGTCAAGGGGGAGAGGACAGGTAGGTGTTTTCATGTTGGCAGGAGGGACAGCGAGAAATAGGCCATAAGGAGGAGGAACAGGAGCTGGCCTGGGGAGCATCTGAGTTTTCTGGACAGTGGAGAGCGATGAGGACCACTCCTGAGACCCCAGAGTGGGGGACTGGGCCAGTGACCCAGCAATCACATGGGAAGGGCCCTTGGGGTGGGGGAGGTGGTTGTGGGGGAGCTGCAATCCAGCCTGGACCTGTCACGAGGTGGTGCTGTTGGGGACCTGTCTGAGCTCCCAGAATCCTGGCTGCAGTGGTGTGTGAAGGTCTCAGGTGTGCACATGTGGGGTTGGTGTTGCACGTGCAGGTCTGGGCTCGCCTGTGGGCTTGGAGCCCCAGGCCTACAGCGGTGACAGAGCTGCAGGAAAGGCAGAGCTCATCGAGTTGGAAGAGGAGCCAGTGAGAGGGGCTTGGGAGGAGAGGTCCCAAGGCAGAAAGCAGTGGTCTGGGGTCCAGCAGGGAGGGTGCAGAGGGCCTCAAGGAGGAGGGCAGGACAGGCTCCTTTGGACTCCGGTGACTTGTTTGCCCTAGAAAGCACAGGGACCCAGGTCCCTGGAGCCATGCAGACAACATTGGCTGCTTGGGAGTAGGGGCGGAAGGCACAGAGAAGTTGTATTTCCTGGAGGTCTGCTTGTGCAGGGCAGGGTCCCGGAGTGCCGGGCCAGAAGTGAGGGCTGGAAGCGGGTTCACGAAGCCAGCTGCAGATGTGTGGAACTCCGAGTGAAAGTCATGTAGAGTGGGGTTACCACTATGGAGGCAGAGTTCAACCTTTCTGTCACCCATGGAAGAGGCCAGCCCTCCCCAGGACAGAGTCTCCGCCAACAGAGCCTCCACTGGGCACTTTGCCTGTTCATTTTCATTTTCGAGCATTTTTGATTCCCAGGCACTTTTCCTACAGGGACTCTAGGTTGCCTGTGTTCTTTGAGCATCCCATGATTTGGGGCACAGGCCCAATTTCCCACATGGGGTCCTCATGCACAGGTTTGGTCTGTTGGTTCTGGTTTTCCTGGTTTGGAGACCATTGCTGATCTCTGACCCACTGGAGGTTCAGTAGCTGATGGCACTCTGGATGCCGGGTGTGTGTCTGTGCACAACGCATCCTAAATGCTCCCTGACATCTCTGCATGAACAAAGACAAGAGGCTGGGCTGGGGGTGGGGTGGGGGGGGTCCCTGCAGGCACGTACTCCCTGCCTGAAGCAGATGGGCTTTTTCTCCAGCATCACTTGCCCAGAACAGGCAGAGTCTGATGACCTATAACCAATGGACCTAGAATTCCTGGGATCCCCAAATCTGGTAATTGGGACAAAAGCAAACGAACACCCCCGAGACAATCCTAAATGCCCTTGCTGCTGTCTGGTACCATATCAAGGTCACTGATTCATTAAAGAATCCCAAAGGGCACTTGACCTCAATTTTTATAATTTCTTCACTGAAATTCAAGAGAAACTTCCTCACTATTCCTTATTATCCCTTTGTTGCTCAGAAAAGTTAAAGTTTAAATGGCAATTCTCTCCAGAATTTAATATCTGTTCCCAAACATTCTCCGTTTAATTGCTAACTGATTCTTCAGAAAATTGAATCACTATATTACATTGTTTTTATGCGCCAATGGCCTGGAAGAGTTGGCAGCGACCTCCACAGAAGTTAACGGCGTCTGTTTCAAGCTGTGAGCACTTTATTGGAAAAGTTTCTAGCTGAGGTTTTCCTTCCTTTTGATTTTTGTTGCTTTTAAAATTTTTATGTCCACACCCTGAGTTGGATCAATAGATGTTGAAGCCAGGATTTTAGGGCATACCCCCCCCAAGCAGTTGTGACCGCTTATCTTCCGTATGATCTTACCTTTTCACCGTTTGTGACTGAGGACCATGGCCTGCATGGGTGGGGAAGCTGTTTGGTACAAGGGCACAGAGGAGGGGCATCCAGCCTGGGACCTCCCAAAACCTCATGTCCCCTCTGTGTGGACACCTGCAGAGTCTGGGACCTACCCAGATGAGCTGCTGGCCACCTCAGAGGGAAGACAGCCTCTGGGGGGTGTGGCATAGGGGCGCTGGGGAGAGAGTGCCAGCACTGGTCAGGCTGAGCCACCTTGGACACGAGCACTTATTCTTTCCTAACAAATTGGACACTGCCACTGTGAATTAAAGATGGTGTGGCCATCTAGATGGTGTGTGCCGGCTGGAGCTGTGCTCCCCCATGTGGAACATGAAAAATGGCACCAATTCCCTATCGCCCTTTGCAATGTGACGGTGACTCCTACTCTCAGTAGGTGACTTGGTGCCCACCTCCTGCACAGGGCCTGACCTGGGGGCTGCTGCATGCAGGGCAATGGGGCATGTGGTGCTAGGGCCTTGCAGGAGGCCACCAACAGAGGGACAAAGCCAGACTCCCCACCTTCCATGTGAGCCGAGCACAGACCTGTGGATGCAGCCAGGCCCAGGGCACCAGGCCACCTGCAGGTGCAGAAAAATAATAGAGTTGTTTCAAGCTAGAGGCTTCGGTGCTGAGGGGTTTACTGCATGGCCCTGGCTACCTGATATGCTGTTATGGCACCAACCACTCTGTGACCATCTCTGACCCTATTTCCATCCCTCGATAGTGACTCCAGCCGCCTCTTAAGGACCAAATGCTGCCCTAGACACATTGTCTTACTGAATGGCCCCATCCTCTGTCTGGCCCACTGTGTCCCCAGGGTGCCTCAACTTCTGAATGCCCCAGTCTGCTTTGTAAATGCCCATCATTTTTGGCACCTTCTGCAGGGCATCTCCTCTCTGATGGCCTTCTCTTCTGCCACGCATCACAGGCCAGACCCTCCTGTGGCTCCTATTCCTTCCAGCCAAGGGAAGTGAGTACCTTTTGGTCATTCCAACCCTCCTTATTGCCTTATGTGTCTGGTCTGTCCCATGGGAGATAGCATCTCATGTCCCCTGGGATCCCTCCTGTGCCCCAAGATTGCTGTCTCCTATAAAACACCTGTTGCCAAGTCTTGGTCTCAGATTCACCCTCTAGAGACCTAGAGTGGAAAGGGAGGTGTTTCTCAAGGCCACAAATGTCACAGAGCTGCAGGAGGCCAGCCACAGGGCAGAGGATGCATATCCCACCCAGTCACTTTTGATTTCCTGAGCCTCAGTCTCCCTGCTAAGGCGGATGTGCTTCTGGTTGACATGGCATGCCCTCTGTCACGGTACTGTGCTGAGTGAGCTGGAGACCAGGACAGTGCTTGTCTTGTTCTTTGATGCTCCTGGGTTCAGCACCAGGCCTATGTGGAGCCAGTCCTCATGCTCAAGCATGGAGGCAGGAGAGCCTGGGGGACCACCACACAGCCACCACCATGACTCAACTCAGAGCCCCAGGCCTCATGTGCTCTGAGGGCCACACACACACCAGTAGGGCAGGTTTGGCCCCATCCACACCTCTCCATATTCCTCCTACCTCCCCTTTCCCATGAACTGTGTGCAAATCTATGACCCACAGAGCACAGAGGTGGGGCAGGTGGAGAATGTGTTCTCCCTCCCTCCCTGATGTAAAAACTTGAATCTCCTGGAAATCTCAGTCAGAAAAGGGGGTGTTGTCTTTTGCTATTTGTTGCAACAGACTTGCTATGTGACTGAGTTAAGAGAGTAGGGCTGTATGTCGCTGGGGGCCTGCGCCAGGGGAAGGAGGAGGCTACAGAAGCTGGGGCCATGCAGGATCCATTAGGAAAATGGTCAGGAGATGAAATTATTTGCCGTCGCCCAAACTGATGACCAGCCCCACAAACGTCTGGCTTTTTTCTCTAAGTAGAACAGCTGTGAGCTGGAGGTACATGGTGGGAACGATGTATCAGCTCCCAAATGCTTGTCAAGTGACGATGTTGTTTGAGGAGGATTTTTTTTTTCAAACTTTTCTTTAAAAAATCATTGTGGTAAAATATACATAATGTAGAAATTCCCCATCTTCACTACCTCGAGTGCACTGTTCAGTGGCACATGTTCACACTGGGCAGCCATCAGTCTGACTGGTCCACAAATTTCTTCCCCTGCACAGCTGAATTCTGTCCTGTGACATATCAATGCCCCATGCTTCTCTGGCCCTGCACCCACCTCTGAGCTCTCTACTCTAGGAATCTGAGTCCTTTTGTGTGAGTGGATTCACCAGGTCCTTGTCTTTTTGCAACTAGCTTATTTCATTCAACACACACCTTCAGCTTTCATTTGTGTGGTGGTGTTTGTCAGAGCTCCCTTCCTGCTCTGTTTGGATCTGAAATGCCCACTTGAGTCCCGTACTGGGAACTCTGATACCAGATTTTGGAAGACAATTGGCTCATAAGGGCTCCAACTTTATTGGTGACTTAATTTATTAATGGAGTCCACATTTGTTGGCTGAATTGAAAGGTGAGAGAAACACAGGAGATGGAGCCCAGCTGGAGGGATTAGATCACGAGGGAGTGACTTTGGGCTTAATATCTTGTCCTGGACCTCTCTCTCTCTCTCTCTGTCTCTGCCTCTGTCTCTGTCTCTCTTTGTCTCTTTCCTCTGCTTCCTCTGCTGTGACATGAGTGACTTTCCTCTGCCATATTCTCCTGTCCTGACGTTCCTGCCTCACCGCAAGCCTAAAGCAAGTAATCAACCCTCCATAGACTGAAACCTCTGAAACTTGAGCAGAATTAAATCTTTCCTACTTGAAGTGTTTCTCGCAGATATTTTATTGTAGAGACAGAGAAGCAATGAACCTACCTCGCTTCTCATGTTGAAAAATATTCCTGTGTGTATGTACCCCATTTTGCTATCTATACTCCACTGCTGGGTGCTGGGGTAGCTCCACCTTGGAGCTCCTGTGAATCATGGTGGCATCAACATGGGTCTACACAGGCCTCTTTGAGTCCCTGCTTCCAACTGTTGTATGTTGAATCAGAAGTTGGATTACTGGAACATGTGCTAATTCAATGCCCATTTCTTTGTGAGAGAGTGTCTTGGTTACTTTTCTTGTTGCTGAGACAAAATACCCAATACCTACAAGTTAAGAGAGGATAGGTTTATTTAGCTCACAGTTTGTAGAGGTTTCAGTCCATGTTGTAGTCAGAGTTTGCTAGGAAAACAATTTAATACAGGACATACAATCTTCAGAATTATTTATAATAGTCACCCAAAACGTCAAACACAAAAAGTTTAGAAAATCTGTCCACACACTAATGACCCCCCAAAATTCAGCTGAGGGCCCAGATCCCATGACAACATCATGCCTGAGTCTAGCTGAAGACCTAGAGTCCATGACAATGACTCATCCACGTCTGTTTCATGGAACTTCACTGAGAAGGCCCAAAGGTCATCAGTGGAAGCCCATCTTGCACCAGAAGGATCCATGCCAGTAGGCTTAGGGTTCTGCACTGGCACTAGAAAGCAATGCTTGAAGTAAGGACCAGGGCTTCCCCAAAGAGTACCACACCCATCCTCAGCAACAGTGAGGTCCCAAGCTCCTCCGAAGATGAGAACAACTGAGTTCATATCAGGAAAGAAGCTTGACAAATTCCTTCAGGAGAACCAAAGGCAACAAGAGAACCAACAACACCCAAGAAAACCAACAACACCACTTCTTTCTCTCCACTTCTCCTTTTTTATGTTGGCAACAAGCCTCAGTTGGGCCACCCACACTCAGCACCACACTGATCCAGTTCAGCTGATATTACAAGTTGACCACCAGTTGTCAATCCATAACAGTCCATAATTGACTGACTTCAATGTAGAGTGGCATGGCAGTGGGGCAACAGTTCATGATGGTAGAAGACAGAAAAAGCAACAAGCAAGAACAAGAAAAGCCCCTTTATGTACCTTATATTGTATCCTGTCTACTGGGATTAGGGTGGTGTCAACCCAATCAGTGTGTCTGATTTAGCAATCACCCGCCTTTAATCACAGCATTGCATTATGAATCAACCACACATTCTAGATTCAGCTACCACCCAAAAGCTCATCCCGCATAACTGCATGAGGCTTGCAGTGGTGGTGTTAGGGCATCTAGACTCAAGCCATAACATTCCGTCCTGGTCCTCCAAAGGCTCATGTGCCTTCCTTTATGCAAAAGGCATTTGGTCTATCCCTAAGAATTCTTCCTGTGATGCCCATGAGCCATCTTTTCTATTGTCCTGTTCCTTCTCAGTAATCAAGATCTCTTCTGCTCTATCTTTGCAGCCCACAGCTTTACTGGAGTGTTTTTTTTTTTTTTTTTTTTTTTTTTTTCTGGCCAAACTCACCATTTTTAGTCATTCTTCTGGCCTCTTTGTTCTTGATTCTTAATATAAATCTGCCTAAAGGGCCCAACAGTAGCCATGCAACTGCTTCAACATTAGAGTTCTTTGAAATTTCTCCTGCCAGATTCATTAGTCAGCTGCCCTTAATCTTAGTTTCAGACGAAGTCTCTGGATATGAGCAAAATGCAGACAAACTTTCTGCCAAGCTGTAACACACATCATCTGGAGTCCAACAGCCAATGCAGTCCTTCCTAACAGCAGATACAGCCCAAATTCCTTACCTGCAGAATTTCTATCAGCCTTTTGCTCTTTTGAGTTCTGACCAGATTCTCTTATAGAGTATTCTAAGGCCACCCAGCTCTATGTCTCTAAACTCTTCCAAACTCTCCTACAAGCCATTCCCAAAGGCTCTAAACCACATGATCAGATTCAGTCACATCAACGACGGTACCAAATTTTGATGGGTGAATATTATAAAATAATCCCCCAAGTTTTGTATCCTGTATTAAATCTATTCCCTTGTAAACCCCAACTATCACAGGGCGAACCTCTGTCTCAGAGTTTAAGTACATGCTTTCTTTTCATTTAGCAGAAGGAGTTCTGATTGTCATTCAGGATTCTTGACCAGCAGGGGACACAAGCTGTCCTGAGTCATTTTAACATAGAAAACAGTTCTATGGGTTTTTTTCTCTTTGCTATTAAAAGGCAAATCCTGGTTCCTCCATGTTATGAGGTTGCCATATGATGTTATAAAAGAGTCTATGGGAATCATTTTCTAATTGTTCTTTTTGGTAAGGCAACCTTGTGAAAAGGAAGTGGGTTTGAGGATAGGAGTGAAGAAGTGAAAGGTACCACTTTCACTTGGTACCTTGTAACCCAGAATCCCCAGCCTTAGGGTCTCACATAGGGCTTCCTTGGTACCTTGGTACGTTGGTGATGGGGGAATCTGCCCCTAGTCCTGCCCTCATCGGCTTTGGGCTTCCTCCATGGGTGCCACTTCTAGCCCCGAGTGTGGGTTCACACATGTGGCAGAGACTGTACAACACATTTCACCCTTGCTTTGCTTAACAACACAAACAATACCTCATCACACACCTGACTCCTCACCTTCCTGGGTACCTTGAAGGTTTGTTTACCTCTGCTCATAAAGAGCCTCTGCCTTCTTTTTAATGGTTGTCCAGCACTCCGCTATTTATAAACTGCCTTAAAAGGACATTATTCTTTAAGTATGTGTTTCTGATTTTAATGAGGACTGAACTCTTTTGCATGATGGCTTGGGAAGGAGCTGAATAGCTCAAAAGCAGCTGCTAGGGAGCTTGGGAAAATTGCCTTGAAATGTAGCTTTAAAAATTTTTTTTTATCAAAATGCGATTTAATGCAGAAAAATGCATGTTATCATATGCATGTGATTGGCTGAATCTTTATAAACTGAGCACTGTGTGAAAGCAGCTGCAGAGGAATACGGTCAGCACCCAAAGCTGGGTGTTTGGGAGGAGCCTTGGCCTACCACAAGTCTGAGGATACTGAAGCCTCCTCTCAGCCTGCTTGTTTGGTCCCTGGGCATCTGGGTCCCTTGTATACACTGACTGGGCCTGAGGTCTCCCACTGGAGGGACTCTGCCTGGATTCCCTGGGCCAGGGTGGAGGTCAGCTGAGAGCAGCAGACTGGACCTGGTGTGTCCTGAGAGTTGCTCTGACCCTCATTAACCACGTAACTGCAAGAATGTTCTGCAACCTCCCTGCCTCTCTGTCCTCCTTTGCTCACCATTGCTGACGGGGACTGAGTAGCCATGAATGGTGGGTTCCAGGAGATGTCTTCTGGGAGAGGGGTTGTCCTTGGTGACCTTTCCCAAGCCCATGGCAGGCACAGAAACCAGACGTAGCCCTTGGAAGCTCTGCATGACTTGTAACCCAGAGTCCCCAGCCTTAGGGTCTCACACAGGGCTTCCCATCCTGCAGGGCTGTGTGTGGAGCCTGGGAGGGCAGCCTCTACAATTTGAAGCATGGCCAGGTTGGTCCAGGTTGGCCTCAGGTTCCTAGGGCACGTCATGGGACAGTGCCACTGTCCCCCTGCTGAAGTTGCAACCTGTCCGTCTCAGAGGCTCAGCCTGCACCACCACACCCTCTCCATGCCAGCTGCAGGCAGGAGTGGACCTGAGCCACAGAAACTGCAGCTGGCATGGAGAGGGAAGGAGGGGCAGGCTGAGCAGTTGCTTAGTGCTGGGCACAGGGGCCTCCTGGTATAGGGAACTTGGGTGTGGGAGGTTGGGGGGTGGACCCTAAGACTGAGCTGCTCTGTTCCCTGTGGGTGGTGCAGATGGCTGAGGTCAGGCTCAGGGCTGGTGTGGGGCCCACTCTGGTGCCAACACTTGGCAGGCAGGAGGGATGTTCCCTGCCACAGCCTCTGGCCAGCTCTTCTCAAGTTAGTTTCTCCCTTTGGGAGGACCAGAAGAGGACGCTGGCCTTTTGGGAGGCCACAAACACAGCAATAACACTGAGTGGACGACAACCTGTTGCCTCCACATTAGTGGGATGGTAAGGGTCAGGTCAGGACCAGGCCTCTGGCTTGCAGGACTGGACAGAGGGTGAGTGTGGTGCAAAGTTGCAAGTGCCGGGGTGGGGGACAACAAAGCCCACTGAGGTGCAGCCCAGGTCTCAGCAGCAGGAGCTCACAGGATATGTAGGGCCGGATGCTGCGTGTTGGGTTTTTTACTAACATCTGGGGGAACCCGGTGCTCAAGGACACACACTCACACACACACACACACACACACACACACACACACACACACGCGCGCGCGCGCGCGCGCCTAGTAAGTGTCCCCAGAAGGAAGGGCTTTGTCCCCTCACAACACTATGCACCTACTGCTGAATGATGGAGTGTGTGTTAACCCAGTGTGACTGGACAGGGGCGCTGAGCACCCAGCACAAATCTCCCTGTTGCAGAGTGGGCTCTGAGATGAAGGCAAGGCCAAGGGTGCTGGGGACTGTCGCTATGAGAACATGGGCACAGAGGCGAGCCCCACTAGGCCACCAGCTGCTTTAGTGTCACTTGCAGCCTTGGCCTTCTGCAGAAGCAGCTGTGTGCCTTTTGGGAGAAGCAGGTGGGTTCCAGATCCATGTTCCCCTGGGGCCTCCTATAAACCCTCTAGGTGCTGCTGGGAGATTGAGGCTCCCTTCTGGCCTGAGCTCCACTGGTGCTGCTGACTGGATGGTGGGGCTGCCTTTGGGAAGGAGGAGGCTGGAGCTTCTGTCCTGTGCCTGGTCACGGTATCCCGCACATGCACACATGCATAGAGGGCTCTTGGTCTGCAGAGCACCCTCCCGGCCTCCCTTCTGGGTCCCACCTCTGTCGGTGCTGTCTGTGAAGCATTTATTATCACAAATGTGCATCCATGTCAGGCTGCAAGAGCCCAGAGCCTCTCCTCCCCCTCCGCCCACCAGACCCCACGGAGGAAAATCCATTTACAGCTCTCACGTTACTTCAGTGCACCCCTGATATGAAAGAGTTCATATTTAGAAATTTTCATCCCTGGTACTGATAAAAAGGAAAAAGACAAAAAAAAAAAAAAAAAAAGAAGAAGAAATTTTCCTTCACCTAAATATTATCTCATCTATAAATCCACTAAATGTTAACATAAAATGCAATCATATTTTAAAAATTTCTATTGTTATATTAGTTCCAGTTAGACAAATCAAATTCTCAATTTTGTTTATCAATGTGATTAGGTCAGTTCCCTTACACTTGTAAAACTGCATTTCTAGAAGAAATTCATGAGTTTTTTCTTTAAGAATCTCATAGGTCTAGTAGGGCAAATACAGAAACCTAATGAAGGAATATTTTCCAGAACTCTTGAAAATCAAAGAGATAAATGATGAACTTACATTCACAGGATTGCTGCATTCTAATTTCTCTGAGACCGTCTCCTGACTTGGTGTCAGAAGCACATGGGTCACTCCAGTCCTCTGGGTCAAAGTGTGAGTAGTGGGTTTGGCCCTTTCCCCCTGGGCACCCAGTACAGGGTGAGAATTCTCCTGGCCCAAAGAGGGCAGTTATGTCCCCTTACTATGACCTGGTACCTCAAATGCCCAAGGCAGGCTTGCACTGCTGAAGGATGCTTGGTCTTTTACATGGTTGTCCTGGCAACTGGGGTCTCCAGATACACAAGTAGAGGGAAATGTTGGCTCATACCTGTCCTGTCCTTCTGGGTGGTCTGGGTTGATGGTGGTCTGGGCCCTGTGAGGAGACAGCTGATATCCTTTTGTGACATCTTTGCAGCTACCTGGACTGGACTCCATGCTACGAGGAGAACTCTTCATAGCTCTGCATATCCCAGCTTCCTTCCCCTATAATCTCTCCATCCCTGTCCCAAAGGTGTGGATCTCAGGACTCATGGTTGTCCCCCAGTGGATAACCAGATGTTCTTGGGAACCCATACTGTCCAGGAGCTGCAGAGGCAAAGGACTCTCTGTTCCCACAGCGGCCCAGTGAGGGACAACAGGGATCAGCCAGTTTGGTGTGTGTGGCTTGGAGAGGGAGGGACAGATTGGTACGTGCTTGAGAAGAGGATCTGCAGAGAGGGGACCTAAGAAGGACTTTCCTTTGCTTGGGCCTGCTGCATGTTGGCATATAAATCTCTACCTGCATGTGAACCAGAGCCCTCGGGCTGGTGGGGCAGATGGAGAGGAGACCCACAGAAATAGGTATGTATTTCTGGTCATCTGAGGGCAACATTTAAGGCCCAGGAAAGGCTGAGCTGACCTGAGCCAGTGTGGGGTAGGGTGGTGTTATGGTTTAAATCTAATATGTCCCCCAAGGTCTCATGTATTCAGAAGCAGGACTTTGGGCAGTGATTGGGTCATGGGGATGCTACTCATACTGGTGGACTCATCCATCGACGAGTTCAGAGCTGAATGTGCTGTTAGGAAATGGAGCCAGTTGAAGGTGATCACTGGCTGTGGCCTGGTAGGTTGTGCTCTTCTCCTTATCCCCAGCTGCTTCCTTCTCTCTCTACTTCCTGGCCACCGTGAACTAAGCAACTTTGCTCTACTGTGCCCTTCTGCCATATTGTTCCTACCTTGGGGCCAACAACCATGGACTGAATCTTTGGGAGCCATGAGCCAAATTAACCCCGTCCTCCTCTAAGTTATGGACGTTGGGTACTATATCCTGGGCTTGGGAAAGCTGACTGCTGCAATAGGCAGAGGCAAAGGCAAAGCCTGGCAGCCACAGTCAGGAGTAGGAGCCAGCAGAGCAAGTCCTGGCAGAGCTGGCCTGGGTGGTAGGGGTGAAGGAGGAGTGAGAGAGGGAAGTACTTTACATGGAATGGGACTGAGGACCCACAGGAGTCAGATACAGGAGAGGGATGACATTCCAGAGTTTCCCTCAACCTGAAGACCTCAGGGAGATGTAGGACTCTTTCTCCTCCACCTTAGCGATTCCCAGCCTTTGCCAGTCTTGCAGCAGTGAGCCTGACACATATCAGCCCCAGTGTTGCCTGAACCTTGTCTCATTTCCTCTACTTGGGTTTTTTTCTTTGTAATCTGAGCCCTGCTTTTTGGCAAAAAAAAAAAAAAAAAAAAAAAAAGAGGAAGCCTGACATTTATTTAGCTCTTTCATAACATTTAAGGGAACTGAAATGAATTCTGTGTCCTATAATTAGGACTCTGGGCAGTTTTAGGAAGAAATAACCACATTTTCCCAAACCCCTTACAAAACTTCCTGGGAAAATGTGACTGTGTTCTTTGGAAGGCAGCACACTCCTTGCGGGCCTCAGCCTGCAGTGTGGGGAGCACCCCATGTTGCCTCCCCCAGCTGTGTTGCAAAGGTTGGATCCTCCGAGATGTTCTGGATGCATGGTGAGCCAACAGCGGACAGGGTTGCACCTCTGAGACAGATGGACTGGGTTTCAGGGAGGAAGCGGGCAGGGGCGGCTTTGCAGAGTCCACTTTGTGGGGCTCCATAGTAAGTGCCGACCTCATCTGGCCCGTTTCATGAGGCAAAAGGTTGTGATGCCAGCCCTAGCTATGGGGAACTGGTGGTGACTGGAAAATGAATATTTAGCAGGTAGTTTGCAGCCTGGAGCAAGGTCAGCTTTGACTGAGATAGGACAGAGGGGGCCAGGGACCAGCTCAGGTAATGCCAGATCTGCCTGATGCAGCCTATTCTCAGCTCTTGTTGCCTTCTCCCACCCTAGAAGGACAGGGAGTGCTCAGCAGAGGGGCAGGTGCAGGCAGACTCCTAGGTGTGGAGCCCAGCCCTCCTCGGGCAGTAGGTTGACTCCAGCCTTTTCACTGCCACACTACACAGTGGTCCCTGGGCTGCCACCACTCTGTGGCCACCGTGAGGACAGTCTCTTCCCTCCTGTTCCCAGGGAGGTGATAGCCTTGTGGGTTGCAGGCAGTCCTTGGGTTGCAGGAAGAGACCAAGGGAAGCCAGACATCTGGGTTTTGACCTGGCCCTGGAGGGAGCTGGGGTGACCCACATCCTCCCTGGAATTCAAATCATCATGGAAAGTGTGGCTGGGACTCAAGGCATCCATGTGTGGAAGTGTGAGTGCATGATGGAGTGTGTGTGCTCACAAGCATGTGGTAGAGCTTGTGCATTGTGTGTGCATCATGAGTGTGAGTATATGCACATGATCATATATGCATGTACATACACAATTGTGAGTGAGACAGAGGATGCCCCTGTGTTCATGTGTACTCACAGGTATATGTGCTAGTTTGTACATGCAAGTACACATAATGAGTGTGAGATAGAGTTGCATGCAAGCGTGTGAGTATGGTGACAGCCTGTGTGCACGAGCACATGATGGCATGTGTAGGTACATGTGCACACATGGGTGAGACAGCATTGCATTGGTGTGTGTGCGTATGAATGTGTGTATCTATACAGCATGGGACCCTGAAGCCTGGGAAAGTGAGTGTGACACACGCTGGCTTGTGAATAGTGGACGTTAGCTGAGACGACTTCTCCTGGCAGGTTCAGGGTCAGGGACTGGTGGCTGGGGACTCTGTGCCTGGGTGCTGGAAGTTGGGGGCTGAGAGCTCTGTGTATGGGGCTGGTTCTCCTGCAGGCTCCAACCCTCCTCAGCCACTCAGTCCACATCCTTCACCTTCACTTGGCATCAGGCTTGGCCACGTGGATCTTGTGGTGGAGGCTGACCAGTCTCAGGAGCAACCTGATGCCCTCCTGGGAGCACTGGGTCCACCTCATGCCTTGCTCCCTCTCCTCTGGACTCATTCAAATCAGCCTTCAGGTGGCCAGTGAATGTTAGCCTGCCAAATTCCGAGAGCCAGCCCCCGCCATCTCCTCTAGCCTCTGACGGTATCCCCCAACCAGTAACTTGGTGGTGTTCAGCAGGGCTTTCTGCACGTGTCTATGGGGGATCCTGGTGCCTCAGAGCTCAGAGGAGGACAGTTTCCCCACCACAGGCCAATGACCTGGATGGCTGTGGGCACCTCAGAGGCCCCACCCCATATGGTGTGGATGGGCAGCTTCCTGGCACCCTCTGCAAGCTGAGCAACAAGTGGGCCTCACACTTGCCCTCCAGGGACTTCAAGGGAAGCCACATGTGCACACCTAGACACATGCCTACACGCACACATGTGTGCACACACACATTCACCCAACACATAGACACAAACACATGACATACAGGACAGGCAATATGTATACTCACATGTGCAAACACATGTACCCACATGAACACAGAAGCATGCCTGAGCATTTGACACATAACCACATCAATCTGTGTATACATGAACATACACAAATTTACCCACTCATATCCACACATGGACATACCAGCAGTGCCCACATGCATATACCCAGAGGCACATGGACACATGTATCCACAGGGATACTTAAGATACATCCCTTCCCAGCCTCAGGGGGATGGGCTGCCCTATCCTGACCGAGCCCCGCCTCCCTTCCTGCTCACCTTGGCAACTAGGCAGGTCTGCCTGATACAAGATGCTCTCTGCTTGTTAGACTCATGAGGACTCCTCCATTCTACATGATGTCACTGTTTTGGGTTCATCTGTTGATGTCTGCCCATGATAACTGGGGTCGACGGCCACACAGAGCATGGAGGGATGTGAGAGTCACAGACGTGTGGTCTTGGGCATGGGGCACTCCCAAGGCCAGCACCCATGCTCCAGGGTGTTTGCTTTGCCCGCTGACTTGGCTGTGATCTTAGACAACTGCTCGGTCTTCCTGCCTCTCTTTCTTACTGGAAAAGAGAAAATCATTCTTTGCTTTTTCACTCAACAGATACATAGGAAGCTTGGATGTGGCATGGGATGCCAAGTGAGCCTTGATTTTGGGGGCCTCTGTGCTCTTGCAGGAGGTAAGCTGCAAGTGGCACCTGTCCCCGGAAAGAGTTCAGCAGGGCCAAGCGTTTCAGGGTGAGGGAGGTGAGGGAGGACCACTCAGCTTGCTGGCTGATGCTGCAGCCTCTGAGCTGGAGGAAGGAGAGGCCTTGCCTTGTGTCAATGCTTGGAGAAGGGCACCCAGGAACATGGTAAGTGCAAAGGCCCTGAGGTAGAACTTCAGACAGCAAAGAGGCCTGTGTGGCTGTGAGACCAGAAGCCCACAGGTTGTTTGTGATTCTGTGACCACAGTGGGGGCCTTGAAAGGTAGCCTGGGGCCTTGAACCCCCAGGGTCCAAGCTAGATGCCACACTGTTCAGGAGTCAGGGGGAGCAGTGGCCATGGGGGCACTGGAGTGGCTGGATTTGATGGTATGGGACAGCACATGGGTGGGGGGTCAGGAAGGCGGGGCCTCAGGGAGAGGCCTGGTCAGAGCCGGGTGAGGGAACCATCAGTGTGTAAGTGGTGTTTAACGTCACGGCGGTAGCAAGATGGGCCAAGGATAATAACAGCCCTTCCTGAGGTTGTGAGAGTCAGACAGGCTGATCCAGGGCTGCTTGGCACATAATAAGCACTGGGGCTGTGAGCTCAAACAAACAAACACAGCCATCTGGCAGTCTCCAGGGGAACCTCACTCCCCGCTGGGGAGGAAGCCGGCAGCATGGAGTGAGGAGACTCCCGGCCCAGGCCAGCTTGGAGGCCCCAGAGGTAAGCTCGGGGTGCTGTGGGCGCCCCTGCCTCGTGGGTGGCCAGGCTGGGCCCAAGCTGTGTGGGATGAGGGAAAGCTGCCCAGCCCAGCCCAGCCCAGCCCAGCCCGGCCCTGGCCCGCAGGTGTGTGTGACAAGCACCCAGGCACAGGGCCCTGGCTCGGGCGGGGCAGGGACAGCAGGGCTCAGCTGAGGCAGATGCCCCTGTGTGGTGGCACAGCAGAGACACAGTGGTATGGGGCTGCAGAGGACAGAGAGGGCAGTGTGAGGGCATCACTGGGAGGGCAGCACCCACCCCAGCGGGTCCCTTTGGCCCACACGAGCCTGCTCCAGATCCCGTAGTCGGTGCTCCCCAGTGGCAACGCTCATCTCACGGCAGGCTTGTCGGGAGATGTCTATCAGCTGTGCAGCAGGTGGTCACAGTGATCCAGGAAGTCACCTGGGAGGTCTCAGCGGACAGCCTGGAGGACAGGAGACTTGAACAGGCCCAATTGGTGACAGGGGATGGATTTGGAACAAGGGCAGAACAAGTGGCAGCAGTGAATGTTGGGCTGGGTGTGGACACCTGCTCCGGTCCCAGGGTCATGTCACACAGCAGATTGGTCTGCAGGGCTACACCCAGGTACAGGGGCATCGGCTACACCTTCGGGAGCTAGGTGTAAGCAGCACAAGTGCACGTGTGTGTGATTGTGTGCCTGTGTGTGCATGCATCTCCATCCCATCTCTATCAACAATGACCATGCTCGCCTATCTTTATGCCCCCAGGCACAGGGGTCTGGAGCAGATGACCAGGGCCAGCATTTGACCCCTTGGCAGGCACGTCTGTCTCCCTTTTCACATGCACTGAGCTCAAACCCTTTCTGACTCTGCCCTCAGTGTCCTGATCTGCATATTGGGCTCCTCCAATAAAGCAAAAGTGCTGGCCCAGATGGACACAGAGTCTGTGTGCATATCTGGTGTGGACACAGAGACACCCAGGGCAGGCTGTGGGCAGCCTTTTTGCAGGGACATTGAGCAGTGTTAGCAAGCACATGCCTGGACTTCTGCTCTTTTCATACAGATGGCCCAAGTGACCCAGGTCTAGTGTCAGGGAGAATGCCTTTCCCGGGTGTCCTGCTTCATGGCTAATGTAGGAGGGATGGCAGTCCAGCCACACATGAAGTGAACAGTCTTTCCTAGCTATCAGATGGGTGTTTATGAAGCCCTTCTTGGCCTGCTCCCTTCCCTGAGTGCAGTCCATGACTGTTGTCCTCCAGGGACCCTGGGCAGGCTACCAACAAGCCAGACCTGCATGCAGAGCTCATTGATGAAGGCCAGGCCTGAAGGACAATGCTCCAAAGATGCCTGCAACCTGGGCCTCAGGACTGGAGAGTGTGGAAGTTCATGGAGCAGGTGTTCACCGAGTTCAGGGATACAAGACAGAAGACTTGTCCAGCTTTTCCTAGAGATCCCAGGCCATCTCGAGTTTCCCATCAGTGTCAAGCAGAGCCTGGGAGGTGTTTACTATGGGCTGCAAGGATGGAGGATGGACAGCTCTTCAAGCAGCAGTGTGGTGGCCTCATCATCTCAGGAAGCCCAGGACCTTGGCAGGGTTGGGGGAGGCAGGAGTGGCCAGGCTTTGCCAGGCCCAGGAGACTTGGTTCCTGTAGTGTGGCCTAGGGCCAGTGAGGGTGCAGGGTGAGACCTGCTGTCCCTGGCCACATGAGCTCCAAATGCTAAATGGCATTGTTCTCAGCCTCAGGAGACCAAGGCAAGCCATCCACGTCTGACCCAGAGAATAGTAGAGGGGAGGGATGGTGCCCTCTGAAGGACCCCAGGGCAGTTAACACTGATTCTGAGGTTTAGCAACAGATTGATCCTTGAATAAAGAATGAACTAAGTCATCCATTTGCACACTAATATGAATTTTAAAATCATGCCGGGTGAGAGTTAAAGAAACCAACACGGGCAGCCCAGACCTCTGTCCGACAGTATCTGTGTGTCCAGGGACCATGAGGCTCCATAGTGTGTCCTCCACATCCCGGCCCTGAAGCTCTGGCCAGCTCCACCTTCTCACCTGCTAAGTGGCTATGCATTGGTTCTTGGCAGTGTCTTTTTGAGAATTAAACATTCATAAAAGTAAAATTCACAAACATCACATGGTACCCAAAAAAGGGATTTCTAAAGGAGAGGGGTTCCTCATCCTTTATTTCAGGTTTTACCTCCCAGGTTGTGATAAAATGTCCTCCCACCACCCAGAACCTGACCCTCGACCTGGCAGGGCCCCTCCGTGTCTGTACCTTCCCGGTGACCCTGGCGTAGTGCCTGGCACTGGGACTGGCGTGACAGGGACAAAGCGCCCCAGTACCTCACACTCTGCCTCCCAATGGTACCACTTCTGCCCAGGGGGCAGATCAGGGAACATTTCTGCCCGCATGGGCCACCTGCAGTCTCCAGCCGGACGTTTCTAGGGCTTTGCATGCCGGGACGTTTCTAGGGCTTCGCATGCCGGGACGTTTCTAGGGCTTTGCATGCCGGGATGGTGGCTCCGGGACTCAGGAGCAGATCTGCATCACACCTCTCATTTCTCCCCAAACCTGGTTTCTTAAAAAGGTCTTAACCTTTCCTGCTCACCAGCATTTTAACACATTTCTGAAAAATAGCTGAACCGTTTAAAAACAGCCCGCACTTTCACATAGGGTTTCTCTCTGAGTCACACTTCATCTCTTCCCTTGAATGGCAGAGGGGAAGGTGACAGCTGGGGCGGCGACAGCACACGTCACACTGCACGTGGCCACAAAGAGAGAAGAGAGATGCCTGCCTCAGGCTGCTCCGAATGGAGGCATCAGGAGGGCAGGACCTCGAGGGCTCAGCATTGACCAGCCCGGGAGCCAGGGAGATGCCAGACGGTGACCCAGGAGCTCCTGGAGTGGAGCCTGGTGCTGGCAAGACTGCTGCTGGGCACAGTTACTCAGAGCCACAGGAGTGGTCTGACGGTTATGCAGAGCAGACATTATGTTTTTAAAAATATTTTGCTTTGAAATTTAAAAAATGACTCTTATTCTCATAGCTACTCATAGCTAGGTCATTAGCATGACCTAGTGGCCACAAGTTCAGCCTGGATAGCAGTACCCTGATCCCTTCTGCTGCAGTCACTGACTGGAAAAACCAGGGAACCCATGTCCTATCTGAGCCCTACTCAACACCCCCCAGGCTCTTAGCTTGCTTTCCTGAGCCGGGATTCTGGGAACCTGGGGCCACTTTGCAGGGGGCTCTGGGAGGAAGAGGAAGAGACTTGGATCAGACCCCAGGCAGGCCAGAGCAGGGCCCCTGCTTCTGCACTGAGCCCGTATCCCAGGCCCAGGCTGAGACAGTGCAGAGGCAGAGCTGGTGCAGGGTTACTCAGCCCCATGCGTCCCCTTGCTTTCATGGGGCCTGCAGGTGGCACTCAGATCTTGGTCTGTCTCCCTCTGGGATCACACACAAAAACCTTTCTCACCAGCCACTGTGGCCACTGGAGAGCTGGGGATGCTGGTGGGTCCGGGCCCATGGTGATTTCGATCCCAAGCTCGCATTTCCAGAGAAGACGTGGATGAGCTCACAGAAGAAGGCCAGCGGCTTCAGTAGATGTCCACTGTACGCAAGCTCTTACTATCATCACTGAAAATGTCTGCTTTGCTCTTATTATTTATGTATTTCAAGACTTGTTTAAAGGAACCCTAAAATGGTAGACACTGATTGACTAAGGCCATCAGAGCCAGCTGGCGCTACTACAGAGGAGCCAGGGATGGGCCAGCCTCCAGCTTCCGTGGGTCGATAGTGGCCCCCACCCAGATAGGAGCCACCTGCAGCATCCAGTCAGTGACTGGCTATTCTCAGAGAGGATGTCCTGCAGCAGCTGGGTGGCAGCTCTCGTCCCTTAGGACTTGATTCTGTTTCTCCACACAAAGCCACTCCCAGTGGATGCCAGCTCTCCCTTAGGAAGGGATGTTTTAGTTGACAGGGACAGGGGGAGATCATGGCCAGGAGGGTCGTGGTGCTAGCGGCAGGCTTCCTGAAGGTGGTATCACTCACTGTGTTTTCCTTTGCTGTGACTGAAACATGGAAAGGAACTGGCGTTTCTAGTTTTAAATTTTTATATTAAAGCCAAAGGCATCAAGTTTCTCCCTGCTTGCACTCAGACGACGAGGGCCCGGGGACAGGACTGTCTGAGAGCATCCATTTACAATCAGCTTTGCCTTGGGTAGGGCATGACAGGGACTCTGAGCAGGGACACAAGGGAGACACCGTGAACTCTGTGTTCAAATCATATTTCTCAAGTTTAGTTACACAGGGAAGATCATTATGCCCGGATTTTGGGGAAAACCAGGGGCAAACTTGATATGATTAACTAAAATCAATGAGAGGTCAACTTTGGGTTTCAGACCCTTTTTCTCCCAAACGTGATACACTTTAGTGTTGTGCAGTGGTGTCTGGGGTGGGGACACATGATGACAAAACAGTGACTGTGGACCTCTGGGAAGTGAGGTGCAATCAGAAAACCACTCCTGTGCCCCAGGCGAGGAAAGAAAGCCCAAAGCTTAGGCAGATCTGTGCATTGATTTCCTGAGGACCTGGGTCTTAGCAGGACCTGAAGCTCCTGCCTTCCTGTGCTGGCCTCAGTGGCAGAGTGTGCCCGTGAGCCGCCCATTTCCGGTGTGCTGTGTGGGTTGGCCAGGCTGCCCTGCGCTTCCAGGGGCTGTGCTCAGCCTGAATGTGCCCACTCCTCAGCACCCCCAGAGGCGGTTGCCCCACTTCTGATTCTGAGGCTGCGCAGGCCCACGGTGGGGTGTCTGAGGAACAAACCCACCACAGCTGACGGCGTGCGGAGGATGAACCATTGTGTGAGTGATTGGGTTTCACATTGTTTTGCCAACTCCCAGGCAAACGGGCAGATCCATTTGGAACGTGTTTTTCTTTGTTGTTGTTTAATAAAGCAGCAATCATATACCATGTGAGATAATGGATGGCTGGATGCAGACTTGAATTATTTTATTTTATGGAGTCTTAATTAGATTTGTAATGCAGAGCGCCTCAGTACCAAATGTTTGCTTAGATTTAATGAGACCTGTTACGGGAGTGAGAGAATTGTAATTGTCCCATTAACACAACAATGATACATATTGCAAAGTTTGGCATATATCAAGTTATAAAGGATGCGCTTGACACTGCGGGGGTTCGCTCCTTCTCTGTCTCTCCCTTGTCTGCTCTCTTATCTAGGTTTTCTTCATCTGAGCCCCAAGAAGAATCATTTCCCTTTCCTAGTTTCTTATAAAAGTTTAGGGTTTTATTGTCCAGGCTAAGCAGAGACCTGGAGGCAGGTGGGCTGTGCCAGGTATGCAGAAGTTCGATGGTCATCTGCCCCCTTCCCAATGCACCTTCCCTGAGAGCTGCTCATCCCCAGAACAGACACAGTCAAACCCAGTTTTGAGGAGAGATTTACATTTTATCTCCAAGAACGCAGGTCTGCAGGACCCAGTGATCAGCTTCCCGGTGGGGAGTGGGTGCGTATACACAACACATCTTCATTTTTTCTTTCCCCTTCCTGCCTGCTGGCACTTGTCCCCTTCCTGCCTACTGGCTCTTACCTCCTTCCGTTTGCAAAAGTTCTGTCTCCCTGTTTCCTCTCACTACCTTTGTACTTTGGGCATCTTGAGTAAGAGGCGTGATGTGACCCACAAGCCTGAATATCGAGGTGGGTCTTGTACCAGTTGTGGGCGTGACTTGCCCCACAGGGAGTGAGTCGTGGGTCCCCACACAGCATCCTCCATGGCCAGGGCGGGCTCTGACAGGAAAAGGATCGGCCTGTTGGTTCAGCAGTACAGATGAGGCAGCCTGCAGGGATGACAGGAAAGGCATGGCAGTGGCACCTCGCCCTGTGGGGAACCTGCCCTTCTGGTTCGAGGCCTGCATTGGCTCTCTCATGCCTCCCAGGAGCCGGGCCACCCGGTGATGATACCTTGTCTCTGCCATGGCGCTCTCTGCACACCAAGGCCACCTGGCCTGTAACCTACTCTCCTCCTCCGTCGAGTGTTGGAGGCTGGAGGTCAGGAGTCAGGAGTCTCAGTGCCTGGCGAGCCCTGTCTCATAGAGGCACCTGCAGTGAACTGGAGGGACAGTTGGGCCTCTCCAAAGACACCAGTCTCACTGTGAAGCTGCCTCATGTCTGGTCACTCCTGAAGCCCCTCCTCCTGACATTGTCACTGTGGGGGGTATTTTATTTTGGAGGGAGGGTGCAAATCTTCAGAACACAGCATCATCCCTTCATGTCACCTGCTTTAGTGTAAGCCTAGCCTTGGGTCCTATAGCACACAGGCACCTGTGGAGGCCCTCTGGTTCTGCTCCACCTCAGTTCCTCGGTCTCTGGATCTCATCTTTCTGTGCTTGATGGCCCTGGCCTAGCAGGGGTTTCCAAAGGGAAGCCTGAGATGAGAACCACTATGATGGCTTATCTGGTAGGAGAGTCAGGACTGGTGGAACAGTGGGAGGCGGGGAGAAGGGGTGGCAGCCTCTGGGGGACCTTATGAGACAGAAGGCCTAGGTCTTAGCCCTGTAGGGTGTTCTGGGATTGGAAGGGTACCAGCCCGGTGGTGAGGAGTTGGTGACTTGGTGCTGCCTGGGGCAGGTCTGGCCACCCACTATGAAGGACCTGGGCCCTGGCATCCCAAGGTCAGCACTGCTATGAGATTCGAGTGCTCCCCACAGAGGCCAGGCGTGCAGGAAACAACAACCCTGTGCCTCTCTTGGAATCACAGGGCCAAACACAGGTACTCCAGTTAATCCCAGTCAGACACAAGCAATCTGCTGAAGTGAGCATGCACCGTGCACACCTTCCCTGAAATTATTTTACAGATGTCCTGCACTGTCTCCCCCAGCAGCCTGTTGGGCAGATTCCTTCCTCTGACCCCGGCAGGTCTCCTTCTCTTCACCCCAGACCCTCCCCTGCCCTTTGTGGGTACACACAGGCCCAGGCCAGTCCAGCTTCTGCCCAAGCTCACAACCCCATGTGGTGGTGCCATCCTGTCTTTCAGTCTGCAGATTGCAGTGCCAATGGGGAAACTGAGGACTCACTCATCATGGGGATGCACTCAGGCTGGGCCCCCAGCCTCTCTCCTTGCTGCCAGGCACTGGTATGGAGGAAACACCTGCGCCTTGGGTTCCTGGGAGACTGAAGTGAGTCAGTGTGAGACAAGCTGTGCTGTGTGTGGAATGGTGCAAGGCTGCACTCTGAGCTGCTTGTCCTCTATGGCTACAGCAGTGGCAATGCCAGGCTGTTGGGCTCCCATCTGCCCTGCTGCAGAGGCCCTTCCCACACCTGCGCCCCAGCAGGGGTGATGGTGACCCAGGTGTGTGATGTCTCTGCGACAGGCAATGCTACCACCTCAGGTGCCCTCTCCCCCATCTGGACCCCTCATGCTGGACAAAGCCGTCTGTCCAGTGGACCAAGGCCCAGAGCCCTCCTGCCCACACCATGCCTGGGACCATGTGGCCCCTGTTAAGGCTTCAGATGGCCACAGCCTTGGCTGACAGCTTGGTGACCACTCATGAGAGACCCAGAGCCACCTGTGTTGGCTCTGCAAGACTCTGAGCCCCAGATCCTGCAATTGGAAGTATTTGCCTTTTACACTATTAGGAAATTTGTTGTGCAGGAGGGGATAAGCCATGCATGGTCTTGAGAGTGATGGCTCCAAAATAACTGCATCCCATGCCTACTGTTAGGCAGAGAGGTGTGGTCCTCTAGGCCTCACCTTCTTTCCTGCCACCGAAGAAGCCTGGTGTGCTGCCTCCCACCCCTCTGGGTCCCTCTGGACTAGCTGTCATTCCCAACACATCTGCCTGTCCTCCTGCCTTGAGGCCCTGTCTGGACCTGAATCCCTGCATGCTTATTCTGAGCCCAGGAGATCTCCATGGGCCCAGGCCAAGGGAGCGGCTGTGATCTTAGAGACCGATTCACCACACATCACTGCAACCCTGAGAAGGTTTATGGCAAGCTGATACTGCCTGCTGGTTTTCCTGTGGTTTGGTCTGCGGAGTTTGGTCAAGTCCTTCTGCAGCTGAGCTTGGAGCCCGGGATAGCCCACATCCCTGGCCCACACCTGCACTGACATCTGACCTGCAGCAGCTGTGAGACGAGCAGTGGGTGCTGCTTCAGGCCACTGACTCTGCCATCATTTGTTATGCTGTGACAGATGACCCCAGCCCTGACCCTGATCCCGACCTATCAGAAGCTGTGGCCTCACCAGGAGCTGTGGAGGCAGTTGGGACACAGAGTAGGGTGCACACTGGCCTCAAGTTCCAGCATTCGGCCTGGAGTCCAGGTGAAGATGTGCAGTTGCCATAGCAGCCATGTCATGAGGCACACACCCGGGACCCCAGCTCCAGTCCCTGCTGCTCGACCTTCCCAACAGCACTGCCAGGCTCAGGTTCTACCCATTCTCTGTGGTTTCAGTCCACACCCGTGTGCCCAGCACATGCATGTACTCCCTGTGAGGTGGGGAGTGGATGCGTAGAGCTGAGAGTTTAGAACCTGGGGGTCCCTGTCCCTCCTGCAGGTTCACAGAGTGTGTGCAAGGGCTGGGTCTGAGAACTGCTGCTTCTAAACCTCAAGGAGGCGCCCAGAAAATCCCCTGGGTAACGGGAATGCAAAGGGGAGGCAGCCGAGAAGACAGGGCTCTCTCTGCCAACCTTCCTGTCCCTCTTTGGCTCACAGACTCCTCCTCTTTGCAGCTATGCTGGCGGGCCCCAGTGGGCAGACCGCAGGCTCGGTCTCGTGGTGCCATGGCAGACCTCCTTCAGGAACCAAAATGCCCAGGAAGTGAACCGGAGGAGCCGCCGGCAACCAGATGAGGTAATTACATTTTTTAAGAAATGGAAGTCACCGAACTGACTATAAACGTTAGAGGCGAGCGCCTATGAAAAGTTGGTACAAAACCTGTAATTGAAATGATTACAAGGTATAACAAGAAGACAAAGGAAGCGGAGTCAGGAATTAAGGGCATTAAACAAAGAGGCAAACGGCGAACCGTTTGCTTGCAAATGGCAGGGTTCAGAAGAGCTGTCTAAACAGTGGAGCCCTGGGAAACAATGCTGGATGTCTGCTGGGCAGAGGTGGTTGCTAGAATGTGCTTAGACTGGGGGAACCAGCAGCATCCGAGTAGAGGTGGGAAATGATCCTCTTGGACGCCCAGTGACCTGAAACAAGCAGGGACGCTGCAGGACACGCAGCCTCCTGTGACTGGGGGACGCGGCACAGGGACATCAGACAGCTGAAGTGCCCAGCCCCCTCTCCCTGAGTCAGTCCAGCTCCTTCTCCAGTCCCACCAAAGTTTTCTCTAGGCACCAGATGCAAACCCAGCCCTGCACTCAGAGAGTGCTGAACCAGGTCCTGTCCTGGCACTGTGGCTGGGTTGCTGCCCCTGGTGGACCCTGGCTTCCTTCGGCAGATGCTGTGGTTCAGTTTCGTTGTCTCTGCCCCATGAAGCCTGGAATCTGAGGGCGTTTCTGCTCTTGGGATCCCCATGGGGAATTTCTACTCTAACTCCAGGACCCGAAACCTCAGCCTGGACATGCTTGGAGGAAAACACTTTCTCCTTGCAAATTACATACCTCGGTCTCCAGCCTAAGACACATTAGGTAACAGTCTCCTCAGCATAGCTGCCTGGAGGTCTTTAATTTGCTGTTTTACACATGTTTGTAGGATACTGCTTGGCTTCTGCCATCGTCCCTCCCATCAGGCCCCTGGGGGAGGTAGAGGGCAGCCACCAGGATGAGGTGCAGGCTGGCCTAGGTCACAAGGTTCTGCAGGGCGTGTACTGTCTTCAGACTCCGGACCCACTTGGAGTTGGTACCACGGCCTTGTGCCCACCATAAACACCCACTCCATGGTGTCCATGGGATCAGCCGCCCTGTAGGCTGGGATCAGCCACCTCCTGTGGCAGCTGAGGCGTCCAGTGGGAAGCCCTGCCCTGCACCCAGCCCACCCTGCACTTTGGGGTCCTGTTGGGGTTTGTAACAGTGGCCCTGCAGGTCACACCTTCAGCCTCCTCTTGCCTGGGCTTCAGGAATCTTAGGCTGGGTTCTGTGATGTAGCTCTGAGGGAAGCAGCGGGCATGGAGGCTCAAAGGCAGGGCTGAAGTCCATCTTTATGCTGACCTGCCTCCACCTGGCCCCGGGGAGTCCCAGGGAACCCTGGGGAGCTGTGGGAATGGCCTGAGCAGGGTGACTGGGCCAGGTTGATGTCTGCACCCATGCAGATGGCAGGGTCTGAGTTCCCACACATGTGCCTGTGATGCAGAGATCACAGCCAGGTGCACGGGGTGGGAAGTACACAGAGATGGGTGATGGGCCCACAGTGTCCCCTGCCCTGGTCTTGCTCTAGCCTGGATAGCAATGTTTTTGTGTCCCTCTTCCTATCTTTTCTTCGTCATGTTCCCTATATTATTTAACCCACCACCCCTGAAGGCCCTGAACAGTGGCTGTAAGTAGAGCTGTTTCACTTTGTTTTTGCTTCTGGGGACCCTCTCACTCCGAGGACTGAGGCCTGACTGGTCCAGTGCTCCCATTCTGCCTGTAGCTGTGGCCCAGTGCGGGCTTGATCCAGCCTGTGGGGTTTCTCAGCTCCCAGCCTTGTACCTCCCAGCTTCTGACATGGATGTGGGGTGCATGGATGTGTCAGGGTGAGCTGTGCCAGGGTGATGGGTGCTGCCTGAGAACCACCTAGAAGTGGGTGGGGAGCTGGGGCAGCTGCCCCAGGGTGGGGGCAGAGCAAGGCCATGCTGCTTCATGGCTGCAGGGCAGGACAGAAGCTCAGCTCCCCTGGTTCCCAGCCCTGCAGCACAATGACAAGAGTCCCCACCACCCATTCCCTAGGCTGAGTCATCTTGGAGGCCCAGGCTGGCACCAGTCCAGCATGTGCCACCTCATTCAGCCCAGGCTCCAGGTGGACTCCGAAGGCTGCCAGAGCCCACTGAGTCACTCTGGGGTGGGAAATGTCATGCTGCTTACTCCTGCTGGGCAGGGTCCAGCGGTCAGCTGCAAGCTGACCCTGCCCACATGCCCCTGAAGGGAAAGCAGTAAGCCCCCTGATCCACCATCAGGAAATGGGGACTGATCTTAAACCCCCACCTAGAGGAACGGAGGTGACAAGAGTGGAGAATTATGAGCCAGTGCCAAGCACATCTGCCATGAGGCTGCGTACTCAGTGCTCAGCAAGCCACACGCTGCCCCCAGCAGGGAGATTGCCTGGAACACAAGGGAGATAAACAGGGTCGAAAGCCCACTGATGTGAGTGAGATTCACACTGCCCAGAATCCAATGGGAAATCTCAAGTCACACGAGGACCAAACAAAACACAGCTTCAATGAGAAGAGGCAAGGAACAGAATGAGCAAGAAGATGCTTCCAGGGTTGGAATTATTCAAAAGGATGCAGTTTTTAAATTATCTGTGGGTTTATTAGCCTGTTTGCTGTTCACGATGGCAATCTTCATCATGGGGAGTCAGTTCACACACACAACACCGCGTTAATTCTTTTTACCATCCGACTCTCCTTTCCCCGCTTCCCTCCCTCTCTAGCTCTGTCTTATTTGCAGCTCTGTCTTATTTCTCATATAAGAGAAATCATGTTACGTTTGTGCTGGAGAGTCTGATTTATTTCACTTAACATTATGGTCTCAAGGCATCCATTTTCCTACAAGTAACTCAGGTTTATCCTTCATTATAGCTAGGTAGTATAGTTAGCTCCATTGTGTATAAATACCATATTTTTTCTATCCATTTATCTGTTGATGGGTATACAAGGTTCTTACAAATTTTGCTAATAGGAATGGTGCTGCTAAAAACATGAGTGTGCATGGATTCTTCTGTTACGATGTCTTTAACTCTTTTGAAGAGACACTTGAGAGGGGAATAGCTGGATCCAATGGAATTTCTATTTTTAGTTTTTTGAGGAATCTCCATGTTGATTTCTATAGTGGTTGTACTAGTTTATATTCCCACCAACAATATACAAATGTTCCCCCTTCCCTGCAGCTTGCCTGCATTTGTTGTTAGTTGATTTCTTGATGACAGCGAATCTTTCTGGAGTAAGGGAGAATCAGTGTTGTTTCAATTTGCATGTCTCTCAGGGCCTAAGATGTTGGAGATTTTTTTCCTGTATTTATTGCCCATGTGTACTTCTTATTTTGAGACCTATCATTTCAATTGCTTGGTTTTTGATTGGGTCTTTTATTTCTGGGGAGCTTAATTTTTTTTGAGTTTTTAAAATATATTTTAGGTATGAGTTCTCTGTTTGAAGACAATCTGCAAAAATGCTTTCTCATTCTGTAGGTTTTCTCTTCACTCTATTGGTTGTTTCTTTTGCTGTGCAAAAGCTTTGTAAATTTGATATAATCCATTTTTTATGCTGAATGTTATTTCTTATGTAGTTGGGTTTCTGTTAAAAGTTCTTACCTATGCCTGTTAGAGTTTTCTGGCACAATAGAAAAGCCAAAATTAAAAAAAGAAAAGAATGCATCTATTGAGGATTTGGAAAGGAGCACACAACCCTGTGCCCTTCGCAAGAGACAAATATGGCAGGAGGTTTTATGACCTCTGCCTGGTAGTGGCATTTGGGTGGGCATTGATGACATGTGAGGAACTGATTGGAATTTTATTTGTGTGAAAACACGGAAGGGAGTTGCAATTAGGGTTGAAGGAGAAGGAGGAAGTGATAAGCATTCCTGTGTTGGCCTTCTGCCATGTTAGACCACCGCCATAATTGTGCAGTAATTTAAACCGGGGAGAATCTCTTTTAGTGCATATGTCTTCAAGAGTTTTACCTTATTTTATCTTCCAACAGACGGTTTCTGTTTTGATATTCAGGTCTTTGATCAATTTTGATTTTAGTTCACAGAGCACGGTGTGAGATATGTGAAAGAGGCTACTGTTCCTGCACTGTATGTTTTTTGCCCTTGTCCAAGATCTTACGATTAAGATTGGATGTGCCTGGATCCTTTCCTTCTTTCCACATCCTCTATTTAGCTCCACTGATTCACCTGTCTGTCTTTGTGCCAGTACTTTGCTGCTTTTATTACTGTAGCTTTGTAACATAACTTGGATTCCAGGATTGTGATACTTTGTGTTTTGCTCTTGTCACCTAGGATTGTGTTTGCCTTTCTGGTTCTGATTCCATCCAAATTTTATGGCTGGTTTTTCTGTTTCTGTGAAGAATGCCATTGGTGTTTTGATTGGGGTTGCATTAAATCTATATATTGGTTTTGGAAGTGTGGTCATTTTGACAAAATTGGTTCTGATTACAGGAACGGGGATATCTTTCAATTTTCTGTGTCTTCTTCAATCTCTTTTCTTCTTAAAAAGAATATTGTGATTTCCATGTACAGGCCTTTTAATTCCTTGGTTGGATTAATAGCTAAGTACAGGTATTTAATTTTTCTTGAGGCTATTGTCAAGGATTCTTTTTTGGTGGGTTCATTGTTGTGTACATGAACACTCCTGATTTTTGTGTGTTGATTTTACATCCTGGTATATTATCAAATTTATCAGTTCTAGGAGTCCTTTAGTGAAATTTTTTGGTCTTGTATATAAAGGATCATGTCATTCATAAATAATAATAGTTTCACTTCTCTCTTTCCAACACACGTCTTTCTTATTTCTTTCTCTTGTCTAAAGTTTTGAGTACTATGTTGAATGGGAGTATTGGTAGTGGACACGCTTGTTTTGTTCCTAATTTTACAGGAAAAATTTTCAATCTCTCCCCACTTAATAAGATGTAGATCATAAGTTTGTCATAAATGGCTTTTATTAGATTGAGATAAGGTCTTTCTATGCCAATTTTTTTCAGGGTCCCTTTTTCTTTTATCATGAATGAATATTGGGATTTTCAAAAGGTTTTTTCTGTATCTGCTGGAGATAAACATATGATTTTTCTCGTTTCTGTTTATGTGATATATTGCACTTACTATTTGTATATGTTAAGCCATGCTTGCATTCCTAGATAAAGCCTACTATGACGTAAGATCTTTTTAATGACTGTTGCATTTTGTTTGCTAGTACTTTATTAAGGATTTTTGCATCTATGTTCATTAAAGAGACTGGCATGCAGTTTTTTTTAAATTTTAGTTTTGTAATTGTCTGATTTTGGAATCACAGTATTGCTAGCTTCTGGAGTGAGTTGGTTCCACCGTTACATCTTCCTTAAAAGTTTTGAAGAATTCAGTGATAAATCCACTGGGTCCTAGGTTGTTCTTAGTTGATAGATTTTTAATTGTTTCCTCAATTCCATTAGTGTTATTGGATTGCTCATTGTTTTTATATCATCTTGGTTCAGTTGTGGTAATCCATGTGTCTAGGAATCTATTTCTTTTAGATTCTCCAATTTATAGGAATACAAGTTTTCATAGCAGTAACTAAAATCTTCTGGATTTTGGCAGTATCTATGGTGATTTTTCTCTTTTTCATTTCTTACTGCATTGATCTGGGTCTTTTTTTCTCCTTTTGGAAAGTTTAGCTAAAGGTTTGCCTACTTTGTGTATTCTTTTAAAAAAAAACTAGGTCTTTGAGTCATTGATTCTTTGTATTATTCTTTAGTCTTAATTTCATTCAGTTCTGCTCTGATTTTCATAATTTTCTTCCTTATGATAGCTTTGGACTTGGATTGTTCTTGTTTTTCTAAAACCTTGAAGTGTATCATTATGTTATTTATTCTGTTTTTCTAATGTGGATGTTCATAGCAAAATGAACCATTCATTTGATTCCAGGAACTGTTTAATTTCTTCCTTGGTTTCTTTTTGCAGTCCACTGAGTATCCAAGAGTGTAGTATTTAATATCTATGTATTTGTAAACTTTCTGTGTTTTTCTTTGCCATTGATTTCTAGTTTCATTGCAGTATGATCTAATATTATACATGGAATAATTTTTATTTTTTGCATACTTTTAATCATTCTTTATGGGGTAGTATGCTGTCTATTTTTGAGAAATTTCATGTACTGATGAATAGAATGTATATTCTAATCACCATGTGTAATCCTCTTTACAAAATAATGCAAAGAAATTAATTCTATTTTAATAGAAAATTAATAAAAGCATGAAGTTTTTATTTCATTGGAAAAAGCAATTTTACATGCAAAAACTCTTGTAAGGATTATTTCAAAATGTAAATTTAAGAGAAGAAATGAGGCAGAAAAGAATCAGTTAGAAGAAGAAAGGGAGATGTAAAAAAATATGGATGTGAGATGTATTTTTGGTAAGGAAAGAGCAGATGAGATTTTGTCCTGCTTGAACAGAAACAAGAAGATAAAGGCAAAACCAGAAAGTTAAAATAAGTTGCAGACAGTTTGTGAGTGGTGATGCTTATGAGAGGAAATTTGTATGTATGATAAAGCTGGCTATAATTTTAAAAATTAAAGAGTTGTTCAATGCTTATAACATTGATATGAAACCAAATTCTATTTCTTCATCTTTAAAATAATGAGGTTTTCTTAAAATATTGGTTTGTTCATAGTAAAATTCATAAAAACTGACCCAGAAAGCAAAGATTTTATAACTCTTGAAGATAATTTCTTGTGCTTATTGGTATCTTCATTAGATTTTTATTAACTTAAAATCTAATTGCAAAAAACTTATTTAAGCATGCATCTGTTTTAAAGTTTTTGAAAGTATCATTTTATAATTCGGGTCAAATGCAGTTACTGTTGTCAACAATGATATACGGTATTATGAATATTCTAAACATCTTATAAGATTTACACTGGCGTAGTGGTGCACACTTGTAATCCCAGCACTCAGGAGGCTGAAGTAGGAAGATCACTGTGAGTCCAAGGGCAGCCTGGGGTACAAAGTGAGTTGAAGTCCAGCCTGAATGGCATAGTGAGACCCTGTTTCTTAAAGCTAAATCAATGGTCCTAGTATTTATAAAAAAATACTTTATAAAATCCAATGGTTCTAGTATAGTGTCATCCGCTAGAATGTTATCCTGAAGTGTGACACACAGTCAAAATAATTAACTTGCTTCGTCAGTTGCTCAATTCTCATCAAAATCCTAACTATGGATTTGTAGGTTTTCTGTCATTTACAGCTTTAATTCTTCTTTGAAATATTTGTAGTCTGATTTATGAAAAGGATTCTAGTAAGTCCTACAGACAAAGTGGGTCTCCTGTAGTTACCTTTGGTAAAAGCTGATATGCATAAAAATTGTATCTGTTGGTTATAAACTAAACTGTTCTACTCATTAATTTTGTCCTATAGTCTCCTTCTAAAACTTTGTAATTCTTGTGTCTCAAAATTCTACCAAAGTACCACTCTTAGTAAAATCTTGTTCCATGTTTTAAGACACTGGCCAGCATGCTCAAACAGATAAGGTTAACTTTAAGAATGGGCTACAGGGGGCTGGGGATTTAGCTCAGCGGTATAAGCACCTGCCTTGCAAGCAGGCGATCATGAGTTCAATCCCCGGTACCGATAATAAAGATAAAGACCAAAAAAAAAAAAAAAGAATGGATTACAGGTCAGCCTTGTCTAAGAGCCACTTCTTCTGTACATCCTGGTTTCTCAGATGTGACACTGGCTTTCCTCAGTCAATGACTTTCCCTCCAATGTGGGACCAGCAACTGGGACAAGTCCATCTTGGCAAGGAGGACAGTGAAACTGTAACTATAGGACGGTTGATCCGTAATGTCTTCAGAGACTCTCAAGGGCAAGGAGGGAATACGAGGAAAACGTAAGAGCTGTGAGAATCAAGGTGGAGTCACTCGTGTCAGGCTTCCAAAGAGGAAATAGAGCCAGGAGTTCACAAAGGAAGTGCTTTTGTGTGTAAGTGCCTGATGACAACCATCACAAAAAGCTCAGCCAAAATCATATGTTTATTCTGAGCCAATCTGTGTCTGAGCTAATGGGTATACTACTAAAAATCCAGATCATAAGACATTCATAGATAATATCAATTTTACTGAGCAGGGGTCACAAAGACAGGCACACAAGGGTTAATACAGATAAAATAATGGAAGACAAAAACTTCACCACACCGTCTGCTCTCAGTCACATGACCAGAATGCTGCTTTTCTAATCTCTGGCCCTGTTTGCTTCACTCGCTTGTTAAGTTGGTGTCTTCTGGGCTCCAGCGATTTCCAGGGCAACAGATGGTTCCTCAAGGATCCCAAGCCATCCCAAGGCAGCAGCAGATGCTGCTAGCACAGCTCTCTTCAGCTCTCACAGGGAGAGACTTTTACAACTGCAAAGGGTACCTGATCATGTCCAAAGTGGGCTAGAAGAAGTCACACAAGAGACTTGTGACTGAGACACCATATGAATGAGGAGGATAAAGGCTTGAGGGGTGAGGGAGACAGGGATCACTGAAGTGCATCAGGGCAGTGGTGGTGCAGAAGGCTGGGACAACAAACCATGCTCCTGGGAACAGTAAACTACTGCCCTTTGCAATCATTCAATAGCCATCAGCATATTTCACTAGACCCAGCCATAGAATCTGATAAAGCCAGGGAACACAGTGTTCCCACGAAATGAGAGTTGTTAACAAGGGAAAACCCCACACGAGCCTCCTAGGCTTGCTTTCTCTTAGTGCGTGTTAGTTCTCCAGTTTTAGAGATCACACAGCTGGGTGAGGCATCACTGTCCTACTCATCACAGTAAACAGCATTGGGAGCTGGGGGTCAGGAGAACAGTTGCCTGGGGTGCTTCCCAGCGACCTGCAGGCCACAGTGCTGAGAGCACTGGCTCATTCCTCGGGCACACAGATTTCCGATGAGGGATGAAAGTGGGGTGAAGGCTGGCATCACCATTGGCATACCATGGCCTCCCCCTTTGCCGCCTTAACCCTTGAGTCAGATTCTACCCAGCTCTGCATGTGAATATGTTGATTATGTATGAAAATTTGCCCAAGGCCAGGACACTTGGTTAACTGGCTATGGCCCATTGGAGCAGTGTGCAATTCTTTTGTTTTTTTAATTTAAAGAGAAAAAAAAAAGAAAGGAAATAAAATTTAAAAAAAACAAAGCAGTAAAAGGGTACAAATAATATAGAATTTTAAGGAAAAAATACAGTAAGATATCGCTAGTTAATAGGTTACATATTGTCATCTTTGAAATAGTTGTCCAAATTATAAAATTAAAGCATGTAAAGTGAACATTCATACAATGAGATTGCAGACAGTGCCGATCAATGATCCAACAAAAGTTCAGTAATATGGATTTCCATCCTACACACTCAAACATACATGCAGTTATATCCCTTAGACCACCTTCCTTTCCTCTCTTTTTAAAAACAATTACACTTTTTGGGTTTTTTTTGCTCCCACAATTCTTATTATTTTTTTTGGAGAGAATAAAACCCAACGTGGCTAAACAAAACAGAGTCAGTTAGAACAAAAGGATGGGCATAGTACATAATGTAAAAATAGAATATCAGGTGATCTTTGTGCCTCTTGCTATTTTTTTAGAAAGTTGCCTATATCGTCAGGTATAATAGAATTGATCAAAACAGTACAGAACAAGACCAATAAAACCTACACTGTAGACCTTACAGGATTTCAAAAGAAGATAATAGTCAAACCATAATGGGCATCTTAGTGAATCTTATTGCCTTCAAAGTGGTTGCCTATACCCTCAAACTTGATACTATCAAATAAAATAGAATATAGTAAAATCTGACAGAACAAGATGGGGAGAGCAATACTGGGGATCATATCAGGTTAATAGGAAAACAAAAAAGTTACTATAATATATCCTGCTATTTTTTTTAAATTTAGTTTTCCCTTAATTGAAAAAAATGTAAGAAAAAAATAGATTAATTTTTAAAAAGGGTGGCATTGAGGTAAAAGAGGACATTGTATTAGAACAACACAGGTCAGAACCGTAAAATTTTAACATCATTGTGTTTCACCCCCAAATAATCTAACATAATGGTAGTCACCATCGTGCCTCCTTCCTTGAATTATTTGAGTATAACTTCATAAACTATAGCATCAAGCATATCAAGTCAGCCTGAAGCTATTCAAGAGAATGAAGAAATTACAGGGTATTTAGAACCAGTTAACAGAAAACGAACAATGGTTTCTATATTATCTCTTTGCCTATAAAAAATTTTGTTTATACTATCGCATATAGTAAAATATATTAAGATACCACATGTTAAAATCAGTGAAAACAGGTGTACAACAGCTTGATGGGACTTCAAAACAAGATGATATTAAATCAGCACTAGCTTTTATGATGTGTTGTTTTCTTCAGAATAGCTATTCGTACTATCACCGATACTAAAATCAAACAACCCAGGTTAAAACCATTGCAATTAATGAGTGATAACATTATATGGATTCAAACCAATATGATTGGGAATCATGATTACCATATACTTTTATGTAGTCATATCATTTCTTACACTAGGGAAACTATTCAGTATTTATACATGTGAGTTTGATTTATTTCACTTATGAGTATGGTCTCAAGTTGCGTCCATTTATTTATAAATATCTCAATGTGATCATTCTTTATAGCTGAGTGGTACTCCATTGTATAAAAATACCACAACTTTTTTATTCATTCCTCAGTTGATGGACACTTGGGTTGTTTCCAAGATCTGGCTGTTACAAATTGTGCTGCTATAAACATGGGTGCACATATATCACTGTGGTATGATGCTTTCAATTCTTCTGGGAATATGCCTAGAAGTGGAATAGCTGGGTCAAATGGGGCTTCCAGTCCCAACTTTTTGAGAAATCTCCAGACTGACCTCCACAATGGTTGTACTAGTCTACACTCCCACCAACAGTGTAGGAGAGTTCCTTTTTCCCCACAGCCTCTCCAGCATTTGTTGTTGGCGGTTTTCTTGATCTTGGACATTCTTTCAGGAGTGAGATGAAATCTCAGTGTGGTTTTAATTTGCATTTCTCTAATGACCAGTGATGGTGAACATTTTTTCATGTATTTATTTGCCATTTGAATTTCTTCATCTGAAAATTGTTTATTCATCTCAGATGCCCATTTTTGGATGGGGTCTTTGAATTTTGGGGGTTTGATTTTTTTTAATTCTTTATATGTTTTAGACAGAAGTCCTTTGTCTGAAGGGCAGTTCACTTAAGATTTTTTCCCAGTTTGTCGGTTTTCTTTTCACATTCTGGAGATTTTTTTGACGTGCAGAAACGTTTTAATAAGAGGTGATCCAGTTATTGACTCTGGGACGTATTTCCCATGCGGTTTGAGTGTGTTCATGAATTCTTTACCTACTCCTATGTCTTCAAGGTTTTTACCCAATTTGTCTTCCAATAGATTTAGTGTTTCTGTTTTAATATTAAGATCTTTGATCCATTTAGATTTTATTTTAGTACATGGTGATAGGCATGGGTCTAGTTTTAGTTTTCAGCATATGGAGAGCCAGTTTTTCCAACACCACTTATTAAAGAGACTGTCGTTCTTCCAATGAACATGTTTAGCCCCTTTATCAAAGATAAGGTGGTTGAGTGTGTTTGTAGTTGTGGTTGTATCTTCTAATCTATTCCACTGATCTTTGGCTCTGTTTTGGTTCATAACATGTTGATTTTACTACAGTTGCCTTGTAGTATTACTTCAAGTCAGGGATTGTGATATCTCCTGCCTTGCCTTTGCTGCTTAGAACTGTCCTTGCTATTCTAGGTCTCTTCTCACTCCAGATGAATTTTAGGAGTGATTTCTCGAGTTCTATGAGGTATGTTGATGGTATTTTTATCGGGATTGCATTGAATCTGTAGAAAAGTTTTGGGAGAATGGCCATTTTTACAATATTTATTCTTCCTATCCATGAGCAAGGGATGTCTTTCCATTTTCTGACATCATCTTCAGTTTCATTTTTCAGTGTATTATAATTTTCCCTGTATAGGTCTTTCACTTCTTTTTTTTTTTTTTTTTTTTTTTTTTTTTTTTTTTTTTATTTAAGAGGAAAAAGAGAAAAACACAAAACAAACCAAAGCGGTGTAAGGGTACACGTAATACAGAACTACAAAAACAAACAAACAAAAAAAAAACATAACAGTAAGAAATCACCTGCTAGTAGATTACATATTATCATCTTGAAAATAGTTCCTCAAATCACAGTATCAAAGAATACAAGGTGGACATTCAAACAGGGAGGCTGCAAACAGCTGTGTTCAATGATCCAAAAACATTGATATAGTCAGCTATTTAACACCCCTAAACACACTTGCTGTTATATCCGTTAGAGCTCTTTTTCTTTTTTTTTTTCCCTCTCTTTTCTACAACAAAATTTACACATTTTGGATTTTATTACTCCTTAGTGCTTATTACCTTTTTTGTGGGGGGAAGAATACAGTCAAATATGGCAAAACAAAGCTGTCAGTCAATACCAAGGATAGACATAGCACATGGTGTAGAACAGAGTACAAGTTTATCAACAATGGTTATCAACGTTGTCCCTTGTTTCCTTAAAAAGAATTGTCTATCTCATCAGATATTATAAAGTTGGACAAAACAGTAGAGAACAAGACCAATAAAACTTAGGCATTGTAAACATTACAGGACTTCCAAAGAAGACAATAGTCAAACCAGAATGGGTATCTTAGTGAATCTTATTGTCTTCAAAGTAGTTGCCTATGTCTTCAAACTTGATACTATCATATAGAATGGAACAGAGTCTAATCAGTCAAAACAAGATCGTGGGAGTACTACAGGACTTCAAAACAAGTTAATAGGAAATCAAAAAGTGTTACTATTTATATATCCTAATTTTTTGAATTTTTTCTTTAATTAAGACAAACATAAGAAATGACTAAATTTTTTTAAAACAATTAGGGGGAGATTGAGATAAAACAGGACATAACAATATAACAATAGAGGTCACAGCATGACTGTTTCAACAACCTAGCACTTCACCACCATATAACCCGACTTAATGGTAGTTACCATAGCGTCTTTTTCCTTGAAATATTTGGATAAAACTTCATATACTCTAGCTTCAAATATTTTCATATCAAGAAGCCCAGAATAAAGCCTTTCTAATTAATGAGTGAGGTCTTTCACTTCTTTCATGAGAGTAATTCCTAAATATTTCATTTTTTTTGGTTGCTAGTGTTAAGGGTGTGGCCTCTCTTATTTCTCTCTCTGTGACTTTGTTGTTAGTGTATAGGAATGCTATTGATTTTTGAGTATTGATTCTGTAACCAGCTACATTACTGAATTTATTTATTATTTCTAGGAGTCTTTCAATGGAGTTTTGGGGATCTTCTATATAGAGTATTATGTCATCTGCAAATAATGATAATTTAACTTCTTCTTTTCCTGTCTTTATGCCTTTTATTCCTCTCTCTTGTCTAATTGCTTGGGCCAGTATTTCCAGAACTATATTAAATAGGAGTGGTGATAAGGGACATCCTTGTCTTGTGACTGATTTTAAAGTAAAGGCTTTCAATTTTTGTCCATTTAGTATGATATTGGCTGTTGGTTTGTCATAGATGGCCTTAATTATATTGAGGTAAAGGCCATCTATTCCAATTTTCTGCAAGGTTCTTATCATGAATGAATGTTGGACCTTATCAAAGGCTTTTTCTGCATCTATAGAAATGATCATGTGATTCTTACTTTTGACTCTATTGATATGGTGGATTACATTTATTGATTTACATATGTTGAACCATCCCTGCATGCCTGGGATGAATCCTACTTGGTTGGGGTGTATGATCTTCTTGATGATTTACTGCATCCTATTTGCCAATATTTTATTGAGGATTTTTGCATCTGTGTTCATTAGGGAGATTGGTCTGTAGTTCTCTTTTTCAGTTGGGTCCTTCTCTGGTTTTGGTACTAGAGTAATATTTGCTTCTAGGAATGATTTTGGAAGGATTGCTTCCCTTTCAATTTCATTGAAGATTTGAGGAGTGTTGGCATTAGGTCATCTTTGTATTTCTTGTAGAATTCTGCAGTGAATCCGTCTGGTCCTGGGCTGTTCTTTGTAGGTAAAGATTTAATTACGTTTTCAATTTCATTAATAGAAATTGGGTTATTCAGTAGTTTTACATCTTCATGACCTAGCTTTGGTACTTTGTATGTTTCTAGGAATCTGTCTATTTCCTCTATGTTATCAAACCTTTGAGAGTAGAGGCTTTTGAAATAGGTGTTGATGATCTTCTGTATTTCTATAGGGTCTGTAGTAATTTCGCCTCTTTCACTCCTTATTGCATGAATTTGAGCTTTTTTTCCCCCTTTTTAAAATAAGGTTGGCTAGGGGCTTGTCGATTTTATTTATTCTTTCAAAGAACCAGCTCTTTGAGTCGTTGATTTTTTGGACTTTTTTTTTTTTTTTTTTTTTTTTTTTTGGTCTCTATTGCATTGATTTCTGCTCTGATTTTTATAATTTCTTCTCTTCTTTTGGCTTTGGGCTTGACTTGCTCTTCTTTTTTCTAGATGTTTGAGGTGTAACATCAGGTTATTTATTTGTATTCGTTCTGTTTTCCTAATGTGGGAACTCAGTGTAATAAATTTTCCTCTGAGGACAGCTTTCATTGCATCCCACAGATTCCAGTAAGTTGTATTTGTATTTTCATTTGTTTGTAGGTATTGTTTAATTTCTTCTTTAATTCCCTCTGTGACCCACTGATTATTCAAGAGTGTGTTATTCAGTTTCCATGTGTTTGTGGGATTTTTGCAGTATCTTTTATCATTAATTTCTAATTTCATCACGCTATGGTCCGATAGCATGCAAGGGATAATTTCGACCCTTTTGCATTTATTTAAATATGTTCTGTGAATTAATATATGGTCAGTTTTAGAGAATGACCCATATACTACTGAGAAGAATGTGTATTCTGTTGTTGTTGGGTGATATACTCTGTATATGTCTATTAAGTCCATTTGTTCACAGGTGTGATTCAGTTCTTTTATTTCTTAGTTGATTTTCTTTCTGGTTGATCTGTCCATTGGTGTCAATGGTGTGTTAAGAGCTCCTGTTAGAATTGTGTTATTGCTAATTTGGTTTTTCATTTCTGTTAGTACTTGTTTTATATAACAGGGTGCTCTGGAGTTTGGTGCATATATATTTAAGATAGTTATCTCTTCCTCTTGAAGTTTTCCCCTAACCAGTATGTAGTGTCCTTCTTTATCCCTTCTGATCATTATTGGTTTAAACAGAATAGCTACCCCCACTTTTTTTGGGGGGGGTCCTGTTGCATGAAGTATTGTTTTCCATCCTTTGACTTTTAGTCTGTGAGTATCCTTTTGGGTTAGATGGGTTTCTTGGATTCTGTTTCTTGATCCATTCTGCCAGTCTGTTTCTTTTAATTGGTGCATTGAGACCATTTACATTAATGGTTAGAACTGTTACATATTTGTTTGTCACTGTCATGTTATCTTTTTGCTGTTGCATCTTTATCTTTCTGCTCTGTTTAATTGTCTGCTTTGTTTAGTGGTTTTTTCCTAAATGTATCTAGGCTGTCTTTCAGTATTCTTTGCAGTGTTGGCGTGGTGATCATGAAGTTTTTCAGCTGTTCTTTGTCATGGAAGTATCTTATTTCTCCATTGATTTTGAAGGACAGTTTTGCAGGGTACATCAGCCTAGATTGGAAATCATTTTGCTTTAGGATCTGGAATATTTCACTCCATGCTCTTCTTGACTTTATTGTTTGTACTGAGAAGTCTGCTGTGATTCTGATAGGTTTTCCTTTATAGTTGATCTGTCTTTTCTCTCTGACAGCTTTTAATATTCTATTCTTTTGTTCGATTTCTGGGATGTTCATTATATGTCTGGGTGTAAATTTATTTTGGTTATGGCTATTTGGAGTTCTATATGCTTCATTGATCTTGATATCAGTTTCTAATCTTGTGTTTGGGAAATTTTCAGCTATTACTTCTCTAAATATCCTCTTGACATCCTTTATGTTGTCCCCTTCTTTTTCATTTATCCCTATCAACCTTATGTTGTTCCGCTTTTCATCGTCTTGCAGGTGTTGAATTGTTATTTCCTGATTTCTTGTTATTTTTAAAAGATGTTTCCTTTCCTGTTTGCTAGCTGCAATCTTGTCTTCGAGGTCTGAGATTCTATCTTCACATTCATTGAGGTGGTTTTTACAACTTTCAATGGAGTTTTTGATTTCCTGTATATCTCTTTGCATCTGCTTTATGTATTCTGTTTGTTTCTTATATTGTTTATCCAGGTATTCTATCTTTTTGTTTAGGTCCTCCAATTTTTTAACTATGTCTTCTTTAGATATGTTCAGCATCTCCTTCATTTTTTTTTATCATTTCTTCTTTTACCTGAGAGATTATTTCTAGTTTGAATTCCTTTAAGGATTCCAAGAGTGGCTTCTTTATTTCAGTTACTATTATTTCAGGTATTTCATGTATGTGGAATGTGTTTTCTTCTATGCATGTGGTTTCTAGGCTTTCTTGGAATGGCCTGGATGTTTGATATTGCATTTTGGTCTTTCATTTTGTCATTTTCCTATATTTTCGAGCTTCAAGTGTTGTTCCAAGTGAGGTAGAGAGTTCCCCCAGACCGTGTCTAGGTCCGACTGGCTGGGTCCGCAGGGAACCGCGGCCTGGCCCCTCAGGCGAGAAAGAGTGTTCCCCGAGACTGGGGCGGGATTCCAGGGGCAGGATTCCATGCCTAGGCCCCACTCGCTGGTCCTGGCAGGAAACCACAGGCAGATCCCCAGGCAATGAAGAGAGCTTCCCCAGACCGGGGCAGGATTCCTGGGGTAGGATTCCTTGCCTAGGCCCCTGAACTGTGCCCCTGCTTGCTGAGAACCACCTGATGGTAGCCCACCCCAGCAGGTCCATGAAAACCTGCTGCTGTCCTAGTTCCTTGAGCAGCATCTGGATCATTATCTTAGTCTCTTCAGCCAAAGCTCCTGATTTGCTGAACCCTTCTCCCTCAGTAAAGCTTGGACTGAGCAGGAATGCATGTGTGGGTGATACTTGGTCCTGGGTCATTTCTACTGCCTCTGGGTCCTAAGGTCCCATTGTCCGGTATCACTATGTGCCACTATGTTGGAGCCAAAGTCTTGGTGCTTCCAGTGGGGCTGGGCTGGAAGGGACTCAGCTGAGACCTGATGGACAGCAGAGAGCTGAGGGCAGAAAATGCCCTGGCTTCTCCACTCTTCTGTTTTCCACCAGTGCCTCCTATTGGCCAACCCATCCAGAAGGTAGAGGCTAGGAGCCTGGGGAGCCCTTCCTGCAGCAGAGCAGGGTGCAGGGCAGTCTGAGAGGAACCAAGGCCCCAGCAGTCTGCAGCTGGAGGCAGGTGGAGCTGTTCAGCAGGACCTGCTTAGGCAGCCAGAGCTGTGACCTGGAGGAGGGTGTGGCCACGGCTTCTTTGGTGCTCTGGAGTTGGCTCTGGGGGCACCGATGGTTTGTTCCCCTAAGCTCGCTGGTTTGTGGAAAATGGAGCCTGTCATATGGAAAGCACCTGTCACCCTCCTCCTCTTTCTTCTCAGGCCTGGACTTGCTGGTCTGGAAGCTTCCAGACACTGCCTGAAAGTGCTGGCATCTTCACCTCGCTGGTGTCACTCTTCAGTCACCATCTCCAGCCCCTGGCCCTGAGGGTGAGATGTCTCTGGGTTCCTGCAGATGCATGCATGAGCTTTCTTGGTGGGGGGACTTTCTTGGTGGGGAACACTCACACAGGTACATTCAGATTACATGGATAGTGGGGTGCTACCTGGACTCCTGAAGCTTTGGGGCAGTGCTGAGCTCTGCTGCACACCCCTTCCTCTCCAGTGAGGCTGGGAGGCAGATGTGGGGTCCCACCTGGCCCAGTGTGGCTTCCCTGCCTCCTTGAGAGTGCCCTTCCATGCTGTGTTTAGTGACACACTTGTTCCAGCCTTGGAGCGAGCCTGATGCCCTTCCCCTAAAGACCTCTTTCGCAGTAACCTGTGCCCCAAACAGCAGCGCGGCCAGCAGGGTGTCCAAGGTTCCTGTGCCTCTCAGCTTCCTCTCCTCTCCTCATCTCAGATGAGCTGTGGCCAGAGCTGCAGGAAGACGTGCAGTGACTTGAAGTGGATCAACTCCTGAAATCCATTTTGCAAATCAAATGTCGCCCTCATGCTGAACAGCCAAGCACACACGTCCTCTGGGCTCTGGGCTGAGGACTTTGCGCCAGCACCATTGGCCAGCCTCCCTGAGCCCCTTCTGAGGGTTAGGATAAGGGTGATGTCCCTGCTGGGCAGGGGAGGAGCTGCACAAGTCCAATGTCTTTCTTCTGTGACAAGGAGGGGTTCTGTGGGGTGCAGGGACTGGCAAGAGTGTTCACGGAACCAGAACAGTGGCATTTGTTCAAAAGACAGAATTTCTGTTTTCTTTTGCATACAGTAAAAATAGCTTGTACTATGCAGAAATCATACAGTCTGTGCTTCCTCAGGCTTTTTGATCTTAAAGAAAAACAAAACAAAAAAATAAACAAAATGTAATGTTGCAGAGTTTTTGAGACAAAATGATACCCATGCCCCATCACGAGGCACACTGCCAACCTATCTGTAAGGGTGACACATCTCCCCACAGTGCAGAAGGGCCACACCTGAGGTGTCTGTCCCTCTGTGTGCCTCAGAGATGGCTTCTAGCCAGAGCTCCTGTATCCAGTGCCCTCTTCCTTTGGCCCAGGCCTCCCATCTCTCCTCCGCATTGTAAAGAGGACAAGGCAGCAGGGCAGCTAGGCAGACTGGTAGCCCAGCCAACCTGTGGGCAGAACCTGCCAGCACCAGGTCATCTTGCAGGGCTGGACACAGCCACCACCTAGAGTTCAGGATCACAGCCATCAGTGCTCTGCGAGAGGCCGATGAACCTAGATGCCTCCTGAGTTTAAACCACTGCACTCACCCTTTGCAAGGAAGGTGGACAAGGAGGTCCTCGTGCAGGCTGAGGCTGGGCAGAGCTGTGTGTGTGCATGTCCCACTGTGCTGTGTGCTGTGTCACTTTCCTTCATGATCAGGAATGTGTGTGTGTGCAACACAGAGCACACACTCACACAGGTGTCCACATGCTCACAGTGGCACACACACAAACATGTGTACACCCACACTCATGTGCACACACAGAGATGCACACACATGTATACACACATGCTCATGTAAGGCACTTGGGCTTGCTCAGGAATACGCACTCATTGGCACAACCCCGCATCCACACTCCTGCACACACCTGTGAATGGGATGGCTTGGGATAGTGCAGTTCCTTACTGCCCTGGGGTGACACAGCGGAAGCCCCATCCTCTGCAGCGTGGTCAGAACCCCGCCCTCCTCACCAGCACCTTTCCTCACCACTGCCCCTTGCTCTGGCCCTGACCACCTGGGTACATCAGTGTTTTTCTGATGCAAGGACAGACAAGGCTTCTTGGCCCCAGGCCGCTGAGGGGCAGTGGGTGGCAGGTGGGATCTCTAAGACTCAGGGTGGGCACTGCCAGTACCCCCTCCTGGCCCCAGGGCCAGCTCTGTCTGGCCTCCCGCTCACACACATGTGCCCTTCACATGTGACTCCCAGGGAAGAGGGCAGATCATTATTTCCTGCAAAGCTAAAATGTCAACAGCTCCTGGTTCTTTTTCTCTACTGGCATCCAGGAAGGCAGGGAAAGGCACAGAACCGTGGCTGGCTCTGCTTGAATAGGCTCAGGAGCCACCTGTCCCCTTGCCCAGCGGTGTCCTCCTGATAATTCCCATGTGTCCCCCACCCTGGTCAGTTCCCAGCCTGAAGGTCCAGATGCACCCACGTGGATGCCTGCAGAGTACGACTGGATGATCCTAGGGCTCCGCAGGTGGGACGGAGGCACCATGGGCAATTATGCATGAGATATTCATTCAATTATTTACCTAACTAATTAACTTAGTTCATCACAAAGAATGCAATTAATTTTATTTATCAGGTTCATGAAAGTCAAAGCAAGCCAACTTTGAAAATGCACAGCAACTATTTCTAGCACAATAAAGCCAATTATTTCCAAAAAGTGAAGCCTGGCGCCGATGAGAGCATATCTATAGCAACGGCCGGGTGGTTATTCCCGTTTGTTTTCTGAGCAATGAAAAGTCAGGACTATGCAAATGGTGTAAGGTGCACTTTCACCATCAAATGCTCAGGGATTCATGCATGTGTTCACTCTGTTGTGTGCATTGCATCTGAGAGTCTGCCCTCTGCTCTCTGGCTTCTGTGGACCCGTAGGACTGGGAGAGACTGATGGAGCTCATCTTGTGTCCCCTCGTCATGAGTGGCCACCCTCAGGAAGACTCCCCATGTCTTCCTGCCCAGTCTCCTGTCTCCTGTCCGGTCCCCAAGCTGCCACCGGAGCCCACTTTTGGGCTCTCTGTTTAACCCCCTGGTCTACTCCCTGTGCTGGGTAAAGCCTGCCACTGCCCACTGTGTCCTGTGTCCCTGCCTGTGTGTGCTGCTCATGGCTCACATTTTAAGGAGATCCAGTCTGTGGTCAGCTGGCTCCACGGCTAGCTCCTGGCCCTCATCTAAGGTGCTCAGAGACACCCACCCCCAGAGGGGAGCCCAGAGTCTCTGCAGTGTCTCTGAGCCCCACCTCCCTGGTGCCTGCCCCGTTGCCTTGCACACAGAGCAGTTGTCTCTCCTGTTGCTCCAGCCTGCGACCCTCACACCCTCGTCCTCTTCAGACCAAGGCGTCTAAGATTTCCCCATCTGTCTTCCTGCACCTACTATAGCCTGGGGATTCTGCCGACTTTACAAATAATGCAGAGGTTAATAGACTGAACTCAGGATTTCAAATTATAATTGAGCCCCTTTTCTTTCTTAGGCACCGTGGCTTAATGCATGAGTTACAGCAGGAAGAGTTACAGCAGTGCCTGGGAAGAGCTCAGCACTCAGGATTCTCCACCTGTTAATTTAGGCAGTTCTCACACAGTCTCTTCTGCCTGGTACTGCTGTTTTCACCTCCATTTTACTTGGAAACCTGAAGCCCAGCAAAGGTAATGAGCTTTGCTAAAGCTCCACAAATGATGGTGATAGATGCCAGACCCCGCCCTCGGTCTCTCCGAGCCTGAGTCTGCTCTCACCTAGTAGCATCTGTGTCAGCTTTCCCATCACTGGACACAGTAGCCAACACCCACAACTTAAAGGAGGTTAAAGCTGGCTCCCATTTTAAGGAGATCCAGTCTGTGGCCAGCTGGCTCCACGGCTAGCACCTCTAACTACAGTTGCGGTTTCTTTAAAATGTATTTCTTCCCATAATCTCATCAGCTTCTGCTTCTCTGTTTTGATGCTACAGCCTTGGTACATCTGTGTTCAAAATCATCCTTCTCTCCTATTTTCTTAGTGTTTTTGCTTGGTGTAGGGCATCCTCTTTGATTCTTATTTTTATTTCAACACATATTTTAATCTTTTAATAAGATTTTGGCTTTTACACATTTAATTCTTTTGCTTCTTATTTCTTGTTTCATGTAAATATTAAATTACTGCTGCTGCTTAAAAGTACCAATCCTGAGAGCTTTTATTTCTTGATAAATGATCAGTATAACCCACTCACATTTGTTATATTTAATGCTGTATTCAGAATTACTTCATCTATATTATTTCACAATTTTTATTAGATCCAATTTTCATTTTCTTCCTTTTTTGAACTTGCATTGAATGGATAATTTTTTTCTGCTAGTTTTAACCTAATGTACCCTATCTTGATCCTTTGCTGGTTGTTCTTTACTCCTTGAGATCCATATTTATGCATATTCCTTCTTTTGTTTTTGAAACAGCATCTCACTATGTAGTTAAGCATGGCCTTGAACTCACTTATGTAGCCTAGGCAGGCCTCAAACTCACAGCAATCCTCCTGCCTCAGCCTCCTGAGTGCTAGAATTACAGGCATGCACCACCAGGGCTAGACTATTTACTTTTAAGCTGATCCTTATCTATCTCTTCCCTATGAATAAGGAAGGTGGCTGGTATCGCCATTCCTTTCTTTTGGGCTGTCTCACTTGTACCCTGTGGATATCACTTAGAATTTTGACCAAAGTTTCCTATACACAGAATTTGGTTTTGGCCTTGTTTTAACAAGTTATTTAATCACCATGTGTCTTAGCTGCTTTCTTCATTGTTTCATACCTGACACCCACAACTTTAAAAAAAGGAGGTTTGTCTTAGCTCAGAGTTCATAAATGTTTCAGGCCATGGTTGCAGACTCCAAGGCAGGCAGCATGGCAGAGAGAGGAACCTGGTGGAGAAAGCTTGCTAGTGGATGGTGCACAGGAAGCGCTGAGGAATCAAGGGGGAAGGAGGGACATATACGGCTCCAGGCCACACCCACGATGACCCACTGCTTCCCATTAGGCTTCTTCTCTCAACATCACACCCATCTGTAAGTCTCACACACTGAGGGTGTCACACACCCATGATCCAGTCACTTCCCAAAGCCCCACCTATAAGTGCATAAGGCTTTCAGGGGGCATTTAAACAGAAACCATAACATCATGGCTCTCATATTTCTAATATTTTTTCTTTTTTTACTACAGGACTGTCTTTTCAGATATCTACAAAAAGTGTTTGTGTAATAAAATTTTGGAGGCCTAATACATCTGAAAAATACTCTTATTTTGCCACTACATATAAATGATAGTTTAGCTGGATATAAAATCCTTGGTTTAAAGATTGTTTTCCCTCAACTTAGAGACTTGCACTAAAATTTCCTGCATCCAGTAACAGAGATAAAAATAGTCAATCTGACTAGTGTTTGTATTAATTCATTTTTCATTGCTATAAAAAAACTATGAGTCTGGGTATTTATAAGAAAAATGAGTTTATTTCTTTCACAGTTCTGAAAGCTGAAAACCCAAGGGTGGGGTCCACATTAATTCAAAAGCTGTTTTTTGTGCACCACTGAATTGGATTTGGGAACAGGAATCAGCATTGCCTGTGAGCAGTGCCCATTGTGTCCTGAAGCAGTAACCTCAGGACTCTGCCTATCATCTTAGGCAAAGCACAGCACTCCCTCTGCAGCTGCCACACAGGGTCCGAGTGGTCCTCACCCATGCAGTGGGAAGAGGTACAAATCAGTCTCTCGAGCTCTGCAGGTTCCACCTTGCAGACAGTGGTTAATTCTTGCTCAGCACTCTGGGGCTCTGCCCCTGTCTCCCAAGCATCCCTGGCTGTCACCTACCTTTGTGGATGAGTCAGCGCCGCAGGGCTTCTCAGCTCTGGCTTGAACTGAACTTTGTTCTCAGCGTCACACCGTGTTGCCTGGGCCCTTGGTGCAGCCCAGCCAACCCAAGTCTCCTTGTCAGGAGGAACACAGGGCGAACTTTGGTTTTCTCTTTTATAAATTTTAATTTATTAGTACAAGCTTGAGATAACACTTGAACACATACATCGTTTGGTACATACACGCATTGCAGCCTAGTCTTTTTGACTGTCCCTTTTTCTCCTTGACTCTCTTCACCTTCCATCCCTGCCCCCTTCCTGTCTCCAAAAAGTCTACCTCCACTGTTTCTTGTCATCTATATTTCATTTTGCTATTTATTTATACTTTTGATTTCTGATACAAGGACCCATGCAATATTTAAGCTCATGTGTCTGATTTATTTCATATATTATGATCTCAGGATGCCTCCATTTCCCTACAAATAATTCAGGTTCATCCTTCTTCTTGGCAGAGTAATACTCCATCGACTAAAGATACCATATTTTCTTTATCCATTCACCAGATACACCTATGGGCTGCTTCCAAAATTTATCTATTATGAGTAGACCCTAACACTAACCCTAACCCTAACCCTAACCCTAATCCTAACCCTAATCCTAATGCTAACCCTAACATTAACCCTAACACTAAACTCTAACCTTAACCCTAACCCTAACAATAACCCTAAAACGAAGCTTAAACCGTAACCCTAACTCTAACCCTATGCTGCTATAAACATGATTATGCATACATTACTGTTATAGAAAGTCTTTAACTCTTTCAGGAAGATATCTAGAGGGGGAATAGCCAGATGGAATGGAATTTTTACTTTTAGTTTTCTGAGGTTTTCATTTACCACAATCCATCTCTTGCCTAACCAGGGAGAGAAAGCTCTGAGTACAGAGCACTACTAGGCACGCTTCGGGCCTGGGACCACTACTTTTTTTCAGCTTAAGGTACACTATTTGACCTTTTGGTGAATTTCTTTCTCAGGAAAGCACCATTTTTAGACAATTCTGTGAGAAAAATAATCCTCAGGGCTCAAAAATAGGAGAAAGCTTGCATACCCCTCTGACCCAGAAACCCAACTGGAGACAAACAGCCAGGCAGCTACACACCAAGCCACCTGCAGGAGGGGACACCTGCCCCAGAGATGCTACCTTCATTCACTTTTCCTTGAATTTCTGAAACGAGAAATTATATTATGAATAAGCACACTCCTTGTGCTCAGCTTGTTTTTACACTAGCAATGAATGAATAAATGAATGAATGAACAGACTGTGTATAACTTGCCTTGAAAAGGGCACAGAGCTCTTCCCTCGCCAAATCACTCTTTCACTGGCCCCGTCAGGATAGCCTGGAAGTGCCTCCACCTGGCTTTAGGAGGTCAGAGATACCTGGTACAGGAGGGGCAGGACATGCCCTTCCCTGGGGCAGCCCATTCTCACCAGGAGAAGTCACAGCTGCCCCAGGGCCTGCCCATGCTCCTGGTCTTTGGGTTCTCCACCTGCATGCAGTTCTGAGGCCGCAGACAGACTTTTCTTCTCTGCTTTTTCTAGTGCAAGGAGAATCTCCAGGTGTAGCAACAGCAGCTGCCCCTAGAGTCCCCGCTTTTCACACACATTTGTGAGTGCCTGTCTGGGCTCTGGACACACGAAGAGGGACACACTTAGGGAAAAGTGCTGCCTGCTGGGGGACCTGGTGGGAGAGGGAGGCTGGATGTGGGGCTGGTGTACAGAATGCTCAGAGAAGTGTGGGCGTCACACTGGTGGGCATGAGGAGTGCAGAGGCAAACCCTGCAGCCTGTCAAAGGAGGAGAAAGCTCCTTGAAGGAGATGCCCTCAAGCTGGTGTTGGGAGGAGGAAGACGGGGCCGGAAGGCTGGCACAGCCTATAAAAAGGTTCTGAGAAACAGGATTGAGAATTTCTATGGTTTACACACTTTGCTGAAGCCTGAGAAAGTTTGCATGGCGTCCACTGGGCCAGCAGTCCTGGGTGAGCTTGAACATGTCCCCTGATGCTGGGTGCCAACCATGCCTTGATCTGTACATTGCTGAAGTTAATTTTGTTACAGTTTGTGAGTTTCTGTCTTGCAGACTTACAAAACATACAAGAATAATACAGAGAACTCCTATACAGTCTTTATCCAGAGCCACCAACTGAGAACACTTTCCCTTATTGGCCTTATCATGTAGAGAGGTTAATTGTAAACAGGTACAGACAGGTATGGAAAGGTAGACAGATAATGTGTACATTCATGCACAGGCTCCTATCATGGTACATTTATTTTTCCCTAAACTGAGAGTAATTGTGAACACCATAGCGTTCTCCTATTGTGCATCTTCCCTGGCAGGACACTGAACAGTAATATGACACTGTCACATAATCCAGAGTTCACATTCATATTTTACCAACTATCCAGCATCTATGCCTGTGCAGGCTGGCGCTGGGCAGAGGATACATCTGCCTCATCGGCCTCTTTGTTCTGGAGCAGGTGCTTGGCCTCCACCTGCCCGGGGCTGGACAGTGATGAGCAGGGCAGCAGCTATTGGTAGGATGATGGCTCCAGATCTGGGGGCAGAGACACATGATGGGCAGGACGGTCCATAGAAGTGCCAGGACTTCTATGGACTGCACTCAGTATGGTGGTCCACCAGGCCCTTCCACTGGTGAGCTACTTCCTCATTCTGGTCAGCCAGTGCTTACAAAGTCAGAGTTGGGTCTCCTCTTGACCATTGAGAATCTGCATGTGAACTATGGTAACTATCAAGTTGCAAAGTCTCAATTCCCGACCTCCGCCCTTCTTGTTCCCTAGTGTCCACTCTGCTGTGGGAAGGAGCTGCCTCCCCCTCTCTGTGTCTCCTTGGTTTTCACACCAGCATGGCTGCTGGGTTCCTGATGTCCTGTGGGTTACAAGCTGTTGCTTCCATGATGAATTCTGATCCTCTAACTGGCCTATACTAGCCATCAGGGGACCATCTGAGGACATACACCCTGGATGACACTCACTCAGGACCTCATGGCTCTTAGCAGCTGAAGTTGAGTGCTTTGATAAAACCTCAGTGCACGGTCTCAGGTAGAGTGCCAACCCTCCACTGAGCCTGTCCCCAGAAGGGACAGTGCCCACCAGCTGAGACCAAGCAGACACTTTCCCCACCCCAGGGCTCCTCATTCTGCAGCAGCCCCATCTCTCTCCCACTTGCCACACATGCCCCTCCTCCTCCTCCAGGAGCCCTGGGTCAAAGTGACCTCCAACATGGCCCTGGGCTGACTATCCTGCCACAGCCTACCTGCCCACCACCACGCTCCCAGGCACTGCAGTAGGAGACAAACTATTGGAAACACATTTGGCAGCACATAACAGGGATCGTGAAGTTGTTTGTTCCATTTGACCTCACGGTGACATTTCTGGGAAATCATTCTAAGAGAAAATTCCAAAAATGGACAAAAGCCTAGGCACAAGGAGGTTTACTAGAGAATTGTGCAACCCACGAAGTAACTTAGATGCGTGTCGGTGAGGAATGCTAGGTGATTTACAGTTCTCGGAGAGCACTGAGTATTATGCAGTCTCTCGTCCACTTCTAGAGATTGGGGAGCAGCAAGAAAACTGCTTGTGATGTATGTGGGGCCCCAAACCTTGCACATGTCAAATAGCATTATGGAAAAGGAAGCAGATTTTATTGTTCCTGGGTGGCTCAGAATTCCCATGGGGAGAGAAGCATCTCGCTTGTCCTGCTTGAGACTGAGATGGGGCCACCTCATCCAATGTACCCTTGACTATCCTGGAGGTAAAGTCACACAGCAAGAACATCACTTGACCAGGAAAGTGTCAAAGGCCAGCCTGGGGGAGCTGCTTCTCAGATCCAGCCCTGGACCCAACACACTGGCCTCATGAGTCACTCCTGTTTCAGGGACATGTGTCTCGAGCAATGTGTCTTCCCTGGACCACTCACAGAGTTGAGTTCTCATGTCACGCACAGTGAAAAATCATGTGGTGGGGTTGGGATGGTCACTGCACTTCCTGGGCACAGTGGGCTGTCATGTTGTGTCTGGGAACTGTCCAACAATTTCTGTGATGTTTACAAGGATGTCACCCTTGCTGTCACTTCCTCTCACACCTTTGTGGGCCGAGGAAGAAATGTGTCTCCCAGGAAGGCTGCCACATGGAAAGGTAATGGACTCACAGGAAAACCTCCCATTCTAATGGTAAAATCTCCCGAGTCCCCACAACATGATGAACAGAGACGGCGCAGGAAGCTGTCGGGCCAGAAACACTAGAGAACAGTGAATGGAACACGGGTGTGCAGGGCTATGCCTGCATGTGTGCATGCGTGTGAAGACAAAGCCGAGCTCACAGGAGAGAATGGGAACTAGCTTAGCAGTCCCCTCAGCCTGGACCCAGGGAAGAGGCCCCTGAAAGAAGCAAGTCCCCTGCAGGGGATGCACAAGCCCCCTACACATCTGAACTCATCCTAAAAGGAAACTCGAGTCCCCATTTGATCTGCACTCAGCCACTCCTGGGTCCCCAGCAGCAACAAACCCTCACCCAGTGATCTTCAGGGGCTGCCACCAGGCGGAAGTCAGCAGGTGGCCTCAAGGGAAGGCTTCACCTAGGGCAGGAGAGCTTGGGCAGAGCACGTGCGTATGGCAATGCAAGTTGGATGTGTTGCTCATACTGCAAAGACAGGGATGCTGGGAAGAGCTGGCAGGGGGCGGCCACAGCCCGGTGCCTCCAACTTCTCCCGAGTCTGCCCCAAAACGTCACAGACCCCTTTTAGCACAAGTTTTCTCATCTAGCAAAGATTTTTAAAAAACTGAAAATGAAGATGCGTTCTGTCCCTGTACCAGCTCTCATGACGAAAGCAATCATTATTACTGTATGTGCTAATAACTATTTAAAAAGCTGAAAGCATGTGATTTTCCTAGGAGATGTTCTGTTGAATATTGCCCATCATGTTTTAGATTGTTTTCAACAGGAAAAAAAATCAATATTGTTTTTAAGAAAAACATTGAAAAAGAAATTGGGCACGTGGTATGGGGCTGGAGCTAGGAAGCCAGGCCCTGCCACTTGCCAGCCCGTCAGTGACGCAGGTGGCTGAGACTCTCTCCCCTGGCCTGTCCGCCTGTGCTGGGACAGCCCTGGAGAGCTCAGAGGGGCCTTGGGAGTGGTGCCATCATCACGAGTGAGTGTCCGGAGCTGTCCTGCCCAGGAACGAGGCAGGATTGCCCTCAGCCAGAGCACTGCTGGGCGCAGGGTCAATGTACCTCCTTGGCTCACGGGGGTGTTTGGCTTGTGCTTTGAGACCTCACCACAGGCCAAGGCTGGGTGAGGTGGGAGGAGGGGAGATACATGGGGCGATAAGGGTTCTGGGTCTTGGGATGTGATTGGGGCACAGATAATAGCCCTGCCACCACTGTCCCATGGATGGAATACACCACCTTTCTCCAGAGCTGTGACCTGAAGTGATCCTTGCAGGCTGGCAGCTCTGGGGAGCAGGAAGCACAGAGCCAGGCATCTGTGAAAGATGAAGCTGCCACGGTAACTCAAGCTACGGGAACATGCAGCTGGCAACTGGCAGCCAGGCCAACCTGGTGTCCAGGGCCTCCCAGCAATAGACAGGACAAGAGGCAAGGCCGGGTGGACAGAATGGGGGCGCAATGCACAGAGTGGGGCCTTTGGCCTCAAGGGCTCTTTCCTGCTCTTCTTCCTCTGCAAGGTGTACCCTCTCTTCCAGTAGGAGGTATAGGTTAAGGTCTTCAGGACACCGGGTCTTCGGTTCAGGGACCCTCCATGTCATCCAAATGGCATTCAAAGCCAGGCTCCCAGAGTGGAGGGGTCCATCCTCCTCCCCTGAGCAGTTCCAGGCCATGCAGGTGGACAGGGTCCCCTGCATTACCCCCCCCCACACACACACACACATAACATCCAACTAAGTGGTTCCTTCTTGGTTGCAATCCCTGTCAACACAGTGAGGCCCTGGCAGGGCACCTGCTCTTGCCCTCACTGGCTGACCCTACCACCTGGGTGTGTCCAAGGGGACACAAGTGGGGCTCAGGGCCTGTTTGTGGCCAGGGTCCTGTGCTTTCCTGACCTGTGTTGGTTGAACTGCTGTCCCTCGCCTGTGTGGCTCACAGGGCTAGCCAGAGCCTGTCCCAAGGAGGGCATCTCCACAATGGGAACAGCGTCCCTAGGCACCAAGCCACGTACATGGGCCAGTGTATAGCTTTCTCCTGAGAATCCTAACAAGCCAAGGACCGAGGATTGCAGAGTCCTGAGCCCTACCAGGCCTTCCTGGGCCCCATGGCTGGATCTCATGTCCACACCTGACAAAGCATGATCAGCTGTGGCGCCAGACACTTGGTACCTGGCCCTGGGCCAGGCCATGTGAGCTAGGGCAGATGGCGCCAGGACAGGGAACAGCAGCAACCCATCACCTGTCCCCACAGCCACCCACACTCTACTTCCTCAGGGTCCCTGCCTCCACTGCCACTGCCACGGCCTTCCACATGCACAGGCCACGGCCCTGACCCTGGGGCCACACACAGGTGTCCTTGAGCTAGACTGCCCAGAGCTTCCACAGCGTCAGGTGCACATCGGGTGCGGAACAGGAGGATGAAACTTGCTGTGCCTCCAGCTGGCACTGGCGCAGACGGCTCGCCACGGGAGTCATGGAGGAGCTTCCCAAGTGCATTCTGGGTCTGCCAAGCCGCAGCACTTAAAAACCAACTCCAGACCTTGGCCAAACCCTTAAATTCCGTGGGATATTTTGATTCCTATTAGAGTCGTATGAAACACCACTTGTGAAGGGGCTTCTGGCCACTTGTGGGCTCCATGGTATCAAGTGTCCCTTTGGCAAGGCAGTGCCTGTTTGGGAGACCATGGGGTGGCCCCATGCCAGCCCCCGATGGAGTGGGCACCTGGGCCCCTCAACAGTCTCAAGGCCGTGGACCCGGATTTGTGACACCATGTTGGAGCCCACTATAGGGACTGTTTCTGTCACAACCATGATGCCACCACGGGCCCAGGGAAACCACCTTGCCCCTTGGCTGCCCTCACCTGGGTGTGTCCCTGTTGTGGAGTGAATCACACCATGAGTCCCGTCCCTCCCACAGAGAAGACAGGAGACACTGGGTCCCTCCCGATACTCATGTGTCCACGGCCCCTCTTCTCTCTCCCAGACCCCCAGAACCACCAGTCTCTCCTTCATGTCCGTCACTGGGTTATTTTGAGAATTTACCCCTAACATTTTACGAGGTGTGACTGAAAAACACAGTGGTATCTCGGTTTACCTAACTGAACAGAACCAACCAAATGTCGCCATTGGGTCAGCCTTGACCCTAACCACTGAATTTGATTCAGTTCTTGTGCAATTTGGTGAAGGACCAGCATTGTGCAAAGAATTAAATTGTGAAGCGAGGCACCACTGTATGGTGAATATTTAAATTTTTAAAATTATAGTAAATGACCCGTTGCCATTAGTCTTTCTTGAATCTTTCCCCTGGCTTTGAATGCACCTTTACCAGCTTCCTTCTTTGTTAGATGACTTTGACAGCAACACTCACCACACTTTTGATTGTGCCTCCTAAAGACATTCAGGACAGAGGGTTTCACAGCTGTGCGCTTCCTTCCTGGTGCTGTTCACTAGCACCGTCTCGTGCACGGGCCGAGTGGTGTTAGATTTCCCCAGGAGACAGGTCCCTGAGGAGCAAGTTGAGGTGGTGTCTCTTGTGGGGCCCAAGTGTCAGGGGGCCAACACTGATCGGGGCTGAACCACTGAACTCCAGCGAGTGCTGAAGGGTGATGTTGGCAGTGAAACAAAGACCTCTGGGGCCCTGGTGTGGCTCTGCCCTGCTGAAGGTCAAGGCCACAGGTGCTGTCCTCGGCCCACGGAGCTCACTACCCAGAGCGTCCTTTGTCTGAGTAACAGGAGGCCAGGTGCTGAGGCCCAGGACACCTCTTCACAAGTACCCCGAGGCCTGCAGGCCAAGCGAATTCCCTCTTCCCCACATGGACCGAGAACAGGTGTGGGACCCTTTCTGCTCTGCATTCAGCTAGGCACGGGGGACCAGACCAGTATTTCCAGCCCACACACTTGGAATACAGAGCACTACTGGCATTTTGCTCCCTACCAGAAATAAAACTGTGGCTGTTAACACTGCCTCTAGAACTTTCCATCTGACCAAACTTATTCCACACAATTAAACACATCTCTACACCCACAGGGCCTCCAATCCAGCGCAGATGCAAGCACGGCTGCTGTGTGCTCCTGGGCCTCTGCCTAAGAGCCTGCGCCTCCTCTGTGAGGTGGAGTCCAGAGAATTGTTCCCTTCCAGGGGTCACAGCTGCGGCCTCCAGGGCTCCAGGGGACCGTAAGGGATGGGTTACTGTATAATAAGGCCATGCATCTGAAATATTTATTCAGTAAGCACAGCAAGAGCAAACATCATTTATTAACATACATAATTTGCTTATGGAAAACCCTTCACTTATCATTAGTAAGGAGAGTGACACTGCTGTGGGCTGGACAAGGCTGGATTCTCACACTGGTCTCTGCAGCCAGCAGTGTGGTTGTTTTGTTTTTAACACCTGATGAACATGAGGTGCACAGGTTTTGGGAGGGGAGCCCTTTTAGCAGTTTTTTATGTAACTGTGGATATTAATCTTTGACACTACAGTAAGCCAGACAGCTGGTAGTTTGTTTTCTTTCTGTTCCGTTCTGTCTCGATAAGAAGCCAGAGCATGAGGTTTACCTTCCTAACGGATGTCTAAGCGCATGACGCTATAAGTGAACTGTGGCACCATGGAGCACAGTGGGTCCAGGACTTGATTATCTCCAGTGATCATGATGTCACATCTCTAACTACAGCTCCTCACAGCCTCTGCCTCAGCCTCAGGCAGGCCACCCCACTCCCTGCTTCTCTGAGCCTGTGGGGTCACTCAGTATTTGCTTCCATTAGTGCAATGTCCTCAAGGTCCATCTGTGTTGGAGCAGGTGGCAGAATACCCTTCCCTGTCAAGGCTGGATGATGCTCGGCTGTTTCACCACGTCTGCACTACCCGTGGGCCCAAGAGTACGGAGTTTCCAAATCCTCACAGTACCAATGATGCTGCAGTGCATTTTGAGGTTCACTAACCTCCCCTTCAATTTTGATTTCAAGTCTTTCGGATCACATGGCAGTTATTTTTCATTTTTTAAAAGAACCTTCATACTGTTCTCCATAGCAGCTGTACATTTTGCATTTACCTGCATTGTACAGCAGGGCACAGGGCTCTGATTTCTTCAAATCCTTGCTAATACTCACCTTTCTGTCTCTCTCTTAAACTGGTAACAGCTGTCCTGACAGGCATGAGGCAATACCTCATGGTGGTTTTGATACGCATTTCCTGGATGATTAATGACATTAAGTACCTTCAAATACCTGCTTGTTGTTCTGTTTTTGCAGGAAGGTTTAAATCATTTGCCTATTTTAAAAGTGGTTGCTGAGCATTTTCTTTTTTGCTAGGAACTGTAGTTGTTCTTTATGAATTTTGATATTTAGCCCCTTCATCAAGTCTGTGCATATTTTCTCCCATTCTGTAGATTGTCTTTTCATGTGGCTGCTTGCTGTGTAGCTCTTCGTTTGGTGTGTCCCCACTGGTCTACTTTTGCTTTTGTGGCCCTTGCTATTGGTATTGTGCACACAAGTTTACTTCCAACACCAAAGGCACGCAGCATTCTGCCTGTGATTTCTTCCTGGTGTTCTACAGTTTCTGGTCCTCTGTGTAAGAGCCCAGAAATACACCCACACATAAATGGTCAGCTGATCCCCAAGAAGAGTGCCAGGAATTCACGTCTTTTTAACAAATGATATTCAGGAAACTGGATATCTACATAGGAAAGAATGAAACTGGGCCCTTATGTGAGACACAAAAATTGGTAGCTTCTTGAAGATTAGTTATAGTGTGTAATCTGAGTCTTTTCTTCTCGGTTACATTCAGACACACACTGGTCTGTCTTTCACTCTAGTGGAGTCTTTTGCCTTTGTGCGATTTTAGATCTTGGTTATCTGGAAAATAATGCTTCACTGAGTTAGTGTTTCAGATATAGACACTGCTTGTTACACAGCATGAAAAGCTCACATCACTAATACCACCACTCATCACATTGGGAAAGGCTTTAAGTCATGGGAAATGATGAAGATTTCAGTGGCAGTGATTTCCAACATCCTAATTTTCACACAAAAGATCACCTTTATTACCAGCAACCAACATGGCTAGTGGTTTTCTCTGGATTGACCGGAGCACTTCATTCACGTTCAAGAAAATATCTGTGAAACATGAAACTCCTAACTGTTTTTAAGTCATTCTTCCAAATGAAATTGAGCTGCATCAACTCAGCGGCTGGCCCAGCTCCGACCTTGGCCGTGGAACGTTTCCATGGGCAGCATCAAGCTTCGGTTCCCAAAGGGGTTTTAGGCACACTTTCCATTCTGTGAGGACGTCAGGAGGGTCTGTGCTTAAGTGTTAAGGTTTAGTAAAATAAACACTCTGCCAGCTCATCCAGAACCCTCTCAAGTGAAACATTTCCCTGGTTTTTTTCCTCCAGTGCCGTCAGCCTGGGCCACTTGCCCCAGGGCTTTTTGATGTCATTAATCTCAGTGGCTGCCCTGGGAACAATGAAAGTGGCCTCTTAGCACTGTGGATATTGATTTGACCTCATAAATGCCCTAGAAATTCTTAGAAACTTCCCAGAGGCCTACCCACCCTTCAGAACTTACTGGGTTAGCAGAACGATCATGGGAGGGGCCTAGTTTATTTTTTTCCCTTGTGAGGATGCAGGGCAAAACATTTTTAAACACAGCACATATTTAAGAGAAGTCCAATAGGTTCTCTGACAACTCTTCAGCAGCAAATGTTACATTTGAAAAATCAGTGGTCTTCCACATAATCAATAGTTGTATATGTAGTTATCTGAACAAAATTTCAAAGCATTTGAAACAACTAAAATGTGTGCAAACTTGTAGGCCTATGAAAATAAATAACCACACTATCATGTGAACCATAAACCAACAATCAGCTTAAGAAATGCAGCAGTCAGTCCATGGCTGAAGTCGCCATGTGCCTTTGATCTCATCGGCCCACTGCTGAGAGCTCACCACCATCCCGAGTCAGATGCTTACTGTCACCTGGATTTCTATGTCCCAAACAAAAGGTAGTATTTTTAGCAAAATATTTCTTGTGCACTTAACATCTTTGTAAGCCTCTATAAAATGCCAGGAATATGGTTCCTTATCACAGGGTGCATACATCTTTAAATCCACCAGCAATCAGCGGCTTGATATCCAAAGTGGTTATATCAAGCTACACTCCCTCCAGCAGCCCTATTTTCTCCACATCCTCAGCAGCATGTGAGATATTGGGACTTAAATTTCTAGTTGCTATTTTGGGCGTGAAGTGGAATTTTATTGTAATTTAATTTGCATATCTCTGATTATTAGTGACATTGATCACATTACAGTTTGTCTACCATTGGAGAATTTTTCCATAAATCATCTTATCAAAATCATTACAGTTTCTCCTATTGTTTTTTTTTTAATATTTCTTGTAGGAATTCTTGGCATGCATTGGATTTTAACCCTTTGGTCCTTTTGTGGGGTAGAGATAAATTCTATGTGATGATGAGTTTTCAGTTTGTTACGTGTCTCCTGATGGACCATTTGAATTTTGATATGATCCATTTTACCACTTGCATCCTGTATGGTTCAAGCCTTTTAGGACTTCCTCAGTGAATACTTCCCTAGAGTCACAAATTATCTATTTTTAAATAAAAGCTTTTCCTTCCACAGTTAAACTCAACTTACCCAGATTTTATTTCTGGATGTCATATGAGTAGAGATCTAATTTTATTTTGTTTTGTGCATGTGGCCGGAAATGTCTCAGCATGATTTGTTGAATTCTTTCACCACTGACCGGCAGAGCTCCTTCTGTCCTGTATCAGGGCTTGTGTGTTTGGAGAAACCTACAAGAGTGCAGTACCTGCTAATGAATGGTGCTTGTTAAATTCTGAGGACCGAGTGGTACACGGGGCTGCTTCTCTTACTGATCCTGGTTTTGTTGGTTGGTTTGCTTGTTCCATTATGACAGAGCTCTGTGATCTCCAACTGCACTTGTGAATGTGTTCGTTTGACTCCTCAGTCCTGCCAGGGTTCCTTCCTGAGTTTAGGCTTGTTATGTCCTCTGCATAAATTAACACTTTTATCATTATGAAAGATCCTCTGCATTCCTGATAATCCTTTGTCTTGAAGTCAACTTCCTCTGATGTTAATGGGCCCACTCCAGTCTTCTTATGATTAAAATTTACATGGTTTACCTTTTTAGGTCTACTTTGATTTTTTTATGTTTTTTTTTTATATTTTTTCAGATAAGGTCTCACTATGCAGTTCATGCCAGCATTGAATTCACTATGTAGCCCAAGATGGCCTCAAATTCTTGGCAGTCCTCTTGTCTCAGCTTTTTGAGTTGGGATTATAGATGTGCACTACCACACCCAACCTAGATTCTTCTATTTCTGATCTGTGTCTTCATATTTAAAGTGCCTTTCATGTAGACTACTTGTAGTTGGGTAGTTGTTATCGTTTAGATATAAAACATCCCCCAGAAGTTTCATGTGTTCAGAGATGGGCTTTTGGAAGGCCACTGGACCATGAGGCATTAACCCTAACCTGCTGATGAATCTCTAGGGAGTGCAGTGCTAGAAGGTGGCCCAGCTGGAGGATGCAGGTCCCTGGGACCATGTCTTTCAAGGGTATTTCTGGCCCCCTACCACTTCCTCTCTGGCTTTTCCCCACTCTCTGCTTCCCAACTGCCATGAGGTAGGATGCTTTCTTCACCGTGCCCTTCTGCCATGATGTCCTCCTTGGAGCCAGGTGACCATGAACTGAAGCCTCTGAAACCGTGAGCCAAAATTAATCTCTTCTCCTTCAAATGTGTGTCCTAGGTATTTTGTTTCAGCAATAGAAAAGTGACCAAAATAGTCATGTTCATTTATGCAGTCTGGCAATTTTTGTTTTTTATCTGTTTAGATCATGTATGTTTATGGTAATTATTAAATTTATTTCTACTTTTAGGCCCTAAAATACATTTTATAGTTTTTGTGCTAAGCAGCCAATTATCTTTTTATTTTTCCAGTACTGGGGGCTGAACACTGAGCTACATCTCTAGATCCTTTTTATAATTTTTAATTTTGAAACATGGTTTTGCTAGGTCTCTAAGTTACCTAAGTTGAGCTCAAACTTTCAATCTTCCTTACTCAACCTCCCATAGTACCCAATTATCTGTCAAAGAATTTCAAAAGTGAAAGAAGAAATGTTTTAAATTTGTGTGCAAGTGGCCATTTCTGGTGCTCATCATTTCTGGTGCAGAACCGAGTATGCATACTCACGTCCGGGTGCGCCAGACACTGTCCCAGGGCCATCTCATGTGATGCTCATGTTGCCCTGTTTACAAAGCGGAAATAGAGGTTTAGAGCAATTATAGCAGTGGCCTGGGCTGGGGTCAGGTCTGTCTGTGCACTGGCCTATGTAGCTGGTACTCAGGCTGGCAGATGGGCAGCCTGAGTGCACTCCCGCTTGTCCATGGGTGGCAGGGTCACTTCACAGAAGGGCATTTAGGGGAGGAGGGCAAGGCTGTTGTGCAGCCCGCATGTTAGAGCTACAGGAAGGGACAGCTCACTTGGGACGATCAGATGGCCCGGGTCAGGTAGGCTGGACAGCAAAGGACAGCCAAAAGGAGAGTCTGTCCCTTACTGAGACCTCAGAGCTGGCAAGGAGAGAGGAGGCCACACAGCAGGCAGAGACAGAGGGAAAAGGAATGGTTGCCAAGGAAACGGGTTGGCTGCTCCACCCTGATCCAGACTGAGAAGCTGGATCCTGGCTGGTCCCTGCCTCGGTTTTCCTCTGTACCTATGTACCATTGCAAGGCCACCTTGGGACCTGGCATCTGACAGTACCTTCCTTATCCTGCTCCTTAGCTTCTGCTTCCCACAAGGAGCCCTCTTCTCCAGAGCGGAGCATGGGTCATCTGTACTTCTGTGGACTGTAGGGCATAGATCTTTGGGGGTCTGGAAAGCAGAAAAACGGCCCTCACACTCTCTGTCTAGCAGCAGGCGTGCAGGTCTGAGGCATCTCTTTTGCCCCATCCTTACCCCTGCATTCATGTACAGGGAGATGAAATCCACATGGAGCTTCCTGAGGGCTTTTGGACATCATTAGAGTCCAGATAGAGTCACGGCATCCAACCCTAACAGAAAAAAATAAATAAATACACTGGGCCGACTGGAAGGAGGGGCCCTGTGCTCATATCTGATGACAGGACTGATCACAGAAGACCCTGCCAGGCCCCAGAAACAGTGTAGCAAATACTTCTGCAAAGACGTCAACTACAGTGGCTCTGCCCAGCTCTGAACAGGAGCCATCCTGGCTGCCGATCCTTAAGCCCCCTTGCTCCTAATCCTGAAGGAAGGCTAGGTTTCAAAGCCACTTAAGTCAGCCTTTGAAATTCCCCGCCTCCCTCCCTGATGCACACACAGCTCTCGCCATGCCTGTGGGTTCTCACCCAGCTGTCCCGAGAGCTGCTCTCCCTGCCTGTTGTTCTGGCTGGCGGCTGATAGCAAGCTCTTGTCCCAGCTATAGCTTGCCTGTCTTTTGATCCTCACCTCAAATGGGGTCATGTTTTAGTTAGCTTTCCCACTGCTGGAATGAAATGCCTGGCACCTGCACCTTAACAGAGAAGTTTAATTTGACTCTCAGTGTCAGAGGTCTCAGTCCATGGTCCAAGGCAGGAACAAAAATGTTCAGTTCCTGGTGGCCAGAAGCAGGGCACAGGGCCAGCCAGAGATACACCTCCCATGGCATAGGTCCAACATCCCGCCTTCTTCAGACAGGCCCACCTCCTGGCAGCAGGTTCAGCCTCAACCTGCAGTGGCTCAGTCCAGTGAGGAGCACAGTGGCCAACATCACACACTCACTCTGGGAGTGTCTCAATCCGTTAGGTCGACAGGGAAGTTCCATGGGCACAAGCGTCGTACAAGTTCAAGACTGAGTCCTGTGATCTGTGTTTCGAGGCATGGAGAAGGAACAGGACACAGTCACCCACAGGCATGTGGGGCAAGAATTAGAAAAACAAAGGAAGCAGGGCCACATGTGTGACCTGGGCTACCCATTTCCCAGACTCATTCATGACCATGAGGTGCAGACTGATGCACTTGAGGAAGACATGACCAAAAGCGTGCTCTTGGGAAGGCCTTGGGGTGGAGAAGGGAGGCAGATGGAGCTAAGACCCCTGGTCACCTCACCAGAGGACATGCCCTACACATGGGGATGTGGCACGGATGCGACTGGATGACCCCATAGAGGGACTCACTGTGTAGATCATGGGATCGGCTATCAGATGGAAGAGATGTGGGTGCTCCAGGAGGGTGTGCTCTGCAGGAAATACACCTGTCCCAGAGGCTGGCCCAGCACTTGGTGGCTCCACCCGGGGCTTCCCCTCTGTCAGGGATTCTCAGGAGCAGACCCAGCCCACCCATGTGGTTCCTTCTGTGCTTAGGTGCTTTGGCCCAAAGAGCTTCCCTCTAGAGCTCGCTTGAGGCAAAGGACAGCACTGTCCCTCCCTTCTTACAGTGCCTGGACCTCTGCTGTTCCTGCCCAGGCTCCACCACATACTCACCTGTGCCCTGGGCTGCCCTAAGCTCACCTAGTCTCATTTCCTGAGCCACAGTGGCTAAGCCTGAGTGCATGGCCTCCAGTGTCTCCAGCTGGCTTTCCAAGCCTGCCAGCCCCCAGTTATCAGGAGACCTGTGCCTCTTTTCTGTCATCACCCCACCCAGGCCAGTGCGTCATCTGTTACAGATGCTGGGAACAGCCTGTCAGCCCTGCATCCCTGCCCCACATGCCAGCCAGCTGGCAAGGGGTATGGTGTGGTCTCATGACATTCTGGCTGCAGACCAAGACATGGAGAGGGCAGAAGGCAGGGAGAGGAAGGTGTCAGGACAGATGTGACATCTGTCCTCAGGCTCCAGGTGTGAGTGAGGACCTGGCCAGGTCCTGGCCTGAACAGTGGAGACAAGAACAGAATCTTGCCTGCTGGTGTGTCTCCAGAGCTGGGAGACAGCTGGGTCTCTCCCAGTGCATCTGCCACGACTGGGATCCCTGTCACCAGAGCATGCCCACATTGGCACATGGTCAGCACTGTTTCCGTACAATGTACTCCCCAGGGCACAAAGAGTCTACAACTGCCAGCACACTTCCCCCTGAGGTCCTGGTACCTGTGCTCACTCAGGTCCATCCTCCCAACCAGGGTGGATGCCAAGGGCATCACGGTCTGCAGGACTGGCTGCCCCTCAGGCCAGGTCAGTGTGCCCCAACACTGGCTTCTTTCTAGAGGATCCTCACTATTCCTGGTTCCCCATCAGACAGTCTTCTTTAGTTCCTGTCCCAGTGGTCAGCAAGGGGTCATTAATGGGGGCTGAGCTGGCTGCACCTGCTTCTCCTGATGAACCTCAGCCCACAGAGTGATCCAGTGGACCCTGAGACCCTGCTCCACACTCTGAAACTCTGACCACATGCCTGGGACCCAGACCCCATGCCCGGAACCCTGCCCTACACTCTGAGATCCTGTAACCACTCTAAGGTCATGTCCCATACTCTATAAACCTTGTCCCAAGTGCTGAGGCCCTGCCCCATACCATGAGGTCTGCCCTATACTCTAAAGTTCTGTCCCACACTCTGAGACCCTGTCTCGCATCCCTAGGATCTTGTCCCACACTCTGAGATTCTGCCTCACACTCTGAGACCCTGTCCCACTTTCAGGGCCCTGTGTCACTTTGTGGAGTCCTATGGTGTTAAGAATCAAGGATATCAGTGTGAGAACTGCCTGGTCTTCCTTGCCCCTTTCAGGCTGAGAGGCACAGATCCTCTTGGCCAGCCTGAGCCCTCCGCTCCCACGGTGTGGCTCTGTCCCCTATCAGCCTGTCCTGATCCTCCTGCAGTGTGGAGAAAGGTGAGATTCTGGGACTGGGATCTCCCACCTGGCATAATGATTTCCAATTGATCCTTACAACAGGGCTGATGTTTGGACAAATGTCCCCAAACTATACCTTAAAGCTTTCATCCTTGGGTCAATAAGGGAGGTGCTGTGAGCTTTTGGACCAGGCCCTGGGGGAGGTCCTAGGCCATGGGGGTATGTCTGAAGGGTCTGCAAGACCTGCCTGACCCTGCTTCCTGACTTGGAAGGCAGAAGTATCTCTACCACATGCTCCTGCCATGCCCTGCATCCCCAACCACAGGCCTGATCAATATGGACACTTGATCGTGGATTGGAACCAGGAGCTGAGTTAACCTTTTCTTGCCTTGGGTGCATCATCAGGGTGACAGGAAGTGGCTCTCAAGCTAGAATCAGACTTTGTTTCTTTTTGTGGATGGCCCACATCTCCTCTCTCAACTCCTATGATGACAAGCATTGGAGTTCTTCGCTGCAGCTGCTGTCGGCAGTGCTGTTATGAATTTTCATGCACAGGTTTGTGCGGATGTGGTCTCAGCCTTCTTGTGTGTACATCTATGTGTGGACTTGCTGTGTCATCTAGCAACCCTATAGGTAAACTCTGGAGAAGTGACTGGACAACTGTCCAGCCATATAGTTCCAGTAGTGGTGCTCTGGTTACCATCCCAGTTGTCCTGAATGTCCCTCCATAGTCATTCTAGTGGGGATGAAGTGACACTCTTTGGGATTTATTTGTGTTTCTCTGGTGGCTCATGGTATTCTGTATCTTTCTAGGGATTATTGGGCATCTATGTATTTCTTTGGAGAAATGCGTATCAGATACTTATTTTTAAATTAAGTTGTCTTATCATTGAGTAGTAAGAGTGCTCTATGGATGTACAATTACAAGGTACAGTTTGCAAATATGTTAAGAATCACAAAGAGTTTAAGATTTTTTGTAGTTCAATGAAGTTATTTTTCTTTTATTATTTGTGCTTTGTAGTGCCCTAAATGTGTGTGTTAGTTTTACATTTCTGGGACAAAATAGCTGAGCTAAACAATTTAAAGGAGGAGAACTTGATTTTGGCTCATGGTTTTAGGGGGTTCAGTCCTTGGCTAGCTGGGTCCATTGCTACAGGACTGAGGTGATGCAGGACATCATGGTAGAGAGGGCATGGAGGGCAGAGTTGATCACCTCATGGCCGCCAGGAAGCAGAACCAGTGACCAGATATAGTCCCTAGGTCAGAGCCCCACAATCTCCTCCCTTTAGCTCACCTCTTGTTTCTGCCGCCTCCCAATAATGCCATCAACTCACGGTCTCAGTGAATTAATGCACTCGTGAAATCACAGCCTAAAGTCCACCAGTGACCAAGCCTCCAACACCTTGAGCCTTTTTTGGGTCTTATCATACCAGTATTGTCTATGCTGTGTAAGAAACCAGTGCCTGGTCCAAAATCACAGATATATATGTTCACTTCTAAGAGTTTTTAGATATTACACTTCAGTCTTTGATTCATTTTGAGGTATTTATAACATTATGTGGTGTAGCAGTTCCAACTTCATTCTTCGGCATGTGACCATCCACCTGTCCCAGTGCCTTTTGTTCAAAAAGCATATTCTTTCCTTTCTGAACTGTCTTAGCACTCTTGCTGAAAATCAATTAATTACCCTAGACTCTCAATTCTATTTCACGGATGGACAACTCTATCCTCACGCCGTGCCACGCTGTCCTGCTTCCTGCAGATTTGCAGTGGGTTTTTAAATGAGGAAGTGTGAGTCGGCCAGCTTTGCGCTCCTTTCCCAAGGCTTTTTTTTTCTTTGTTGGCCAATCAGAATTTCTATGTGAATTTCGAGATCAGAGAGGTAAAGCTCTGCAGGAGAGCCAGTCGGGACTTTGATAAGGATCAATTTAAGGAATGTAGCCATTTATCCATCAGAGGTCTGCCAAGAAAGTCAGCTATGGAGTATTCATGTTGAGAGACTGAAACCCACTGGGCAGGACATTAGGGACACAGCTGGAACTGTCCACAGCTGGACTTCTGCTTCAGTGAAGTTTCAGTTTTGCTCTTGATGTCTTTCAACTGGTGGTATCAGGCTCACCAAAATCATGTGTACTCACCTTTCTCACTTAGGGCCGACTGATTGCAAGCTTGATTAAAGTCAAATGCTTTCACAGAGACACCTGGGTAGGTCTTGGCTGAGTGTTTGGTTATCATAGACTAGCCAGACAGACATGCAAAACTACCATGCTATATCTTACATTTTGTAATATATGAAGACAGGATTTACTTATGTTTTCTTTAATCTCTTTTAAAATGTTTTACAAAGTTCAGAGTGTAAGTTTTACATGTCTATGAAAATTTTGAGTTTGATAAACTCCTAAGTATGTATTCTTTTTTGATGTTACTGTAAGTGAACTTGTCTTGATAATTCTGTCTTCATATAGTTCATTGCTAATATCCACAATCATTTTTATATGTTGTTTTTGTATCCCATAGCTTGCTTTGATATTAATTCTCTATTTATTAGTAATTTCATTAGAAATTGCTATATACTGTGTCATTTTTGAATTAGTGTAATGTTAGTGACTTTGGAGGAAAAATGAACATGACCTAAATCATTACACTTTCTTATTAAAAGTTGACAGCTCATGATTTTAAAAAATTAAATAATATATTCTTAACTAACAGCTTCATTTTGTTTTAAAAGAAAGCTCACAATATAATAAAGTTTATGGAAATCTAAACACCTAGGAGTGTGGTAAATATGTTACTGATCAATCACCTGGTAGTTACTGCTCATTCATTCATCCCCCTAGTTGTTCTTTTAGGAGCTGTAATTATTAAAAGCTTCCCTAGTGTAGGCTGCTGTCCTGGCCCTGGCTGTAGGGATGTCCCCTGCTGATGGCACTGACCAGTCCTTCTATAAATGCTGTCTGTGGAAGTCCCTAGATGGCTGCCTCTCCTCCCTCAGAGCAGGGAACCCCACCCAGCACCCTGTGACATCATGGCCCTTTGCTGTGCTCCAATCCCCATCCTTAGGCTCCTGGGGCTCACATCCTCTGACTCCATTGCTAGGTCACACGCAGTCCCAGCTGTAGGTGGTGCCCACGTGATACCATGCACCTGTCGCTGCAGGTGACACCTGCAGGTAATGTACTTGTTCCTGAGGGTGGTGACCATGGGAACTGCACCAGTTCACAGCAGGTGTTATCTGGGGATAGGGCCCTCTGCTCTCTGTCTCCTCAATTCACACCAATGTCCTGGTCCCGGCCACTGCCTCTGCCCAGGTGATGACACCGACATCCGCATCATGTCCTTGGGTGCTTTATCGCCCTGGAATCTGCTCCATATTCCAGAGAGGTCTTTCAACCCACAGTGGACAGGGCCTTAACTCCAATACTGCCCCCGGGAATCCCTCTGTTCTTCCAATGGAGCAAATGCCCACCAATGGCTTCCTAGAGTAGCCTGGACCCTGCCCAGTTCCCCTCCGACTTTCCTGTCTGCCCTCCAGGCTGCCTGCCTTCTCTGTGGATCCTGCACACACAGCTTGACTGACCCTCTGCCCCCACAACCCCAGACTCCTTCCTCTCAGGCAAGTCTAGCAGCTTCTACTCAGGAAACTTCTCCCTGACAAGTGGGTGCATTGTACAATGCCCCAGAACATGTACAGAAGTCGGGAGACCTCAAGGACCACGTTTATGAGTAGGCCTCAGCTCCTGCTCTGGGCTGAGTGAGACTATCTTCTTTCTAGACCAGCACAGGGCCCAGTGTGTGCCCTGGGTGATGGGCACAGGAAGTCATTGCTAAGAACTGAGGGGGACAGGATCCACGGCAGACCCCACATGTGGAGGTGTATGTGGGGTACCACCTCTGTCAGCCTTCTCATGTCCTAAAAGGCTGCTAGACCCGAGCAGGGGGCACAGCAGAACCCTGGGGTCCAGTCCAGCAGGGTGCAGCCACTGCAGGAGCCTCACTGGGGCAGCAGCCAGCAACTGGAGTGTGGAAGGGCTGTGGAGACAGCACCAAGCCCAGTCTCTCCTCTGCTGTCAGTGCTGTGGCCAATGAGCAGGAACCCCGAGAGATAAACAGCTCTGCTTTCAGGGCCCGGAGACCCTGGCTAAAACCAAGGCCACTCCTGATAGGGGCTCTGAGGCAAGCCCTCTGCTTGCCTCTTCTGCTCTTCTCTGAAACCTGCTGCACCCTGGGTTGTGGCCACCCCACACTGCTCTTCATGTGACCTCCTCCTGCTGTCCTTGGCTCAGCCAGTCTGGATAAATGAGCACCAACTCCTCATCTCAAGGTCCTTGCTTTAGTCCCTTCAGTCAAGTCCCTTCTGCTCCACCGGCTGCACATTCATGGGGCTTGGGGTGAGGGGCTCCCCATAGGGCCAGGTCCTCTGCCCACCACATCTCCAGTGTTGAATGGCGTACTGTGGGCAGTCCTTGGTACCTGTGGAATACATGACCCTGCCCTGTCTCCAGCAGTCTGAACTGAAGCTAATATGAAATTTCATTTATGAAAAACCACCAAAAACATCATCATCCAACAATTTCTGCAAATTTCTGATTCCCTGTGGGCAGCATAATAAACAACTCAGGAGAGTCGGTTCTTAACCCTGGGATCTTTATCTTTCAGTGAAGTGGTACAGAGCCCCCTCCAAGGCACAGTTTTATCTCCTGAAACCCACATGTAGCTGGGTTGGAATTTTAAAAAATTTACCAAATACTGATGGATACAATGGGGTGAAGAAAGTCCCTCCACAAGTCTGACACCCAGAACCTGAGAGCGTGACTTCATTTAGAATAGGAGTCACTCACCCAAAGTAAGACGCATAAATCACCCCAGGTTTTAAGTGTAGCTGTGAAGCCTCGTGACCATGGAGGAGAACAGGCTGGGGCCTGGGACACAGCTCAGAGGGAAACCAAGGCAGACACTGGGATCATGCAGCTGCCACCCCAGAGTCTGTGCGAGTCCCGTTTTCCAAGCCACCCAGCGTGTGGTGACCTGTTACAGCTGCCTGGGACATCAGCACGGTGGACAAAGACTAAAGCTCTGTGAGAGGTGGCTGCCACCATCTCCTGTTGCTCTGAGGAAAAGTCCCTTCCCATGAGAGGGAAGGGACTCTCCACAGCCCAGGCTCAAGGTCCCTGTGGGAACTGACTGGACGCCATGTCCAATGACCCCACAAATCTGCTCAGCTCCTGGTGCCTAACTTTGTCCCTGGCCAACGAAGTCCTCACTCATCATGCTTGCTTCTGAAAGCACATCACATCTGGGAGATTTTTAAAGTAAGCTCGTACTGAGAGTAGCTTTGGTTTACAGAAGTTGTGAGTCACAGTCACATTGGCTTCCCTTGGCAAACGCGTTCTAGAAGGACACCTTCACTCCCTGAAAGCGTCAGCACCGGTGCAGGTGTTAACTTCTTCCCGTCTGCGTGGCACCCACATTTCCTCAATTTATGCTGGTGCCCTTCTCTGCTGCAGTGTTCCATTCAGCATCCTGCATTACATGGAGCTGTCTGGTCCATTTAGGGTGGTGGTGGATGGACAGTTCCTGGACTGTCCTTACTCTTTATAAAGTGAGGCTGCTGAGGGACTCTATGGATTGTCCTCTGATGTCCAGCATCTGATGTGTTTCTGGCAGTGAGACCAGGGCTGGTTGTTGGGGGACGGTAAGCACCACTTCCCTCCCACGGTTCCAGGACACAGGTGGTCAGCAGAGCCCACCCGGCAATGTCGGCCTTGATGTCCTGGCTGAAGCAGGGTCACCAGGCTTCTCCACTCTGCCTGTTCTTTCCTTTCAGTGCTGGGTTCTTTGGAAGGAGGCCCCTGGGTGTGGCCCAGCTCCGAGCATGGCCCCGTGCCTCCCACTGAGGTGAGAGCCACATGCTGCACGGAATTCTGCACAGGAGGCCTAGCTACTTCCCGCAGGGGCCCATTGCTCAATCCTCTGTTTACCTGACCATGACTCCAGGGTGCTTTCATGGTGCGGGTTGTGATCTGCTCTGCTTTGTGCATTGTTTTCTTGTTGTTTGCTGAAGCCATTGGAGCTTCGTGCCCTCTGAAGCATCTTGAGCAGATCATGTCTGTTTGTCTGTTTTGTCACTTCCTTACTTTCTGGGACTGCAGGAAGTTCCAGGCTCATCCTGTGTCTTCCCTACCTCAGCCCAGAATCAGCCACTTCCCCAGGAGCCCTGGTTCCTTCAGCAAGGAACAGCATTGGATGCCAGACCTGGCAGTGGGCACCAGTCCTGCTGTGGCACCCTTGCCCCGGGCCCTTGGCATTGCACAGCACTGGCAGGACCCGGGTGCAGCCACCCCAGGAGGGAGGTAAATGACAGGGTGAGAAAGCCCCTCAGAACCTGGGCATGAGCAGGCTGACGGAGGCCAGGAGGTTACTGGAGTTGAGCCCAGGGCATAATCAAGTAAAATGGTCCAATTCACATCTCTGTCAGCCCTGGGGATGCAACAGGGGAATCAGAAAACATCCTGAGTGAACAAAATTGAAGAAATGATTTCTTGCCGCTTTGCTTCTGTGAACACCCATGTGCATGCGTGTGTGTGTGTGTGTGTGTGTGTGAGAGAGAGAGATTTGCCACTGCACCATTTGCTATGTGCTAATAGGTCAAAAAAATTCTCCCAAACTGTGAGCCTCGGTGTGCTTGTGAGTCTCTATGTACTGCTCCACTGAGTTGCTGTGGCATGACCGATCTGTGTCCTTATCCTGGGATACCTCACTTTCCCCAGCTTTTTTATCATCCTGGTTGTGTGCTCTGTCCTTCTGCCCTGCTCCCTGAGGACTGACTGTATTGGAGCTGCATCCACCCCTTAGGTCGTTTTCTCAGCACGTGTTCCTGAAAATCGCATGTGAGGTCAGGAAGCGCGAGATGCCCTGTGATGTGCAATGCCATTTCCAGCCCCACCTGGTGGCCGGGCTACCAGGGCAGGGCTGGTGCTCAGTCTTCCAGTTAATTCTATCAATGTGATTGTAACTCAGTTATGCACATTTTTGGTGTTACTATTTTTGGTGTATTTATTTAACTCCTAAGGTTGCAAACATTATTTTTGTATGTTTATTGACATTCATAGCCTTTGCCATTTTCTACTGGGAACTTTTTTTCCCTATTGCTTTACAAAAAGGACCAATGTGTATAAAATATTCTAGCAAATAAGGCATTGGGGAAAATATCTGGGCAGAGCGTTGATTAAAGATTTCTGAGAGAGAAGGTAATAGTCAGAACCCCTTCCTGGGAACTGATCTTCCCTTCATTTCAAAGTCATACCCAAAATAAACGAAATGAGGACAAACTAAGGATGGCTGGAAGGGGCGGAAGTGGTACAGACAGCGGTGGGCACTTGGTCAAGGTCAGCTAGAAGAAATCCGCAGCGGGAGGACCAGGCCTCTCGCACTCCTGTACCTAAGGACTGATTCATGGGACCAGTGATCTTATAACATTCAATAGAAATGGCATAGCAAAGTCAAATTGCTAAAAAAGTTACTTTAACAATTTTTATCATGTGTACTTGAAGTTTCCAGTGTGATACTTGTAGATGGTAAAGTGATTACTGTGGTGAGACAGGGAATGCTCATCACTTTCTATAGTTAGTCACCTTTCTGTGAGCGCAGAGGTTTAAATCTACTCATTTAATGAAGGTTTCTAACACAAAACAATTCTGTTCACCCCGCCCTCCTGTTGGAAGCTCTCTCTCTAGATCCTGTCTTATGCATCTGTTACTTTGTATCCTCTGACCTCACCTCTCCCTATTTTCTTGCCCCTGACCTCCTTCACCACTGTTTCATTCTCTATTTTGTGTGTCTGTGGCATTTCAGAAACTCCATGTGTAAGCAAGGTCACCAGTGTGACCCTGCCTGAGTCTGGCTTACTTCGCTCGGCACCAGACCCCAGGTCCATCCACGTTGCATCGATGACATGATGCCCTTTTTCTCCTCTTGAGGCTGAGTCATAATATTCCATTCCTTCCCACCACATTTCGTTATCCCTCCTCCGTCCTTAGCTCTGCCCGGGGGTGAATTCATTCCTTTGGTCACATAGCAGACAATGGCCAGCTGTGCATATGCTTGGATCGCTTTTAGTTTCTGTAGGACCCATTATCCCGCTTTCCACAGCAGCCACGTTAGCCTACGTTCCAGTGCGTCGCCCTGAGGCCTCCTTGCTCCACGAATTTGATAGCAGCCACTCAGGCAGGCATGAGCCCGCTTCCCATGGTACTTTAACTTGCACCATGGTTAATGACGGGGAGTCCCTTTCCATACACCTGCTGCCGGTTTTGTCTTTGTTGGAGAAATGTTGGCACCGATTCTTTGCCATCTTGAAAGACTTTCTAAAAACTGCCCTTGTTTTGTTAACTTACTGCAGTCCAGTAGAAACGCTTGGCTGGTGGTCCAGACTGGACCATGTACCTGTGAGGTTGCAGGAGACAACACAAACTGCCCCCTGAACCCAGAGTGGGAGAGACCCCAGATGTCCCTGGACACAGTGCAGAGGGAGAGCTGTAGACACAATGCAGCTCCAGGGCCATGGACACAATGGACAGTTCCATAGGCCATCCATGCAGTCATATCATGGAGACCCTGAGAACCAGGAGAGAAGGAAGAGGCTGTCCTAGGCCAGAACCACAAACAGAGGGCAGAATCCCTGTTGGGAGCTGCTGGGACAGCTGGTCTACCCAGCCTGTGTCTTTCATATCACTTCTCTGACACCTTCCCAAAGGAGAGTGGAGAGCAGGTGAAAAGGGGGTGCAGGTCACCTGAGGGGCCACAGGGGCTCCCACCTGTTGGGGAAGGCTCTCTGAACAACGCAGCATGAGAAACACAAGGGCCAGCACGTTTGGCTGCAGGACATAAATGCACCTGCTCCACAGCATAGCAAACTCAAAAGAGGACACTCATTGAGAAGGACCAGCTCCCAGGAAAGGCCAAGACCCGGCCACTATCTCTGGGGACGCTCCACACTCCCCCTACAGGGGAACCTACAGGGGCTCATGGAAATGGACAATGAAATCTGACTTTAAAGAAACTTTTTATAGCTAAGAGACACTACCAACAGTGGGCTACACGTGCTTGAAGGGGAGGAGGGCATTTTGAATGTGTTAGTGGCTGTGAGTGTTTTACTGCAATAAACTTAATTTACACATTCAGGGTAGGCTTTGAGCATGCTTGTTGATCACATGTTTATGGCTACTTCTGTTAAAAACACAACGGTGTGGTGTCATCGTCCTCATCCACCAGATCTGGCACTGTGTGACTCCTGGCTCCTCCCCAGAGTCAAAATTACCTTGAAAGATACGTGTTTTGAATTTATGCAGGACACCAAGGCTGCCTCAATGGCTGGAAAGAGGGCTCCCGAGCCACTTCAGAAAGTGGTAAGAACAACGGGATGAACGTGCTCGAAGAGAAGGATGTGTTTTTAGGGGACGAGTGGCAGTGCGTCTTTTACAGCAACACTTTTTCAAATGTGGACATTCAACGCAGACTTTGATCATACCACATGCATATCGATGCACGAGGCAGGGCCTCACCCAGCCATGCCATTCTCAACATCCACTTGGATAGGTTTGTGTGTTCCCCACCCATAGGTGCCCCCCAGGTGACCACCTGGCTCACTGTTCCACCTGCCCCGTCTGCACAGAAGGCCGTCCCTGTTCTGGCCCTGTCCCACACACAGCTGGCTCATTCCTGGCTTTGTTTCCCTCCTCTCTAGTGCCTGCTAGGCTCTCGCTCAGAAAGGGCCCCCCTCAGGCAGCCTGCATGTGCTTGGCCCATGGTGCTCACATCTGCTTCTCCGGCCCTAAGAGAGCCTGCAGTTGATGCTGTTTGTGGAGGGTGAAAGTGGCCTATGTCATCCAGGCCATATGGTCAGAGCCAGTCAGAGGAGCCTCAACCATGCAGTGGGAAGCTCAGTATGAACAGGGCTGGACCAGGCTGTGGGCATCACAGGGCTGGGAAAGGTGGCCTCCCTAGGGCCTGCCTGCTTTGCCACTCTGTATCTGCTCCTCGATCAGAGGACATTTATCCCAGCAATCCTCTGACAGATTTTCACCTGGGCTTTCAGTCCTAGGAACTAGAGCCAGGAAGCCAACCAACAACAGACCACGTACCCTGGGGATGATTGTGGAACCAGGGCCAAGACTCTGTAGGCTGGCTTTGTGAGTACCACTCTCTTGGAGAGCAAAGAAAACATCTCCTCTCATCCAAGGCCAGTTCCTGCCATTTTGCTCTGCAGTGGGTGGTGCCTGCTGGCCAGGTCATCTTCAGCAGGGCCCATATCAGAGAGCTGGTGCTGGGATTTGTGGCTGAGTGCCACTCATGAGGGAGTGAGTGTGTGTACATGTGTGTGTGTGTGTGTGTGTGTGTGTGTGTGTGTGTGTGTGTACGTGTGGGTATGGCTCCACTTTGGAAAGTGGAGGAAAATCTTTACAGAGTGGGAACATTTGTCCTGAAAGCCAGGCCAGCACAGGCTCCAGGCCTGGGAGGAAACAGGTCCTGCTTAGGATCACATCATGGGCATCTGTCTTGTGTTCTTCCCTGTCTGCAAGGGCCTGGACCAGGGCTTCCTGGTTTCTCAGTGCTGCCGGGCCTGGTGGCCTCCTGGCCCTGCCATGTTGGAAGTTACGGGCAGGATCCAGTGAGGAGTAGACGCCCATCCTCAGATAGCAGAGCCTGGGATACATAGCTGGGTGACCCCTTGTGCAAGCTCAGTAAAGGAGGAGGTGGCCCCCACCCAACGCTTCCCAGCAGACCCTGAGAACCAAGGTGCACAATGGTCGAAAGCCGTCGGGTCTCCTACATCAGAAGGTCGCACTTGCCACCGAGCAGCTATCATTGCTCTTGCTTGGAAAGCTCATATCTAACTCCTTGATCTCTCACATGGAAGGTTTTGTCCTGGACCAGTGGCCCGCAGTGAGGCTAATTTCCCTGCAAATGCATCCTTGTCAAACGCTCTGCCCTAGTTTTACTTGGGAATTCTGTTTTTGACTTGTGGATCTCATTTGACTTTCAGATGAATTTAATAATTGCTTTAAAAGGAGAACTTGGGACCGTTATGCAGAGCAGCTTTCCTGTGCCCCTGGCCATCCTGAAGCTACATTGGCGTCATTCTTGCTGAAGCCACGGTATGTTTTGTATCAAAACTGCCTGTCCAACCTGCCAAAAATGGTGCAGAGCTGATTTGCTCTTATTTTTCTGGATGCCATGGAAGTGGGTGGCTGTAACCCTGGCGACCCAGCCTTTCAAGCTCAGGCCACAATGTCCATGCTGGGCGCAGGGTGCTGCTTTCTGCAATGCTTTCTTTATAGGGAGAAGGGAACACAGCCACACAACCCATGTTCTCGTGTCTGTACTCTGGGTCTCACACCTAGTGTTGATCCTATGTACATGCATACAAGGCCTGCCTGCATCAGGGCCCTGGGTCAGATCACCTGGGTTCCTACCTGCACCCTACTTACCTAAGGCACCCTGGGTTTGTCTGAACCTGTTTCTTCATCTGTAAAGCTTGGTGGGGGTAGAGACAGCTCGTGCAGAGCAGTGGCAGTACATGGCAGCTCACAAGCACTTGATCAGTATTTGCCATAACAGTGACAACATTATTGACACAGATGTCCCGGGATGTTGCCAACTCACCTCTGCACACTTGACTTCTCTGACCAGCACAACAGGCCCTTGGGGACGTGCTAGGGGGCGGGCCAGAGGCATTCCTCTCCAGCAGGGAACTGGACTGTGCCAGGCTGGAGAGTTAGCCCCAGGTGAGTGACTGTAGCCCTGGGTCCATTCTGGTTCCCACTAGCCAGGCCAGGCTGACCGGCTGCTGTGGACCCCCAGGCTTGTTTTCCTGGCTCTGTGAGGCTGCTTGGAGGTCCCCAAGGTGCATACCTCAGGACCACCCAGGTGAGTGGCCAAATGTGTGTGACCCCAGGAAATTGAAGGACCTAGGGATCAGGAACCAGGGTTGGGCTGTGTCACCAGGCAAGCTGCCAAGCAGTAGGTGCTGGGGCCAGGCCAGGGAGCTGTTGTGGCAGGAATGACGGCCTTTCGGGGTGACGAGTGCTGTTTTCCACTTGAATTAACAATGGGGTATTGCTGAGGTCAGGTGGGGTAGTTGCTGAGGTCACAGCATGAATGGCAGGGCCAGGCTGAGTGGGACCCTCCTAGCCCTGATGCACTTGGTCAGCACTGTGAGGTGCTCACAGTGAAGACAGATGGCTGAACAAATCCCAGAGAGAAGGGTGATGATATGAACTCTCCACTAGTTCCAAAACATGCCCGAAGACCTGAAAAGGGGAAGAAAAGAATGGTCACTGGAGCCAAGGAAGCGAGTCCTTGTCGGATAGAGGGCTCTACCCTGGACCGTTTCCACCTCCGCATCTTGACCTTGCCTAGGACAGGCACGGGCAAACCCAGGCCCACAACTGAGGCGGAGTCACATGAGTGGCCGTGGGGAAGACTGGAGGGCAGGAAGGCACCGGCCCTGGAGCTGGGACAGGGCGTGGGCGGCCAGCAGCCTTTGTCCTCTGCATCTCTGAAGTGAGATGAGAGTGGCCACCTGGTGGGCATCCCCAGGACACATGGAGTGAGGGGCCAGGAGGTATTGAGCCTGTGTGCCCCCGTGGGGTGTGCTCCCCAGGAAAAGCAAACAGAACAAAGTCTGCTGGCCAGCAGGTGGGGCCGGATCGTGGACTCTGCACAGACAGCTCGCAGGACAGGAGAAAACAGAAAGCAGAATGAGGAGCTGCCCACCTGCAGCCATCCTTGCTGCTCTTGTGTCATGGCCTCCATGGCGGAAAAGCTCAGCACCGCCACAGCGACACGCATCTCCTCCTCCTTGCCCTCCAACTCAGGGCCTTTCAAGTGGTTCCAGGCTGGAGTCTGCTGTGAAACCACAGAAACCCAAGCCCAGGTCTCCGGAGCCAGCGCCTCTCATGGGAGCTCACAGCATCCAGGTTGGAACCTTGCCCTGGCCCTGCCCAATCCAAGACTCTGAGCCAAGAATCTGACCCCAGGGAGCCTCAGGCAGACCTTTTCCGGGCAAGGCCACCCACAGTGTGACGGCACCAGAGAGCTGGGGGAGATGCATGAGCAGACAACTTGCCACCACGCAGAGTCAGGGAGCCCCCAGGGTCTGGAGCTTGTGGTCTCTAAGTCTGGCCCAGCCAATGGACTCAGGTTATCAGAGATGAGGAAAAGAGAGGAGAAGCCAGATGGCAGGCGGAAACTGTGGGCATGGCTGGCTGAGCAGATGAAGGTTGGAAAATCCCAGAAGCAGTATGGGGACAGGGTGTCACAATTCTGGGGCCCAGATAAAAGGGGATCATCAGTGTATCTCAGTTCACAGTGTCCATGTCCAGGAGCAGAGCTGAGGGGTACTGGGTGCTGCTGTGTCCCCATCAAGAGCTAGGCATCCAATCCCTGGCCGCTGGATGTGGTGACCACTGGCTTGACTGCCCAGAGCTGAGGGGCAAGTGACCATATTGTCTGCTTCAGGTGATGAATCTCGGGGGGCTCTGCCAGGCGGTGCTGCTGCTGGGAGGTGGCTGAGCCACCTACTGCCTCAGGAGTGCCCCCACATAGGGGAAACCCCAGACAGCACAGGCCCAGCTGGTGGCCTGAGAGCCCCAAGCTGGCTGCGAGTCCCGGGGCCAGGCTCTGCACAGGGACAGGACACTGTGAGGTGGGTCCCAGGCCCAAGGCCTGGTGTCGTTCTTGTCAGCCTGTCAGGGATGTCTTTGAGGACACACCCTGCTCTCTGCCCTGAGGTTAGAGACTTCTCTCGGAGGATACATAAGTGGCAGAGGACACAGCCTGTTGCTGGAGCCTGACCCTGGGGTCCCCAGTCTCAGAAACTGCCCTTCGGGACTGCACTTGGGTATCATCTTACTGGGACTACAGAGCTAGCTCCCCCCCACACACATGGAGGCTTGGCCATAGCCCCAGGTCTACTGACCAGCTGTCTGACTGCCCCCACCTTACTCTTCTGGGTCAGCTTGTGCAGGAATAAGCATGTGTGTCCCCAGAGCCCATGAAGGGATGTCTGCTGCACCGGTGGACCCACTCATTGCTGTGCTCGGCCCCCGCCTGGCACACATGAGCCTGGCACCGGCTGGCTGTGACCCCTCAGCTGGCTCCTCGTTGCCTGGCTCTGCCGTGCGGGGGCTGGGACCAGCAGCCGCATCTCTCTGTGCCCAGGAGGTCACGAGGTACTACGTGCTCCTGCCTGCCTGCTTGGCAAAGTCTGGCCTCCCCTCAGGCTGAGTGTGAACCCAATGAGGCCGAGCTTGCAGACCAAGGACAGGGCTTGGCAGGAAATTTCCTCTCGAGGTGCCAGGTGGATGCTGGCAGGTGTTTGCCCACAGGGGCTGGGCTGGCAGGAGCCAGGGAGGGGTTTAGCTAATTGGTGTCTTCCACTTACCGGCAGGCGTCTCCTGGAGCTGGAGCCCTGTAGGAGGTCTTGACTCTCCTTAGTGTCCCTGCCCTGCCAGCTGGGAAAGTGGACGCAGCCCTGAGGGGTGCCCAGAGCTTGATCTTCTGTCCTTAGGAATGTCCTGATCTATACTTTCTGCCCCCAGAATCTGGTGCTTCTGCTGCTCCCCTCTTGCAAATCATGTGGGTACCCATTGCCATTTGTCCTTCGTGGGTCCCAGAGGTCATGCAGCCACACCCCACAGCCAGCACCTTAGAAGAATGTACTGCTGTCCACTTGGACCACTGCAGGATGTCTCCAAGGACAGGCACCCATATACCAGGGCGGTTGCCGCTGGATATGGGTGGGGTTATCCTGGGTCTGTGGAATGTGTCATGCCTGGGTTAAGAGGGTGTTAGAGGGCCCAGCCTACCTTGGGGACTGGCAGGCTTCCCCCCTGGATCCTGCCCATAAGCTGTCCTAGTTCTGCCCCCACATCAGTCTCACAGCCTCCTATGGTCACATCCACCCTCAAGACTGGGGAACTGAGAGAGGCAGGCCCAGACCTCCCCGGGGGTAATCAGTCAGCCTCTGCACCTGAGGACTGAGGCCTCAGTGTTCAAACTTTTGTGAAATTGACCACGTGACAAAGATGACCAAAGAACGGGTACGGCGGTCCCCTGGGCACAACAGAGACCAAGGGGCTGCCTTGCGCTCTGGAAGTCACCACACCCTTACCACCTACACCCCATACCCACCATGCTCCTTGGGAGGTGGGCTGCAGCAGGCCAGGCAAATAGCTCAAGGCCAACCTAGGGCCCACCTCCTCCACTGGCCCTCAGCCAGTTGACCAGCTTCTGGGTGCAGCAAGGAGATAGCTGAGGCTAGGAAGCTCTCAGTGCAGCTCTGGGCTGGACCCACTACCCAGTCTGCTTCCCCTGAACATGCTGTTCAAGCCCTGAGACAGTGCTTATCCCTCCTGCTGCTGGCCAAGGCCTTCACACTGGGTCTCTGTGCCCTCTGACAGACCTCGTTTTGCCAGGGACGGGTCCTTGGCTGAGATGGAAGACCCCATACAACCTGGAGGGCTTGGCCTTTCCTCACCTACCTGGACCCCTGCCTCTGCTGGGGTCTGCCCAGGTGTGCAAGTGCAGGTGTACACAGCTGGGGGGCAGAGTGCTGTGGTATCCAGCACCATGGTGTCAGTAGGAACCGATGCCCAGCCCATACCTGCCTGTGCCCCTGAAGGGTACCCACTTCCAGAAAGCATCCCTCCTCGGGTGGGCACAGCTCTAGGTGGGAGATGAAGAACAAAGAGGATCCCTACCACAGTTGCAATGAGGCTGAAGAACCCAGAGGTCCTTTCAGGCCACTTGTGTGTGTGTGGATGAGCGGTGGCCCTAGGTGAGCTCCCCTCTGCTCCAGACCTGCAAACTGGCTCTGCTCACCTACTTAGTAACAGGGTAGATGGTGCCAGTTGTTGCTGCCTCTCACAGGTCATCTGTGTGGCCTGGTCCCTGTGGTCATTGCCCCCTGTGCTCACAGGCAGCTGGGACACATGCCGAGGAGCCCTCTGCCCACTGTGGCCTTCTGGGTAAGGATGTGCTGTTCGCTTAGAGTGCCACACTCCTGCCTCTGCCCACCTGCAGAGAAGCCTGATGTCTGGACTGACAGGGGAAGCACCTGGTGTACCACGGCCAGGGCACCTCTGGATCCTAAGCCCAGGTGCAGAGGAAAGGTCCACATGGGCCTTGGTCCATCCTGCCGCACCCCAAGGAACCTGGACCGGGCCTGGAAGGTTACACCCTGCACCCCCTGGGAGGGCAAGTTGCCCTCTCCTCTCCTCCAGCATGGGACCTCAGTGGACATGGCAGGGGCATCTCGGAACAAATGCCTGGGGTGCAGCGGGTGAGGACCTCAGCTCCCAGCTAGGAAGTCATGGAGGAACTGATGGAGGGAATGAGGCGCTTTGGGGTTGGGAGTCTTTACTGTTCGGCAGCCTTGGGCTCCAAGTGAGGGGGGCTCTGCTGCAAGCTCCAGGCCACTTGCTCTCTGCCACCTGAGCCAGCCCTTCTTGGCTGGGTGACCATGTTCAGGGTGGGTGGCAGATCACCTAAGTAACCACTAGCCCTGCTGGCTTTCTGTGGGTCTGACCTTGCTGTCTGCCCTGGGCTGGGAGCAGGGACACAGGGGACCTGAATCCAGCCTGGGGAGGAGCCCCTGAGCCTGCAGAAAGCTGTGGTTGTGGCCTAGGTCCAGTGGGTGCTCTGTGGCCAGGGCTCCCTGGCTCCTTCCTGAGAAGGCCTCTGCCAGGTATGGACAAGCAAAGAGGACAGGACAGACATGTGAGTGCATCACTGTGTGATGCTGGGGCTGCTGCTGAGACCCAGGGTATGTGCCTGGCACACTCTAGGCCTCTGGCTCCTTCTTTCCCCTCCAGGATGAGTGAGTGAACCCCTGGAATTGCTCTGCACAGAGCCACGCCCTGCAGGATGCAGACAGCAGCAGAAAAGCCCCTGCCACTCGCCCAGGGCAGGTCCTACAGACTCCGAGGTGGCGGCGATTGGGACACATGCTCCTCTCCCTCCCATCTGCACTTGTGGGGACTTGATGAGGTCACTCTCAGGGTGTGGAGGAGCAGGCCTGGCCAGGTGGACAGATCCCAGTGGGGACAGGCAGGTGAGAAGGGAGCAGACAGCAGGTGTGATGGGACAGCAATGTCATGACCTGGGGGCCCCTCACAGAAGACCCCATGCAGGGGTTCAAGGAGAGCATGTGGAGGGCACCCATGCAGGGAGGCTAACACCCAGCATCTTTGTTTCCCCCAGGCACCAGGAGGACTGTTCTGTGTCCTGCTGTCCAGGAGCCCTCACCCTGCATTTCCACACTGCTCTTGGCCCTAAACAAGGCTGCCCATCAGCTGTCCAGGGAGCAGCAATGTGCTGACCCTCGCCTCTCCTGGCCCAAGGTTTGCAGATGGGTCTGAGGGGTCAGTGGCAGTAATGTGAGTCCGTCTTTCTGGGTTTCCGTTTCTTATATTTGCCTTCAATTTTCCAAACCCTGGGGCTGTGCCCAAGAGGGTTGTATGCTTGAGTGATGGCTGAGGGCCACAATCCTCCATGAGTCCAGAGAGAGGGTCCCTGGGCTGTGTGGGGCCTATGGGGAGAGAAAGTGCTGGGAGCCCCAAGAGTCACTGGACAGCCACGTGTCCCTTACTCGGTGTCCTCTGATGAACACATGCCCTGGATCAGGTCGGGCAGAGTGGCTCCAGGCTGAGCTTCTGGACTGCTTTGGACAAGCAGCCTGGCCCCTCTAGGCCCCAGTCCCAGCTGCAGGGTGTGTGGAGACCTGCAGAGTGCTGAGAGGCTGGGCTCGGTGGCCCCTCCGTGAGAGATGTACTGTGCATGTTTGACACGAGAGGCTTTCAGCTTGGGCTGAGCGTGCTGGGATACGGCCCACCCTGAGCCAGCAGCTGGAGGAGACCCTGCCTGGATGTGGGCATCAAATCTGGCCAGAAGTATCCCTCATGGGGTGAAGAGGAGCTGGGGCCAAGGAAGATTGCTAGTGGTTGGCCGGCCCCAGGGATAGCAACAGTGCGGTCACACTGAAACGAGGCCAAACCTTGTCTGCAGCTGCTGTCCATGCCCCAAGTGTCCCTCTCTGCCCTGGCTCTGCCTTGACCCTGGGATGTCGCCAAGACCCAGCCACCAAGGAGTCACCCTTGACCTTGCCACCAGGAGTGAGGGAAGAGCTTCAAGGTCTACAGTCAGAGCCCTGGCCTGGCCACCTGCTGCCCATACTGCCCATGAGCAGGGTGGGTGTGAGGCTTTATGCTCTGTGTCCTGTGTAAGCATGGCACAGGCAGTTGGCATCAAGTCCCAGGGCCCTAGGAGTCAGCACCCAGATGGAGCAGCTGCCTGTTCAGGCCTTGGAGGGCCCAGCACCTTCCTGCCCTTTCCATCTGCCAGGCAGTGGGCTCAGTGCTCCTGGGGACACTTCCAACACTCTGGGGTGAATACTTCTGGCTGTATCCTGCCCTGGTGCCCCCTTCCCCAGCCCCAGAGCACAAGGGCAGGGGCTTGATGGCAATTTAGGGTGGCTGAGGGGCAGCAGCACACAGGAAATGAAGATGACCATGTGTTTCCTACACCCACTGTCCATGTATGAGGCCTGGCTGCCTTCAAAGGCCCCTGGGGCTCTCTTGTCACTGTCTGTGCTTCCCTGAGCTCCAAAGCAGAGCCATGTGGACGCAGAGTGAAGGCTTGGTGTCCTACAGGGGCTCAGGTAGAGAGAGCCCTTTCTGGTGAGGCACCCCAGCAGCCCCAAGCCTCATGGCACAGAAGGCCTGGAGCATCTGGGCCACATGCCATGGTACTCCCTGTAGATCGGTTTCTGCTGGCCCTGCCAGGCTGGAACCCTGGTGTGTGTGGGCTTCCTTCCTTCTCCGCTTCCCAGGCATCCAGTGTGTTTACCTGGGCTGCTTGCACATGTGTGCAGTGAAGTAACTGCCAGAACCTTGAGCGACGCAGGGCTCACTGCCGCACAAGCCCATCCCTACCTGTCCCCAATAGTGTGTGACCTTGGAGGGTCTCTCTGACCAATCCTCCTGAAGTTTCTTTGTCTGTGAAATGGGTGTAATTGTGCATTCCAGGAAACAATGTGTGTAAAGTAATAGGCACAGGAGTTACTCAGTGTTCTCTTAATTATTCCTATAATTGGTGATATGTCTCTCCCTAGCTGCTACTCCATGCCTGACAGTTGACCCCCGCACATGAGGGCCAGGTGAGGGCATCCTCACCATGTGCTCTGCCTGAAATCTCTGCTCTGCTGTCTCACGCCCTACCCCAGCCTCACTACTCTTCCATCCCCAGGCAGTGGCTTCTCCTGCCCCACTCCTGCTGGCCTCTGCAGAAAACATGCACCCCGATCCCATGTGCCTGTCCTGCCCACTCTGGCAGGGGTGTAGGAAGGGGGGCTGGGCCCTGGGAAGCACACAGGCCTTGTGCAGTATTTGAGTGTCACATGGATCCTGTCTAGATCTAACGAGAGCAGTCGTGGGCACATGCTTATTTGTATACCAGTGACTGTGGGCTTAACTCAATGTACACTGGGCCTCTGTGACCAGCAGCTTAGCCCCAGAGGATATTCCAAGCACCCTCCAGGGCCTAGCTCCTCTGTGACCAGCAGCTTAGCCCCAGAGGATATTCCAAGCACCCTCCAGGGCCTAGCTCCTCTGTGCCATGGAGGCTTAGCATGCACTGTTGGGCTCCTTCTTGAGGCAGAGTAGGGCTCCTCCAGTTACAGGACTCCACACGCACTGGTTAACTGGCTGAAGGCAAGGCCAGCACATGGCCAAAACCACTGCCAGGCCATCAAAGACCAACCCTGGCCTCCCTTGTTCTCTAGAGCCTGGGAGGACCCATGGCCAGCTCAGGCCAGGGACACTGCAAGGTTCCTTGCCATAGGTTCCTGGACGCTGGTCCTCAGGCTCTTGCTGACCATAGCCTGGAAAGTGGAGATTGGTGGGACAGCCACACTGGCAAAGCACCCCACCTCCTCCACTGCTCAGTAGCAGGGGGGATGGTCTCTGCTCTCCAAAGTCGCTTCTGGTACATGAGGGTCCCTATGCTGGCACTTCCACTGCCTCTCACCTAAGCTGGGTAGGAAAAGAAGTGTCCATTTGCATCGCCATAATGGGGAGGAAATTACCCCACCTCAGACCCAGAGCAGAGTCTGAGCCTCCAGCTCAAGGCCCTCGACACCAGGTGTGGGGCCACTTCTGAAGTCGGCTTTCCTCCTCTGGTGCATGGGTCTTTCACTTCAGGGCTCCGAGATCACTACTGGACTCCAGTGGTTGGTGCTGACACGGAAGAATGCCTGGGTCTTGCTAGGGACAAAGGCTCACACTGTTCCTGCTCTGTGAGTCCCACTGAGCCTTCCCAGCCAGTGCTCAGGCCCAACTGGGGGGGGGGGACAGCCCACCCCCAGCTCGCAGCCTACATGGTGCACTCTGCACCAGAGCAGGTGGCTCTTGCTTCAGCACTGGTGGAAGCTGCAGGGGCCATTCAAATCTTCAGTTTCTCACCTGGCAGCAGCACTGGCTAACAGGGACATTACATGATGTGTCTGGTACTGGAAATCATAGTGACTGCCTGGTGCCCTCCCCAAGATCCTGGGGAACCACAGGAGTGGATCAGACACAGTTCTGGTTCCCATAGGTGACAGAGCCCGATTGAGCCTGGGGTGGGGAGTGAAGTCCAGAAACGGACCAGGGAGCCCATTGTGAGCTTTGGAGCGTGCATTTTCTAGGAGGAGCTCCTGGTTTTGGGATGCCTAGGACAGAACCTGGGCTCCACCATGCTACTGGGAGGGGCAGAGCAGAGCTGGGTGGTGGCACCTTCCCATGAAATCGGGAAGTACACTTGCTGGGCAGCTGTAGAAGAGGGAGAGAGAGGGTAAGGGCTGGGGTCCAGCCCTTCCTCCACTCCCCAGTTGGGCTCCTCTGGGCCTTGCAATCCTGATATGGATGTGCCACTGTAGACTGCTGTGCAGGTGAGGAAACTGGGGGCTGAGCCCCTGAGAGGGCCTGGGGACCCCAGGATCTGCCTCAGCTGCAGAGCTCTGCTCTTGGGGAATTCGATCTGCTTGGCTCCTGAGGTGGTGGCTGAAGAGCTGCTGCTCCCAGAAGCAGCATCCACACTGCATGGCTGGAGCTCACACAGGGCCAGGACAGGGCCACTGGTGTGAGGCATGGAGCGACCACAGCCACGCCAGTGACTGCAACGCTAGGTTCCTTGTGGGTTCAGAGCCCACAGCTGGCCAATGCACCCCTTCCTGCTGAGTAGGCACAGTGCTAGAGAACTGCCCCACTGCTGCTCGCCCCTTTCAGTAAATAAAATGCACCTCCAGGGTCAGTGCAGTGAAAGCACGGAGGCAGGGGATACCCCATGGCATTGCCCTTGGCCTTGGGGACAGCACTGACTGGGACAGGGCAGCTGCTCCAGGAGGGACCCAGAGCCCAGCACTCCCATTCATGTGGGAACCCCTCCACTTCCTCCCTGCCTGTGCCCCTGGGCTCTGGGGCTCAAGGTTATCTTAGGGTGTGGCTGTGGATGGAGCATCCACAGATGCAGCCTGGCAGGGTGGGCCTTGCCTGTCCTTTCCTTGGCCACGCCCTTTTGTCCATGGTCTGATGCCTGGGTTCCCATTGGGCAGGCAGGGGAAGTAAGGGGGCTGCAGCCCTGATATGGCCTCACCCTGGCTTGGCCATGCTCCTTGCTGAACATGTGCCCAGGTAGGGACATCGGCCATCACCACAGGGACATGACGAGCCCACTGTGGCCCTCTAAAGCCCACCTGGAGGCACCCTGGGCATGACTGGTGAGTTTCCCCGGGAGAGATTCAGAATTCTCAGGGGATCCTTCCTCGGTCCCCTCCTTGTGTTTGGGGTCAATGCGCCCCCTTGTGCTAAAACCTAGGAGCTGCACTTGCCCAGAGTAGGCTGCCCTAAGGGACTCCCTCTCCCAGAGTGATCCCTGGCCACACTCACAAGCTTCAAAGCATCCAGTCTTCAAAAGCATGAGTCACATTCTCCTGCCAGGCAAATGTGGTCCTCTAGGTTCTGAAAAGCGGATGTCAAGGACACCAGCCCTGGAGAAGACTCAGCCTCCTGCCCTCAGATCCTCTCTAGCAAAGCAGCAGGGAAAAGGAGCCAGCCTTGAAGGCAGCAGCTCTTTCGCACCCTGCCAGGCTGCACCTCCTGCTCAGCATGTGTTGGGGACCACAGATTCACAGTGATTGGCTTTGTGTATTTTCCCTGTGGGATGAAAGGAAGGACTGGGATTGTTGGTACCGCCCAGCTGGGATTTCCCATTGACTCTACTAAGCATGGAATCATCTATGTCTTCTTGAGTCATCATACTCAGGTCAAGATACTTACAAGCACAACATTATCTGCACCCTCTTGAGCCTGAGTCTTCAGATGAACCGTGATCCTTTACTAGCCCACCTATCGATGCATACACCTAATAACCAGTGGCTGGGAGTGGAGAGGTCAGAACAGGAGACACTGACTTCCCAGCCATTGGTGCAATACTATACTTGTTTCTGTTTTTCATTTTTCTTGCCACATTCCTGATAATGACTATTGGGACCTTTGACCAGGTTCCCAATAAGCGTGCCCCTCCCGCTGCAGGTGGGGACCTGGGAGGCAGCAGCTGCACCTCAAAACAGTGGGGTGTGTGTCATGCCACTCCCATACCATGTCCCTTCTAGGCATCCCTCCCTGCACTCCCAGCCTGGTCTCCTTGCATGCTGCATGCCGGGGTGAGCCCTTCACCCTTTCCTGCCTCCTCACCGGTGCCTAAGGAATCAGGCTGGGAAAGAAGCAGAGAGGAGAGAGTGGGTCCCTTCCTGCTGAGGTTCACCTGCCCTCCCTGACCCCTGCCCAGGGCCTTGGCCTGGGGCCTAAAGGAGCCCCCAGAGGGTTGCTCTTGTTCCCTCAGGGCTGCACTACTCTTCCCTGTTGATTTATGTCAGGGCCAGGGCAGTGCCCACCCTATGACCAAGGACAAGTGTCCCTGAGGATAGAGCATCTGCCAAAGCCCTGGCAAGGTGCGCCCAGGGAGGGACATCTGAAAACACCACAGGTACATGATGAGCCCACTGTGGGGCTCAGGGAATCCTCAGATCCTCCCAGGCAGTGGCTCTGTTCCCTGGGCACTCCGGGGGTGCTCCTGTGGTCCGGTCCTTCCCAGACAGCCTCGTCTCCAGTTGGCTGAAGGTGCAAGCTCCTCCAGGCTCTGTATCACTCTGGGGGCTAGCTCTGTTCCCTCTTGATGGGCATCTCCAGCCAGTGACATAGGCCTAATCCTTCCTGTTCCCAAGGCAGCAAAGGCCAGCTGGCCACATTAGTGTCACTTGACTGAGGAATTCCCAGTAGCAGTGGGGGCACAGAGGCATGCATGCCCTTGTCCACGCCCCTCTGATGCCTTCAGGTCTCTGGCCTTAGTCCCAGGGCTGCAGCCCCCCTCCCCATAACAATGTCCCTGCACATTCGAGAGAAGCCCACTCAGGAGCTGTTTTTGTCCCAGATCTTACTTTTCCAAGATGACTGGAACATGGGAAAACCGACCTGGAATGGGCCAAGCGCTTCAAGGGACTGGCTGCCCAGGACTCACTCCGGGCTAGGACAGGGGTGCTTGGCAACCTGCAGCAGGAGCACTGGGCAGTATTGGGGCAGAGGCCAATAATCCCTCTACAGGACACCCCAGGATCCAACCCTCCTGGGCCTCTTCCTCCTGCAGGGGCTCAGTCTACCCTCCTCTCACTTGAACAGGGACACACACATACACACACGTGCATCACAGACATGCACATGTGCATCTCACGCTCACGTGCACACATTCTTGTGCACATGACACACACATAAACATGGACCCCCCTCATGCTCACAGATAGGCACATTCACACATAGTCTATGCACACTCACACACACTGTCATGTGTGCAAACAGGTTCTCATGAACACTCATTCCATGCAATTTACACTCGCGCACACTCTCCTGGAGGCACACACTCTCCTGGAGGCACACACTCTCCTGGAGGCACACACTCTACCACATTTGCATTACTCACATTCACACTCATACATGCAAATCTCATACCCCCACTCATGTATGATCACACACATGCATGCTCAACTTTGCACACTCACCTACTTACATCACACACATGCAAACACACCTGCATCATCGCCTCACACCTTCTAGGAATAAACAGCATCTCCAGGAACAACTCTGATTAAATCCCTATTTAGGAGAAATTTCCACAGAAAATGTAATCAACAAAAATGCAGCTCCACCCAAGGGAGACAGCCGCTTATCTCGTTATGCAGAGCAATTTAGTGCCTGGCTGACTAGAACTTTCTGTTGCAGAATGCAATATTTGCTTTCCTTTTGGATAAGCAAAAGGCCCATTAAAGTTATTTCCTAAAACAAAGAACCACATGTCCTCTAAAGGTGAATTTAAACTGCTTGCAGAAACTCAGCAAGCCTGCCTGAGGGGCAGAAGCCTGGGTGGGACCTCCACCCTGCAGGGGTCTGGTGCTCCTGCTGGGAGGAGAGCTAGGGCGGCTTTTGGCCCAGATTGTCCACAGTCCAGGAGCTCGGCTGCCTCAAGAAACTCTACCTGACACTCAAGGGGTGCGTGGATTTTATGATCATTCCCAAAACCATCTCTAGCTGACGCCTCAGTAACTGGGGTCAAGGAAACTAAGAACAAAGAGATGACAGGATTTCCAAACAATGGTTTCAGGAGAGATCATCGCATGGCCTCTGTTATCAACTGCGTTTACCTTATGACTGTATGGCTGACGCTTCCTTCTCCACCTGGACTCCACCAAGAAGCCCTAATCATAGAAGCCTGACCACAGCCCAGGTCAACAGGCATTGTGTTCATGCCCTGCAGTGAGGCGCTGCTCTGAGACAAGGAGCCCGATGCCTGCAGAATCCCTGGTGGACCTGGGCAGTACATCCCGAGGGGCAGAGGGGCTGTGCTATCTGAGGGAAAGACTGCTTTGCTGTGAGAAAGCCAGAAGAGGGGGTGCTCTGGGGACGCAGCGAGGCTGGACCAGCACGGAGCCAGGGGAAGGTGTCAGAGGGTGGGCTTGCTCCCAGTGGTCAGGGCTTCCAGTGGTTAGGGCTAAGGAAGGCATTGATTGGCAGGGACTCATCAGAGAACGCACTTATGGGAAGCAGCGGAGGCCAGCTCAGAGGAAAGTTCTAGCAGCAAACACCCAGATTGCAAAAGAATAAAGATCTCAAATCAGTAATCCTCCTCTCCCTCTGGAGGAGGTAGAAAAGAAGCACAAGCTCTGCCCAAGCCCAGTAGCAAAAGGGATGATAAGTACAAGGGGGAGGCCAAGCACGGAGCAGCACCCACAGCTGGCACTGACAAGACCAAGGGCTTTGGCTGCACTGGTGAGAGAAAGGAAATTTACTCATCTGGCAAAGTGTGGAAGATGCGCAACCCATCACCTCTGCTGAACTCCAAGCATGACCTTGCACAAATGTGGACACAAAGCCACCAAGTGTGTTACTTTGAGCTGTATCAGGCAGAGGTCGAGTGGCCATAGCTGAAATGGTGGGCAGGTTGACTGGTGATGGAGCAAAGCACAGAGTACCTGGGCAATATCTTGGGGCTCACTCCCAACGTTTCTTAGTGCCATAAATGCTTTGGACAAAAGACTGTCAGAAGTTCACAGCAGAGACTTCGTGGCCCTTGAATTAAATGCTGTGGACATGGCAGGAGGCTCCTGGGCCTCTTGAGTCAGATGCCCTGGCACTTGAAGTGAGGGAAGGGGAGCCCCAGGACTGCTTCACCATGCCAGGGCTGCTGGTAGCCTGCCAGAGGGGTCCCGCAGCAGCAGAGGTTCCTGACGGGAAAGCAATACCCAGCCTGCATCCTGCAGGGCACCATGGGCCAGCAAGCCCCTGAGCCCAGGGACAGCAGGGTAACGCCCCACAAGGATGAACGGGTCCCACAGGCTCTAGCCCATTGTGTCTAGCAGGACCCCTCCAGGCTCTGCTCAAGCTCAGTCGGGAGGTAGCAGTTCAGGATTTGTTCCTTTGTGTGCCCAAATGCTTTGCCCTGGACTGGACACGACAGAGTGCCAGCCCTTCTGCCCATCACCCAGGATGCCACCAAGATGGTGTATTTTGCAGCTGAGAAAGAACAGACTCACGTAGTGGCCAAGTGTGGGTCAGGGCCCAAGACAGAGTGTCAGAAGCTGGGAGTGATCAGTGGTCAGCATCCTCCATCATAACAGACACCTCAGAGGCACTATCTGTACGTCTGAAGCTGGGAGTTGTCATGTCCCTGATTGTGACTGTGGTGATTGTGGCGGGTGTTTACCAGGTCTCAGGTGTACCTCTCAAAGAAACTATTCCTGCTGCCTGCTAATAATGCGTTGAACCCACCCACAGTCCCAGTACCTGCCAGCTCCCGTTCACTGTTCTGATCAGGTGTGTTCCAGCGAGCAGCTCTGGGGGTCTCATGGCTGGGGCTGCAGAGTCATTGTGCAGAGTCATTGCCTCTGACCTGGGTCTGCGAGGAGGAGTGGGTGGCTTCCCTTCTTTTCTTTTCTTTTTTTTTTTTTTTTTGTCTTTTTCCTTTTTATTGGTACCGAAGATCGAACTCACGACTGCCTGCTTGTAAGGCAGGCGCTTATGCCCCTGAGCTAAATCCCCAGCCCCTGTGGCTTCTCTTCTGAGAAAGCAGACAAACAAGTCTCCCCACCGTGGTTCCAGGCACATGGAGGTGACCAGTTTGTCAGGCAGCAGTTGTGCCCTGAATGTAGGTCTAGGACGAGGAGGACCCAGCATTCTGCAGACACCATGGTCATTCTTGAATGGGTGTCTGTCCCTTCTCTGGGCACTCCCAGCCTCAGGGATGGCTCCAATGCATACAGCTCCAAGCAGGAAGCTGGGCCATCTGAGAAAGCTTGGTGGATCCCTCACGAGGAGTGGATAGGAGGGAGCCCAGAGGCCAGCAGAGTTTGGCTCCAGCTCCCTCGTACCCTCCTCTTCTCCTACCCAAGCCCATCCTGCTTCCCCTGGCCCTGACACGCTTGGCTCCACAGGTTCTCTAGCCTGCTTCTCTCCTTTCCTGATGTCCACTCCATGATGTGGAATGAAGCTGACCTTTCCACGGAACTCAGGACCTTGGAGCCCAGGCTGGCCGTGCCCTTTCCCTGCAGCACCTTCCTCTCCGGCTCTTATTCCAGATCCCTCGCTCTCTCATAGTCCTCCCAGGAGCTCTGCAGTTTCCATCTACCTATGGATGCTACACTCTTCCTGAAGCCGCAGGCCACCCACCCCAGGGGAGCCTGTGAGCCCACCTTCCCGCCTGGATGGACACTCCAGCCCGGAGGCAAGGCAGTGGGTAGATCCCAGTGTTCCGGGACCTGACCAGGGCTCTGCTGGGTCCTTCCCCAGTGCAAAAGGTGTCTTTGCAGAGAGGAGGGGAAGCCCAGGGACTAGCCCTGGGACACCAGCTATTGCCCAAACTAGCTTGCAACTCCCCAAAGCCTGGGGGAGGGGAGAGGAGCTCAGCCCCAGGGCCCTTAGTCACAATGTGGCCTTGTCTTTAGGTGCAGCTTGGGTCTCCTCTGCAGTCCTCTGGGCCTCCTCTGGGGTCACCGCCTGCAGAACGCTGCCTGTCCTGGGCGATTGGCTGGGCCTGGTACTCAGGTCTGGACCCAGCACTGCAGGCCCCTGCTCTGCTGTCCCTGAGCCTCCAAAGCTCCCCAGAGCCTGAGTGCTGTCCCTCCTGTCTCCTTGACTGGCTGGAGAGGAGGGCTCCCTCTGTGGACATCTACTGAGTCCATTTGTTCAAAACTTTGGTTCAGTTCTAATATTTCGTTGTTGAATTTTTTGTCTAGTTTATTTGTCTATTTGTGATAGTGGGGTATTGTGGTCCCCCATTACACTTGTTATTAGTGCTTAGTGATTTTAATGTCCATTAGCACTTGTTTTATATAATTGTGTGCACTGGTATTTTGTGTGTATATATGTATTTGTGGTTGTTATCTCCTCCACTTGGATTATTCACTTTGCAAGAATGTAGTGATCTTCTTTATCTCTCTTAATCAGTCAGTCTTGGCTTGAAATGCATTTTGTCTTCAAATAAATAGCTGCTCCTGCTTTTTTCTAGATTCCTGTCACATAGAGTATTACTTTCCATCCTTTGACTTTCAGTCTATGAATTTCATTTTGAATTACAGTGTTTCTCATATTGCTGGATCTTGATCCGCTCTTCCACCGTTTCTTCTGACTGGTGAATTGAAACCACTGACACTGATGTTATACTACTATGTACTGAATTATTCTTGCATGTTATTTTCCTGTCATTGGCTTCCTTTCTGTCCCCTCTGTTTAAATGTTTGCCTTGCCTGGTGGGCTCCTTCTGCTGGAGTTCACGGAGTTGTAGTCCTCGTTATCTCTCTCTAGCATGCCCCTCAGAACACTCTGGAGTGCTGGTTTCATGGTCATGAATTTCCTCAGGTGTTCCTCGGCATGGAAATATCTTATTTCTCCATCAGTTTTGAAAGATAGTTTTGAGGAGTAGATCAATTTGTGTTGGAGGTTTTCTTTTAGGGCTTAAAATATTTCACTCAAAGCTTCTTTGACTTGAGGTTTTGTGTTGAGAAGTCTGCTGTGATATTGATAAGCTTTCCTTTATAGGTGATTTTTTTTCTTTTCTCTAATAGCTTTTAATATTCTGTTCTTGTGTTGAATTTCTGGAATCTTGTCTGTTATATGTCTTGTTATAGGGGTCTTTTTTGGGAACATGGCTAATTGGAGTCACTTATCTCTATATCAAATTCTTTTTCTCTGCCATGGAAGTTTTTGCAATGATGTCTGTGAATAGGTTTTTTTTTTTTAAAGTCATTTACTCTGTCTCATGCATTTTCACTGACTCTAATCAATCACATTATTTTTCTTTGTATCATCTAGTAGCTGCTGAATTGATTTCTTATGGTCTCTTGCTTTTTTAAAGAAATTTTTCTTTTCATAATCACTAATTGAAACCCTGTTTTCTATATTTGAGATTCTGTTCTCACATTGGCTTATTCTGCTGTGTATAATGTCAATGAAAATTTTAATCCCCTAGGTATTTTCCTGAATCTGTTTTATGAATTCAGTTTTTTCCTTATATAGGATGTTAATGGTTTCCATCAATTTCCTAAGCTCCTCTACTTTTTTGTCTGTATTTTCTCAAGAGCCACTAAGCATGTTTTTCATTACGGTCATCATCCTCATAGTTATCTGAGAAATTATTTCTGTCACTTTGACTAAAGTGGTGCAATCATCAAAAAAAAAAAAAAAAAAAAAGCAGCAAACACAGCCTAGACAGTGACAAACTGAGGTAACTATTGATTTGCAATCTTTAACCATATGACCTGAATTTGTGGTAGAAAAATCTAAACCAAACCAGAAAATTGTGTGCAGTAAATAAGCCTTCAGGGGAGAAAATTCAAAAGGGTCTGGGGGGAAATAGAGAATTAGAAGAAGAGAAAGTGAGCAGAAGCGAGGCCGGGAAATGAAGGAGGATCATGCAAACTTTGGAGAACTAGGACAGCAAATGGGAGAATAGAGAAAAGAAGTGAAAAAAGAACAGAACAGAATGACAACAGCAAAACGAGAAAGCATGTTTATACTCACATGAAAATAAGGACAAACAATGAAGAAGCAAAACAAAACAGAAATCAAGAAAAAATGTTTTAAATTTAAGAAGAGAGAAAAGAAGGAAAGGTCCGCTTCACTTCTGCATGTGTCACTGCTGTCACATGGAGACAGTCCGATCCATGCTGATTTGCACCAGAAGCCAGCAGTGGCTTTATGGTGGGGCGGTGGATGATCCCAGGGAGCTGCACCTTTATCTCTCCTGGAATTCAGGCTGGTTTCTGGCTGTGGGGGTGGAACCAGACCCATTCAGCCTGGAGCAGTGTGTGTCTCTCACGTGGGCTTGAACTCGGCTGGGAGCTCCTAGGTAGAACCAGCAGGTGCTGAGTTCTGAGCTCAGTTGGCCGCTCTCCAAAGCCGGCTCCCAGCCAATCTCCCTCTCCTGGGGACATCTGAACCTGAATAACTCACCAGCCACTGCAGTCCACTGGAGCATTTCTCGTGTAGGGCTCTGGAGTTGCCAGTAGCCCCATGTGTCTGTCTGCAGGTTCAAGCTGCTCTTCCCACGCAATGAGTACACCGGGAGAAAGCTCCACTTGCCACCTCTTTCTGCTTGATGAAATTTGTCTCTGCTCTCTCTGTGGGCTTCAATTCTTGCTTCAGATCCTTTCAAGGGACCAATTCCCTCCTTCTCTTCTCCATGCTGCTATATTTCAGTGTCTGGATACCAAATATTGGAGAGGCTCTTTCTTTGCTGCTCAGAGCATCAACATCTTCCCGGAAGACCCTGTGACAATTTATTACAGCAGAAACTAATACCAGGAATTTGCCATTTGACAGGAAGATGGGTGTCTTTTCTTCAGGGAAGGTGTTTTGCAGACTGGTGACCGCAGTAGGGATTTTCTTTAAGCATCCAAAGAATTGGATCCATAATCCTTCTTAGTGGGGAAGGTAATCACACCTTTCTAAGCACTTCCACATGCTCTGCTCTTCATTGGACTGTTGTAGCCTTCTTGGAGGTGTATTTATATGACCCATGCAAAGTGTCATTGCTGTGAGCAGAGTGTGTGACCCATGGCAGGGCTGTGGTGCTGCTGCTCAGCTCAGTTGCAGGCCATGTGGTCACATCCCTCCTCCTCCTCCTTCTCCTCCTCTTCTTTCTCCTCCTCCTCCACCTCTCTGCTTCTTCCACGTGCCTCTGAGTAAGTTTGTTGTCCTGACACCTAGCTTCAATCTTTTTAAAAATTGAGTCATGGCTGTTTCTTACAGAGAAGCAATGCAGAAAAAGGAAAAAGAAAACAACTCAAGTTTTTCATAGGCACCCATGGGGACCTCAAGTCCAAGAGGAAGTAAATGGAAGGCATTTTTCACAAGGTATATGTCTGCCAAGAGAGCAGAATGAGAGACCCAAAGAGCCCCTGATTTGACCAGCAATGCGCAGCCTTGTGTGCCCCGGCGGGTCCTGTGAGGACTCAGGTCCTTGCTGGGCTTGTGCTGGGCTCTTGTAGTGCCCTTCTGTCTGCCCTGAGCCCTGCCCTGTGTCTGTGGTCACTATGGGCCACCATGAAGAGGGACCATCTCTGTAATCCATCTCCCAAGGAACTTAGATGGCCGCTTCCTGTGGACCTCAGAGAGAACTGGCCAGATCCAGCTCACTCAGCTGAAGTCCCCCGCACCACAGGCCTGAGCATGGTCATCGGTCACCTCCCCAGGGAAATATGAGGTAAGGAAGCCGTGTGCTCTGTGTTCCTGGCCACCACTATGCCTTCCTGCACAGTGGAGACAGTGCCATCATAAGTGAAATGGCCCAGCAGGAGCTACTGGTGTGGGTTCTGCATATGGCCAGGGGACAGAAGCTTGCACTGCTTCCTGTCCTGTGAACAAACAACCATGTCACCCAGCACACCCAAGACCAGAGGAGCCAGGTGAAGGCTAGATCCCAGGCTGCATGTCCTCTGTGTATAGCTAGAGTTGCTCTCCTGGGCTCCAGCACTTGGGATCTCTGCAGGTCAGGCTGGCTTCCAAAGGCCTGTGTGGCTCATGAGTAGAGTTCTGGGAGCTCTCCAGGCAGAACCACACTCCTGTCCGTGGGGCAGGAGGAAGGAAACAGCTCCTATATTTAACAATAACTACACATCTGTTGCCATGACAACCTGTGTTCTAAAATTAGAAATCCTGGGTACCCTGGGGTGGGTGCCTTGCAGACCTGCTACAAAGACTTGAGCACTCCCTGGAGCAGAGGAAGGTTGGGGCCCTCCTGGGTGGACATGGCCAGCACTGCACACAGGCCATGGGCCCCTGATGCTCGGCTCTGCCAGCTGCTGTAGAACCAGCAGGGGCCTCCTTCAGTAAGAGGAAACCATCCTCAGCTGGGCCAATCCTGTGCTTCCAAAGATGTCTCCTCACAGGAGGCCTAGACAGGGGGACCCCAGGACCAGGGAATTGGGGAACATCTAGGGACTGGCGGGTCACATTCTTGAGTGTCCCTCACTTTCAGACAGACCTCTCCTCGCCTCTCAATAGCTCCCACCCAGCTCGACCATCACCTGTCAAACAGAAAGCTGTGGGTCCTGGACTCTCATGGCCTCCCCACCCAGCCTTGCCAGAAAGACTTGCGACCAGGGCTGTGCCTCTCAGACACACAGCATTCCCACCCTTTTCTCAGGCCCTTGATGTTCTCCCCTGCTATGTCCTCTTGTCCCCTAGATCTGGCCCTGCCCTCTGAGGAGGCTGCCCAGCTGGGGTTCCCATGCCAGTCTCTACCAGCAGCAGAGAAGTGAGCAAACTGCCCTGCTCTGGCCCAGGATCTAACCCTTAACTCCTGGGCGGGACAGGTTATGGTCCATGTTTGTTGCAGTTATTCCCATATGTTCCAGCCTCTTCCTACCCATGCTGTTCCTGTGACAACCTTAGCCATGGCCCAGAACACCCCTAGAGTTATCCCATATAGTCACCCCTCTGTCTGAAACTGGAGGACCTGAGCTGTCCTCACCCAAAGCTGTGTCCATGTGGGCATAGCCATGGCACCCAGAAGTCCCACACCCTCAAGCCCACCCTGGATAGCTGTGGTCTGCTCCACAGCAGCTCCCTCTGTGGTTGGAGGTTGCTTAGCTCTTGGCCACTAAAGGACTTTGGTCTTTTCCAGTAGGATGACCAGGCTGGAGTTCCTGCTAGCACCAAGTACTGGTGTTGGGTGAAATAAAGTTTTCAAGTCTGCTGGAGCTAAACTCCTGGGTCTTGAGTGGGACCCAGTTTGGTGGCTCTACCCCTCACCATCCCTGTGCACTCCCACCCAGCCTGTCACCCATATCTGTCATGCCCACATGGAGGAGCGCACCCACCATGCACCCAGAGCCCGCAGGTGTAAAGGACCAGGCTGTCTCCTCACTTCTCTGGTGGTCTTTGGCCTGCTTCCCAGTGCTGCCCAAGGCTTTGGGTCTGTGCTGTGCTGTCCAGGGGACTCACAGGACTATCCGACACACTGCTGTGTACACTTCTGGATGTGGGGTGTTTTAGTCATGTTCCTCATTAATGGAACACAGCACCGGATACCCAGGATTCAAAACGGGAGAGGAGTATTTTGGCTCAGTCTGTAGAGTTTCAGTCCATAGTCTCTGGCTCCAAGGCAGGAAGCATGGTGGAGGGGGCTGCTCATGGCAAGGAGAACAGGAAGTGGAGAGAGATCAAGGGAAGAGGGAGGGAGATAGACTCTTCCAGGCCATGCCCACAGCATCCCCACCTCCCACCAGGCTCCACCTTCCAGCATCCATTCAGCTATAAACTCACCAGTGAGTAAATCTAACATATGACTATCAGAGCCCTGAGATTCAACCACCTCCCCAAGGCCCCACCTAGGAGTGCACAAAGCTTTGGGGGGTCGAGAGGAAGACTGCACCAATGCAGCAGCAACCTCAGGCAGTGACATTACTAAAGCCAATGTTTGCCCACTGTGGGAGGGGACGGCAACCCATACCTGACCCTCCCCACCATGGCCCCATAAAGCGATGTCAGCAGAAGGGACACATGGCCTAGAAGTGACTTTACAGAAAGGTAGCTAGGCTAAAATTGTGGGGCCTCTAACCTGCAAGGGTCCCTGCTAACAAGGAAAAGACTGCTTATGAGAAATTTTTTGGCCACCCCAAAAACTATTCAGCTAGGTGAAGTGGGTTCAGAACACCATCTGTTTAGAGTATTCCCTACCCCGGAAATTGCAAAACACACTGACATTTCACAGCTCACGTGTGAGAGAAATATGAGAGATTTTTCTGAATTTGACAACAATCTTAACATTTCCCATGTTCCCATCACGAGTTGCTAAGTTAAAGCGAACTTCTCTAAACTTGCAACAATTTTTTAAACAGTTGGTTCAATCATGCTGGAGGAGATGGAATTATCTCTGTATTTTCTTTATAGAAAATAAAGTTATGGAATGATATGAAGAGACCATCAGAAACTATGCAGGCAAAAATGTAGAGAGAGGTATGACAGGTGGTAATTATTCATGATGAGTGATGTTATTCTTCTGGCTTCTGTGATACCTGTCAGTTTTTAAAATGTTGCAACTGGTTACAGTTTTTACCATTCCAAATCGGTACCCTCTTTTGTGCCTCACTTTGCATCTGTAGCTTTCTCTGTCCTGTGGGTTCTTCCAATCCTGCACTCCTATGCCCACCGAGTCTGGGTGGACGCTTCTGGGGCTGCTTCCAAGGAGACCAGGGAGCAAAGGAGGGGCCAGGACTCAGTTCGGCCAGGTTCATGTTCGGGGTGCAGAGAGCTCCAAAAGGAATCTGCCTGCTGTAGCACTAGTGACAAAACCCAGTGAACACACACAGGCAGGTTCGCATGGAGTTATTGCCTGGTCTCCTGGGAGCCATACTGGGCAACCATGCCTGGGCTCCTCAGTTCAGCCCCAGCCCAGGAGAGAGGGGTCCTGGAATTTGTGTTCAGAGTGGGGCAGTGGGGATCTGAGAGACCCTTGCCAAACGACTCCCCATTGCAGCTCGGTGCCTCTGCTCTGGAGCAACGGTTTGTATCCTGCTCAGCAACCAGTGAACCAGACAACAGAGCCCTGGGACCTGAGGTGACCAGGACCACTGGAAGTAGCTCCCAGTAGGTCTGACAACTGTAATCTGCAAGTGGGATGGGCAGTCCTGCTTTCAGAGGCCCCACAGACTTGGTTTTTACTTTCATTCCATTGCTTTTCTGATGCCCTTGTACGCTGGGTGCTGAGCAGGATACAGGGTGTGTTCACTGGATTATTGTCATCAGTTCTATAGCAAGCAGCTCTGCCCTGTCCCAACCCGAACTCCTGAGTCCCGCTGCAGGCTGTCTCACATGCCCGTCCATGTGTGATCCCTGTACTCAGAGCATTCTCAGGACCACAGCCAAGTCCTGTACCCTCTGTGGCCTCCAGGGCCCATCTGAGTTCTGCTCCTACCCAGAAGAGCCAGCAGCAGGTGGCATACATCCAGGAAGTGAGCTGAATTTCCTGCCCTAACAGTTAGAAACCAGGGCTCAGGCTCCCTGCCCCATCACTGCCATGCAGCCTGGCCACCTCACATGGTCTGCAGGTGGCAGAGACCCACCCGCCCCTCACTTACCTTCTACTCATGCCCGCGGGTCACACATTTCACATCCTCATCCTCTGCACCTGCCCTTGTCTGAGGCAGCCTTGGCCTGCTCACCTGCCCCAGCTGCCAGGACCCCAGGTGCAAGTTCTCCTCCCACTTAGCGGGTGTTGGGCGGCCCGATTCCCAAACAGGTGGGAAAATGCTTTCTCGGTCCCAGCCTCGCACATGTGAGCTTCTAGCATCAGCACTTCCAGATGTAAAAATAGCCATTTCCACACCAGGAAAGAATCTATTTGAGAGAAAACTTCTGTGGACCTTCTGTTACCTGAGAAGTGCTTCGGTAAGGCAGATGGTATTCTGTACTTAGTCACTTGGACAGTGTGACTGCCTGCAGGGGGCTGCATGAGCTTTGCTGTCACTGTCCCCAAGCAGTAGCCAAGCTTTCAGTGCCCAGTACCTGAACGAAGCATGGCCTCCTCCAGCTGTTTCGTCTCATATGCTATATCCCAAAGCATACGCCTTCACAGCTTCCAAAACCAGTGAACCTTTCTTCCACCTGTGGAGCAGGGCCTGTGACTATGTAGATCTCGCATCACTGATTAAAATCTATGTGAGATTTGGTCACATAGATTTTACAGTCCTCAGTCCCTCTTCCATCAAGGCCCCAGCCATCAGAGAGGACGGACAGGTAGCAGATGTGGAGTGGGCGGGCTCTGGGGTCTCAATCTCCCTCTTCCTGGACAGGTGGGTTCCCTGGGCAGCCGAAGTGCAAATGGCAGAGGGTCACGTCGAGCTTCCAGGGTGAAGTCAGAGAGAAGCTTCTCCTTTATGGGAGCCCCCACATGCCCACTGGATGGGTCTGGGAACCCATTCCCCTCATGGCCTTGCTGGATGGGAAAGTGGGTGAGGGGCAAGCTCAGTCTCGGCTGATGGTATCAGGTGAAGTCTGCCATGTGTTAGAGCTCAATGGCATTTGCAGAAGTGGACAGGGCCATCACTGTGAGGTGTGGTGTCCTGGCCCAGTGCGGCAGCAGGGGGTATGCTTGAGGGGGACACATGAGGATGAGGCCCTTCAGAGAAGGGATAGAGCCTTGGACTCTGAAATAATGGCCCAGACCATGTATTTGGCTGTGAGTCATCATCTAAGAGCTGGGCAGAACTTGTGGCCAATGTGGTTTCCAACTTAGACCAGACAAGGAGGGAAGGATGGAGGGCAATGACTGGGGTGCTGGGTTCTGGCCCCAGAGCTCTTCTCTTTCTGCCCAGTTTTCTCTGTTGCTCCTGCCTCCCACTCTACCCTTCCCCTACCTCCTCAGGTCCTTAGCATCTGAGCCCTTCACCCCACTGTCTCTGGAAGAATGGGGCCCTTAAGAGCATTCCAGGCCTGGAGGACACTGGGCTTCCTATGCAGGCTGCAGGTGGCACCACCCATAGGAGGAGAAGCCACACGGAGATCCTGCCAGCCACCTGCCTGAAAAGCAGGACCCATCCTCAGAGGCAGGTAGGACACACCAGACAGGCAGAGCCCAAGAGGACTCTCTAGTCTCTGTCTTACCTCAAAAACCATGGACTGAGTGCAGAGGCACTGGGGTGATGCATCCAGAAAATCGACTCCTGAGAGGAGCATGAGCTGGCTGAGCCAGCTCCTCAGGACAACACAGAGGACCCTGTGCCACCTCATAAACAGTGCGCTGCTCTGGGGACCCCTCGAGGGCAACAGTAAAAGGTTATGAGAAAGAACACCTCACATGTGAGAGATGGGAGAGACCAGACCTCAAACACAGAAAAGCCCTGCAGGCCTGTCCATGACCATGGGGCAGGGCTGCCTGGTGTCTCTGCAGCCCTGTGCCTCAGGCCATGGCTCTGCAAGGCTGGACATCTTTCTCTCTATTGCACTGTGGTTGGCAAATCTAACTCAACTCCAATTAAATGTCCTCATAAAATCCTGAGAAGAGATGTATGGAAGCCAGGCCATAGGAACAGAGGCCCGGGCAGCAGGGAATGAGAGTCCCTCTGGGGTGGAGGTGGCAGGGGACTGTCCCCTCTGAGCAGAAACTGCTGACCTTCCCTCCAGGGTGAGAAACCCTTGCCTTCCGCTTCACATCTCTGTTTCTTGTCCCCTTGTCTTTTGGTCCCCCCCTTCTGGAGACATTCCTCAGCTTCTCCACCAGGGTTTCTTTTGAAGGTTTCTTAACTTTGTGTCGTGATTGAGGCAGGTGCGTTTTGCCTTCCATGAGTGCTGCTCCTGCCCACGCTGCCACCTTCATGCTCCAGGCTGGTCTGTCCTCTCCTTCAGGCTCTGGGTCCCCATCCTTTAGGTTGCCCATTTCTAGAACATATGAATGGACAGCTTGGTCTCACTAGGAACACGGAGGGGACAGGGCCTGACCTGGTGGTGCCTGGACATGCACTTGGGGACAGTTTGGTTTGGAGTTTGGTTTAGGGAGCTGTGCGGTTTGGTTTGTCAACAGCCTCACAGGCCTCTTGGAGCCTCCTCCTCCCTTGAGGAGCAGTTCCAGGCTCTGGGTCCTAAGTGTTTTATTTCAGTACAGAAGCGTCACCTGCTTCCTGCTTTGCCTGGCCTGGCCTCCCCTGAAGCCCCAGGAGAGAAATTTCTATGCCGATGTCTTGGGAGGCCAGCAAGCTCAGGGTGGACCAGGTGGCCTGGCTGGGTCCCACGCTGTCTGCCATCTGTGGCTGCTCCTGGGTAGGGAAGTGACTCTCCGTGTCTCAGTTCCTGGGCCCGGGGATGTCCTGAGGTGGACAGGGACAGTTTGGGGGTTCAGGGACAGTTTCTTGAGCTGATTTGTGGGGCAGGCACTGAGGGAGGTGTAGTTTCCTGGAGCTGATGTGACAACTGGGGATCTATGATACCCAGCCATGATGGCTCCCGGGGCCAGGAGCCATCCCCAGGGATGACTCCCAGGGTCCAAACCAGTTGGAGTGACTGGGTGCCAGTGCTGAGCAGCTCCCCAGCCAGGCAGGCCAAAGACTTGTTGGTGAACTCAGAGACACTCCCTTGGCCTGTGAACTGCCCCGCCTCCTTCTCTGAGCTGTGCTGTTTGAACCATCCCTTGGCAGGGATCACCTGAGGAGGTCTTGTGCAGCCCAGGCTTTCGGCTCCCTGGCTCCCCTGCACTGTAGAGTTCTAAGGTCCTTCTCTGGCCTGTGACACCTTGCTCCTGTTTGCAGTGTTGCTAGGATGCAGCCGCTGTGGTCTCCAGCTCTGCATGGGCTCAGATGGCTCCACCCACCCAGGACAGGGCACACCTCCCACCCTAAGCACACCAAGGCCACCCTGGAGGTCATGGAAGAAACCTGAGGAAATCCAGCCCTGGGAGCCCCTCCTCCACTGGCTGTTGTTTGGAGGCCCTCATCCCTCTGCCTGGTTTGCTATAGAAGCTGCCCTCACAATCGTGGATGCTGCAGGTTCACAAGTGTGATGGTTCTTCCTCCTGCACACGATAGCGGGCCAAAGACTCATGCTTCCGTGCCTTTGCCATTTTGAAGGGCGGCAATCTCAACAATTCTATTATTTGGTGATGCTTTCTGTTTGCAATGAATCCTTTCAGCACAACATGCTCTAGAAAGTACTGGAGGAGTGTAAAATTCTCTGGTATTTGCTTTCCTGTCAAGCTGATGAGGAGCGTGTTATACTGTATGACAGGTTTATTGACACGTGCCATTCACCCTGGGGTCTTGGCAGAGGATGAGAAACTGCTGAGAGTGCACCAGCATCTACTGGAAAAAAGCTGGAGTGGAGGGGAAACAGACAGAGAGACAGACAGACAATGACCCAAACTCAGGATGTGTATCTGCCTGTGTGCACCCCAGAGCAGGAATTTTCATTCAGATGGATTCGTTTCCTTCTTAGTTAATTTCCCTCCCTCAAGCATCGTGCTGCCCTGGGCCATGCAGCAGGTGGAGCCCTGTAAAAGCTGCTCGGGTGCATTCAGTTCTCGGACCTCAGGGACAATTAGGAGATGCTGGCTTCTGGCTGCCCCACCTGCGTGGTCAGAGCACATATAGCAGTCCGGCTAAACCCAGCAAAGGACTCCGTTTCTTAGCACTCCCTTATGGCCTCAAGGTAAAGCTTTGAGCAATTTACCCTCTTGAAAATGAAACCCTTGATGTCATTGTCAGCACAGTTCCCGTTTTAAGAGTTCAGCGCTGCAAGAAGGATAATTCTGTGCAGCTGTGGTGCAGGTAGAGTCAGCTGGTACCAGCCTTCGGGGGCTGCTCCCACTTAATCAAAGGCCAAGGATGGGAAGCAGGGCTGGGTGTGGTGCAAGTATAATTCACCATGTTTTCAAGAAGCCACGCCAAAACTGAAATGGAAGTACAGCTACCAATTTTTTCCCCCCTTTGGTACCGGGGATCAAACTCACCACCATACTCTTGAAAAGCAGGTGCTTATGCTGCTGAGCTAAATCCCTGGCCCCATAGCCACCAAATTTAAAATCCTGGGTACACATATGTGTACGTATCCACGAAATCAGTGTCCCCAGGGAACCTATGTCCACATACAGAATCGGAGACATTAAAATCAGGCATTTGTGGGTGGAGAGAGGGGTGAGGCCTGGTTTCTCGAGCTGGGAGCTGAGAAGTCCCATCTGTGTCTCCATCTGTGAGCAGGGACTTCAGGGCAGATCACCTGAAAAAGGTGGCTGGGGCATCGGGAGAGCTGATGTCCTACCCAATCCCAGAGCTGAGAGGAGCTGAGCGGTCAGATCTGGCAGGGAGGCAGGAACAGGGCTGAAGCCTTCCTTCCTCGCCGTATTCCAGCAGCCCCTGTGGACTGGCTGCAGTGGGCTGAGTGCCCCATTCCTCTGGGACCTCCCTCCTTGCCCAGCCTATGCTCCATCTGGACACCCGGCAGGCCAAGTGAGGGGTACGTGGAATTAACTATCACATGTGCACTCACACAGAATCACTTTTTGTTATTAAGATGATAATGAATAAAAATACAGCACAGTAGTATGTTTTCTCTTTGTCCTTTATCCTCCATTTAATATTATAAATCTCTGTCTCTGTGAATCAACGTGTGTCCTACAGTGCTATCAATGGCACATGACAGACATTTTGACATCCTTACTACAAAGGTTAACTGACTGGAGGATCAGGAAATTGTGCCTCGAAGATTCCACGAGGCGAGCACAGTTCCTGAAAACAGCCAGGCTCTCCGGCACCCTCTGAGAGAACTCAAGGCTCTCTCCTCAGGACCTGGTAGGTCCCATAACCCCCATGTCCTACGGCTTATGTGATCGCAGCTAAACCCTTGCTGCTTTATTAACTACTTCAAGGTGCTGGGGAAGAACATAAGCATCGAGAAGCTGGAAGAGAAATAGCCAGTGAAATATAGCGAGATGTCCTAGAACCTCAAATGCTGGAGGAAGATGGGATTTAATTTTCCTTTACCTTTTTAAAAATTCACAGACAAGGAAATCAGATTTACCAGTGATTCAGATATCAGAGTTAGCAGATAAAGTTTCTCATCATGATCAACCTGTCAGTTGGAGGAACTATATAAAATGGCAGATAAAGAATTTTAGAGGTGAACTGAAATCCATCTAAGAAGCCAAATAGACTTTCTAGAACCAAAAATATAGGACTTAGTCTAAAAATAGCCTGAAAATCGTAGTGTGCAGAGTTGATAAGGTGAGGGTATAACGATGGCACAAGCTGTGATGAAAGAGTATGGCAGAGATGGAAGCCTAGGGCAGAAGGGAGGCACGGGTCACCTCCAACACCTGGCTGCTCTGGCTCTGGACGGGGGAATGGATGTGACACACGGGGCTGGGTAGTGTCCAGCCAACCAGGGGAAAACCTTGCAGAACTGAATGCAAAGATAATGTCTTCAGATATGCAAACCTGGGGGGTTCGTGGGCAGCAGACCCAGGCTTCAGGAAACAGTGCAGGATGCTGTCCCAGGGAGCATGGAAAGGCGAGGGCAGCTGCAGAGCCACTAGCTTCAGGCTGTGCACTCCTGGCAAGCACGAGGGCTCAACGGGGCTGTGCTCCCGTGGGATTATCCTTCTGTGGTTCTGCCACCAAGAAAAGGTACCAACCTCAAGCCTGACTCATGAAAGACGAGGTGGGGACACACCCTCGAAGAGCAAGGCCTGAGGTGCTAGTGAGGACAGGGCAGAAGCCCCTCGACTCTAAGCACGGCCCGAGGCCAACTTTTCCAGACTCCACCAGGCAAAGACTCCATTCCAACGGTCCCCATGTGCAGGAGAGTGGCTTTGCCTGCCCCCTTAATCCACAGTGGCCAGGAGCACCCAGGAGCACAGGGCCTGAGCACCATGCAGGGGTGTGTGTGCAGGGCTTGAAATCCCTTTCCTCAGTCCCAGTAAAGTTTTGCCTGTGCAGGAGTGTGTGTGCTCACAACACGTGCAGGAGTGTGTGTGTTCACAAGGTATGCGGGAGTGTGCATGCTTTCAATGTGTGTGGTACTGTGCATGTTCTCAATGTGCACAAAAGTGTGTGTGCTTGCACAGCTGTGGGTTCTCCTGAGCCTTCAGCACACCTTCCAGCTATCACACATGCACTGCTCTAGGCACAGGACAAAGACTGTTCTGAGAGAGGACTGATAAGTCAAGAACACACCTCTAGCACAACATATGTAATATATGTTTCAATATCCAGTCAGGTGGGATAATTGTAAAAACCACTTGCTGAATGAAGAGGTGGAGATCACCGTGGTGGGACAGTGGGGAAAAGGATTTCAAGGAAAGAGACAATATGGTAACTACTTTTAGGTCAGGATTATCTGGTGGTGAAACACTATTCTGCTTAAATGGTTATGTTTTGATCTGCACTGTTTCGCTGTTATGCCCTTTTATCTCAATCTCCACTCCATTATTTACTTTTTTATTTTTATCCTTTTAATTAAAGGAAAAAAATAGCAGGATATATTATAGTAACCCACTTTGACTTTCTATTATCTCGATTTGAAGCCCTGTATTACTCTCACCATCTTGTTTTTGACTGATGTTCCCCTATTCTGTTTTGCTGGATAGTATCAGGTTCGAAAGTTTAGGCATCAGCTGTGAAGATAATGAGATTCATTATAACGCCCATTCTCGTTGACTTTTATCTACTTTTGAAGACCTACAATGTCTCCAATGTTTTGGTTTTGTCGGTTTTATTCTTTACTGTTTTGTTCAATTGTATTATAACTAATGATATAGGCAATTCTATTAGAGATAGCGGGAGGCATTATGGTAACCATTGTTGATCACCTTGTATTATGTTTTTACATTATCTATTATGTCCACCCTTTTGACTTGACCGATTCTGTTCTGTTATGTAACATTTGGTTTTACTCTCTTCCAAAAAAGTAATAAGAACCGTAGGAGCAATGAAACCCAAAATGTGTAATAGTCATTGTACAAAAGAGAGGAAAAGAAAGTGCTCCAAACTATATAACTGCATGTATATTTAAGTGTATAAGATAGAAAATGATATCACAGAGTTTTATTGCATCATTGAACAGAACTGTTTGCAGTATCATTGTTGGAATGTCCACTTTACAAGCTTTAATTTTGTGACTTGAACAATTGTCTCTAAGATGACAATATGTAATCCATTAACTAGTGATTTCCTACTGTTTATTTTTTTTCTGTAAATCTGTATAACTTGTACCCTTTCTCTGCTTTTTTTTCTTTTCTCCTTAAATAAAATTTAAAAAAAAAAGAAGGCTGGGAGGAGGAGATAAACTCCTGGGGCACTGAACTGTCACCCTCTGTACCCACGCATACTTCAAGAGACCCATGGTGAGAGCCTGTAAAACTACAGACCAGAATGTTTGCATGAAATGACAATTGTTAGCAAGAAAAAACTCCAAATAGTCCTCCCACCTCACTTGCTCTTAATGAGCTCAAAAATCTCCAGTTTTGGAGGTGGCACAGCTAGGTGATACACCACTATCCCACTCGCTTCATGGTAGATGGCATTGCTGATGTGGGGGTCAGAATGACAGCTGCCTGGAGTGCTTCCCAGCAACCTACAGGCCACAGTGCTGAGGACACTGGCTCATCCCTTGGGCTCACAGATGTCTGACGATGGTCTCTGGGTCCCAAGAGCCCACTGCCAGGAATTGATCAATAAAAGGCAGAGAGCAAAACAGATGGGACAACCGGAAAACAAATAGTAAAACTTTATCAGCAATTATGTTAAACATAAATGGAACAAAATCAAAGGAGGATCTGAACATGTTACACTGATGAAAATCCTAGTTCTGTTTAAGATATAGTTCTGAAATTCTATGGCTTCTTTTTGGTGTATTTCAACTGGTAGGAAAAATCTTTTGAGGGGGAACCTATTTTTAATTGGATAAATTTAAACTCTATACTAGAAAGGAATTAAATGGAGAAGCCTTACAATTTTACAAGCACTAAATATGGTGAAAAATTCAAAAGAACCATAAATAGATGTAATTTATTTGACAAGTTTTATATTTGCCAAAGAAATGAACTTTAAATGAAGACATAAAGATAGTAACTATGGAAACTTTTGGCCTAAAATGTTTACACATTTATATATGAAAAATAGAATTAAGAGTATCTTCCACTTAGAAGAAACTATACTGAATTCATTTGGCATCTCAACATTATTACAGAAATTATTTTCTCAAACATATTGTGATAAAATATTCAATAGAAGGTACCTTTAGTTTCATCTTTGTTAATGACAAAATAAAAATTTGAAGAAGATTGCAATTTTAGGAAGAGACAAAAAAGTTAAAAAGCAATTTCATGAAGAGAGATAACTAAGCAGCAGATTAGAACACAATATATCAAGAAAAGTCTGCCTTTTCAGTATTTAGATAGCTAACACAAAGAAATTCATATTATTTTGCTTTAGCAAGCACAGATATATGTTATTTGTAACACGAATTTTATTTTTAAATTTGATTATTGATAAAACTATTTTACGGATCCAGCCTTGTGATCAATCTTTTGTCCAGCAAACGATTTTTTTTAAGTTATAAACTTTTGATATCCCCTTTACTCTCAGAAAAGCCTTGTTTGAACAGCAGATTCTTTGTGTGCGTGGAATCCCAGCATCCAAGCTCTGTGCACTGGCCCAAGCTGTTGCAGTAGATCAGTGGTAGCATGTGAGGCTGAGCGCCCACTGTGAGGAGCAGCCAGAGAGACGCCCAGACGACTGCAGAGCCCGGCAGTGGAAGGACCCCATCAAGGCAGCTGCTGTACCCCTGGCCTGGAATGCCTAAGATTCTTCTGCATTGTTAAAACCCAGTGCCTTGTGGGATGCACGAAGGAAGCCAGGTGGAGGTAAAGAGATGCATCAACAAGAATCTGTGATTTAAAGACCAAAGCTCACCTCATCAGCAACCCACGGCAACCCTGTCCTGGCTGCTCCAGGCAGGAGGACATGTGTGCAAGGCGTGGCAGGGCCCTGATGGGTGTGCCCACACTAACATTTATTGTCACCTTTGTGGTTCCTCCTCCACAGCTATTGTCTGCTGAGTAACTGAAACACATCCTCTGCCATCACCATGCACACTGAGGAGAAGACACGGGACCCATTTCTTTTAAAAGTCCTGAAGCCTCAGAAAGCAGCCTGGAGGTCTGCCCGTTCTTGTCAACCTCGCCAGTAAGATAAGTGGAAGCTTCCCCTGAGCCCACCATCTTCTGGGTGGCAGAGTCAGTGGAATTAGACTAAAACTTAACAGGCCACAGCTCTGTGCCTCAGTTTCCTGGCCTGGGTAAGGAGAGAAATGACCAGAACCCTGGTTCTTGGACCCAGGTGCCCACCGGATGTGGAAGGTCTTGCTAAGGTGAAATAAGCTCCCTTTGTAAAAAGCTCTTGGGTTTCCCTGTTCCCCACCAAGGTCCAACAGCCCCGCTCCCAACCAGCAGAACCAGCCTGCATAGAGCCAAGCTGTGATAGAGAGCAGAGAGAGTGGGATTGGAAGGGTTAAGAGGCTGCTGTGCAGTCCCAGGGCACACGGGCATGGCCTCCTTAGGAGCCCAGGTACAAACCACAGCATAGGGAAACTGCGATCTTGCTGGAGGTCCTGCTACTCAGGACAGCACCCAGAGCTCCAAGCCCAGGAGGACTGAGTGGCTCATCCCTGCCAGGTTGGAAGCTAAGTAGCAGTCACACCCGATGGGTGTTCTCTCCCATGTAGTGGGGAGTGGGGAACAGCTGTGCTGAGGATTGGTGTTCAGCATGTGAGCAAAGAGAGCTCAGGTGGGAAGAACTGTGGGCTACCAGGCAGAGCCCCTTGAGGCTATGGGTCCCACTCTCAGGGGAGCAGGAGCCCTCATGCCTGGGCACCCCTTCTGATCCTCCTCAGGGACCTGGGCTGGCTGTAGCTCATCTTCACCTCCCTGAGCAGCCTCAGGCACCACTGCCAGGGCTCAGGCTCCTGAGTGGAAAGGTGTCTCGAGGGGAAGGGCAAGAATTGCCTTCCTGTGGTGCCTATGGCCAGGGAGGGCACAGTACACGTAGCCAGTCCAGGCATGCTGATCACCTTAGCCCCAGGGCTGCCTTCCTGGCCCCACTGTGTCCATCTCATGGCCTCCCTCGGTGTCCTTCTCCAGGGCCTGGCCATGTGCTGTTCAGCTGGGAGCAGTAGCCATGTGTGCAGCCCACGAGCTGACCTTCACAGCAAGCCATGGCCTTTCTGTAAATCGCCTATTCAAGGCTCTTGCTCATGCCCCCCGCTGTCTCCCGCTTCTCCTCTCGAATGCGCAGGACTTCCTGGTGCTCAGCCTGTGAGCCACAGGTGTATGAACTCAGGTGTGGGACCGCTCTTTTAGCCTCCCAAATGGTCTTGCTTTTATTTTTCTTTGATGCATTTTACACCATTTTCTTTCCTTCTCTGCTTTAGTGTTAATTTTTGATTTTAAAAAATTGTATCTTCTTTCCTATCGGCTCTGGAAACCCCCAAACAGGTTTGGAGACCTTTAAATGCATCCTTCACTAATACCATTCCCAAGTAAAGTTTAAAAATGAAACACAGTACCTATGCATATTTCATAGAGTATAAATTAAATATTGCCTTCTCACATGTATGTTGTACAAATATAATATTTTATCTTTGCCTCATCAACAAGAATGGCAACATTCTAACACACTCTCAGCGAGGCACAGGCCTGAGGACACTCAGGTCCCTCTGCTTCCGTGCCTCGGTGGCCTTTGTTCTAATTCTGTATGCACTGAGACCCCATGGGCAGGGCTGCCAGTCCTCTAGACACTCGCTGTTTTTCCAGGTTAACCCAGTGCACCCTGCTTTTTATTCTTCCTTCACCCCAGAGCCTCCATCCGGGGCCTCTTTGCTCCTGCTAGGAGAGATTTCCTGTGCATTACTGTCAGTGCACATGTTTTGGCTGCAAATTTTCTCAGGCTTGATTTATTTAAAAATGTCTCTGCTTTGCCTTTATTTTTGAGAGGATGCAGCCACCAGGCATAGAATTCTAAGTTAGCAATTATTTTTCTTAGCACTTGAATAATCTCATTCAATTGTATTCTGCCTTCTAGTTTTTTTCTGCTGGGAAAGCAGCTGTCAAGTTTCTTTCTTTGAAAATGATTCTCCTTCCCCACCTCTCATCCCTGTTTCTTTCTTTGTAGGTCTTGTGCTGTGGCACACATTCCAGCAGCAGCAGGCTATCTGTCCTTTTGAGACTGGTTAATACACTCATCACAGTGTCCCCAGCTCATCCACTGTGGAGTCCCTGTCAGAATTTCCTTCCTGTCCAGGGCTGAGCAACACTACACTGCGCGAATGGACTGTGATCTGCTGACCCATTCCTCTCTCAGACTCTTGGGCTTTGACTGCTGGAAATAACTTGCATGAACATGGTGTGTGCACATCTCTTAGACTCTGCTAAGGTTCTGGGAACCCCTAAGACCAGCATGACAGGATCACAGGACAGGCATGGTTTTATGTGTTTGAGGATCAGATGTATCTTCCCTGGTACCACAGTACATTCTTATCCACAGCATGGAAGCATTCCAATCTCTCCACACCCTTCCCAAAGTTTATTTTTCTTTCTTACAGTGACCATATGAATGCGTAAGAGATGACCCAAGTGTCTGTTAGGAATTTCCTTCCATCTTTGGTTTCCAGTGGTTTCATGATAATGTGCTTCTCTGTGGCTTCTTTTACTTATTCTACTGGGATTTCTTGGTTCTATGACTGGACATATTTAGTATGTGGGACAATTCTCAGCTCGTGCATCTTCAAGTACAGCTCTGATCTATTTTCTCTCTCCCTACCCCCACTCAGGTGCAGGTTTTAATCATCTCCTACACATCTTTTATGTTCCTATTCTGTGTTCCTTTATCTTCTCAGCGACCAGCTTTGGCTGCCTTCCTGCCTATCTCCCAGGTCACTGATATCCTCTTCATTCCCGTCTGACTCGTGTCTAAATCTGTACAACAACTTCTCGACTGAGTTATTCTGCAGTTCTGTTATTTTCATTTGACTCTGCTTCATACTTTTTAGCTCTTTGTTAAAATTCCCCGTGTCGTCAGCTGCCTTTAAATACACTCGTTAGCTATTTTAACTTAGTGACACCTCCTCACTTCGTCTCCTTTGGAACCGTTTGATACTCTGCCTGCTCCTGGATTTTGGTTTTGGGATTATTTCTGCCAAAGCTGGTCACTTTTGGTGGAACACTTGTCATTTGCCTGAACTATCTGAGGCCCAGCCTGAGGCCCTGGGTTAGACTGACTTTTTATAAGGTGGAGTTATTTTTGCTGCTGGTGGTTTGTCAAGGTGGGGAAATCAGCACTGTCTGGACTGGATTGAGCTGGTCCCCGAGAAGCCTGACCCAGCCCCTCCAGCTACCTGCTGTCCCCCAGCCCCACAAGGCTGCTGATATTTCTCACCTGGAAGTGGGGACACCCGTTCAAAAAGGGAGGTCCTCCCTCTGACTTCCTGTGCATGTATAAGTGATAAGATAGAAGGTTCTGCTTCTTTCCATCCAAGCTGGTGGTCTAATGGGCTACTAAGGGCAAATATTTGCTGGTTTTTTGAGCTATTTATCAGGTTCGCAAAGGACAAGGATGACTCTTTTCTGGCCTTTTCCTCGTGAAACTTCCAGAGTATTAGGAAGAGAGCTGAGTGCTTCATGACACTTTCAAGGCAGGCTTAGATGATATCACTTTGTCCTGTTAAAAGGGAGACAGTAGTCCTTGTGATAGGTGAGAGCAAGGGATCCACATGAGAAACCATTTCAGAGTCCATTCAAAGAGTGTCTTCAGGGTGGTTGAAGTCCTGCTTCACCTGCTGGGCGCTCCACAGAGTTTACTGTCTGCATCTTTCATTGTCAAAGTTCTGAAAATCTGAAAATTGCATCCACCTCAACCCATTCTGCAGATTGTTGGAGAGAGGTGGCAAACACCATGGGAAGGATGAGGAAAGTGCGGGGTGTACGTGAGGCGATTCTCCCTCTGTGTTCCTGCTTAGGACTCTCAACAAGCCACACTGACCCCACCTCACGTCTCTCCTCATGAACACGCAGAAGGACACACATGGGAATGTGTCTTTCACAGAGATACTGTAGAGAACAAGTATTGGGGAAATGCAGGTGGACAGAGACTCAAGGAATGTCCACCAAACACACAGCAGCAAGCTGCTTTGGATCAGGTTCAAACAAAATGTGAAAAGAAGAAACTGATGCTTGTGAGACGGTGGGAAAGCTGACAGCTGACTTGAGAGGTGATTTTTAGGATTTCTAACATGACCTTGAGACCCATTACCATGCCTAGAATTGCAAGCCCTTATTTTTAGAAATGCATACAGAGATACTTGCAGGGGGTGGCTTGTGATGTCTTGGATGTGATTCTAAAGAGGAGGGAGGAAGCAGAATTTGAAGTGAGTTTAGATCAAGGAACCAGCAGGCTGGTCTGGGCCACGCCTGATGCTGGCTGCTGGTGAGGTAGGTGTGTCACACTGCTCCGCACATTTTTGTTTATGTTTGAAATTCTACATAATAAAATGTTTGAAATATGCCAAGAGTAATTAGGCATTCCTAGGACTTCAGCCCTGGGTCAGTGACGGTTCTGTGTTAATTCTTCGATTTCTGTTCTTTGAATTCTCCTGTTCCACTTCCCAAGGCTCCAACGGGAGTGTGGGTACTGCCCTCGCAGGAGCAGTCTCAATCCGCTTTCTTTCCTCTTGCAGTGGGAGGAAGAGCATCTGCCGGGGACAGGTGCCACATGTCTCCAGAGCCACAGAAGGGACAGCAGTGGGTCATGTGCTCGTTCAGCATGGGTCAGTTGGTCCAGTGCCCCATTCTCAGTGCAATCTACCAACCAAGTCCTCATCTTGAGGGGCACAGAGCAGAAGCTTGGTCTGCAACCAGTGTCTTTGATAAAAGCTGTTTCTGCAGGATGCCCTGTAGCCAATCAGCCCATTGCTGGAGGGCACAGCGAGGTGGCCTCAGGGGACATCCCGGCTCCAGCCTCCGCACACTCCCAGGGCAGACCTGGGAAAGCCCTGAATAGCCCCAAGCACTACCTTCCCACCTAGGAAATGCTGCAGAAGGTGAGCCAGGGTCAGAGGTGTGGAAGGCCAGGACGTCTTCGGACCCCTACAGGTGGCGCAGAGGCTCACTGGGTCTGAACAGGATGGACACCTCTGGCAGGGTCCTGTCCCTGTCCCAGTTTGGGAGCCCAAGCCACTTCCTGGTCATGTCAGCACTCTCCTGTCTACACCCAGATAGGATGCCCTGGGGAAACAGCAGAGCCCTCATCTGGGGACTTGGAACAGCAGGGAGGTCTTGAGCCTAGTGGCCAGCTTCCAGGGCCTGACTTGGTCACTGCTTCTGGCAAGAGGATAATAATAAGGCTTTGGGTTTTCGGGAAGAAACTGTGGGAAGGCTGAGCAGTGGGGCCACCACTCTGCTGGGGACTTGGGGAGTTCACTTGCAGAAGAACTTGGAGGACCTACCAAGCAGCCCTTCCGTGGACAGCTACACGGATGTACCACAACCAGAGACAGGGAGGGAGCTGGGGGTGGCCTGCTGTGCCGGGGAGAAGTCTCCCCAGGACCAGCATTCTCCAGCGTCAGGAGGGGCAGAGCTCGAGCGCAGAGGCCCATGGTACGAAGGTCTGTGTCTGTCTGTCTGTCTGCATGTCTATATATAGGAGCACATGCAGCACAGAGTCACTGTTCACGGCAGAGAAAGGCCATTTTTAGAAAGCATCTGTTCTGTGTTCTTGGTAAATTCAGGGAGCTCTGAACAGAGAGGAAGAGCGAGATGACGAAGTGACAGACGAAGATGAAAATGGAACTGGCTGAGAAGCTGGGTGGAGGATGGGCCTCATGGAGAGGGAGAGGGAGACCACTTGGCCGCACCCTGGACAGATGGACGGACATGCTGGCCCCCGGTCTGCAGGGCCCACTGCCAAGCAGCCCAGAAACGGTCCTACGTCTGCACACATTGCCTACTGTCAGTATGAGAATCCTAAGAACACAGAAAGTGTTGTGAAAGGTGACCAGACCCAGTCCACTGCTCGATGTGGGGCTGGGGGCTGCAGCCTGTTTGGTTGGATTAGATTTACAGATGGGAGTAGAAGGGGGCGATCGCATCTCCTTACTGCCTCCTACGGTCTTCATCACCTGGCCTCTCTCATCCTCAGTGAATGTTCTTATCCTGGGAAACAGGAACCATATGCAGAGTGTGCTGCAGACCCCTGAGGACCTGGAAATAGCCCCTCTCCTTCCTGCAGTGTCCCTAGCCACCCCCGTCACCATGACCCTTGTGTCCCTAAACACCAGCCTGGAGAGAAGTCCAGTTCTCAGTCGGACCCTCACAGGCTCTCTGGGGCCATCCCAGCTCCACTCCCCAGGCCCTCTGTGTTGTCCCCTATTCCTGGGCTCAGAGCGCTGAGCTGGCAGGCTGGCCTCCAACTCACCTTCCCTGCCTTCGTTGCCTCTGGAGACAGCAGCCACCGAGAAGCAGTTCAGCATCTCAGCTGCCACAGATGCCCGGGGTTCAGGGCATGGAGGAAGGTGTGACCACCTCCTGGGTGCCTACCCTGCTGTCCCTGCACACCCTTGGATAACAGCTCTGCTCACTCCCACACCAAGCTGGCTCTTGAGCTGGAAGGCAGCAAACTGCACTTCCAGAGGACAAAGAGCACATGTGGAGATGGTGCAAAGGGGCAGGGCTGATGGCTTGGGCATCCAGAGGGAATAGGTTAAAGAGAGAGAGGAAAAAATTAAACTACAATCATGCCTGGTCAAAGAGGATGCACACACAGGAAGTGATCAGAGCTCGTAGGCAACAGGGGACAGTCTCAGGGAGCCGGAACAATGTGCTTATTCTAGGGCTTATTAGTCACCTAGAGCACCCCAGATGACAGACAGGGTATGACCAAGGAACATGCCACCACCTCACACCAACTTGCTTCCAGCTGTAGCCTGGCTCTGCTCTCCCCTGGGGGACCTTGGATGGAACATGCCTGGGCCTAGTATCCCCTGTGCTAGCAGGTCATCTTCTCTCCACAGCCAGAGGGGATCCACAGGGGAAACTGAGGCACAGCCAGTGAGAATCCTTGCCCAAGGACATGTGGCCAGCAGCTGACAGGGGCCTTGGCCTCAGGTTTGCCAGACAGATGTCAGGTGTGTGATTAGCAAGCCTGGAGCTGGCGGGGATGCAGGAGAATCTTGGTGTGAGCCCTTCCTGGAGATATTGGGCTCTGATAACACCACATTTGGTGACCAGACTGGTATGTGGGGGCATCTCAGGTCCTCTGGGGAGAAGGGCTAGGTCCCTGGACTTCTTATGCTCCCAGAAGGGCAAAAGGCCCTGGGCCAAGAGCCAGCCCTGTTCTCTATTCGGGGCGCTGCTCCTATGCCCTGAGTGACCATCACGACCTGAATGAAGGGCAGAGTAGCTCACAAATAGAGTGTCCTGTGTCTCCTGGCCTCCAGACGAGGGCTTCCTGATGCCTTCTCACTTCTGAGGCCCAGACTCAAGCACAGAGCTTCGTGTAGCTAACACTGCCCTGGCTCATGGAGGCCCCGCACCCTGGCTCCCTGGACAGCACAGCAAGCACCAGGCCTGGATGAACAGCCACACCCAGTTGGAGGAAGGAACTTCCCTAGCCTGCCTTCTATGACTCTGAGGGGCCACAGGCCAGTTCATCCTGGGTCCTTCGCTCCCTCAGGGCTCAGGCTTTGCTGCGGACAGGCAGGGCCAGGAGGAGCTGACACTGAGTCCTCCAGAGGAGAGGGACACAGATGGGGCAATGACAGAGACCTCTGGGAATGCTGAGAGCAGGGCACAACTTCTAACGGGCTCCCTTGGTGCTGTGGCTGTCACTGCTCAAGGTGCCCTTGTAACCTAGAAGCAACTCGGACAGCACATGGGGAAGCCAGGGCACAGCAGGCACAGGGAGGCCACCACCCAGCCATGGTCCAGAGGGAGGGAAGGTGGAGACTCCTCCCAGTTCCTGCCATGTTCCTCTCTCACAGGGCACACACAGGGACATGCATGGGGATCACAGTGGGCCCATCCTCAACCATGGTGACCAGTAGGGAAAAGACATACAGACAAACGGCTGGAATCCAGTGCAGACTCCTCTCTGCCAGCTGGAAACCTCTGGGGCTCAGGAAGTCACCCAAACCCAGCTTAGGCCAGAGAGACTCTGCTGCCTCTTCCCTCCCCAGAGCCCCAGGAGATAAGGGATGTGACAGGGTCTGAAGCTGCCCAGGCAGGGTCATTGATTCCTGGCCAGGCGCTGTTTTGGAATCCACAGAGGTCAGATAAATGTTCTGGGCTCCTTCAGAAATGTTAAAGATTAAATCTCCCTCTCAAGACTATGCTATCTTTGAAGATGTAATGCTGCTTTTGGGAGAAGGGTTCATGCCCAAAGGAGGAGCAAACCACACCATGCAGCAAACAGGAAGCAGGACTCTTCCAAGCTCAGCCAGGGAGACAGGACTGCTGCCGCGCTGGCTCTATGTCCTTCCATCTGCAGGATTAGAGCCAGCGGAGCCAAGTGCTGCTCCCCCATGCCAGGACAGCCGTGGACGGCAAGACCTCTAAGCAGTCTTCAAAGCTGCACAGAAGCCACACGGACACAAGAGCAGGGCTGCATGTGGAAGGCCAGCACATCTGGCCAGTGCTTCCTAGAACTGGCATTACAGGTCCTTTGAAGTGGAACTAAGGAATTTCTGATGTCAGGCAAAGGGAAAAGGTTTTAGTCTTGGAAAAGCAAAGGCTTTTCTCAGATCTGCTGGCAGCGGCATGGAGCTCTGGTCAGGAGGGAGCTCTGAGCGTTGCTCTCCCTCAGCAGAGAGGAATTTTCACCCCGAGGGGCCTGATCCTCCTGCCCTGCTGTCCCTTGGTTTCTGTCCTTCTGTTAAGATGGTCCAACCTTGGCCTTTGTCCCTATCCCACCCACAGCTGAAACACACACAGCCTGAGTGGGGATCCACCGAGCCAAGGGGCATTTGATGCACCCCACAAGCCTCCTTCCTCACGGGGGAATGGTTGAGCTCAAAAGTGTTTGGGTGGTGCTCACCTGACTAATGGAGCACATGGTGTCTGTGTCATTGCCCTTGTGCAGGAAGTAGGTAACCTATGGCATCATGAGAGCAAGCAGGGAGTCCTGTGGAAGCCCTGAGTGTAGGGGTCTGCTGCAGATCACCAGACCATTGGCAAATGAGAGCTCTGTCTAGCTGAGTGCCTCCACCTGGAAGCAAACCTTCAGGAGGACTCGGGTTAGGAAGTTCAGGTGGCAGAGAATGACAGCTGGGGCAGCCATTGAGGGACAGGGAAGGGTAGGGCATCACTGCCTGGACATTTCCACTTCTTTCCACCACTGAATCAGTCACTGGGGCGGCCCAGCCTCCAGCACTACAGACAAGTAGGGAGGAGTCAGCAGCAGCCACTTTGGGAGAATCTGCACACACACCCCCTTCCAAGACCTGGGTTACTAGAGACTAAACAGGGGCTGGGACCACAGACCTGGCCTCAAGGACACAGGTTCTGTTGGGGAGAGAAGCCTGGGAGGGCCAGCGAGGTGCTTGCAGCACAGAGCACCATGTGGGCAGGGCGGGGCTCTGGGCACTTGGCTTAGGCTACACACCTGAGCCTGACCTTTGGGTGCAGGATTCCTGGGGGTGGAGTGGGAAGGTGTCAATGCCTGGGGGGAAAGGTTGTGTCTCAGGGTAGAGGGCAAATTATAGGGGCTCAGGGGCTTTGTATCCTGAGTAATTTCTTCCTTTTGTTATTCATTTTTCTAATAACAAGATAAAATAATGCTAACTGTAAAAAATTGAAGATTCTGGACACCTAGAATGGAAAATAAAACCCATATACCCCAGAAAGAAGAATTGTAAGAAAGAACTAGGTCCAGGGTGAAGTTCATGAGAATTAAACGATGTCCTGACACTCTTGTCCTCAAGACTCTGTGGCAACCTACAGGGCTAGACAGCCAGATCAGCTCCAGACAGAAAGATGGCTCTTGTGGCAAGAATATTGATTTTATTCTTGCAGAAAAATATTTTGGGACAAACGACTTGGCGTGTGGAAAGAGAACACGGTTTGAGTCCAATGTCTTTAAAACCAAATAAATTCAAATCCATCAAAGAATTAAACAGGAAAAACTAAAATGGAAATGTTCTATAATTGAATAGCATTGAAGTTTTTGGAAGGAAAAGCTTGGGGTTTTTTTGTATGTCTCCAAATCCAGAAATCATAATGAAAGCTGATGGTTAGCATGACCTAGGGAAGCGTGGCCTGCTGGGGAGGACACCTCCACCAGGAGGAGAGTGAGGGTCAAGATGGGAAAGCACTTCTCACACGCAGGACAGACAGATGGATGATGCCAAAAGCTTCTGATGCAGAGCATTTATTAGTAAACTTGGGGGAAAGCATCCTAGGAGAAATGCCAATGCAGAGACGCAAAACGCAAGCAAACACACAACAAAGACAAAGAAAATATAAGTCAACAATTACAGGAAATAAATGTTTGCCCTCAGCTTCCCACATGGTCCAGGTGGTGCATGGAAAGGTCTGGACTCCCAGGAATAGGAGGAGGTCTGTGGAGAAGCTGCTTCCTGTGCTCCCAGGACCCTTCCCTGCCTCCTCCATGGCCACTCAAGACAAGTGTGGCCAGGGTTCCTTCTGGGAAGCTCTTCCTGACAGAGAAGGCTAGAGATAACCAGCAGCATCCTTGTCCTGCACATCAAGCTGAGGGTGTCCCTGCAGGACTCAGAAGAGCCTGCCAGTGCCCATTAGGGTTTTGCAGGGGATCAGTGACAGGAAGCCCTCTCACGGCCACGATTTGAAGTTATTTGGACCAACTGTCCTTACAGCAGCTCTCGGGTGTCCCTGAGGCATGAGTGGCCAGCTGCTTGCAGTGATGCTGAGGGACAAGAGTGGGAGGTCTCTAGCCCTGGACCATGCAGCACCCAGCAGAGACCTGCAGGCATGGGGTGTAACCAGGCCCAGGCCCCATGCTGTGGACCCCCTACTCATGGGTTGCACCCACATTCTGGTCTCAGTGTAGGGTCTCTAGTGAGAGTTGAGAGCCAGGGAGCCATGGGGACAGCAGGGAGCAAGGCAACAGAAGGGCAGCAAGGAGGTGGCCGCCACTCGCATAGGCCAGGGTAGCACTCAGGAGGTGTGTGGTGCATAGCTGGCACCCCTGATGTGCTGGGGGATTGGAGACGCCAGCCAGGCCCTCTCTCATCCCACCTTCTCTATGTGGCCATGGTTGTGCAGCACAGCTGATACTGGAGATGCAGACCCTCAATGCCCGCCACAGAGCCCTGAGTGGGAATTCTCACTTTAACAGTGTCCTGCCACTGTGTTGCCACAAAACCTGCTAGCAAACCCAATGGCACAGAGGAGCCCAGGTGGACTACAAGAGCCCCCTTCTCCACAGCATGGGATGTTACAGACCACCCTGGGCAGCACCCAGACTCCCTCCCTGGGCGTGGTGAGCTGTTTCCTCCATGAGAGCAACATGGACAATTCACACTCTGAAGGCCTCTCCCTGAGCCATGGTTTCCTCTGGGATTATGCAAACAGGTGGACAAAGCAAACAAGCCTTAAGCACAAATAGCAACCAGATGAACTTGGGGTGCAGACCAGGCCCAGTCCTTGTCATGAAGAAGACAGCTGAGACCGCTGGACATCATCCAGAGCCAGCTGCCAAGGGAAAGGGGGCAGACTTGGGATTGATGCATCCCAAGGGGATCAGGTAACCCTGGGCACACAGCCTGGGTTCAGCCCGATAGCTTAAGGACAAAGACCTAGAGACTGGAGTGGCAGTTTGAGGCCTCTGACATTCGTGCAGCATGAGAACTCACTGGGCTGATTTGAGAGTAATACTGTGAAAAAGGAGACCACAGCTGACATGCAACGGAGTCACTGTAGAACAGAGAAGAAATATTTATTAAAAATGTTGTGCATCGTTCTGGGCCCAGTTGTGCTCTCCTTGCCTAACTCCTGAGGCGCCAAACCTCCTGCCCTGCCGTGTAGGGGTTCTTGTATTAAGATGGCTCAGCCTTATTCCACCACAGCTAAAACACACCCCAGCTTGTGTGAGGGTCACCGAGCCTGCTGGTGTTCAAGGCACCCCACAAGCCTCCTTCCTACGAGGGAGGAGTTGAGCTCAAAAAGTGCTGGTTGGAGCACAACTGACTGAAAAGAAGCACGGTGTCCATATCACTGTCCCCCTGCAGAGTCGCAGTTCTAGGATGAGAGGCCAGTGAGGCAAGTGACCAGAGCCCGTGGGCACAAATACATCATGCATGGCGGGCAAGGTTGTGTGACTGCCCCTCTACTTCCTTCTACCAAACTGGGACCCAGCCTCCTCGTGACAGAGGGGTACACAGGCTGGGTGGCACCCTTTCCCTGCGTGGCCCACTGCAGAGCACAGGGCACCTGGGGCCCTCCCATCTGCTGCTCTGTTTCCTTGTACTTCTGGTTTTGCCATCATAGATGCCACCTCTAAATGTCAGTGCTTTTGGAAAGCCCGGTGCCCCTCGGCTGTGCAGCAGGAAATCAGACAAGTGAAGCTCACTCTGTGCTCAGAGGGAGCAGGGGCTGCCATCTTGAGTCTGTGCCTCGGGGCCTGCGGTGCCTGTGTCTTTGGCTGTAGCAGTGTGGATGAGGGTGGAGGGGCCCAGGGTGTCCTTGTACACAGTGACCACACACACTCATGTGGGGAGATATGGACACCAGGACAGACCTAGCCCAGCCCAGCACAGACGCTGAGCTCAGGAACTGCCAGCAGGCGCGTCAGCAGCCAGGGCTCCTTCATCCTCATGACTGTGTAGCACCTTTCATGTCCCTCTCCCGCTTCCAAAAACAGCTCAGTGAGGCCAGCATCGCACCTACAGCTAGCTGAACATGGGGCCTCCCTTCTGGATGCCTCCTCTCCCCCAAGGGTTTGCTGAAGGCGCTCTGGCCACATGAGGAGCGCCAGGATGCTGCAGCCTGTCTGTCCTCAGTGGCGAGGCTGTAAAAGCTTAAGCTGCTGCAGCAGAAGGAGAACATTTGCCAAAGTGGCATCAAAATGCTCAAAACAAACTTATTAGTTAATGCTGCCCATCACCATGACAACCAAACAGTGCAGAAACAAACCGCTAGCGCACAGATTTATTACCATGGAAGGTTTCACTAATACCATTCCGGAGGTATATTATTTTCCACTTTCAGTGGTAATAAAAATTTTTTAAAATTAATTTAAAATCCAGCTGGAGAGGCCAATCCAGCTCACATCTCAATACATGACCCAGGGTACAAGCAGGCCCCACAGCTGTGGGGACAGCAGCTGTTTCCCTACTGGACAGAGTAACCAGCCACCTGGTCCTGTGTCCAGTCCCAGCCCTGACTCCACTAAGAGCAGAGCCCTCACCTATGTGGACTGGAATGCTCTCACCTGTGCAGTCAGTGGGCCTGGGGCTCCTCAAGGATGTCATAGCTCCAGCAGCAACCCAGGAAACCAGGAGCTGCACAGCCCAAGGCTTTGGGCACCTTGTGGGCCCCTGGGAAGCACCCCATCACCTCCCTCCTGTTATCCAGTCAGGCAAGAGCTGTTTCTCTGCAGAGTGCTGCCCATCCCCTCTACTGCTTTACCAGGGAGGCAGCACAAGGGGCATGAAGGTAGGCGTGGCTCTGTGCCAATAAAACTCTTCACAAAAGTGGCCAGATATGACCCCAGACAGTTGGCTCACCAGACACGGCCAGTGAGGATCAGTCAGTGAGTCAGGAGGGGCATGCAGTCCATGCTTCTATATCCAGTCCATCAAGTGGGGACTTGCCATCCCAGGGACACGGAAATCTTGGACAATGACATCCTGGGTGGTGCTTCTGGTGGCCAGGAGCTGGTGGACCTGAGGCCCAGACTGGGGGCCGAAAGGCAGCTGCTGTCCTGGCCACCTCTTCCGCTGTAGTCCCCACCCAGGTTACACTCTCTGCTCTCTTCCAGTCATGACAACAGTGCTGGTGACAGCATGGGCCCCACCTATCTCTTGGCTTCTCCTCTGTGCCCAGCATGATCATTTGGCTGAGTGCTGATGGGGACCTTGGATTCCCTGACCGTGGTCCTCCTGCCGGGACCCGGTGTTGGCCTCTGCTGCATGGTCACTCTGTTTTCCTGTGGGATGCTAAGTGATGCTGATGAGGAAGCCCCATCGCTGTGCTGACTAGCGCTGTTGTGAACACTGCTCTCTGGCCTTGTGGACCCCAGCCTTGTGCCCAGACACCTGACCGCTCAGGTTCCCCCTACCTGCCCAAAGTCTGCAGCACAACTCCCCGACACAGCTCTGTGCCTAGTTTCCTGCCTTTCCCTGCTGCCATGTCAGCTCCTGGCCGTGGTCTCCTCTCTCCTGGTGCCTCCGTCTCACCCCCTGTGGCCCCTGCCTTGGTCCTTGGGCAGGTGGTTTGGCCCCTTCCTGTGATTCAAGGGGGGCTGTGTGGCTTCGCCAGGCTGTGGGGGTGCTCACCCATCTCACACCCACAACCCCACAGCAGACTGCGCCATTGTCCACAGTACAGTGTCCTGCACAGTCATACAGGGACACTTGCCTCAGACCCGGCTGGTCAGGGTGGCGCAGGGCACAGGGAACCTCCTGTAGGCCCTTCCTGGCTCCTCCTCCAACTTCCCACCCCTGAATTGGGGGCACTGTTTCCAAATCCCTCCAGACACCTGCCCCAAAGTCTCCTCCCTATGTGGGGTCCAGGCGGGGCCCCTCCCCATGTGGACCTCCAGGCACAGCGATCCTTTGGTCAGTCACTCAGGGCACCAGGGCACAGGGCAGAGGTGAAGGGCAGGTAAGCAGGGCTCTGGAGAGAGCTGCTTGCTCAGAGTTGGGAGCCACAGAGGGTGAGGCAGGAGGGGACGCTATGGCATCACCAGAACTGGAGACCACAGCGGGACAGCAGAGAGCAGCTGTCTCTGAAGAGGGCAGGCTGAGCGGGGGTGCCAGTCAGATGCTGGGAGGGGTGGGATTCTGTGGATGCCAAGCAGGTTAAAGCAGAGGAAGGAGAGAAGGTTGGGAGGGGTCTTGAGGCGTGGGCAAGGAGGACCACGCTCCTCGACTTTTATTCCCAAGCATTTTTTCCATACCTCGTCGAGGAGGAGGGAGGCTGCCTGCTCGGTGCTGGGGCATCACAGATGTGCCTCCTGCCCTGCCCAGCTCCGAGAAGATGCTTTGTTCCCAGGGCTCCCTCTCCTCTCCTCACGCCAGGAGCAGACCGTGGCTCATAGTTCCCAAAGCTGCTGGAAGCTCAGGAAGGAGCAGGGTCAAACAGACCAACTGTGCATGGGAACGTGGATCCTGGAGTCACCACGCGCCACTTTCTCAGGATTAACTGAGAAATACCAATGACCGGATTGTTTCCCATTCAAAATTAATACCGCTGACAGAAACAATGCACAATAAAGCCAACAGAAACTGAAGCTGCACCCAGTAAAAGGTTTTATGGGTGAAAGAGTGAATGAAAATTCATTGTTTACGTTGAAAACTATGAAATTTAAATTAGGAAAAATGAGAAATCATCAACAGAAACCGAAGCCGACAGCATGTACAAGTACACATGTTAAATTTGATATTTCTATTGACAGAGGAATAAAAACTGTTAACAACATTCAGATCTAGATCCATGTGAATTATTCAAGAAATTTGCCTTCGTGGGAATAACAGCCCTCAAAGAAAACGTGTTGGACCAGAAGGTACAATTGTTAAAATTAGATGCGCCAAAAAAACAAAAACTCCCCAAAATGGATCAGTCAATCATCAAGAGAAGAATGAAACCTGGAGCTCTGACAGAGAGCTGAGCTGGGTTGATTGACAGAGGGGATCTGTCACTCAGATGCTTCCTGCCCAGGGTCAGTGATCAAGGTCACCTAGGACTGACCAGCTCACAGCGGCAGGATATATGAGGGCACTGTGTGGCCCAGTCCAGTGGTCAGGCCCCATATGAGCTGCAGGGTCACTTTCTAGAGCATAGGGGCTGCGTGAGCAGGAACAAGGAAGACATCAGGACACACTCCGGGAGGAGCCTCCAGGCTGCATGGCTCCTAAGCCTGGAGGCCGGGAACCACACGGCAGCTACAGGGATCCAGAAAAGCATGTGAGTGGAGTGTGCTGGGCAGACATGGGGCTCTGGAAAGTTGCAAGCCAATTTCTCCAAGAGGGCCAGGCTGGGGACAGGGGACAGTGGTTATTAAGAGATCCTGACCTCCAGGGCCCAGCTCTGCAGAACCCAGGCTGCCCACCTGCCTCCACTAACAAACGTGGCTCCACATTATTTTTTTGCCCTTCCTGTCTCCATCTCATGTGTCCTTTAGCCAAGACCATGAGTCCCCTTGCATTGTGGTTTCTTCAGCAAAACAAAGAACCAATGCCTCTAGGATGGCAGCAACATTACAAAGGTGCGTCTGCAAGCCTGGAGCACTTTTTAAAAGGACCACAGTTTACCACTGCCCATGCAGTGAATGGGACCCAGTGAAGGCAGCCTGGGGAGAGCTGGGCACCCCACAACTGCATGGCCAATGTGAACACAGTTCCTATGGAGCTGTCCTGCCATATCCTGCATACCAGGGGTGTGAGTCCCCAGTGGGAAGCAGGCTCCAGCCACCACTTCAGGGGGATACATGGCCCCTGAGCTTGTCAACTGGACAGGGGCACAGGTGTCCAGGGTACAGGGAATCAGGACTCCCCCTACTGTAGCTCTCAGCTGCTAGGTTTTGGCCCTGTGGTCTTCGAGACATCTGCTCTGTCCCTTGGCCCATGTCACATCTTAAATCTGAGACACAAGGAGGCTGGGAATTTAGCTTAGTAACACAAGTGCCTGCCTGGCAAGCATGAGGTTGTGAGATTGAGCCCTGATGCCAAAAAAAAAAAAAAATCTGAGACATAAGGTGTCCTACCATTTTGGGTCCTCTGACTATGAAGGGAGTGTGCAAGGACTTGTCTCAGCTATTTTCTGAAGCAAGAACCCAATTAGTCACGGGGTCACCTTGGCTGCAACTGGACTGGCCCTGCCTGATTCTCACACAGAAACTGGCTGATTACTCCAAGTCTCACATTTCCTGAGTGACTGTGTGTTAAAGCCAGCATTCAAGTCCCCAAATCCTAGAGAAAAATTTAAAAGGCCACAGAGAAACTCTCAGTCCCCCAGCCTAATGGCAGGTTGAACAGATGGAACACAGCAGTCTCTCCTCCACAGCAGGCACTGTCTTCCCGGGCACAGCCCAGGCCCACCTGGCAGGGACCTTGGCTCCCCATGCTGCCCGCACCTGCTGAGTTCAGGGAGCATCGCACCTGATAGCAGCTCGGGAGGACACCCTGGGCCCCAGGGCAGTGTGGCAGCTGCTGGCACCCTGCCCTCACCTCCAGCTCCTCCTGGTCCACCTGCAGCCTTTCTGGCTCTGAGCTGCTGTCTAAGGAGTTTTAGAGTGTTTATCTCTCCAGCCATGCTGCACAGTCCTGAGCATGTGCTTAACCCCATCCATAACAAAGGATGACTGCACTGCTTATCCACGATGGACACTCTCCGAACCGTTCCTTTGTGGACACCATTTTCCGAGCCATTTCCTAGACTCCTGCTGATCCTAGGCAACACACATCCTCCCGAGTGGGCTCAGTGTGCCTAGAGCGGCAGCCAGCTGGAAACCAGCTGCTCTGCTTGCTGATCATGGACCCGAGCTCTGTGCATCTCTCTGGGGGTCCCTGGGGCTGGGCAGGGCGGGCACCAACCTGGCTCCCATGAATCCCCCAAGCCCCTCCCAAAACCTCGCTGACTATAGAAACCACGAGCCCCAGGAAGGCTTCCTGGGGCCGCACACACAGCGCCCCTGGTCTCATTAAAGGCGGAGCTGAGTCAGCGCCCCGGGGAGGCGTCCCAGTTGTGAGAGCCAGCGAGGGCTGCTCCTCAGCACCACTCAAGGCCTGAGTGGAGGCGGAAGCTCTCTCCAGCTCACATGTCTCCCACAAACAAGGGAGCTGAGCTCTAAATTACATCTCCAGGAAATGAATGGGGAAATAAGTAATGCAGAAGTCACGACCAAGTCATTTATTCACCCAACAAACTTCTCTGGAGGCCTCTTATGTGTCTGGCCTGGGAGATGGAGCTGAGCAAAGGGAGGCCCGGATTATAGCTCAGTAGAGAAGGAGAGGGCGTCACTCAAGGGCCAGCAAACTGAAGGGAGAGGAGAGGCCAAGAAGGGGTGGCCTGGGGTTCCATCCTGCAGGGACAGTGAGGCTTAGCTGCTGCCCAGGGCTCTGATGGCCAGTCTTCACCAGGGTCCAGGTGTGGTTACTGGGGGCTCCAGGCAATTCTTGCCCAGGGAAACCCTGGCTGGTGGTGGCACCCAAGGTCCAGCAGACAGATAGGAGCTGGGCAGTGAGACTCAGAAGGCTTCTGGCCAATGCTGGCTGTGCTAAGGCCAGGGCCTGTGGTCTGAGAAGGTGTCTTCTGTATGTGACAGTGTGACCTTGGGGTGGCAGAAGTCACAATCGGGTCTCTGAGTACTCTGCTTCTCTGTTGGTCCCAGTGACACATGGGGAACCGGGGATTGGAGGAAGGAGGGTGCCCTCCTCCCTCACATTTGACTCCTCTCTCCAGGACAACCAGAGATGGCTGGAAGAGGTCTGGAAGAAGCAAGTCACCGTGTGTATCTCTCCCCACTCCTCCCTTCTCTCTCTGCTTCCTGGCCACCAGGATGTGGGCAGCTGCCCAGGGCTCTCCACTGTGCTGCCCATGCAAGGACTGATCCTTCTGAACCTGTGAGCCAAGATAAACCTCCCCTCCTTTAACTTGTGGAACGTGTTTTGCCCCAGTGAGAGGGAAAGTGACCAAGAGATCTAGGAAGACAACTGCAAGAGGTCTGCTAGCAGAGGTGGAGACCTGAAGGTCTCTCCTCAGATCGTTCTCTGGTGTGGCTGAAAGCTCTCTAGTTAAATAAAAAGCAGCAGAGAGCGCGGGGGTTCCCAGGAGGTGTGGCCAGGAACCCCAGCAGGGTGGCAGGTGGAGACCCACCCCTGTTCTCAGAGGGTATACACTGTCCAGCTTGTTTCAGCAACAAGCCGTGATGTCCAGTTGCTGATCTTGAAAATCTTGACCTCTTTTTCACACATTCACTTTCCCAGCCTCATGGGTTTGATACAATAAGCATGTGTCAAATAGGACATAAGCAGAAGACTTTGGGAAGGCTTCAGAGGGAGGTCTGTCCCTCCTAACAAGACGGAGGTGAAAGGAGAGTTCTTGGCCGCTGCTCTTCCTCCCCTGCTCTGCCTTGACGTGGAGATGTGATTCTGAGCCAGCAATAGTCACCTCCCAGCTGTATTGCACAAATATGGGACAGAAAACTCTCCTAGCAGGCAGAGGGCAGGTGTCTGGGTCTCTGGTGGCCTTCCTGAGCTAACACGATAGTCTTACAACTACCCAACCTTGGAGTTCTTGTCCATATTGATAAATAACTCAATCATCAAAATCATGTTGGATTTTCTATTACTTGCAGGTATAAGCATCCTAATAGATGTGCCTGTTCATAAAGGAAATCTGTATCACTAAGTTCAGATGTAGGAAGTACCCTGGAGACCTAGTCAGGGGCCAGAAAGCCTATCCCCAACCAGCATGCACCAGGACTCCTAACCAAAGATGTTAGAAGAGGCTGAGAAGTAATTGGAATTCACGTAACTGGCAGTGCCCTCCAAGAAAAGCATCACAGGATATCAACTGAAACAAAAGATTTAACTAGGGTCTAGACTTCATCATGTAAAGTACAAAAATATATGGATTACAATCGAACACCATTTGCCATATAGTGTGAGAAGATCCCAAACTGAATGAAGAAAACAGAAACACATGAACAATGATGTAGCAAAGATGTCAGAATTATCCAATGAAAATTTCAAAGCAGATATCATAAAAATGCTTCAGAAAGCGATTGCAAATACACTTGAAAAAAATTTTTAAATAGAAAATTCTAGCAATAGAAGATACAAAAAACATTTCTTAGAGTTTAAATTTAGAAATAATAACTAAAACTTTTTTTAAAAAAATCACTGGATGTACCTAATGGAAAAATAGATGTGATGGGAGAACTAGATAGCAGGGTAATAATAATTACCCAATCTGATTAATAAGAGAAAGATGAATGAAAAAATTAATTGAAATTCAGGAATTTGTTTGGTCATAACAAAAGAGCTCACCTGGTTTTAACAAAAGATTTGTATCACTGGAATCCCAGAAAGAAAGGAGGAATTAAATTAATGAGCATATAAATAATAATCATTGTCCAAATTTAGTGTAAGACATGAACCTACAGATTCAAGAGACTGAACAAATCCAAGAGAATAAGCCCAAATGATCAAAGACACAGGAGAGGCAAGGCTATGAAAACTAAGGGCAGGAAAAGTGTTTGGCTAAGCTTGGTGGCACACACCTACAATGCCAGTACTTGGGAGACTGAGTACTCACGATTATGAGTTCCAAGGTAGCCTGGGAAACTTAGCAAGACCCTGACAGTTAAGAAAGACAGAGTCAGAGTCAGAGACAGAGATGGAGAGACAGACAGAGACAGGGAGACAGAGACAGGAAGACAGAGACAGAGATGGAGACAGAGACAGAGTCAGAGGCAGAGACAGAGACAGAGAGACAGAGACAGTCAGAGTCAAAGTCAGAGTGAGAGTCAGAGACAAGGAGACAAAGACAGAGAGAGGAAGACAGAGACAGAGACAGAGTCAGAATCAGAGAGAGAGACAGAGATGGACATAGAGAGAGACAGAGACAGAGTCAAAGTCAGAGTGAGACAGAGACAGACACAGAGAGACAGAGACAGAGTCAGAGTCAGAGACAGAGACGGAGAGAAAGACAGTCAGAGTCAAAATCAGAGTGAGAGACAGAGACAGAGACAAGGAGACAGAGACAGAGAGAGGGAGACAGAGACAGAGACAGAGTCAGAGTCAGAGTGAGAGACAGAGATGGACACACAGAGAGACAGAGACAGTCAAAGTCAGAGTGAGACAGAGACAGACACAGAGAGACAGAGACAGAGTCAGAGTGAGACAGAGACAGAGTCAGAGTCAGGGTGAGGGACAGAGATGGAAACAGAGACAGAGAGAGAGAGACAGAGACAGAGTCAGAGTCAGAGTCAGAGACAGAAACAAAGACAGAGAACTTGGTGACAAGCATAATTTTGAGGAGGAAAGACAATTTTAAACCTGACAGACAGAAATAAAGCATCGCCTGTGGAGTAACCAATCTAAATGACAGTAGAATTCTCATCCAAAATCATAGAAGCCAGAAAAAAGTGGGCAAACGTTTTTTTCACATACCAAAAGAAAAGAACCATCAATCCAAACTATTATAGTCGGCAAAAATAAACCTCAGGGATGAAAGGGAAATCAGGACGCTCTCAGGCAGAGCGAGCACGGGACGCTGTCAGAAGCAGATGTACTCTGCGGGCGGCTGAGCGACATTCTCCAAGCAGGAAGGAAAGGGGAGAGAAGAAAGAGAGGACAGGCAGAACTGGGCGCACACAGTGAGCTTTCCTTCTCTACATGACTTAGGAAAGCCACGCAGGTTCTTGTCTGAGGCAGGTTTAAAACGGGAGATGTTAAAGGGATGTGGAGGGAGGGAGACATCTGTCTCCTCCACAGTGACAGCACCGGTGTCCTGCGGCAAGTTGCTAAAGCAACCTCTACAAAATCATATGAAAATAAACACTCAAAGCACTACAGAGAAATCAAAACAGAACGTTAAAAATGTTCAGGAGCCCACTGACAGACAAGAGGAAGGAGACAGAAATGAACAACAGAATAGAGAACAAAAATTAAAACAGAAAGCAAAAGTGTAGCCTCCGCAAACCAATGACTGTGCTGAACACAAACGGTCTCAATGTGCCAGTTTAAAGGCAGAGGCTGGAAGAATGGGTTGAAAAGCGACAACCCAGCTGAACCTGTGTTTTACGCTACAAGAACCTCACTTCAATATAATGACACAGAAATCAGCAAGTAAAAAAAAAATCACCCAAACATTAATCCAACGTAAATGGGAGTGGCTGCATAAATATTAAAGTGAACTCCAAAGCAAAGAAAATGGCCAGAGATGGAGGGAGACATTAGCCAAATGTATCAGTCAGCTCTCTCATTGCTGGACACCATGTCTGATGCCCACGACTTAAAGGAGGAGATTAATTTAGCTCATGGTTTCTGGGTTTCGGTCCATGGTTCTACTCCACAGCAGACACACCCTGGCTGACCGGCATGATGGAATGAGGCTCTGCAGCTCATGGCACCCAGGAGGCAGAGCACGGACACAGTGCCAAAGGACTTGGGACCTAATGTAGACCCCAGGGTCACACTTCATGACACCCACCCAGAAGAGTGCTTCACTGTTCCCCGCAGTGGCCTGCAAGCCAGTTCAGTTGACATAATTGAACTTGACCACCACAGCAAGGATACAAGATCAATCCATCAAGAAGACACAGGCTTTCTAAATGTACATGGCCCAAACCAGAGCTGCAAATGGTGCAAATTCTGTGTGACAGGAACAAAGGGGAAATAGACAAATTCTCAGTTAGGGTTGAAGAATTAAAATCCTTTCTCTTGGCTACTCAAAGAAAAAATACAAAAGTTAATAGTATATAGAAGAACTCACAAGTCCATTAACCAATAAAATATAATCCGAGTTATAGGACCCACCACTCACCCATGTAGAGTACATGCTCTCTTCAGATACCCTCCCTTTCATCTTCCAGAGAGAGGGCAGCCTGCTAAGAGCCTAACCCCAGCCAGGGAGATGCATGTTAGACCTCTGAGCTACACAACTATCATGCAACAAATCTGTGGGTTTCTTAAAGTCCCTACATTGGTGGTTACTTGCTACAGAATAAAATAGAAATCATTATCAGCTACTAACTCAAATCTACATGAAACTATAAAAACAGCAACTGTATGGAAATTGTGAAAGAAACCTTTTCTCCTTAAACATTTCTTTACACAGTTGAAAGACGAGACAGCAGTGATGTACCGCGGGATTTATAATGTATGGAAGCAAATGGAAGACCATTTATAGAAAAAAATTAGGGAGAAATGGAAGCATTTTTTACAAAGTTCCTGTAGTATCCACAAAGTGTATGGTTTTATCTAAAGGCAGACTGTGATCTTTTAAATGTAGATTGTATTTAAACCCTATACCAAGCACTAATTAAATTTAATTCAGATAGAAGAAAAAGGAAGAAGAGACAAAAAGCAAATGACAAGATGGTGGATTTCAAACCATCAGGTTAATAACCACAGCAAATGGAAACAGTCCACACACTGTAAGGAAAGAGCAGAGATTGTCAGATTACGTTAAAAAATACTCACTTTTTATTCTGGTAAGAGTAAAAGGATAGAAAAGATACAATATGAGAAAGCTAAAGTGACTGTACCACTAGCACAAAAAGATTTTTGAGAACAGAAAATTATCACTGAAAAATAGACCTGCGTCATCACCACTTGTGTGTGTGCGTGGATAAGAAGGTCAAAAGGAGAGAAAATCAGACAGATGATGGGCCCCGGACTGAGCCTTGAAGAGCTTGAGACAAAAGCTGGTGAGCCTGAGAGGAGAGCAAGCATCCACCCTAGGGTCCGAGGCAATGCTTCTCCCCGTGGCGAGTGGACCGAGCCTGTGCAAAAGCGCAAAGGATAAAAAGAAATGAACGAGTAGCCAGGCCGGCTTGACCTGCCTCACTCTCAGAAAGTGCTCCACCAACAAAGGCAGGACTGCGATGCATTCAGCTGCACACTGGAGGTTTGCCGAGAGACCTCTTGAGAATCCAAACAAAAGCACTCTCATCCTGTGACGATGATGTCTGATTGCAAAGTATTTAGACCAGAAATCTGCACCAGACAATTATGAGCAATTCCCAAATACCTGGAAACTGAATAAAAACTCAAAGAAAAAAAAAAACCACAAGGAAAATTAGAAAATATCTTGAGTTAAATGCAAATGAAAGCACAGAATATCCACATTCACAGAGCACAGCAGAAATGGCGCTCAGAAAGAAATTTGTGGTGTTAGACACATATGTTAGCAAAGCAAAAAGGTCTCCAATTAATGATTGAATTCCCAATCTACAAATCCTCAAAAAGAACAAAATTAATCCTGAGGGAAGCATAATACAGGAAATTAACATAAAAATGGAACTCATGGCTTATATCTGTGACCCCAGCACTCTGAGGGGCTGAACAGGAGGGTCACAAGTTCAAGCCCAGTCAGGGCAACTTAGTGACTTAGTGACAATCTGTCTCAAAATAAAACAAACAAACAAAAAAAGTAGCAAACAACAACAACAACAACAGCAGAACCCAATGTGACAAAAACAGAGAAAATAATAACTGCCAGTCCTCTGCAAATGTAAGTAAGTACTCTCAGGTCTGAGAAAGCAGAGTACGTCCTGGTCTATTTTGCGTGTGGCAACCCTGGCAGGCTGTAGGTGCACATGACCTGGCACAAGGGTAAACCAAGTCTGCTGTCGTGAGGGGAGGTGCATGGGCCCAGTGGCAGCGGGGATGCAGTGAGCAGGGTCTGAAAGCCATGGCAGAATCCCAGAGCGAGGCCCCGTCTAGTGAGACAGCTCAAGGCATACTCAGGGATGGCCTCCAGCTTTTTGCTGGCCAGGGACAGGAGGCTCAGGGCCTCTGCAGTCAAGAGGAGGAGGACTGGAGGAAGTGAAGGGTCTCCCTGCATTCTCGGGGAGACATTACTGTGCTCTTGCCTTGAATGGGTGAGCACAGAACATAAGGACAACCCAAGGACATTGCCAGAGTTCACAGTGCTTGTCCACCCCCTACCTCCAGAGGCTGCATGGCTCTAGCACCGGTGTGGTACAAGTGTGGGTACAATCCGCCTGCCTGTTATGACCAACAGGGTCCTGGGGACCTGAGGACCTGTGCAATGGCCCCAGGACCTGTGACGCTCTGGGTCTCGCTGGTCCTTGGGATGCTATGCCAGGTGGAATGGGGGTGCAGAACAGGCAGGCAACCTCAGGATCCTGGCTGCTGTGGGAGGTGTCACCTTTGGCCTGCTCATCCCTGAGACTGGCTTCCCGCAGAGGCAGATGGCCTGGAGCACCTTTCATCCAGAGAAAGACAAGGAGAGCTGAGCCGAGACCAGACTTGTCAGGCGGGTGTTGCTCTGTGGGGAAGCCATCTTCAGCAGTGTGGGAACAGGGGACCAAGCAGGGCCAAGAATGCACCACCTCTCTCCTTGCATGTAAAACAGGTGCTTTTCAAAAAGTAAAAAGCAACCAAAAGACGATTCTCAGCATTGAAAGCAGTCTGTGCTAGTGACTGACATGGCCTGAAAGACCCAGCTGCGTGAGACGTAAGTCATTGGTGCTGGAGGGTGCTGGGATGCATCCGAGGATGAACAAGAGCCTGTGGCAGAGCATCAGATGCTCCAGGAAACCTCCAGTCCCTGGGGAGCCCAGGTAGCACTGCAGCACCCAGCAGATCCTCTGGATGAGAGGGCTGAGTGCTTTGTGGGACCTTGGATTTCGAGAGATGGGGACCATGTGGGAGAGAACTGCTCCGGACACACTTACTGGAGATAGAGCTCTAAGAGGGCGGATCGGAGGTCCTGGGAACTGGCTGCTGCAGTCAAGTCAAACACTGACTTACCGAACCCCGGAGAGGAGATGAGATCGGATGCTCTAAGCAGAGCCTCACACGGGGAAGGCTTGGCCACAGTCAGGGAAGCACAGGCAGGGTAGGGGGTCACATCCCCAACTGCACTGTTACAGTTTGGACCCAGATGCCCACCCCCCAAGAGCCTGATGCCTGCCCTGGCAGGGTTTTGGGGAGGTGGTTGGATCGTGGGGGCTTACAGCTGACTTACTAGGAGGTAGGACCTGGTCAAAAGAGGTGTCACTGTGAGCATGGCTCCTCCTCTCTGTTTCCTGTTCCCCATGCTGTGAGCAGCTCTCCTCTTCCAGCCCCTCAGCCTTGGAGCCAGCAACTATGAACCAAATCCTCAATAAATCACAAGCCACAGTCACCCTCTCCTCCCTTTGGTTGTAGGCACCAGGTATTGTGTCTCGGCAGCAGCACAGGACTAAGACGCACCAGGAGCAGGATGGATGTCCAGTGGATCCCAGATCTGGAGCGCAAAGGAAGAGCTCAGCCATGGCGTGGAGTGGACATGGAGGAGCACAAGCCCTCACCCCTCTGGCAGCTGAGAAGGGGCCAGGCTGACACAGAAACTGCTTATTTCTGTGGGAGCCTGTTCGTCTGAGACCCCTGCCTCACTCGAGAAAAAGAGAATACATGTGAAGATGCAAGGTTCTCCAAAGTGTGCAAGGTCCTACAGTTTGTCCCCCATGCTGCCCGCTGTGGGCTAAGGCCAGCGGAATGACCAGAGCCCAAGGGACAGAAGTGCCAAGTGAGTGGGGCCCAGGACCTGGGGTCTGAGATGCTCAGAGCCAGAATTGGGGCTCAACACACTGTGGGGGCTGCAACAAAGTGCAAACCTCTGTGCTCCTAGCACTGCCCATGGCTTAGGCCACCTTGTCCTGCTCCCATGGGACTGGGGAGCCACCAACTTGATGCATCCTCCTCAGGCATCGGGGGTTCCCAGTGCCCCGTGTGGCAGCTCCTAGGAAGGGGACCTGTCCAGCCTGCATTCCAGCAGGGAGAAGATGCCTCCTAAAAGCCAGTCCTCAGAGACCCCAGCCCTCACCCTCCTGCACACAGCTGATCCAAGAGGGGGTCACTTGCCAGTAAGCCAGCTTCCAAATTCCAGAGCCACAATGAGACTCTTCTCTCTATTAAATCAATAATTTTGATTTTTCTTTTAGTTTTCTTGTGATTATGTGATTATTCAATGACTCAAGTGGAAATGGCTTGTATTATAATTTCCAGATAATGTTCTCTAACTGCAGAGTATTTAAATAACTCATATATGTGAGCTGCTGGCTTTTTATCCTGCTTATAAGTGGTGTAGTTACAGTATCTTTGTCAACCCTAATAAATTCACTGAAAAACCCAGAAACACAGCCAGAATGTTGTCTTCTAAAATAAACTTTATTTTGGTTTTATTGCTGTTATGTAAGTGATTATACAATATCTCAAATGGAGAGTTACGGTAATGATCTTAGGATAGGGTTTTATGGGTGTTTATTATAGAAATGTGTTACTTTTATTGACTAAATTATCACATCTTATTGACTTCTAAATAATGCAAGTTGAGTGTTTTTGTGGTTTTGGCTTAGTGAGTCACTGTGGGTCCACCGTCCACCAATCCTCTGCTCACCTCCCCAGCTCTGAGTCCCTCTGGTACAGGCAGTGACCATACAAGGCTCACTGGATGTGGCAGAGTTCAGTGAGGCGGAGACTAGCAGGGAGGCTGCTCTGGAAGTGACAGAAATGGCTCTCTCTGTTTTGTGAGTTTCACTGATGAGTTCGCCCCTGTGTAATGCCAGGGCACCGTGCTCCTCTGCAGAGACAGTGACAGACAGCGACAGACAGATTCACCCTGGCAGCCAGACAGTGCACCGATGCTTGGTGAGAAATGGTCTTGGAAATGTCTGTCCTTTCCACCTGCTCATCACCTCCTCACTCTTGCCTTGAACTTGGAGAAAATAGAGATGAGGACAAGAGACCCTGCTGTGCCAAGCTCCTGACTCCTCTGAATTGTGCTGAGACTCAAATTTGGGACTCCACCCACCGATCCTGGGGTTCCACAGCCCTGACCTGTCTGTCTCTCCCCACCATCCACCCATCTGGGACCTTCCTGGGCTGTAGGGCTTCACAGACCTGTGGCTGCCCCACCTCATGTGCAGACTCCAACTCCATCCTCAGTTGCCTCAGCCACACAGCTGTCCTCAGTGGCCACATGGCTGTCCCTGTCCTGGTTATGAGCACAGAGTGCTCAGCTCTGCACCTGCCTCATTTCCTGCTAGCACAGTTCTCCAAGCTGCCAGGTCTCCGGGGCAGATTGCTTTTCTCCTTCCCCGCTCATCATGGCCCTCACCAAGGGTTGGCTGGCCTGAGGGGTGCATGGCAAATCTGGGGGATATCCCTGAGACCTCAGACCTGACACATTGCAAAGTGAGACTACATTCACACCCCACACCTCCTGGAAGCTCCCTTAGACCCGAGGCCTCCCCAAGGACCCAGATTTTGTCCTTCTGCCTGGGTGCTGACCTGCCCTGTCTGTCCATGGCCAGGTGTCTTCATTGCGTCATGAGTGCCTAAAGAAGCCCAGGGCTGTGCAAGGAGCAAGTGCCACTCCGGCAGGTGGCCTGGGAGCAGTCCACCCACTGCACCCTGTGCTGGGCACCAGAAGCTTTTGGACCCCAGGGGGCCAGGTTGTCCCCTGGCTTGGACCTTCCAGGAAGGGCCAGAGACCTGCAGACTCAGCCACAGGCCTTTTTCTGTCACCTGTCCTGGCTGACCCCGAGGGCAGCTGGCCTCCACGTCACCCCCTGTAGGTTAGCCATCTGATCCTAGGGCCTCTGCCTCAAAGCCCTGCACTCTGCAAACCCATTTCGTGTGTTTTACCTGAGTTTGGTTTGGTGATGTCTTTGAATGCTCAGAGGGGAAATGTTGAGCGCCAGCCTCTGAGAAGGAGGTTTCCAGGGCAAGGACTGGCATCAACTAGCTGATGTGCACAAGTCTGAGGTGCAAGGTCATCCCATCCAGGAGGATTTGGCAGTGAAGTGTCCTCGAGGATGGATGGCAAAAGAGAGATCCCAGGGGTCATGGGAGAGAGGCATAGACTCCTGTGAATGAAGACTGTGACTGACATGTGCTGTCCTCAAGGGAGCCCTAGAAAAGTTCTTCCAGGAAGTTAGAAAAATGTTTTGGAGTTGTTGGGGCTCAGCAGTAAAAGCCAACATGAGAGCGCAGCTAAGTCGGTGAGCACCAGGGACTTCACTGCCGTCCCAGAGGCCACTCTTGGGTGCACCCTGCACTCACCTGAGCTCACAGGCTATCAGGATCAGGGTCACAGGTGTCCCCAAAAGGTTCACTGTGTTGAAGGCTTTGGGAAGTGACTGGCTCATAAGGGCTGCAGTTCCCTCTGTGGATGAACCCACTGTGAGATCATAACCCCAGGCCGTGATCAGAGGAGGTGGAGACAGGAGGTGGGGTCTGGAGTCACAGGGGCATGAACCCGGGGACCACGCCCGGTCCCCAGCCATCCTCACTGGCTGCCCTCCCTTGTCTCCTTCCTGGCCGGCCATCAGGAGGTGAGCAGTTCTGCTCCCCTACACCTTTCACTGTTTCTGCCTTACCTCAGGGTGCAGCTATAAAACTGGCCTGCCATGCACTGAAGCCCCTGAAACCACTAGTCTACATAAACCTTCCCAGCTTGGAGTTGGCTTCCCCTCTGTGGTCACAGCGATGAAAATCTCACTAACACAGTCCCCCACACACCTGGGATCCTGTGGTTGGAGCTGGTGCTGCTTCCTAGGTACAGGTAGACCCATCCTTGCCTCCGCCCGACCATGGGGTGTTGCTCAGCTGTTTGATCCTTTAGGATCCAAATCGAAATTTCCAGCACAGGATCAAGTTTCACAAAACCAGGCATCATGTTATCTTTTCCAAAATACGTGTCAATATTTTTCGTTGTGGCTGAGATGGAATAACAGGAACCGGCATTCCTGACTGTTTGAACCAACACGTGAATGGACAAAACACAGGAAAGAGACCCTGAGACCAGGAAATAGGACAAGGTGCCTGAGAAACCAAACAAAGACCAGCGAGCACCGCCAGCGCCCAGCTTATCCCCCAGACAACCAAGAAGGCGGAATCCAAGTGGGGCAATGGTTCACAGCACAGAGGACCAGGGAGAGGACAGCCATGCTTCGGCCACCACCAGGTTGCACACAGGGTCCCAGTGTTGGGAGGGGATGGCACAGGGCCTGTGTGAAGGACTCGGATCTTCATGAAAAACAAACACTTAGCAAGATGAGTGTCACAGGTATGCATCCCACCTAGAGCCACCAGCAGGCCCAGAAGCAGCAAAGCATGAGCCATCCTGATGAGCAGCTCCAGATGACACTGGCCACAGTGTGACCAGGATGAGGGGCCATGTGGACCGGGACACAGAGGCAGTTGCCACTGTACCCTGGGGTCCCAGGGGCAAGGTAAGATGGCGCAGGCCTGGGAACAGGACCCAGATTGGGGCTGCAGAGATGAAAATCAGGGTCTGAGATGAGAACCCCAGTGTGCGGGAGTCAGGGAAGAGTGACAGGGACGCAGAGATGACCCTCGGGAGACGCTGTTAGCAACAGAATGGAATGTGGAGACTTAAGCAAGGCTGAAGAGTGAGGAAAGAGAGGCCTCTGTGCCATGTGCTTCCTCGGGTGAGGACCGAAGACGTGGGCAGGAGGAGGCATGCGGTGACTACAAGGGGCTGCAAGCAGAGCTTGGGGGCGGCAGGTGGGGAAGGCCACCAGGCACAGACGCTTTCCAGATCAGACAGTTTTAGAAAACGCAGCTCACTGCGTGCTAAGTATAGCTCAAGAATGCTGTTATATATAGAGAGAAAAATTATAATTTTTGGAAGTCTACTCAGCAAAATCTCAACAATGGTCATGTGTAGACAGACATGATTGGTTTCACATTCTTCAGGAGCCTGTAGGTTTACTTTGCTGGTTTAATGGTTACCATTGCTGTGGAATAAACCATTCCAACCAGAAGCCTAAGCAGCCCTCACTGTATCAGCTCAGTGCCTGAAGGGCTCTCGGCAGTGCAGCCTGCTCGCTGCTCAGGGCTCACAGGATGAGATCAAGATGTGGCCCGGCCCTTTCCAGGTGTGTCCCGGGCCATAGATGTTCATCTTGCATATCGGGGGTCCCACTGTTTAGTGGTTGTCAGCTGGGGCTCCTCACTTGTGGAAGCCACATGCAGACCCTGACACCTGGCCCCTGTAGCAGGTCACAGGCAGCTCCATTCAGCCCAGGAGAGAAGTGATCCTGACTTCCTGTGTGATTTCTGTCCGGCCCACCCAGCAGCCTCCTTTCTAGGACTCTGAGTCAGCTGATGAGCAGCCTAATTACACCTGCGAGTCTTCCCAGCCCTGCAGGGCCCGCAGAGGTTTTACCCACACTCCAAGGAAGGGAGTTACCCGAGCAGGAGCAGCAGGGGAAAGATCTGCAGCCGTTTTAGGGTATGAAAATTAAATATCCTACGTGATCAGAGGAAGGCCACCAGGATCTGCACAGGGCTGAGCCCTGTGAGTCACAGCCTCCATGGGTCCTGTCCCACCTACCAGGGCCTTGGGGTCCCAGCACCTCCGGGCCTGGCACAGTGTATGGGATTCATACATAGTACCCTCAGTGCTTTGCCAGGGCATCACGCCATAGGAAAGCCAGAGTGCCATCTGCACACAGCATCAGGGACTCCATGAACTAGGGAGGGAATGTCACATCCTGCATCCCAGAAGACCCCACTCAGTGTCACCAGAGTCCCAGTGCATCTGGGAGGGGACTTCAGTTGCACTGCCTGGTAACACTGCCGCTCAGGAGAATGGCTCCTACTCATGCCACATGCCTTCCTGCTGCCCTGGGTCTCCCTGACACATGCCCAGGCACAAACACTGAGTGCTTCCAGGATGTTGGCCCTGTGGTCCATTCTCTCTGCTGCCCTCACACTGAAGGTCCCTGCAATTCACCATCTGTTCATACGAGTAAGAAAAGACTTCTGTGGGGGAGGCTTTGAGCTTTCCCAGGGCTCCCCGGGGGACAGCCAAGTCATAGCCCTTTCCCAGTGACCCCAACACCAATAGGCAGGAGACAGGCAGGAATCTAGCCATGAGGTCTGAAACCCAGAGTCCTGGTACACTCAGAATCCCACCTGCTGGTCCCAAAACAAGGACTTGCTAGGGCCCAAACAGGTACCAAGGCCACCTCTGGGGTGGGGGCATAAGGAGGTCTCCAGGACAGCCCACTGACACCCAGGGAGACCCCCCCCCAGGACACATCCAGGGTGGAGGTCTGGGGAAGGACTGAGGCCACCCCAGGTCTCTCACCCCACTTGGTCAGGGGTCTCTCACTGCCAGAGGTCAGGATCGCCTGGGCTCTATTTGGGTTCTGGGGGTGCCTGCTCCCTAGTTCAGCCTGTCCTTGTGGGATGGATAACAGAAGGGATGGTGGAAAAGGTACAAACCAAAGGAGAAGCAAGGGCACTGTGGGGGCCCAGTGTCGGGTGCACCACTGTCCCACTTTGATGCCGTCTCCTGGCCCCTCTGGCTGCCTCTCAAGGGCCAGGTTCTCAGATCCACGGCTGTGTCCTGGCCTCCAGCGGCATCTGGGGTTGTTTCAGGGCTTGTTTCTCTCTGCCATCTCGCAGTTCTCTCCCCTCAACCTCACCACACAGGAACCATGGGGGCGAAGCCATGTCTGTTTGTGTTGGGAGACCAAACATTTTCTTTCCTTGTTCAACATTTTTCAGATTTCTGGGGTTCGTGTGCTGCTTCTCAATGCAGGCTGGGCCCTGGCCAAAAGAAACACCGACAGTCTGCAGGGGCCGAGGGTGGGGTGGGCAAGCCAGGAGTTAAAATTGTATTAAATTTAGCTTTTCCTGGACAGATTTATCTTCATCCATCACAGGCAAGTGGGGTTGATGAGCCCCCAGCCCAGCCTGTGCCAGTTCTCAGGCAGGTGGGGTGGGGAAGTTCTGAAGGTGGAAGCCCCTGAGTAGGGGGATGTACAATGCCCAGAGCTAGTGAGGACACCCTGGATAAAGGCCTGGGCGCCTTGGGGATGGGGACCCAGGTGGGGACCCACCCCCAGCAGATGAAACCCACAGGGCTGCAGCAGGACAGTCCTGACCCAGCAGTGCATACTCCCTCCCCCTCCCGGAGTGCAGTCTCTATCTCTCCACTTCTTGTGGCCCATTAGTCTGCTGTCTGAGCTGCTGCACTGTAAGAGCAATTCAATTTTCAATTTGCAGCATGAATTTTGCCCTCTGTGGTATGCCATACGCTGTCTGCATCCAATGCAAACGTGAGAACATGAGGCTCCAGTGCAAAAACATGGTGACTCTGCGCTCCAAGACTCCCAGGTTCTGTGCAGTTATCTTGCCGTTACCAGAGCAGTGTAGCTGCAGTGCAGAACCGGATTCATTACTTTAGTTACTTCTGTGCTGCTCGGCCACCTCATGCCTCTCCTCTGCTTCAGAGGCTGTAGGCAGGGACGGGTGGCTCATCAGGTCCTCTGTCATCACCGACGGTCACCAGGGGGATGAGGATGAGGGTGAGATGGGTCCTTGGTCTTCCATGCTTCTCACAGTGATGCAGGCCACACACAGGCACCACTGCCCCAAGGTCTCTGCAATCCCTGCAGCCGCCCTCCCTCCGTGGGCTTTGCAGCCTACATGGAACATGGAGACCCTGCACCTGCAGGCTGGCTCACCAGCACCACCCTGGGGGGGGAGCAGGGACACCAGGGCACACAGAGTCCCACTCTCGTACTGCTGTAACCTTCCAAACTTCCAGGACAGGGGACTCAGATTCCAGGCAGAGCAGTAGCAGGCCCAGTACGGGGCTGGAGAGTCGGCCAGAAGGGAGGGCACAGGCTGAGACAGAGAAGGTCCAGGGTATGGACACCAGCTACTCCCAGTGGCATGCTCTAAAGGTGACTGGGTCCTCCTCCTGTCTTCCTCAAGAACAGATCTGAGCTGGCACAGGGTGGGGTCTCGAGACCCAGCCACTCCTGTGCCCCAGCTTGGCTCTCCCCACTGCGGGTCCCATCACCATCCATGAAACACCTCTGAAAACGCCCAGGTGCCCGCAGCCACTGAAGGGCCCAAGTGTGGAGGGGCAGCTAAGACAGTGTGAGACCCTATGGGCCACCTTGATGGGGACAACCCATGGCCGCCCTGTGAACCTGGGTGGGGGGACGAAGGGCAGGAAGAGGAGAAGGGGACTCACTTGATTGGTGATGCATGGACTCGTTCAGCTCTGATCCACGCACAACTCTCTAGAGGCTCAGGGAGACAGCCGTGACCTGGTGCCTGACCTTGAAGCTGGCCTTCCAGGAAGCCCTGACAGCTGGTGCTGCTGGGCCCCTGGGCGACTCTGTCACTGAGGTGCTGGTCCTACGCTCTCAGCCAGGTGATTTGATGCTTGGAGTTGACTGTATTTTAGAGAACAAAGGGGACCGGAAAGTTGGAACAAGATGCACAGAATTCAATGGTTTCTCGGCTCATGGACACTTTTGCTGGCAAGCATATTGGCTTCCAAAAAGAAGTGATTGGCAACATTTTGTTTTTGTTCACAGACTGTCAGGTGACAAACAAGACCACGGCATCTTTTCCTAAACTGGAGAACAAATTAAATTTGCCAACCGAGGCACCACTGCATGGGGTCTTTTTTTTTTTTATAGGCAAGCTGAGCAGCACCTTGGCCCCCAAAGTGTGTGGATCTGGGAGACTGGTTAATCATTTTATTCACTCTACTTGTGTTTTAAAGAAAAGATTCTATGTTGGAAAGAAGGAAATATATATAATATATACACGTGCACGTGTACATATTAATTTATATATAAATAGAATCACATACATTAAAAGAAAATATTTATTTAAATAATATTCTTTCAACTGATTTTTTTTTTCAGTTTATAAGGAACTCTATTTCTAGTGCTGAATTAGCTTCTTTGAAACAAATTACAGGGCACTTAATAAAAACATCTGACTTCTCTGATCCTTGCACAGGGACTCCAGCATGAAAATGGTTTTCTCTCGGCCCGTGACCCTCCTTCTCACTTCCTGGAGTAATGTGGGAATGTCCCCAGCACACCAAGTGCACTCTAATGCTCTTCCTTGAAGATGTAAAGACATATATTTAAGTGCTAACTGTTGTGGTTTCTGTTTAATAATAAATTCAAGTGAAATTGTATTTCTTTAAAAGTTCTGTCACTAAAACTAGTTGCAATGACTCTAAGGAGAAAGAAAAAGTTAAGTGTTTGACATAAAATCTTTCTCAGACTGAAGGACAAAATGAACAGGCGCCCCCTAAGCAGGGCTGGTGATGCCCTTACTCTCAGAAGTAGGCTGGGTTTTTGGAAAGATGGCCCCAAGTCAACAAACACAAAGGGAGAAAGGTTAGCATGTATTTATTTATTTATTTATTTGAGACAAGGTCTCTCTATATAGTAGCCCAGCCTGGCCCCAAACTTATGGTGATCCTCCTGTCTCAGCCTCTGAAATGTGCCATTACAGGCATTGGTCACCATGTCTGGCTGAATTCTGAGAAGCACTCCTACTCGCAGGGTGTGGATAAGACCCCTAGCATGGACACAAGTTAGACACTGATGCAGAAACTGCCGTTGCTTCTGGTGCCCCATGAGACACTTTCTACAGCACCAGGAGGCTTTGAGACCAATTTCCCCGAATCCAGGCAGAGTAGGGAGACCACCTGGCCCGCAGTGGGCAGAGGGAAGGCCCCTGAGGTGCAGACCCAGAATCAGAGGCCATCTGGGCCCTGCTCTGCATGTTTGAGGTCTTATCTAAGGGGCCATGGGGGAGGAAGGGGTCTTGAGCAGCAGTGTGGGGCTCTGCATGATGTCAGCTGAGGCCTCTCCCCTCCCCCAGGGCCACGTGGGCCCCTCGCTGATCAGGGTTGCAGCCCAGCGTAGGACGCAGAGCTGAAAGGGGAGCCTGAGAAGAGGCTGGCTGGCCCCAGGCCAGCTGACAGCTGATGCCCTCTGCCCAGATGTCCTGCTTTGCTCACTGGGCTGGGAGACTCTGCATCAGGAGCCAGGCCAGGCTGCATGTGACTTTAAAGTGGCCCATGGCCAGGGTGCCATGTTGTGTGGCACTGTGGGCTTGTGGTCCTCTTCTGGGTCAGTGTGGTGGCTGCCATGGGTACTCCTGGGCCCCAGGCAGAGAAAAGAGGCCACATGGCCTCCTGTCAGTGGCTTGAAAAGTGTCTGGAAAGAGCCGTGATGATCCAGGCTCACCATAGCTTCTTCCCTGGGCTCCAGTGCCCGGTACTTGGTGGCTGTCTATGCAGTGTCCAGGCACAGCAAGAGGAGGGACGGGGTGAGAGGGCCTGTGGCTTCTTGGACGCTAGGCCTCCCACCCTGGGCCGAGCACCATGCATGGCTTAGCGCACACAGCCTGCCCTCATCCCATCTCTTCCTCCAGCCTGCGGGGACCCTCACTGCTGGGACTGTCACCACGGAGAAAAATGGGAAAAGTAGGGGAGAGACAGCAGCCACCTGCATGTACCACATGTGACCTGGCAGGAAAGGGGTCTGGGGCTGGGAGCTGATGTTGTGGACATCAAGCGTTGCCTCAAAAACTTGCACTGCTGGGTCCTCCATGCCCAGAGAGAGGACCCCAAGGTGTCCAGGTGTGCACTGAGGTCCAAGCCACAGGACCTCCCATCCCTCTGTGTGGCTGCTCGAGCTCTCCTTCCCCTACTGCAGGGCCCACTGCGTGTCCCCTGGGAAGGCGGAGGCCCAGCTACACATGGATCTGCGTTTCTGGGGCTCCTGCGACAGCAAGAGACTGGGTCCCCACATGGAGGGATCCCCACAGGTGTAAGAGACATGGCTGGGGCACACATGCAGTCCCAGGCATGGTGGGGCAGAATGCTCCATCTGGATGAGAGCACCGTGATCCCTGCCTTGGTGACAAGGGCCAAGAGGGGCCTTCTCAGGGCCCAGAGAGGCTGTAGCTGATAAATGTTTGCTTTCATTCTGCAGAAAACAAGGCTTCCAGGTTGCCTATGGTCAACTGGTCAGGCCATGGGATTCAGAACCCAGCAGGGGGTCTCCCTGCAGCCCAAGGGTTGAAGGTGACCTGGGCTTGTGTGGCAGCCACTGTGGGAACAGGACATGGCTACATCCCCAGTGAGTGCCTGGCTGTGCCATGGGACAACGCTAAGGAGGCCCTGGCTGTGCCCCCTGAGTACACGTTTGATGTGACTGTGATTGGACCAAGGGATGTGGGAGCCATTTTGGGGTCATTCAGTCAGTCCACACACAAGCCAGCTTGAATGGGAAGCAGAGGCCAAGAGCCTGGGTGAGCAGGTGGAGAGCCCGGGTGTATCGGGGCACCTGACACCTGTTTGCTTACTGAAGCTGCCCGGGCAGGGTCCTTCCTCCCCACAAGGTGCGTGTCTGGAACACAGGACCACTCCTGGAGCCCCGAACCTTAAATCCCTTGGGACTGTGATGGCCACAAGTCCAGGGGCACAAGACAGGTGATGAGAGGGGGGCAGGATCTGTGGCCCAGCCCCCTTGCCAACTCCCACTGTGGTCTGGAAGCTTTGACATCAAGCCTCTGGCAGAAGGTCAGGGTCTCCTGTTTAAAAAGGGAAATGATAATCTGGAGCATTTCATGGGGAAGAGAATGTAAATTACACCTATTATATGTATATTCAGAAGCGCTGCGCAGTTTGGAAAATGGGTCCCGGATCTGCTGTTTCTTCCCATTTCCTGCAATTTCCTTCCCTATTGTCAAGTTCTCAGCCGCCTCGCCCCCTCTTGCTCACAGATGCTCCTTTTACTCGGCAGCTGCCGGTTCCTAACCAGGCCCTGCCACAACAGCCGCTCCTGGGCCAAGGAGGAGGTGGGAAAATGGGCCCAGCACTAACGTCTGCCATGCCAGGGTTGCCTTGCCTACTTCAGAGGGCCGTAGGGCTGCAGGGAGCTGTGATGAGGGCGGTGGGGCATCCTTGAGGGCACAGGCATCTGTGCAGAGCAGTGGGATCACACCCAAAGCAGACAGTGGTTGACAGGGAGCAGCCAGGGAGTCCGGACACCACACCAGGGACATGCTCAGAGAGCTGGCCCCCATGCAACACCCTGTGCCAGCCTGGCCTGCTATAGGCTGTGGCCATGTTCCTGGGCCTGTAGGCGGCTTCCCTGGACCAAGAGCAAGCCACCCAGGCTGGGCCTCATGTTCCAGGGGTTTGCCCAGGAGTTTGCTCCCACTCAGGGAGCTGCTAGCTTTGTCTGCCTCCTTCTAGAGCTTTAGGCACAGAGGCAGGGTGGGGGCAGGCTTGAGGTTCTGCTCCCCACGGGGCTCACAGCACCCAGAGGGACTCCAGGCAGGTCACTGTCATCTGGATGCCATGCTGGATGCAGTCCAGGGAGGCACAGAACCACTGAGACCCCGCGGCAATCCCCTTTGGGTCTCAGAATGACAGAATCTTAATGTGAGGTCTGCACCTGAAGACACCTGATTCACCAAACAAAAAGAGCTCCAGCTGGAGGCAGAGCTGAAGAAGACTTTGCCGGCCCTGCAGTCTCTCCACACTTCACTCTTTTCCACATTCAGCTCTTTTTTTCCCCCAGTACTTGGGATTGAGCCCACAGCCTCTGCACAGACCTTTTCAGTTTTTACTTTGAGACCAGGTCCACGTCGCTAAGTCAGGCAGACTGGGCTTGAGCTTGCAATCATCTTCCCCTCAGCCTCCAGAGTGGGGGGACCACAGGTGTGCACCACCACGCTTGGCTGCATGGGAGTTTCCGGTGTGCTCCTCAAATCTCCCGGTCAGCAGGAAAGAGAGTGTGGAAGGGCTCAGGTCTGACAGGTGAGGAGGCGCAGGCTTGGTCCCAGCCTAATGAGTGCCAGGTGAGATCAGAAGGTCTCCACAGCCTCGATCAAGCTCCTCACTGCAACCCACTCCCTGCTCCTGAGCACTTACCTATGTCTGTGGGATTCACGGGGCCATGGGACTTGGAGTGGGTCAAGCTTAGTGTAGTTATGAGCTTGGGGAACTGAGGGGGGTCAGTGCCCCTCTGAGGAGAGAGAACAGAAAGCACACACACTGGTGGGAGGATATAGACAAAAGCTGCCGTCAGGGAGCCAGGAACGGGATTTGCGAGCACCTTAGTCTCCGGCCTCAGAACATAGCTCATGTTTGAGAGCCTGTAACGCTGTGTGTAAAAGCGCCATGCCACACAGCAAAGGCAACCTGTCCCCACCCAGACAGAGCACAGCCTGCCTATTCTTGAGTAGCTGCAGTTCTTCAAGCCATGTGTACCTTCCAAGGGAAGCAGGGGCTCCCCAGACCCTGCATAGCTGGCCTCCCCAGACCTGAGTGCTCACTCTGTTCTTGAGAGTCCCCATGGGTCCCTGCAAGACCTACAGTGTCCTCCTCCCCTGGCCAGGAGCATATGGGACTCCCACTTGGCCAGTGTCCATCCAGGCCATGTATTCAGTCAGTCCCAGCCCCAGGGCAGACCCCTCCCTTACCAGTGGGCAAGGAGCGTGACCAAACCTGGGCCTCTGAGGACAATTTCTTGGCCATCGGATGCCATATCCGAGCCAGCTGAGTGCCATGACAGACACTGTTCCTGTTTAAGACCTGGGCCTGCTGCATGCTGGGATGAGCCAGGCTGAGGGAGAAGTCCCCGTGCCTGACTCAGGACTCTGAAGTTCATACAAGTCCTGCAGCGGGACCCAGAGGCCACGTTCCCAGCCCTGCAGCATCAAAGTGAGAGAAAAATACAAAGGTTGCCACACATGGCATTGCTAAAGCTAGAACTGCAGCTAGTTTCGAGCATCCTCTTCGGGTATAAATTGAGACCAAGAGTCCCTGTGTCCTATGTAGACTCTGCACTTACTAAAGGAGTTTCCAGTATCCAATTGTGGGAAAAATAGTCCTGACGAAAGCAAGGGACGTGACCCAGTGTGTGTGTGTGTGTGTGTGTGTGTGTGTGCGTGCACGTGCACATGTGTGTCAATCTGATGTGTCCAAAGTCATGCTGGTGAGATAAGACATTACAGAGACAGGAATGACTTAAACCACAGCATCTCTCTTTGCTGTCAGTTCAGAGGCAAAAAGAATTTATACTATATTCCAGGAAAGAAATGTCTACCCAAATTCTACCTCCAGCAAAAACATCTTTTGAGAATGAAGCACAAATAAAAGAATTCTTGAATAAAAGAAAACTGAGGGCATTGGTCACCTACAGACCACCAGGAAAGAGTCCCCAGAGGAAGTTCCCCCAACAGCAGGGAAGTGATGAAAGCAAGGTCAGCAGGCAGACAAGAACAGGGGGAAGTGTCTTTCTAGTCGTAAGCTTTTAAGCCATGTTTAATAGCCCAGGCTGAAGTTAATGACACCGTCCAAAGCGGTGCATGTGAGCATGTAAGGCGGTGACACTGAAAACCGGGAGGAAAGGTGAGTGCAGCCGAAGGGAGGGGCTTACACCATGCCTGGCTGGCACCGCTGCACTGAGACTGTGCTCAGCTGCTTCCATAGATAGGAGCATCTTGGGGACGCATTGCAACTGGACAGGAGATGTGCTCAGAAACATTACAGGAAATCCAAACTAAACTTTGAAAATGTTCGTGTAACCACAGGAAGTCAATAAAAGGAGGGGGCAAAAAGGGAAAAAATTAATAAAATGTCAAACCTGACTTAAATAAGTCAATTCAAAGGTGATACTTTGAAAACTGGATAAAAAAACTCAATTATATGTTGCCTATAAGACATTTATTTAAAATACAATAAAATAAGTAACTTATAACTACAAAGATAAATCACATACTCCATGCAAACAGTAGCTTATGAAAGGCATAAGTGATTATATAAATTATTACATAATGTGATTTCAGAGTAAAGAAATTTACTGAACAATAAAGGTGCACTACATACATAGTGATGAAAAGTTAATACACAATAGACAAGAAGACATAACAACCCAAAATATATATGCACCAAACAACACAGCTTCAAAACATGTAACAAAACCAAAAGGTAGAAATGGACATTTTGGGGCCAGGGATATAGCTCAGAGGAACAGCACCTGCCCGGCAACTGTGATGTCCTGAGTTAGATTCAGGGTATTAAAAAAAAAGAAGAAGAAATGGACATTTTCACAAAGTTGGGAAACAATTGGCAACATGTACAGGTACCAAAACCAAAATAATTTTATGGATCATGAATGAATGAAAATAATCTCATAGCTCTAAATCTCTTCACTCATCAATGGCAGAATATACATTTGTTTTCAGATAGCTGTGCAATGTCCACCAATTTAGACCACATCCTGAGGGAAAACAAATTCAAAATAACTCAAATCTTACAGAACATTGTCCCTGATCATAATGGAATCAAAGAAAAAATTAGCAAGAGAACAGGAAGAGGAAAAATTTTAAACACTTAAAAATTGGACAATGCGGGGCTGGGGATTTAGCTCAGCAGTGCAAGCTCCTGCCTTGCAAGAAGGCAGTCGTGAGTTCGATCCCTGGTACCGATAAAAAAGAAAAAGACAAAAAAAAAAAAGTTGGACAATGCATTTGTAAGTAATAGTCAAACGAGTAACATAAAAGGAAGTAAAATAATCCTTATAACCAAGAGAAAATAAAAATATAACAAAATTTGTAGGATGTACACTAAATGCTTACATTGAAAAGAGGAAGGGTCTCAGATCAACACCCTAAAGGCAATAACAATCTACATTTATACTCCAGGGAGGTAGAAAAAAACCAAAACAAACACAAAGGAAGCAAAATAAAGGAAATAATAAAAGAGCAGGAATCGAGGAAACTGAAACCAGAGAAACGACAGAGAAAATCAAGGAAATAAAACATTGTTTATTTGATAGGTTCAATACCACTGATAAAGCTCTTACAAGACAGATACAAGTAAAAGACAGAAAACTCACATAGCCAACAGAAGGATACAGGAAATATTACTATAGACTCTATGTCCATTAAAATATTAAGTGAATATTACAACTATTTCTGCATATGTAAATTTCACACGGCATAAACCAGTTATTTAGAAATGACAGCTCATCCAATACAATTTAAAAGCTTATGAAGAAAGTCTGCATACCCAGTTGTTATCAGGCAAAAAACTACCAAAGATTTAAAGAAAAATTACCACCAGTTATACTTATCAATATTCCTCAGAAACTTAGGCACAAAAATTCCCAACAATGGGGCTGGGGATTTAGCTCAGCGGCATAAGCGTCTGCCTTGCAAGCAGGCAGTCGTGAGTTCGATCCATGGTACCAATAAAAATGAAAAAGACCGAAAAACAAATTCCAAACAAAATATTAGAAAAAGGAACTAAACATAATGTGAAAAGAATTAGACCCCACAAACAAGTGAGATTTCCTGCAGGAATGTAATGTGAGGTCCATATTTGGAAATCAACCGGATGGATGCTGGGTGCACACCCAGTGACCGGGTCACGGCGACAGTATGGATCATCAGGGAGGGGACTGGGGATGCTACTTCTCAGACACATCCCAGGAGGGAAGGGGTGTCCTGGGAGCCTTTTGAAGCCCACAGCAAGGCCATGTGTGTCCTGAGCTCGCAGATGATCTCATGGTGGGTTTCTCCAGACGCAGACAGTGCCCTTCCCAATTGCCTTTCCCCACGGCTTCCCCTTTCCTGGGCAGCTCTGTCTCCTCCGATGACTCTGTGTCCCAGGCACAGAGGTCCTGCCTGCCCTGCCCCAGCCCTCAGGCCAAGCCTGGTTTCTGAGACACTGAGGGGAGTAACAGGAAGGGCAGACCTGACCCTGCGGGCTCCCTGCCATTGGTCAGGTCGCTGATCCCTGAAAGAACCCAGAAGCTTCTGGCTGGGAGGCGTGGTGTGTCCTGGCCATGGGCTTGCTCCTGTGGCTCCAGACAGCTGCAGGGTTCAGGTTGTCTTGTATGCACATGGGAAGCAGCCTCTTCCACTCACAGGAGGGGTCACTGGCTAGACTCCCGAGAGACTGAGCCCTTGTGGAAGGGGCATGCACACCAGTGGGTGACAGCTCAGTTCCCTCCTCACACTCCTGTCCTGCAGTATGGAGCTGCCACAGGGGCCACAGGACTCTGAGCAGAGCAGGGCTGCTGCTGCCACCTCTGGGACATCTCTGTTCCCAGTCTTGGAGACCAAGTCTTTCCAGGCACTGGTCCACTTCCTGCCTATGCCCAGCTCTCGGTCTGTCTTCTCATCTGTGCAGGGTCCTCCGTAAGGCACTGTGAAAGAGGGTGTCACTGGCGCTCCCTAAAGCCACATCCATCTTCTCTCACATTGCCTCCAGGCCCCCCACTACCCCTCTTGGCCTGATGGCTCCAGCTCTGCCTGCTAGTCCTTACATTATCTTAGGAGTTTCCAAGGTGTTTGCTTCTGGAAAGCGATTCCTACACTTCAGTCCCCAACACAGTGCCACACACAGGTCACCAGCCCAGTTGGTTGGGGTGGGGGGTTTGTGCCTGTGCCTGGTCCCAGGTACTGATCACACAGCCTGGCCCAGTGGAGCTGCTGGGTGGCCAGGTCTGGCTGGGCCACACACTGCCAACCAGCACAGCCTCGCCCTGCTGCAGAGCCTGAGGGCTGTGCTGCCAGTCTGGTCTGGAGGCCGCTGTCCCTCTGTCCCCTGCTGGGAGGCTCTTCTCCCAGATGGCTGGCCATGGGGTTGCTTCTGCACATCTCTGTCACCAGCCCAGGGCTCCCTGGGGCTGCCAGCATCTCATGTTTCGCATGGAGGGTTCCCTTTCCCAGGCTATCCTGGCTCTGCATATGTATTTTCAGGTTTCTTGGCTCAGGCTGCTGCAGACTGGCTTACACCACACTATAACGGCTCTGAGGAGATAAAGACCAGAAATCTGGGGGAAGCATCGGCAGGGTGGGTCCTTCCACGAACACGGGATCCCGACCTCTCCAACCCCAGAGGCCAATGGCATCCCTTGGTTTGTGGGTGCATCCTTGTCTTCTCCTCTGCCCTAGGAGACTCAGGTCCCAACTCCAGCATGATCTCACCTCAGGATCCTCAGTGACTGATGGTTTACAGGCTATCTCCCTAGACTGCACCACAGCTACCGTTTACCTTTTCAGGCACTGCCAAGCTGTTGTCCAAAGCAGCAGGATGATTCTGTCCAAACTGCAGTGCCCGAAGCTTCCAGGGTCTCCACAGCTTCTCCACACTTGCTACCACACCCTTTTCCGGACATGGCTGTTCTGGTGAAAGTTCACCGTGTCATCAGCACTGAGTGTGAGTGATGTACTCTGCAGCTCAGCATACCTCCCAGTGCAGGCTCACAGCACGGGATGGAAAATCCCAGGAGCAGCCACCACCCCACTGGTGGCTCTCCCCATCTGTGGCAACTGCCTCTCCCGTGCACCTCCAAGGTGGCAGCAGTGCTGCTGTGGCTGCAGCCTCTCAGCTCTCTAGTGAGTAACGTGCATCCCGTGTCTCCTGGAGGGGCTCCTCCGGCCAGTTGCTGGTGGATCAGCCCAGCTCCTGCTCTAACACTGCTCTAAGTTTGTTCTTCAGAGAGGAACACCTGGCTAATGGCAATGCAACGCCTCCTCAGGCAGCACAGTCTCAGTGCCAAGTCCAGACCACAGCTGAGCAGCATCTGAGACCGAGGAGGCAATGCCTCGGACAAAGACTCTTAGCTTGCTTGAGCTTCAGAGTCCTTGGAGTGTTTGTTTTGTCTCCTGAAATGATCATGGGTCATGCAGGAACCAGAGAAGAACGACGACCCAGAACTGGAGGCACAAACTTCCAAACTGCCACTGTCTGATCAGCTCAGCCACAGAAGGGTGTTCTTGTTCTCGGGCACAGTAACCTTCCGAGACATCATCTGTAAGTGTCCAGTGAAAACAAAGTTTACTGGATGTGTGCTGTGGGGCCACTCACGTGGAGAGCAGGTTGACACCTATGACAGTGGGGACTGTGTGAGCTGGCTGAGCCCACCAGCCTGGACAGCCACAGACTCCAAGTGCCAGAGCCTCCTCTCTCAGCTTCTGCACCCTGACATCCTGGGGCTCAGGGCTGGCTTGGCCTGGCCTCATCTCCGGCATACTGTCTCCTGGCAGTGTGTGACACTGTGGGGCTGACCCACTTGCTCAGATCCCTAAAGCTGGCAACCCCTGGCTGCTGAGCCCTGTAAGTGCTCAGGTTGAGCAACTGTCCCACTGTGTGTCCCCAGGATGTCATCACTCAGCCACAGCCCATGGGGAACACCGAGGTTCCACCTGGTATTAATTCCATCCGGACTGGGGCAGTGGACTTTCCACCACAGCTGCCTGGAGTGTTTTTCTTCATGGTAACTGGCAGTCTGAACCAAGAAAAAGAAAACTGTTTCCCAATCCAACAAAAAGCTCAGGTCTTCCAAGGAACAAATCAGGCTCCGTGTACCAGCAGAAGCCTCATGGCTGGGAGGGCTCAGCTCGAACGCCCCCTAGCGGACTCTAGGGCACTGCCCACTATCTTGGGAGCCCAGAGGCTCCAGTTCTGGCCTCCTTCTCTTACCTCCCAAAGCCTTGGGCCATAAATGTTGGAAGGAAGTGGCCTGAAGCTAGGCTGGCCCTGATCTCATCTTTCCCAGAGCCCCCAAACCCATGGGCCCCGCTGCCCCTCACACCTACCTTGCTCTGAACACCTACTGGATACTTGGGCTGTACAAGCCTGCTCCATCTATGTCTGGACAGGGAGTGGTCATACCACTTGCTCATCTAGTAAAATGCCAGGCATCACTCAGTTACTGCAGACACGAGGTTACCTGATTCACACAGAAACACAAAAATGGAGCAGCTATTAGCACACATTTGCATCTGGAGACCTCTGCCAGGAGGCCGGCTGGATCTTTAAACTGTGCTGATATGCACAGCAGGACAGTGCAGCAGTTGGGACAAATCCGACCACCACCGATGTGCAGCACAGATGGTCTAGGTGCAAGTCTCACAGTGGCTGCAGCTCTTCTGTGTGACCAGCAACTCTGCTCAGGCTGCACACAGCATACGAGGGTTCTGGGACTCAGTGTGGCATGGCCAAGCTGCTTGTGCGGAGAGTGGGGCAGCTCAGGGAAAGGCTGCCAGACCCCAGGGATAGGGCCTAGAGGGTGGAGCTCGTCCAGGTGCAGATGCAGTTGCAGGCACCCTGCAGTATCCATGCCACCTGGTGTCCAAAGAGAACAGGTGGTGTGCGCACGCCTCTGAGCCATGCTCTTCCCCCAGCCCCAGCAGACAGGCAATGCCTTCTTCCCAGGACAGCCCAGGCTGTTCTGCCACCTGACACAGGGACAGTGGGTTGTGGGGACCCAGGTGATGGAGAGGTCTTGTGCTCCCTTGCTGCAGCCCTTCCCCACAGGGAGGTCCTGTGGAAGGTGAGGCTTCTGGGCAGGGGTGCCCATAGGGGAGCTTTTCTCCCTCTACAGAAGATGGGTTCACAAGGAGCCTGCATGAAAAGCGGCTGCTGCCAGGGTCTCACGCACATCCACACCTGAGGGTCTGCTCTGAGAGACCCTAAGGATGCCTGTTGCTCTGCACTGAGGGGAGCATGGCAGGTGCTGGGCCATTTTCAGCTATAGCTCCTCTTGGGCCTTTTTTTTGTAGGACTGGGGATTGAACCCGAAGCCTCGCACTGGTTACAGCCCCTGCCTCCAACCCCATTTTGAGACAAGGTGTCACTAAGTCACTAGTTGTCCAGTCTGGGCTCAAACTTGCAATCTCCTGCCTCAGCCTCCCCAAGCACTACTGGAAAGATGGTCCCTAAGGACAATCACCCTCTGCTGACCCATCAGCCTGCTCAGAATAATGCAGTTCTGAGGGTCTAGCTCTATGGTGTGGCCAACAGCAGCTGCAGGAGGCCCTGGCACATGGGGCCAGGCCTGCTTGCCAGCACATCTGGCCAGAGCCCCCCCAGCAAGGGCCACCCACCTGGTTCCACCAGGCAGTCTCTGGTATCAGGTACCAGTATCAGGTACTGGGAGTATGGAGACTCTGCACATGGGACAGCCCTGTGCCAGCCCCCCCGCCCCCGAGTCCTGGCATCTGGGAGAAAGCTTGCTTCAAAGGGGCACAGGGCAGCTGCTTGTGTCCAGCCCTTCACTCTCATCCCACAGTGAGACTGCGTCACGCTCATGTAATTTTACATTACCCAAGAGCTCTGCGGTCTCCACAGCAGCCTCTGATGGGGCAAAACCCAGCTCTTCTGCATTCACCTGAGCAGGCAGCTAGAGCTGTGGTACCCTCCAGGAACCCTCCAGGAGGGATGCCTCAGAATCGCTGGTCATCTCTGCAGACAGGATCCCCAGCCTCTGGGATGCACAGTCACTGCCTCCCTCCTTCCGTGCACCGTGATGGACGCTCCAACGTGCATTCCCACCTTTGCACTGGGCGATGCCAGCCAGTGGCTGCCCTTTCTGCATCTACATCCTCCCAGTGGGATATCTGTCTTTCTCAGAAGAGATCTGTGTTCACCTGGGCATTGGCTGGTGCATACTGAGTTCTTGTCTTTTACCCCAACAGGAACAAACAAGTTTATTACTTTTGTCACTATATACAGCGTATATGCAAAACCCCAAGGCAACCAGTATAGACACAGGCAATCTCAAAATGTCAGGGTCTGGGGCGAGATTCACTATCCCTTCCGTATATTCAAAGGGCCAGAAGTGGGCACAGTAGCCATCATAATATCCAGAATTCAATGTCTCACAAGCAGTGCCTGAGTTTATACCCCCAGTGGCAGAGATGTGTGGAGCACTACCCGAAACTCACTGTCCTCAGGCCAGCACTGGGTTTCTGTTTTCCTGGACTTGGGCCTCATCTTTTGCAAGGTGTGGGCCATCCAATGATGTCAGAGACACTGCAAAGACCCTGCGGGAAGCTCCAAGAGGCCTGGAGCCCTAACCTGGCTTCGAGGTGGTTTCTTGGGAACCTCGGATATTGGGCAGGGCAGGGGCACCAAGGCGAGGGCCAAGCACCTGCACCTGCAGTCACCATCCAGAGTGACACTATATCTGGACCCTTGCTCTGGTGGTGTGGCCTGCAGGGAAGGGGCAAGAGGAAAATGGTACACCCAGGAGGAGTATAAGCAGCAGGGGAGGGGCTGTGGAGAGGGGCAGATCAACAGGGCCAATTCAGCGCCAAGTGGACAATGCACCTAGGTTTGGACATAAACATGACCCCACCTGGGCTCCAATCTAAGGGCGGGAAGGCTGCAGAATTCTGGGGTACAAGAACCACTGGCTGGAGGCTGTGTCCAGTGCTTCAGGAGGCAGCACTTCAGCCTGGCAGGCACGTGGATAGGGAGTGGCTGCCTGGGAAAGCGAGAGGCAAATGGGCAAGAGTAAAAGGACTAGGCTTTGGGGTGGGACAGGAAACATGCCAGGCTGCCCACATGAAAATGGTGCAAAACTCCAGAACCCCCTTCGGGTGCCGACTGCCAGGCTCAGCCTGGACCCAAGACCTGTGCTCAGAAAGGGCCTGGTCCTTGTCACCATCACACCGTGGGGTGACCAGAAGGTCCCCCTGGCTACAGTGTATTTGCTTGTGCCCTGTGTCCACCCCACGCTGGGAATGGCGCTGGGTCAGAGGCTCCGATGTGCACTGTGGGGTGAGTTCACCACCACAGGGGCACGACACAGGAGAAAGCCTTTCCACAGCGAGGAGTGCCTGGCACAGTTCAGCAAAAAATGTCCTCTGTGAAATGGTGCCTCCCACCACGCCACTGGCTCTACCTGAGAGCCTCGGGATTTTAATTTAAAAAGCATTCACTTGTGAAAAATTCATTCCTATTGCAATAAATCTTAAGTAAAAAATCCTAAACTATTAAGGGAGAAGAGCAAATCTACACATTTAAAGATAGTATCCTGTCAGAATCCCCAGCAGCCCCTTTCGGTGGGGACAGGCCCTGCCAGGGAAGGCCTCTCCCTGCTGCTCCTCTGTGGCAGGGAGTGCTCAGCCTCAACAGAAACACCAAACCCAGGGCTGGCCTTCTGCTGGGCCAGGCACTTCAAATCCTTTCAGAACAGTCTCCTTGGTAAAATCCCATCCAATAGGAAGTGATGTGGGGGTGGACGGTGGTTGGGACACCCCGCCCCCCCCCATCTGCGTTCCAGCTCATGATTTTCCCAGAGCAAAGTCTTCAGGCACCCAGCTTTACTCACATCCAAAGCTACCCAGGCGCACACTTCATCCAGTCTGAGCAGCCCACAGCTGCTGCCCATGTGCATCTGCTCTCCAGAGTGGCATGCGCTGAGAACCCCACGCGGCCAGCCCTGGCAAAACCAGGGACTATGCCTTCTTCCCAGAAAGCAGAGGCCATATGCACCTCGGCCTTGGGATGCTCTGCTCCAAGCAGCCAGTCTGGAAACCCCTTCCGGGGGGACAGAGGGCAATCCAACCTGCTTGCTGGCCACCACATTGTTGAAAAAAGGGACAAATAGCTTTCCTCAGTCCTGCTGCACTGCAACCCCAAACCCCAAGTTAATGCCTCAAGGGCAACCATGCTGCACAGGATCCAGCTCCGGCCTGGTGGCGGGGCCACAACTCCAGGGTACGGTGGGGCACCTGGGTGACCTCTGGGGGGCCTGCTCTGCTTGGGGGGACTAAGAGACTCAGTGTAACCCCTGAGCAGCTCAAAGTTCTTGGTTAAATTTTAGTTACTATCAAATGTGATAGGACAGAAAGATACTTCAGGAAAAAGCAAAGGACTTTAATAGTGTTCTCCTATTTACACTAAACAATCACCTGTAATAAAGCAGACACAAAACTACACTGCAGCAAGTGCACTGAGTCCCCAGCCGGCAGGGTGCTGGGAATTCCATATTCAGAGTGCATGGCTTTATTTCAACCCTGGTTATTATTATATTATTTTTTCCAAGGGCTCTAAGTGTTTTTGTGAAACCAAATCACATGCTGTGCTGAAACAGGAGATGAGGGGTTCTCAACTTGCTCTTCGGGGTTTGAAGCTGGAGACAAGACACAAGTGTCTTCCTTCCTTTGCCCAGTGTACACAACAAAAAGCAGAAAACATGTAGCATACTTCTGCACAAATGTCACACATGTGTCAAGAGAACCACTCAAGGCCAGGCACAAATGTGTGCGACCCTGCCTGGCCAGGGCCCATGGGACGGTCTGCTCATGTGCCGGGCTGGGCTGTCTCCACTGGTTACTGCCCATCCAGCCTGGGCCATGGTGAGCAGCCAGCTCCTCAGGGCCACAGTCTAAGCGTCACCATAATTAAAGCTGCTCTCTCCTCTCACAAGCACGTCCAGGAGGTGCCGCAGTGCTGAGCTGCAGTCCCATCTACTGTGAAAGCAGTGCCCACTTAGCTTTGCACACCGATGCAGAAATCGCAGGGCCACTGGTTTCCAACTTGTAAGGAATGAAGGGGTAGAAGGGAGGATGACAGGAGTGCGAATGGATGCAGCCTCCTTCAGCATGCTCACAGCAGGGAGGCCTGACAAGCCTACTGCGAGATGACACCATCACCTCTGCACCGCATGGTACTGACGCCACACGTCATGGAGCTGCTGGACACTAGGAATATGCCCAGTACAACTAAGAAGCTGAACTTTAAGCTGCACCACATTTTAACTAATTTAAACGTAAACCATCACAGGTAGACAATAATTGCTGCCCTGGATGGCAGAACCCTACAGCAGAAACCCGTTTCATAGGCTCCCTTATTTATGGTTGAGTTCCTGGACAGTAACGCTGAACTTCAACTATCCTGTAAAACAGCTACTTTTGTTTTCTAATTGTTGGAAAGAAATGTGGCTTTCTCTGACCACCATCTTTGCTCAGGGCGAGGAGGACAGTGTGGTGGGCTTCTCTCTGGCCCCTGAGCTTGAGTCTTCTGTGAAGGACTCGCAGCATGTGAACTGTGGCTGAAATTCCTTTTGAATCAAACACAGTGTTCTACAATCTATGGCCACTTTACTTTTTTTGCAAGTCTTCCCCACTTTTTTTCTTTGTTCTAAGAGATTGCTTCAACAGGAAAAAAACCTTGAGAAAATCTTTACTATGATATGCCTGCATTCTACTGAACCACATGAAGCTAGATAGCGTGGGGAATGTGGGCGGACACGTGTGTGCGTGTGTGTGGTGTGTGTGTAGAAATGGGGCAGAGGTCCATGGAAAATGCTTTATTCTGGGAGTACAAGAACAGTGTATGACCAGGGCTGAGAGGGCCAGCCTGCGCCCACTGCCGCATCTTCTCCATGACTCCAGATGACTCCAATAGACTCCAAACTTTTTAAATACCAACTGCTTCCCGCCATTTCACTTCCACAGGGGAGACTGCCTCTGCTGGCCGTTTCTCATGCTGTGTGACTTCCAGGTCATCTGCCCCAGAGCAGACACATGATGCAGCTCGCAGGAAGGGCACTGCTCACTTCAGCCAGATCCACTTGTCGCCCACTTCGGCGTTGTACCCAGGGGCATACCTGCGACCTGGCAGCTGCGGGGAAGGTGGCACACATTAGAGACAGCACACGTGCACGGTCAGCAGTGACATGTACATCCCCTTAGTCACTCTGCAGCTTAGGTGTATGCCCGCTGTCTGAGCAGGTCCTCTTCCTGGCCTCAGAGATGGCAAGGGACAATCACAGGGCAAGGCAGCTGCCTGGCTCTGAGGCAGGAGGGTGGCACTAGAGGAGGAAGAGGACACCTGCAGACACTCATAGGCCAGGCCCAGACGTGCTGTGCCCTCACACACTGACTATCACGACTGAAAAGTGGACTCAGGAACAGGGCAATGGCTGGAAACAGCAGCTGAACCAGTGCGGTTGTGAGGCTTGACTCCCTGCCCTTCTCCCCACACTGCTCTGGCCCCTGCCAGGGCCCCTACTCAGGGATCCAGACCCCTCGGGGTGGCTTCAGGCACAAAAACGGGGTGGAAGTCAGGCAGTGACAGTGGCTTTCTGCAGAGACAGCCCTGTCAGCAGTGCTTGATTCTGGTGCGGTGAGTTACCATGGCTGTAAACAAAGGTGGAGAGGGGTTGGGCCCAGGCCCTTTGCACTGACCTACAGACAGCCCAGCCTTTGTTTAGTTCAAGACAGGTTCACAATGCATCACTAAGTCACCCAGGCCGGGCTTGAACTCATGATCCTTCTACCTTTGCCTCCCACAGGGCTGGGTGACGGACTGGGCCTGCACTTGGGCTCAGCACCATGTCTCTCATCAAGGTGCAGTATGCATGGGAAGGGAACCTGAGCTCACTCACACTCACATCGATATGACAAATGGTGCACCTGTACCCAATACATGCACATGCATCCGTGCACACACACACACAGCTTCCCAATCCCGCTCTCTGGAAGAACAGGCACTAAAACCATCTCTCAAGGTCACAACCCCCTCCAAAGGCAGCAGGTGACAGTGGCTGGCATGCCAGCTGTAGGTGTCCTCTGCAAGACCACACAAGGCCAGTGGCACAGATGACACACACCCTACCCAATGCACACAAATGCTGGCAGTGCCCAGGCCATCCTAAGCCAAAGAGTTCAGAGACAACAGTGGCCAACGCTCTGGCACCTCAGAGGCCTGCATCCCCTTGCCGTTCCTGGAAGGCCATAGTTGAGGCTGGCTGCGGGGAACCCCTGCTGGACCGGGCTGGCTCTGGCCTCTGGTCTAGGGTGCAACATGAATGATTGTTTTACCTGAGTGCCACGCCTGCTCTGGGACATGAAAGGGAAATGCCCAGCTTCAGCTGAGACTATGAAGGGGCAGCATCCCAGCCAGGATGTAGCAGGGAAAGAGCATGTGCTTGGGTTGGAAAGGAGCCCCAGGGTCCCCACCTGCTGTTCTGAAGAAGGCGCTGGCAGAGGTTGTGCTGGGAGAGCAGTGTGCCCTGTGCCATGCGAGTGGCAATGGACACCCGCCACGAGCCCTTGGGAACAGGAAGGCATGGTCTGCCCAGCAAGGTGGCCTGAGTCTGGCTGCACAGAGAACCATGAGGCAATAGGAAAACCTTGTCTGCAGCTGAGATGGAGGAAGGCGGCAGTTAGAACCAAGAGGCGCACATAGCAGCTGGCAGGATCGATGCCGTGGATGTGCCTCCAGGTCTGAGATAAATAGAGCAGGGCAGAGGGCTAAGAGGGAGATGGGCAGGCCCAGGAGGGGACAGGGAAGGTCTGGTGATGGCATGAGACACATGGGGCCTCAGGTCAGATGGTAGCCAAGAACTCGCCAGAGGAGGACAGGAGAGATGGTGGCAGGAGAGATCATGCCGGCAGGAGAGGCGGCCATTAATTAAAGGGGGACAGGTGGCACACAGTGCTTGAGCCAGGCAAAGGTACACAGATGTGACAGCCTCGCAAATAGGTTAAGGACCTTGCGATAAGAGGTTGGGCCCAAAGTCAATTGTAGGGTTCTACAAGAGTCAGGAAATGGACATGGTCATAGGTACAACGGCCAGACTGACCTGGAGCTGGGCTGGGGGTGCAGTGCCTCTTGAAGTTAGAAAGAAAGGAATCAGGCTCCCCAGGCTCAGAGGCAGCCAAGACCCACCGGAGGGTATGGGCTGTTTGAGCTCACTTGGTGTTGGCAGTAACATCCATGAAAGGACACTAACCCAGAGAGGGTCTGCTTTCTGTGAGGAGACAGGTGGGCACATTGGCCCACAGACCCAGGACAGAGGCACATCAAAGAGCAGGAGGCACACAGGACAGAGCAGGCCCTGGCCCTGGCCCCAGACTGCCAGAAAGGCAGGGCTGCTTGAGCGTCCAGCATCCAAGGGGCCCTCACAGTAGTCGGCCTCCTTTCACTAGGTGGACTGATCTGCACAACACTGCCATCCAAAGAACACAGCACTCGCAGCTCGAAGATCACTGGAAAGGTTTTGCATTTACCTACAACAGCCAGTGGGCAGCTGCCTGGAAATGCAAGAGGTCAGCATGCCCAGCGTTTTCAATTAAAGCTCTTGTTAAATGACAAACCCAGCCCAGGAGTGGCCACACAGCTGACACAGCAGGCCCTTCAGAGGACAGGCTGGACATGGCAGTGTGGCTGCTTTCACCTCTGCAAATGGAATTTTAAAGTAGGGCAAATAAAAACTAACAATATCAAACCTGCCGAGCCCAGCTAGTATTTACTAATTGCCTTGCCCACCCACGCTTTGGGCTGCACAAGTGGTGTTTAACTGGACTCCAAAATCCAGAGGCACTCAGGTCTTGGGGTCTCTTTTCAGTGCATGTGGGCCAACAGAGACCCATAAGAGGGTTTCCATTTGGACGATCTCACACTGAAAGAGTGAAAATCAGCTTATTCTGCATTATCGCTTCACACCAGCATCTGCTAATTTAAAATAATCTTCAACCTCCAAAACACAGCCCACTCTCACCACACAGAAAAGTGGGTAGGAGACGGCACGTTCAGTAAGTGCCTTTCTTGTAAGTGCATGCTGCCTACACCCCATGTGGCCCCGACATGCATCCTGACAAAGATGGGCACCTGACCCTGCGAGGGTAGGGATCTGCTGCAGGGGACATGATGGGAGCCTTCAAGAAGCACTGGGATCCCAGTTCTCCCGGCCTCTCCACTGCAGGCCTGGGATGTGTGGTGGAGGTGAGTACTTTCGGGAGGCTGTTTCCCCATATTTCCCATGAAAGATCAAACAGCCATTTGCTTATTAAATCGAGGGGTGGGGATAACAGATTACAAACCAAGCACAGATCACCAAGTGAGCTCGCCCTCCCTGGCCAGTGGAAGGCACAAGGCTCAGGCCAGGGAGGGACTGAGCCATGCAGTGAGGAGCCCACTGGCCAGTCAGGCCACAACCTGGGCTGGCCCAGCATCCTGTTCCCAGGAGCCCGGCCACGGGGTGGAGTTGTACCATAAGGGCGGCTCCATCATGGCTGGGGCTCACACCACTGTCAGGCCTGCTCTGGATCTGGATCTGCATCTTCCACTCCAGGCAGAGCAGACTGAGCTGCACTGTGTTCCCAGCATACACATTCGTGCACTGGAGGCTGCAAGAGCATCTCTGCTGCCCGTCTCTCCAACTGTGTGCAAAGCTGCACATCAGAGGCCACGTCTGATTTAAGCTAACATGGACAACAGCAAAGCAGTGGCATCCCCATCTGGCCTGCAATTTAGGGGATTCAAGGCGCCTAGTGTGGAGCTCCCCATTTCCTTCCCTCTACCCAATCCTTCCATGCACAATGCCTACAGGGAAGGAGGAGGGCAGAGGAGATGAGAGCCAGGCTGTCTTGGTAGGGACAAGGAAGGAGTGCATTCTGGATCCTTACCCTTTTGTGCATCCTGTGAACTTACAGCATGTTCTTTCTCATGACAAAGACCAAGTTGTTTGCTGAGGTCAAACAGCTCTAGTCTGTTCATGGGGCCAGAATCTGAGCATCATCCTCTGGTGGTCCTGCTTCCTCGACCCAACCATCTTGTCCCACCCCTCCCAGCCTGCAAGGGGCCTGTGCTATCAAGCCACACAGTTACTGGTGTCCCTGATATAGCACTTTGACGCCCTGCAGATTTATCTGCACAGGATAAACCTCCAGCAAAGGAACTGCTTGCTTAAGAAAAAACGATCAGCAAATGGAGCAGCAGGTGCTGACACAGCCACCAGAATGGGCTTAACTTAATCATGTGCAAGCTCTGGTTCAAATCACCACGCTGTGCTCAGCGCGTGGGCTGACTCAGGCCTTCGGCACCCCCTCAGGGTCTAACCCAGCTCTCTGCCCTTCCTGCCCCTGCAGGGGAAAGGGCGAGCTGGCTGCAGCACAAACCTCAATGCTATGCTGCCTGTGAATAAGGTGTGGCTGGCAGCATCCTGGTCCACATAACAGCAGAGTCCAACCCCAATGCAAAGGCATTCCTGGAAAGACATCACTGACCAGCAGCCGCAGGAAACACAGGATAGGAATGTGGCATGGATCTGCTCACCTGGGGATTATTGAGTGCCCATGGTGCCGGGTCCTGTGCTGGGCAACAGGGAGACTTGGGGATAGGACGGCTCACACAGCACCAGCCAGGAACTTCTGAGGGCGGACGAGGTGATGCCACTGAGCTGGTAACTCAATTTACAGGCAGGAGCTGACATCTCCACACCACAGGTCAGGCTGTATCTGGGCCACGAGGGCCAAGGCAGCATACTGAGTTTATACCACACAACTCAGACCCAGGAACCAATCGGGTAAGGGAAAAACATCCGTGTACCTTCTCCTGGAGGAGACTGAATGCCTCCTACACCAGGAGCACAGAGCTTTCAGCGCTCTGAGACATGAATGAAAGTCAGCCCCACCTTCCCTAGTTCTAGGATACACATGGAAAACACACAGGTTGGAATGTGGGCAGAGCCCAGAGCAGCAAGGAGTGGGGGCGGGGGGATATATTATACCTCACCAGCATGGAGGGATGCAGCCTACAAGGACAGACAGACTTTGTGGGGGAAGGACAACAGAGGACAGTGAAGAGAGAGGAGGAGGGGAGCAGCACAGCAGACAGCGTGACACACAGCCTGGGCGTGGCAGCTGCAGCCCACTGCAGCCCTGCACTTCACAACCCCAGGCCTGGAAAATTTCCCAAGCCACATGTTGGACTCTGGTTGCCCTGAACTCCCTGCCCCTAGTGCTCAGGTACAGCCCAGGGCCCAACTACCTGGGACCCACCAGACCAAACTACGCTTGGGCAACCTCAGCAGCTTCTCCCTACTGGTGAGAACAGATCCTCCCCACATGCACTCTGAAAGTACTCACATTTGACGCCGGTAAAGGTGGTGACGTAGGTCAAGATGGCTAGTGTATGGGGCATACAGTGAAGGGGGAGAGGGACCTAGGCACATAAAGCTGCAGAAATCACACAAGAGCCCACTGTGTAGCAGGGGTAAAGCTGCACATGGCTGGGAGGGCTTGCATGAGCTCACCTAGAGCTGTGCAACCTTAGGGGTCCACTGGCCTCATGGCACACATGCACACTGAGAGACATCCCAGCTCACACACCAGCACTTGGCATATGGTCCCTAAAGAAAGGTGACTCTGAACTCATGAAAAGCTGAAACTTATGTCTCCACGGGCTTAACACTGATGCGCAAGTAGCTTCACTGCCTGCCAGGAAAATCCTAACACTTGTCACAGAAATAGAACAAGATCTCTCATTCAAAACCATAAAATTCACAAAGTACTGCAACCAGCAAAACATTTCCTAACATGTGAAAGAGAAAAATGTGACCACAATGTGTGTGGGGGGGGATATCATGCTGACTCAGGAAAGGCAAAGGTGATGAACTAGGAAACGTTAGAGTGGCTACTACAGAAACACTCAGTGTATCTGAGGAACAAGAGAAAGATGCTGGCAACAAGTGGAGAACTAGACAGCACTAAGAGAACCAAGCAGTTTCTGGAGTTAACGGGGATTCCTGGGTGAGCTGGGTGTGGAGGCCACACACATGTGCTGGCCAGGGAGCCCTGGGCCAGCCCATGCCCAGGCCATGCTCTTCCATGACAGCCTGCTGCCACTGACAGGACCAGGAAGGGGCCCAGCTGCAGCAACAGCCCCCCTCCTTGGCCAGTGTCCTGGAATGGGCCCGCCCATCTCTGTCACCCTGGGTCCTGAGCACCAAGGCTCCCTTCCCTCTCAGGTGCCTCCCCTGACCCTTCCCAGGGTGTCCCCCTGAAGAGAAGCTCTTCAGTATCTCATCCCCTGGGCTCTGTTTCGTGGACGACACAAACTAATAACAGCACAGAAAATATCAGTTACTATGGATAGCACTAGAGAAAGCACCCAAAAAAAGATGCCCAAAGAAAAAGACCCAAAGCCAACAGCCTCAAGGAGCTGTGAAGAGCACCCATCTAACACAGGCACACATGGAGGAAAGACAGAAACAAATCTGAAGCAATGATAACTAAACATTTTCCAATGCTCTGAGAGCTGTAACCTTCAGCTCACAACACTCAAAAATCCCACATAAGGTAAAGACAAAACCACACAGAGGCATATCATAATTAAATCAGTAAAACTGATGGTAAAGAAGCCCAGAGAAAATCTATAAAGCAGCCCAAGATGAAGAGGCTCCACAGGTACCAGGAACAATGACACAAGCAACTGCAGACTTGTCATCAGAAACAGACCTGACGCCTCAGTGGGAGGAGAGCCTGCTGCCCAGAACCCTCTATCACCTAACGGTGACACCTAGCAAAGCACCTAGCGGAGTAAGGCTGCAAGGACGCGCATTTTTTCCAGACAAACATAAGCTAATAGAAGCCATTGACTGGGAAAAAACAAACAAGTTATATCATGTACAGGTACAAATTCTCTATGATGAATGTGATCTATATCTATCTACATATAAAATGCACCAATAAAATCTGATTAAAAGTAAAAATATTACATATATGTAATCATTAGAAACAAAAAGACATCACTGTCATCAGCCCTGTGCTAGAAGAACCACAATTAAAGAAGTTAATCAGCCAGAAGGAAAATGCTTCAGGGTGAAACCTGGCTGGAGAGGAGCAAAGTGCATCAGAGATAGAGCTGCGGCAGGGGTGAGGCTCTGTAGACAACTGGCCTCACATCAGAGATGGGAGCAGGGCCAGGGATGAGTCTCTGCAGCATAGTGCTGGCCTCACTTGTGCAAGGCCCTGGCTCTACTGCCTCTGCTTGAAGGAAAGAATAGCTAGTAAATCCATCAGAAAATACAACAGGACGGTGAAAACAGCCCCCAAAGCTAGCTAGCCTCACCGCAATGTGGGCAGAAGAGGAGTCACAGCCAGGGGAGCAACATCCACCTGAGAAGGCCCCTCAGCAGGAGCTCCCCAGGCACAGGCTTACAAAGACGGCGACCTTCGGCTCTTCACAGCCTACCTGCTACTCACACAGGATTAGACTGCTCAAGCCAGCGCCAGGAGAAGCAACACTGCTGTTCAGTGGAAAATCACAGGTAGAAAGGAACATACTCATCTCAGTGAGTGCGAGCAGCTTGATGGCAGACACATCCACAGCAAAGGCCACTCAGGAAAAAGGCAAGCAAACCCTTCCAGGCCTCCAGCTGACCCTGGCATGCCTGCTTTCCTCCACTAGATGCTCTGCAACCTGACGTGAGGCGTCTCCTGGGCCAGCTCTGCCTCCATGTCATGTCACTGAGTCCTGTCCTGTACCACAAAGGGTGTCCTGTTGCCTGTTTCGTCCCAGGGCTCTCCCGTCTGGCCTCCATCTACAAGCGATGCCTGACCCCCAAGGTCACCTGTGTGGCCACTCACGTGCATGGATTGCCTGCTACAACCTCTCACACATCCGACCATGTGAATGAACACTGTGTCTATTCAGAAAGGAGGTGCTAAGCAACATGACTGATCTCTCTACTATCAAGTCCTACTATACTGTGTGAGTAACAGTTGAACCAAATCATAGCTCTTGGTGTGCTGACTTGGAAATAATGTAGCATCTTTGCTCCCCTCAGTCTTAGGCTGCCCTTTGGTTTTACTGAATCCCCTCCGGTCTCAGGCACACTTGCCAGATGCTATCTGGGCTTCCAGATGTGAGGTTTTCTGAGTTGGGCTAGGTCGTCCATGACCCACTCTGACTGCCTCTGCCATCTCTTCCAGCCCCTTTATGGCATCTCAGCATGCTGTGCTTGGGGAACGGTCACATCAGTGATACTCATGATTTTTACTAAAAGAGTTTTCCGGGAGAACATGTTACACAGCATCATATACAAATCCCAGCACCAAATCTTTTGTTGTATTACTGTGAGGAGATGAATTTAAAGGGGGGAAAAAAAAAAAAAAGAAATGACAAGTCCAGCTAAAGTCAGTGGGTCTGTTTCACTCCACTGGGGCAGGAAATGGCCCCATTCCGTATGACGGACTTGCTCTCTCAGGTACTCTGAGAATCTGCAAACTACTACACAGTTCTAGGGTAATTTGGGGACTCCAATTTCCAACTTGTATTTTCCATTATTGCATATAAATGCTAATGAACTCTAAAAACTTTTCATTAATTTTAAGGAATACTGTAGAAATTATTAAAGTCACTTCTTTGATATACAATTTCCCCAAGTTTCCAGTATTATGCAACATAAATGAAACAAAATGGAAGTTAGTTTTCAACAAAGCCTTTTCATTTTATGGTTTTATTAAAAACCATCTTTCTGAAAATAAATACCTTCTATTTAATACATAAACACTATCCTATTTACAAAAACACCCATGCTTAGCTGTGATATGCACTGCAATGGACAGTACATATTACAATCTGGGCTTCGTCCCCCTTAACTTTTACTAGCTTTGAAGAGAAGAAACGCTCCTAGTCTAGTGCTGTTTAAATACTCAAAAACAATATGCTTTCTAAATATTATACAGTAAGATAATTCCTGCACAAAAAGCAGCACTTCTGGATCTGCACACCACTGCCCGTAGGCCATTCCCTCCGGGCTCTATATCCACAGACCACAGCCAGCAGCCGTGTACTATTGCCACACCTGGAAAAAGTTCTTCATCTCTGCTAATCTTCCACACACAGCATTATAAACACCTGGAACATACAGATTGATGCCAGCGTCAGAGGCAAGGGTCCCCCAGGGTGCACACGCAGCACGTATGCAGGCAAACTGTCCCTCCTTCCCTAACTAGCGTGGAGTACAGTGAAGGCAGAGCACGTCTACTTTCAGCCCAAAGACAGCTTACATCTTAACATAACTATATATGAGACAGAGTTGTAAGTAAGGTCTCAATACCAGGAGGAAGTGCAATCAAGTCAAGTCTGTCTTCTTCAGATGTTTAGATAAACTCATCTAGTGATTTTCCCACTTACTGTAAGTTTTTCTTTATTAAAGAGAACTTCATAAAGGCAAGATAATAGAGCTACCATATTAAAGTTATTAAAAACACATTTATGGTACAGCAGAACTTGATACTGAAAATGAAAACAACCTGAGACAGTAAAGAAATTAAAGCAGTAGAAAAGCGAAGATTCTGTCATCCTGGGGACAATAAGGGCAGTGACTTCTTGCTCAGTACACAGCAGGTGCTCAAGTCAGCTGTCAGTCACCACAGCACAGCAGAGCAGCGCCCTGACTAGCCCCAGTTTCTGCGCAGGTCACACTCAACCAAGACACCCCCACCCCCACCCCGCAATCCCTGGTCCAACAGACCTGACCAAGTCTCTCTCGTCACCGGTCAGCATCTGAGATGGAGGTGCTGCCTTTGTGGGTTCCTGGGTCACAAGCTGGCTACTCCCTGCACTTGGGTAACGTCCGCTTTCCTTGCTTCCTTGTCTCTGAAGTGAGCACCCTGACCACAGACTTGTCACGCCAGGGTGACTCCACTGTCTGATCTCCACCCTGACGTGCCCAGGTAAGCCCCACTTACTGACCCTTGACCTGCTGGGGGAGAGGGAGCCCGCTAAGGCATGGCTGTACTATTGTTCCTTTTAGGGAGTGGGGTGATACAGTGTTTTGCTCCCAAACAGCAATCTCAGCAGCACTCTCTTTGCAAGGGCAAAATTTAATTACCTTTTATGAAAAGCAGTTGTGTAGGAGTCTGAAAAGAAAAGCCTGCTATTCTATTAAAATGAAGCTGAAAGGCTCATGAAACATCAGGGTACGATGAATTGGTGAGTCGCTGGAGTCGATGTGGGTGAGCCATGAGGAGTTGTGTCTGTTACTGGCTCTGATGCTTCTTAAAACCCAGGACTTGTGTTTCTGGTCTAAACTGTAAGAAATACACTCTCCTCCAGTGTGAAAGCTGGACTAATATCTCCTCCCTGCACACACTGTCCCACACAGCGGGACTCCGCTCATGGACATGCTCTGCTGGGCAATCCTTCAGGGTTCCCACAGATCACCAGCAGACAGAGCTGAATACAGGCCCCTGCAATATCCATGACAGGCATGCCTGCCCTTAAAGTAAAGCTCTTATGCACATCTGCTGTTACAAAGAGCCACTTCTTATCCCTGAACACCTCATGCCCCAGGCCGCCCCACTGCCACTTTCCGGTCACCTCTCCATCCTCCACTTCTCTTCCCCATGCATTTACTTCCTGAGGGAAGAGAAGTTGTGGAGGGCTTCCTGAGGGCTGAGGTTGTGGAGGCCTCCTCAGCCCTCCCACTCGACCTTTTCCTTGCACCGACACGTTAGTTTGCGTTCTAAAAGTCCAAGACACTCTGCATGGCAGTGTATGACTACAACCCCAGCACTGTGGGAGGCGATGGTAGGAGGATCCCACATTAAAGCCCAGTCCGGGCTACTTGGCACCTTAAGGAGACTCTTTCTCAAGGTAAACAAAAAGGGCTACGATGAAGCTTGAGAAGGCCTTGGGTTCAATTCCCAGTACCATGGGGGCAGGCAGGCGGTAATAAAAGTCTAAGAGGTGCCAAGGAAAGGCACATGGCTCTGGTAAAGGGTCTCCCAGGGCAGAGAGAGGTCACAGCCCAGATCTGCATCCCCCATCAAGACCATGGAAACACTCTCTGACCTCTCTGCATTGACCCATGGTCACACCCAAGGCACAGTGGTCCTGTCAGCACATTACCCACTCCCCTGCAGAGCTCAAGAGTCTTCCCTGCAGCCCACAGTGACAGACCTTAAGTGGCTCCCCACTGACCTGCCTCTCACCACTGCAGGCACAGCCCTTCCTGCCAGTAACTCCACTAGCCTGCGTATACTTATCAGGCACTCCTCTCAGGATGCCAGCTCCCACAAAGCAGGTCCTCCCCTCACCTCCTGCCTAAGCACAGCCTGCTGCTGAGTGACAGTGAATGGTCAGGTGGGGAGATGACCAGGTCTGGAGGGAGCCCTATGATGTGAGCTTGCTGGTGAGGACTGGAGGCTGTGACTTCTGATACCTAGAGCTCCTAAGATGCTGACTCCTGGACAGCACTCCGAGTATTAAAAAATGCAAGAATACCCTCATAATCTAGGCTTCCCTTCTATGCCTGAGGCTGGAAACTGAATGTATTCTCCATCCTCAGGGAATATCCCTTGGCACACACCTACGGAGACAGAAGACACAGAATGTCCCCCTCAGAGGGGTATTCCTATACAGAAGGAACCTGCACCCAAAACAGCCCTCAGAGCACAAGGGGAAATGGAGGGGCCAGTTGGCTCACAAGGCTCTGATAAGAAGAAGTCTAGAACCTTGGCCAGACGCATCTTGCACTCTGCTGAAGTCTCAGACTCATAATGAAATCCTAGATGAAACCATGGGCTACTGAAGCCACAGCTGCTGCAGGCACTTTCTAAGAGTTACTGGGAGCCAGGACAGGTAGTCCTCCCATGGACCGGAAGTGCAAATTAACACTGCCTCCAGAGTCTGAATGGTATGAGTAGCCATGGTCCCACAAGTCCCAGGTGCTTGGGAACCCAGGCAAGGTGGCCAGAGTCAGGTGATGATGCAGGATACCCAGCTGAATGGAATATTTGGGACACCCTCCCAGCAGGACTGGGCCTCTCAGATACAGTTTCACTAAGGGCTCAGGGATGAGGCCCACACAGCAAGAGCTGGGGATGCGGTTTCCAAAACAGTGAAGAAACAAGCCACTAAGAAGCCAGGCACTGCCATATATTGTAAGGTGAAGTCAACCGTACTTACAAAATTAAAGAGAAGTGGTAAAAACTAAAGTAAGGAACAGGATCCTAACAAGAAGATTCAGAAAGCACTGGTATGAATGAGGAAAAAGAAATTCAAAGCCAGACCAGTCTGCTGCAACACCAAACCCCAAGGACAGAAAAGCCAGAACCATCTAAAAAAGAAAGAGATCATAAGACTGGATTAAAACAAGGGTCACAGCCCTTTTCCTTTTCCCAGGAATCCACACTGCATCTCTAACTCCCAGCCACAATTAACCAACAAGTGCATACGGCACAAATGCAGTGCAGAAAGGACGAGGTGCAACACAAAGAAGCCAGCCAGTCTCCTCAGTGCCCACCCAGCACAAGGCACATGCATACTGAGTACCTCCGAAGTTACCAGTCACGTTTCTGGTACTGCCCTATCTGCCTAATGTTAATTAGTACTATCTACAGACACCGTGTACGTGGTGGGAGGAGTCGGGCCAAAACACTTGCACTGTCAGCTTTAAAAACACACCAACAAACAAAACTCTCTAGCACAGAGAAACTGCACCCAGGGAGTCCGTGTTCAAGGGCCCCTGCCCTCAAGAGCACGCTCCCTCTGTGTGGGAGCCCAGACTTCTCTCCTGAACCGTGCCCGCTGCTGCTAGCTCCCAGGACTGCACCTCTGGCCTGCCCACCTGCACGGCCACTCAATGCCCAGCCTGGCAGCCACACACAAGTAAATAAACAGCCTTGTTCAGACCCAGCTTTCCCTCAGACAAGAGGCAGATTTTGATTTTCCGTAGTCACTCATCTTTTTTAACATACATGAAACAAAACCCAAACTCTTTTCTAAAAAGTTCTATTCTTCTTAGATCTTTATTTACAATTTCTTCTTGTAACATGTAATTCTCCAAAACAGTATTTAATTTGCTTAGCAATTTAAATTTCACAGCGATTCTCACTAAACCTCAGAACCCAAACTCTGACCCAACTAAAAGCAATTTACCAGCCTGTCCTCTCCTGGTGGCCTCTAAGGTGAGGGCTATGGGGATGCTGGCCATGCTCTGCACAGCATGCTCTCCCATCTGAAGGCTCTGCTCCCGTGCCCAGGCCCCTCCCCTCTCTGCCAGGCCTAACCACTCCACCAGGCCTCAGGATGCAGGGACAGAAGGGAACCTTAGGAGCTGCCTTTCATGACAGCTGCCATCACACTACATCATTAGCACTGGATTTTAAGTTGTTTCCAAGAGAATCAAAAGAAATGGGAGAAATACATTTTATACTTAGGATTTTAGGTTTTAATACGTTTAGTGTTTAATGTGTTTTAAAGCAGTGGGTACTGTTTTCCCTCAAAGCTGGACAGAACTGTGGCTAGCACCACCTGCTTGTTCAATGATCACATGCCTCAAAGAAGCCCACTGTTTCTGATGGTGCCCTTGGGACAGGGGTGGGATGAGGAGAGCCCACTTCCTGCTTACAGGGACAAGCAGGCCCTCTGCAGTGCAGGCTGGAGGAGAGATACAGATGGAGGCCTCTAAGCAGGGCACATGGGCAGCTGATTGTCTGCCAGGGGCCATCACAAGGCCAGGCATCATGTCATGCCATGCGCCCAAGAAGAAGGTGGGCTCCTGCTTGCAGACCACAGCTGGACATAAACCCTGCTGCTGGCTGGGCCTGCTGCTCAGAGCCATGAACCTGCAGGAAGCTGGGTGTGGATCCACACAGGACACCACTCGCTCATCCCACCCCTACAAGGCCACTCCAGAAGGAAACTGGGAGACAATCTTTGCTGTGACTTTTACAGGAAGTCATGGCTTTCATCAAGGCCCGATGTGGACTGTATGAGAATTCTCTGTTATCATCACAGTTTTTCTAGAAATCGAAAATTGCTCTAAAAATTGAAGTTCCTTTCCAAATATGCTCAGAAATATAAAAAATTAGAGTTCCCCAATCATGTATTAAAATTTTAACATTTCTAAATATTTACTCATAATTAAAACCATAGCCCAATACCATAATACTCTGTAATGCTCATAAATTAAAGAGCAGCCAAAGCCACAAAAACACAGTAACGATGAAAAGTGCTGGATGACCTCCGGCGAAACTGAGAGAGTGGCTAAGCTGCCCAGCTCTTAAGGACTAGGCGTGCAGACCCTCTCCCCTCCAGGACAACCAGTGCATGGGCAGCACTGAGATGGCCCTGTACAAGGCACCAGCAGAGGACACAGCAGCAAGTGCAAGTGTGCCGAGGACAGCAGCCCCTCCCAAGGCCTCTCTTGCCCCTTTCATCATCAGCAGCAGACAGCAAGATGCTGAGCAGAGCTCTGAGCAATGAAGCATTGTGCAGACAAGAGCCACGGTTCAAAGTTGCATGAAAAATGGGCTCTTGAGGAGGACAGGCTGGAAATCATCAGACTGCACAGCACTTAGGCACAGCCCATCATCCCGATCACTGAACGGATTCTGGGGATCTGTCTGAGCTTCAGCACCTGCCCAGCACAGTGCAGCACATCATGAGTAACGAACACTATGCAAGGCCTCGAGTCACCTTCACAACAGACAACCACATCAGAACAACCACAACAGAACAAAAAATCGACTACAAAGCATACCAGGATTCAGTGACCAAAATGAAAAGGGGTAGGAGAACCAGACAATATAGAAGAACACAGAAATACAGAGCCGAGCTTGGGGAGCAAAAAGGACCTGGTGAGGTCCAACACAGGACTGACTGAAGCCCGAGTGGACCGAGCGACATCACTGTGGGGATCAGCCCAAAGGCAGTGTGCATGAGCCTGTACAGACCACATGTGTGCACGCTTACAAACTCAGGTGCACAGACACACGAGGGGAGTGGTGGCGAGTCTCTGGCATGCCTGTTATTGTGTTTAAGACCAAGGATGTTAATGTAGAGTTGTTTTTTCTGAACTAAAACCTCAGTACTCAGGGTTAATTGCAGTGCTGGTACTTCATAATAAATGAGTGGGTTTTGAGCTGGTTGGACCCTCAGTCTCCTCAAGGTCCATCATCACTGCATTAGATGGTGCTCAAAATCATGTCAGAAACCTCCTTTCAAGTGAAAAATGAACCCTGCCAGAGAAATAAGAAATACTATCTTCAAAAGAAGATAGCAACCTAATCATCAGAAACATGAAAACCAGAAGCACAAAATACTGAAATTAGGAATGCTGCAAGGAAAAACTGGCACTTTAGAGTCCCATATTTAAGGCAAGCATTCTCTGAGAATTTGGTCCAAAGCCACTCAGCAGAACTAGTAAGACTTATGTCTCCCTGGGGGGCAGAGGGTGGCAGCAAACAGGAAGCTGGTCACGCACCAGGTATTAACCCAGTAAGGAAATACACTGAGGGAGGTGCCAGGTCACCCATGCTCCAGATGGGTAGGGATCAGACCCTAGCATGAAGCCTGTAGTGTGACACAGGGACCAGAAACGGTCAGGTAAACTTGTAGATTTCAACACAGAGAGGACTGAGTAAACACAGATATACAGGAATACACAGGAACCTGTAATCCCTCATGACATGAACACACCCATGAACAAAAGGAGGGTAAGTGCAAAGGATGAAGAAGGGATGGTAGAATTAAAAGAATTAAACTTTGGCAAACAGTAGTAATAACTGACGTGCTTAAGAAAAATCAACAGATGCTACAGCTGTAGGGTGAAAATGTGATGAGAATACTTTCATATGGTCTCAAGGACTTTCCTCAAAATGTTTAACAATTATAAAAAGTGAGGACGTAACTTCATTACAAAGATAATAATCAAGTGATCAAAAGCAGTGCTGAGACAAATGGGAGTCATACAGTACCTAATAAGATGCATCAAGTTCTACACACACACACACACACACACACACACACACACTCATGAGAAAACAGTAAGCTAAGCCAAACTAAGAGACATTCATTGCCCGGTTATCTTCAAAGGTGTTGACATAGGTCCAAGGAGCAACCTGGATACCAAGAGACTAGAGTCAGAACCCTGAAATGCAGTCTGTCACTTTGAGCTCCACAGCATGTCAGAGGGACCAGAGGCTGATCCCTGGCCTGGGGACTGGGTGGCAGCAATGTGTGCAAACGCTCCTTTGCTAATGTGACAGCTAGATGGTAGTGTGTGCAGGAAAACGCCTCTGTTTGGAAGGACACGCTCACGCAGAGGGCCTCATACTGACTGACTGGCTGACTCATCAGAGCACGCTCCTGGGCCCCAGCCTGGAGTGTTGAATCCAGAGCACAGGCCATGTCCCCTTTCAATGATGACTCTTAACACTTAGGTCTCACCTCTCTGAATTTTTGGAAGAGCCGGTCAGTCTGGAAAGCTCCGACTGTGATTTCTGGGAGATAGACAGGGATAGTTGTAAAATTCAGCACTTTCAATTTATCCTGTACCCTGAAAGACAAGATACGCAAGGGTCACACAAAACTGTCAAAGTAAATATAACAGAGTGCCACGTCTGACTTTTTAAAATGGCTACATAAAAAATTTACACACTAAGACAAACACTGCTCATTCCCAAGCATCCATCTCAAAAACACAAGCTCAGTAAAAGATGTGGGGGGCCTGTGTGCGTGGCCACGCAGAACCAAGGAGAGTCCAGCCCAAGCTGGTGCCCTCTGATGGTGGTCTTCTAGAAACAAGGACACTACAAACATGAAGGCACCAATCTGTGCTTAACACACAGGGGCAGAGGAAGAAAAGTCTGTCCATGATCAGCTATGTCACAGTGCTAAACGCATGGGGCGTGCACTGGAAATATGCAAAATTCCCACCCACCTGAGGAAAGAGGTGGCAGCACTGGTACCACACCTGCACCCTGCCACTGTGCTGGGGAGCAACAGCCCCTGTGGAGCCTGGACCCTGGGGTGGCTGACACCACCACCCATGCCAGGTCTGAGGCTTCATCGTTTTGGCACCAATAAATTTAACTTAGGGACATTTCTCCTTACCTTACTACTTAATTTTGTTGAATGCTAGAATATTTATACACTGCCATAATTTGTTCATGTTAAATTTAATCTGAATATAACCATTACATGTGATAAAAAACATTTTTTAAGCTTTTAGAAAAAAAGCATGAAAAAAAAGTATCCTTTTTTATGGGCTCAAAACAAAGAAAATATCTTCCACAACCACTTTCCCACCCATGAGTTAGAAAGGCAGTGGCGTTTCCTATTCATGAAGGTTCCGAGGGAGGCTGTCTTTGCCTGGCCCCAGCCACGCGTCATGCAAAGCCTAAGCCTCCCCCAGCCCAGCCTGGTCCCCAGGGCCAGACAGGCTGGGGAGGAAGGCGAGGCAGGTCATGCTGCCAGACAGCACACAGCACAGAGGGCTGCAGCGGGTGGAGCTATAACCTGCACACAGAAAGAAAGGACTGCTTTCTCACTGTCATCAGTTTTACCTGCCAAAAAGATACTCTAGTATTTATAAAAACTCAAACAAGCAAATTCTGAAGTTTGTAAAGGGCATGCAGTGGCTATATTTTGTCTGATTTTTTTTTGCTGCTACAAACACAATGCAGGCATCTGATAAAATTCTACATGGTACCAAAATGAAGTCTTCGGCACTACTCTCCCAGCTCCGTGAGAGTTCCAGCAGAAGTGATGGCAGCTTTGCTACGCGGTATTTGAAGAATACTCCACACACGTTTCGGTGATATGTATACACAGTTTCTTTACTAGTAATGCAAACAATTATTCTATACTGTTACTACACAACTTTTGAAGGGATCTAATTAAAAAGTTCAGTTGAAAGTGAAGTTGATGTTTTAAATGTTAGTAAGTGTCAAGGTGGCTGGGGGATGGCTTGGCTTGCTCTAAAGCTGAAAATCCTAAGAAAATGCTAGAAAATGTGGAAGGACTCACTGGCTTGTATGAGAATATACAGAGCAACAGTGCCACCTAGGTGAGTTCGGTGGAATTACAATCAACAATCTAGAATTCTCTTTGAACGCATAGGCTTCACAGTACTTTCAAAGACTGAAGAAGGAAAGGTGCTGTCACTCCTGTACAACATCTTTAAACTCATCTCAGTGTATCAGTAAGGTGCCTGGGTGAGAAGAGGATGAAGAGCTTAGGTACAGCTTGAGGAAACCCCAGGTCTGGTCTGTAATAAACTAGATACATTCTGGATTGAATATAAACAAGGAACAAAGACGCCAGGAGGCTGTTTATGACTCAGGAAGCAGAGGGCAGTGAAAGAAAACATTATGTTCACATAGCGCTTCGTTCAACCAGGAAGAATGCGAACACAAGCAAGAGCACGGCACATCCCCATAAGCCAGAAGAGGGAAGAGTGAGGCAGAGGGTCACTGAGTTTTACGACGCCACCATTTCCCCGTCAGCCGAAAGTCTAATGTCCCCAGTGCCTGCGGTCCCCTTCCTCTGGACTGCACACAGTGCCTGGCCTGTGCAGCCGTGGGAGGGGACTGGAAAGCTCTGTGCGAAGGGGAGGCAGACAGCAGGCGGGAAGGGATGTGAGGGGCTCAGACATGGCCCTGAATACCTGGCTGCCAGGCTGGCAATCTGTGACCCTCAGGCTGGGAACTTGTGCCTGGGCAGCACCAGTCACTCTTGGGCCATGAGTATGAGCCCCAAATGCTGTCAGGATTGAGAATACAATTATTGCCACTCAGTATGAGTGTGCACACACACACACATAATTACACACTGACACACGTAACTGAGATGATACAAAAATGTTCTAACCAATAATTTGGTGAGAGCATAACTGGTAAATGGCATGTTTACAATAATTATCTTAGAAAATTGGTCATAATTTTCACTTAAGGAATGGATGTCCAATGAAAATAATCAAAATTACCATTGTAAAAAGTTATGAAACATCAGGGTGGGGTAATAAAAAATGAAGAGGAAAGGAAAACCCATAGCAAACTAATTAATTGAATGCTATAATTTATAAACTTTGGGAGAATTACAAGTTCCTCCCCTATACTACCATATAACTAAGTAATTACTGAAATTATGATTTTAAGACATGAATCTTGAACATGGTGCATAATCAAATCAATGCACATTTCAGGCTGTATTTTGAAAATGATATGGTATTATCCTGGGAGGTCAAAAAGATACCCTCTAGTCTCAGTGAGCATGTGAGGGTCCCAGACAGCCAGCTCTCCTTTTGCAACAGTCACACTCCATCGGCAGCAGCCAGTACTAACATACCAGGGTCAGGAAGAGTCACACAAACAGTGTTGCAAAAGAGCGAAGACAGAAAGGGAAAAGTGGCCAAGCAGGCTTTGGCGAGTGCAAGGATCTGTGGGCCTGCAGCAGGGGGCCAGGGCATCCAGGGGTAAGTACAAAACCATGAAAGATGCCCATGTCTGAGTTAACTGAAAGAACTGAATCTGGACTAGACCAAGACAAGAAACCAACTCACTCTGCTAGAAGGAAAGACGGTCCCTGTGACATCAGTGACAACTGTGCGTGAGATGGGCAGGGTCACAGCAGGCTGCAGAGTGTGACTCGGAGAAGAGTCAAGCCTGAACAGATGGCCCAGGATGCACAGCGCCAGGGGCCTCAGAGCACCAGCCTGGGTCACCCGGGGCTGTAGTCACACAGGTGCTCCCCAGATGCAGTCTCCTTGTCTATAATGGAGGAAATGCTCCTGCATGGCCTCCAGACAGCCCCCTGGGGTGCTGTGACTGTGTTAACTTCAGATGAGCAGGCAGGACACTAACCGCGCTGATGTAAAAGGTGAGGCACTCAGTTAGCAAGGCGCAAAATGGCATGGTAAAGTGAGTCACTCAGTAAATTCACTGACGGATGCAAGTAGCAATCTAGACCAGTGGTGGCAAACCTATGGCACATGTGCCACAGTGGAGCTGAATGCTCTAAAAGGTTCACCATCACTGGTCTAGACAGATAGAGGAGACCAACAGGTTCTGTTCCAACAAATAAAGAGCCTGAAGCTGTCACTCCTATTCACACAACTAGAAAAAGCTGAAAGTCAATTACAGGGGTCCTCTAGCATCCACTGGGGGACTGGTCCCAGGACTTCATGGGTACCAAAATCAGAGGATGCTTAAGTATCCTTACCAAAAAGGCATGGTATTCCCAGGTAACCTACAGCATCCTCTGTACATCTGCAAGAGTCCCCAAATCCCTCACAATGCCTGACACAACATAAACATCATGCATACAACTGTCACACTATATTGTCTAGGGAATGTCAGCAAGAAAAAAGCCTGCACTGTTCAGGGCAGTCAATTCTTCTGGAATATTCTTTTTTTTTTTTTTTTTTGGTACTGGAGATTGAACTCATGACCTAGCACTTGCCAGGCAGGTACTTACGACACTGACCTAAATCCCTGGCATCTTCTGGAATATTCTTATCCAAAGCTGGTCAGTCTGTGAATAGAGAACCTGAGGTCATACAGGGCCCATTATCATTCTCTCAGAATGAAATCACCCATGCTGAGTGATTACAGCTTCCGGGGCAAGCTGACTGGTGCTACCCTGCAGATGCTTTCCAGGAACTGACCAGCTCAGAGAGGATGGGGGAGGAACCTCCTAAAATGCTCAGTGATACCCAGGAAGGCACCTGGGCAACTTACTGAGTTAGCAAGAACCTGTCTCAAAATAACGATAAGCAAGGGCTGGGAATGCAGGTCAGAGCAAAGGCTCTATGTGTTCAATCCCCAGTACCACTAAATGAAACTAAACAGCAATCAATATGGCAAGAATAAATTCACATAAATCAAACTCATTTCAAATGTGAAGTCCAAATACACCAACTAGTAGAAAACATCAGAGTTTATTAAAAAATAAAACAAAAATGAAAAAACAAAAAAATAAGACCCAACTATTTACTGACTAAAAAAATAACTTAAAAGACTCAGATAAGTTAAAGGGATAGAAAAAGGTAACACTATACCCACACTAGTCAAAAGCAGGGGTAGCTTTACTAATTTCAGAGAGAACAGGCTTCAGAACAAAGGAAAATATCAGGCATACAGAAGGGCATTACCTACTGAGAAGACATACACCCAAACATTTGTGTACCTAACACCGAATTCTATGGGGTAGAACAAACAGAACTCCAAGGAGAAAGAATAAGGCTGGTGCCAATGAGGTGGACCCAACGAGGTGGACTTCAGCAGCCCATGGTCAGAAAAGGACAGCCCCAGCAGCGAGGGCTCGACAGGGACAGACCACCTGCCCCCCTACCCACCCGGAAGGGAAGTAGCATCCAGCAACAGGAGGATGGTGGGGAAGCTTTGGAGATGAAACAACGTGCTTTTAAGGGGCAAAGAAGTCTTGAAAATATAAAAACACTTTAAAGCAGATGAAAATAAAAATACCACTTAGCAACATGTACAGAACACAGGATAGCAGCGCCAGGGAGAAAGGCGAGATGGGGTGCACTGCCGGGACCCTGGGTCTGTCACCTGAGCTTCCACTTGGGAAAGCTGCAGGGAAAGGCACAGCAGAAAAATAGCAGAAAAAACAATAGAATCACAGCAGAAAAACACTGTAAATCAATGTAGCTTGCTACATTGAAAAAGTCAATAAACAGGAAGAAGGCATTCACAAAGGAAAAATAAATGGCCAATTAAACCTAAACTGAAGTTCAATGTTTATAAATCAAAAGTATAAAGGAAATAGGTTTTCTCGGTAACAAAATCACAGGTTTTTGTTTGCTTTCTGTTTAATCACACTGTCTTAACACCATCAGGAGACAGGTACAAAGGTACACAATGTCACGTACTTTCTCACTTTCTCAAGAATGATTTTGCAAAACCTCTACAGCTAAAAAATATTTGTATAATCTGACCTGGCAGCCACTTTTAAACCTTAAGAAAGGTTGATATATTATGTCAACTTGAGTTTAGAAATGTAACTAAGTATATCCACAAGAGGCCAGGTCTATCCTTGGTAACATCCTTGGCCTGTGCAAGAGAAGGGCACTACACGCACCCCAAGAAAGCAGCCTGCATACAATACAAGGCAGATGAGGAGGGACTGACTGCTCATTCTTCAGAGGAGCTCTGGTTGAGGAGCTCTGGTCTTCAACTTGGATGTCATCTCTTGGCTTCTAGTGCACTGTTTGGCTTCCACCTGGGGCTCTTCAGCCTTCAGCACAGATCCTCCAGCTTTCCACTGAAGGTCTGTTGGCCTCCTGATATGGACTTGCAGGGGTCACTGCAGTGAGCTCCAGACCTTGGACTGGACACTTCAGCCTCCAGCATGCAGACAACCTTTGCATATTTCCTTGTCTGACTCTGTGGCTGACCACTGTAAGCCAGTCTTGTAATTTCTTATACATTTGTATACTCTCTGTTATATCTGTTTCTCTAGTAAACCCTGACTGATACAATCATGACTAGACATAATCAGAAAAATCAGTATTAGGAAAATGGTAAATGGACTATGCTATATCTCAGAGGTCAACAAACTTCTGCTGTAGATATACGGCTCTTAGGACTACATACAGTTTCTGTCACACAATACTTTTCTTTCCTTCTCAACCCTCTGAAAATACAAAAATCATTCTGAACACCTGAGGGCTGAGTTTGGCCCAGAGGGTATACCAACACAATCTACACCACAGTCAGTAGACACATGCATGTAACTATAGTAAAAATCAAAATGTTTAAAACCATCAAATGATCCAGCTCTACCCTTCCTTTAGAACACTAGACACACTGTACACCCATGCTCCTTGTGGTATAACCCACAAGAGCCTAACATGGAATCAGCCAAGGTGCCAACGACAGGTGGATAACAAAGGAAATATGATGTACACATAATGGTGGGGTGTTCTGACCCTAAGGAAGAAATGAAATCATGTAAACTGCAGGAAGATGGATGGAACTGCAGGCCATCATGTTTAGCAGAATAAGCCAGTAGACCCAGGCAAGCCTTGCACATTGTTTCTCTGTTATGTAGAATTCAGAGAGGGAAAGAAGTTTGACATGCAAGTGGAAAGGACCATCAGACACAGAGAGGACTGGAACAGGGGGAGTAAGAGAGGGAAACGGGGGTGACATGACGTAGGGATGTTGTACGCATGCATGAAAATGCCACAGTGAAACCCAGTTACCCTGTAAAACTAATACACATTCAAGATCACCTCCACAGCAAACATAGGAACAGATTCTGGATGAAGAGAGCAGGGGGCTCAGGCAAGGGTGGGGCACACCTGTGTCCTGGCATACGTGTCACCTGTGAGGAGGCCCACGTGCTGACGAGTCACAGGCAGCCAGCCAGGGCACACAAGCTTGTGGACAGGGAAAGGCATACGGAGGAGGACTCACAGTGGCTTTCCACAGAGCATGGGGCCTTTCCTGCGCCCACTTGCCCACCACAGCCTCCCCTCCTCCGGTCCCACACTGGCTTAGCTGCTGGGCATCCTTCCACCTGGAAGCTCCCACCTCACACCTCTCTATGGCTGTCTTCCTACCCCCTGTGCATTTGTTTGGGACCCAGCCCTGGCTTCACCTAAGCACCTTATGGGGAGGCTTCAGTTGGTGGCTTCAGTTCCCTTGGCCACTTGGACCCCAGCTACTCACAATCTTACGATTTTGGGCTACTTCTCTTTATGGTCTTTGTGGTCTCTTTATGACCACAGAGTTCTATTTGTGTGCTCCTTCATACCAGAATATACCCTTGATGAGAGCAGAGTTTTATCTGATACTACAGCCTTTAATACCTAGCACATAGCCAAAGCAAAGTATTTTTTGACTTAATACTGGCAATCAATTAAATAATGATCCGATCAGAGAACTCAAGAGGTGTTCGGAAGGGTCAAAGGACAAGGAGATTCCCCTCAGTACTGGTTGGTGCTAATAAACCTGACTTGAACCACAGTGGTTTCAGAACCCTGATGTCTCCACAGCACACAGCAGGTCCAACACTGCACCCAGAAGACAACCCATATGCCCTCGGCAGCAGTCCGACAGCAAACTCACAGCATCCGCAGTTTGTGCAGGCTGCGGTCATTCTGCTTCAGCCAGGGTCCTTTGTCATACTTGAGGTATTCAATGTCCTCCACCACCTAAGGAAGAAAAGGTTGACTGAAATGGACAGCCCTACTTAGAAATTTAAATCAGGTAACGCCACAGGTTATGAGGATCTGGCACAAACCAACTCAAATTGATGTTAAGGTTGCAATGCTGAAGACACGGTGGGCTTGAGTGCTGATAGCACTCTGGGATTGTGGAGTGGTACAGGAATTGCCTTGCAGCCTGGAGAAGGAGGACAGAGGAGAAAAGGAATCCAGGAATCACTCACATTCAGGACAGACTACTCGCCTCTTCCCAGACAAGCTCGTTCTGAAAGGGAAGGCTGAGCCTCACCAAGCGCAGGATGCGAACATTAGCACATCTGAAAGACTGGACAGCCTCAGTCTCCCAGCTCTAGGCCAACCTGTCAGAGATGCCAACTTCTCATTCCTTCCCCACACACCACAGCACTGACCTCTTAACGTTTCAGGAATGTGAGTGTGCTCGGTATCCACATAGTCTCAGAAACAAAATGTGTTATTTTTCTAAGATACACAGCCTCTGAACATTCTGTCAAGAGGCATAAAAATAATCTAAAGACAAACATCAGAAACAGGGTGGAGAAGGAAATGAAATGTAATTTACTCAGTCCAAGGAAAACAAGCCAAGGTCTAAAAGGTCTAAAAGAATTATACCAGGAGGAGACAGCAGAGGCTGGAGCAGGCTCCGTGCAGAAGAAGAACTGCCCCTGCTGGAAGGGCTCCCAGTGGTGAGGTGGCCAGAAGCACCTGCCATCCCCGCCCCACTCTGTGTGCTCTTGCCTGCAAGGCAGGTGGGCCGGCAACCCGCATGAGACTCTAGAACTCCTACACCTTTTGGTGTTCACCTGAGCTTTAGCAATAACAGTATATAACAGAGACCTTCTGCTTTTATCAAACAGATGTTAAGCTGCCTCCACACCATTTAAGAAATAATCTGTTTCCCTCCACTTCATTTTTTATTATCTTTAAGGAACTGACTTTGTCAAACTTAAGACACATAAAGCACATGCAGCCTTGCTTCTGAACTTTTTGTTCAACCAGGATATTTATTAATTCTTGCACTGATGCCATAGTACTTTTATGGCTGTATTTTATAATATGCTTTGTATTTGGGAGGACAAACATCCTGAATTATTTATTCTTTTTCAGAACATTTTTGGTTATTACTCATGAAGTTTGCCAAAACCCCACTGAAACTAATTGGAATTTCACAAAATGCATGGACTTGGGGAAAGATGTTATCTCTAAGTAAGTAAATCTTTCCCATGAACTAATCCAGCTTTCAACTTTATCACACACTTAATAAAAATGATGAAATAGACCCAAGGTTCTCTATATCTTTACCATCACAGAAACTTAAATTAAAAAAAAAAAATCATACAAGAAACCAGGTGTGGTGGTGCATGCCTGTAATCACAACACTCAGGAGGCTGAGGCAGGAGAACTGTTACAAGTTCAAGGCCAGTTTGGAGTACACAGCAACACCTCGTCTCAAAAACAAAACAAACAAACAAACAAAAATCCAACTAAAAGCAAGAAGCCAATAAATAAATAAATGAGACCAGGTAGTGGCAATGGGCTGGGTGCATACTGCTTTTAGACTATGAAATGCTATTGTCCCTAAACCAGTAGGAATGGAACCTTTCAGATTTACAAGAACATTATATATGAATCAAAATGAAGAATGTTCACCACCTTGTCAGCCCTTTTCTTACCTTTTCTGCATCTTGGACGTCCCTTGTGCTGTATATCAAGACCTCACATTTCTCACTGTAAATAAAAAAAGCAAATTGAAGTTGAACAAAAACCTTTCCAGGTTGACGTTCTTGTCAAATAAACTACTGAAGTCTTCTCTGAACACTCAAACTACACTGTCTGGGAGCTGGGCACAGTGCTGGCCATGTCCCCAGAACATTCCTGCCTGGGGAGATGGACTAAAGAAAGGCCGTGTGCTCACACGGGCAGGGGCACAATAGTCTTTTTCCTAGCTTCCCTCCCCTGTAACCTAAGTGTGACAGCTTTGGCCATCATTGACAGCAGACAAAGTACACAGCCACCAAACTGTCACATCTGCATCCTGCAATTAGTGGAGAGGGGACAAGCAGGCAGGGCTTCCTGGACAGGGCAGAGGCAGTAAGGCAGGACACACAGTGACTAAGCTGCTAAAATTCAAGAATTTAGAAACACCCACAAGAATTTCAATTAAACTATGCAAAAGGGTAGCAGCAACTCAGTTCTCTTGCTCCTGAGTCCTTAGTGTAGACACTAGAAAAGCACAGTTGGAACTTAAAAAGGAGACAGCTATCCTCGCCCCAGCATTTCGCCTTTCTCATAAGTTTAGACAGCCCGCTAGGGCCGGGGCTGGGCAGTCAGGAGATAACAACCACAAGATTGATGTCTGGACCTCACCACACGAAGGAGCTTCCCTGACATACCTCCTGACCATGGAGTGCCTGTGCAGCGGGCCATCAGGTGGGCCAGCCCAGGGGCCTGCCGGGGTGCCTATCATGCTGAGATGTCAGGCCCTCTACCAGCAAAGCCAGAAGACTTAGAATTATTTGTCAGAAAACACCTTCCAACTTCCAGAGCCAGAGTGGAGAAATTCCAGTGGAGCCTGGGGTTCAAGTCTCAGCACCATAAAAAAATAAAACCTGAGTGACAGTTAAATTTTAGAGCATATTTCTAGAGAAGGCCTTAAGATTGCAGCCCACAACCAGCTGTAGCACCTCAGTCTGTGATCCCACACACCAAGGTACACATCATGTTGTGAACTTTCAGCAACTGCTCATCTCAACGTGACAAAGGTCCCACAAGCTAAGTGGCTGCCACAAATCTGTACAGCTTGAGTTGCCAGACAGAATTCACTTCATAAGTGGACAGAGAGTCCATGTGCCCAAGTGCTCCAGGGTAAATCAATCTACGAGAACAGCAAAGGCCATGGGCTGTAATTAAAACATGTTATTAGAACAAACAAGCATAAAAGCAAAACCCTTTTTAAAATTTCACTCTGGTTCACCCAGTGCACTGAAAAAGAGGATTTGCAAAGGAAAAGTGCTGAGCATGGGCCTGAGAGGGTGTGAGTGGAGGCAGAGACAAGCAAGAGAATGAAGACCGGCGCCAGATGAACTTTCCTGTGTGGCAGAGTGGGTGTATGCCTAGCCGGCATAGACGCCATTGGCCTACCAACATAAGCAGGTGCTCTGGCCAGCCCTTTCCTTGGGTGCATTTTCCATTTGTGGTGGCTGAAGCTGAGGACACAAAGAAACCAACCAACCTAACAACTTGATAGGGTTTACACTCCAGGGGGAAAAAAAAGGGAGACTTCTTCAATGCTCTGTAAGTCTACCAACACAGGGCAAACACAACATGGGCTCAGAAACCAGGACACCTAATCCCCAGAGTATGTGAATCTCTGCTCTTTATCAATGAACTAAGGCACTGTACAACCAGAAGCCAGCAACGGCCATGAATGGTCCATGTGAACACAGACCCCTGGGATACTGTCAGCATACGCTGTACATGCCATCCTCTGCAGGACACTGGAACCACATCTGTGGAGCTGCAGAAGACTCCCCGACTTCCATGACTTCTGATGACACATGGGCAACAATATTGCGTAGACAGAGTGTTTCTTTTCAAACCTCAGCTTCACTCCAAGTCTGGCTCATTTTCGACAACACGCTGACGCTCATTGAGATCAACATGTGAGCCCGGGCCAGCATGCTGGAACATGCAGCAGTGGGCTCAGCATGGCTGGAATCATGAAGACCTAGTGAAACCGTCCTCAGAAACCAATGAGCCTGGCAGGACCTAGCAAAAGCTTCCAAATGCAACCCAGCTGTCAATACAGCCTGAATCCAACCATTCCAATCAGCGATGCACTAGCATATGAGGGTCTGCGTGTTCTTCTGCTCCATACAGCGTATTCTCAGACACCTGCAATGAACTCAAATGCTGAGGAGGAAGCTGTCACTGTGGGCACCAGGGAAGGGGACACTTCCTGGACATCTGAGGAATGCACACCTGAGCTCTGCAACACTGAACTGAGACTTTGGGAGCTAAATACCAATGCCCAACAAAGAGCAGACAGTGAGAACTGCCGCTGAGTGTGTCTCTGCCTCAGGAGGCCGCAGGGCAAGGTCCTGAAAGTAACCACACAGTATCCACACCGCACAGTCTCTGCAGGCTGAAACCAGACAGCTGATTCCCAGAGAGGCTTCAGGAGAAACTTTCTGCTCAGCAACATCTTTGTAGCCAGATCTGCAGGAGGGATTCTTGTAACAAAACTTCCACAATCAACTATTTCTGCTAAGGCTATTTATTCACATAGTTCTGTATGTTCTCCTGGGCACAGATTTGCAAAACTGTTTTTCTCTGCACGCCTAGTCTTAAAAACAGAACAGCAAAACAGGTTAAAAGCAACCTACAGTGTTCCCTATCTTTTCTGCTAAAGAAAGAGAGTTCACCACAAACAAGCATTGTTACTATTGGTAAAAAAATAATTTTCAACTTAAAAACAAATTTTCCTTGTAAAATTAATACCTCAATTTAATTCACAATTTTAGGTTACTTTGACATTTCAAAGAAGGATATGAAAAGAAGTTTAAGTTTAAAAGAAGTATGAGAAATGCTACTGAAAACCTTCAATAAAAGCATTATTCGCACAGTCTAACTGTAATTGGACTTGAGTGACAGCAATAATGACTTCCCTCACACACTAACACCCCCAAGGATTACAAAATGACAAGCTGGAGCGTGGATGAAAACACAACTCCCTGATGCTTTCAGTAAGAAAAGAACAGACAGGCAAGTAGGAAAAAGGGGCTGGCAGTGGCATCTTCATCCAACACCTCTGAAGGATGTCAGAAAAGTGTCTTTGGAGACTGTTTACCCCTGTGAATTGTCCCCACAGGTCACACTGAATATTTCAGGCCATCCTTCAAGATAAATATGATTTCGAGTTGCCACTTCAATAAAAATACATGAACACTCTAGTACTGAAACTAGACACAGTTTACAGCTTAGGTTTACATTTGGCACCAAGAAGCTTTAAGGATATAGCAAAACAAAATTGAGAACCATATAAGCCAAAAATCTCCACGCAAACTGAACTGACACATTTCTGACATCCTTGTGCACGACACCTCCCGCACTAAGTAATAGTGCAATGACCTGCTTGCCATCTACCATCCGTGCTCACCTCATCTCGGGGAGGAAGGTCTTCTTATAGGCATTCTCGATGTCCTGGAGATAGGCAGAGGTGACCTTCATCTCATGTGGCTAAACACAAGCACAAAGATCAAACTGAGAAATGTTTAAACCCCCTTTCACTTTTTACCTGTGCACAGGCAAAATGCAAACACCCTCCAAGGCACTGCTTTCTTCTGATGAGCCAAGTGCTGCAGGGACTTACGGGTGAGAGCTGACCCTCAGCACCAGCTGGAATGAGTTAAAGGGTGTTGAGTGTCCCAGCTAGCCAGGTGAGCTCCAGCGCCCCTTTCCTCCATGAGCTCTGGTGCACACTAGAGCAGGGCTGGAGAGAGGCCCCATTGTAGAGTGCCACTGTCTTTTCTGTTGTAATTGGCCAAGTGTAGGGCAAAGAAAGGTCACAGATATGGAGTGACTGAGCCACCTCACCTTGTCCTCATCTGTCCCTAGCTTCCTCCTCTCTGCTACAGAGTTCCCCCATCTCTCCATCCCTCCCCTTCTCCACTTTGTCTCCTGCTCTGCCTCTCATCTACCACCTAAGCCAAATTCAGAAAATTTAAAATCCAATTGTGAATAGCAAGTTTCAGTACTTAAAACTTCTTATAGCTTAGCAATGCTGAAGGCTGAGTCACATCAGCTCTTCGTCCTGGTTGACTCTCTGCAGCATGAGCTCTAACTGATGCACAGCGTCTCCTTACTTCCTCCTCACTACAGCTCTCCTGCAGAACATCAGCTCCTGGAGTAAGGAACTCTCCCTGGCTGCCCCACACTCGGCCCTTAGCACCCGAGGGTCCAGGGCAGGGTGTTCAATAAGCACTGTGGGAGAGAGGGAAGAGAAACACACAGGCCAACTGTTTCATTTACAAAATAATGACAAAATTCCAGAACTGCACTGGGGTGGCAGTTATCACAATTTGGTAAATTGCTAAAATCACTGAGTTGTACCCTTAAACTGGGTAAATTCAATGAGGTACACATTACACTTCAAAAAAAACTGTTCAAAACAAACAAAAAGCCCCCACCTTCCACTGGCAGAGTATTTCCTGAGTGCTTGCTATCCCAGGAAATGAGACCAGACACAGGGACTGTAAAACTCGCAACAGCACTTTCACTCTCTGTCCCCCAAAGAGACCACACCCCAGGTAAACCAAGGGAATAGGGAGCTGCTGTATTTCCAAGGAGGACCAGGCGCAGGGAAGGGTCACGCACCCCCACACTCCCAGCTAGCAGTGTGTGGGAGGCACTTGGTGTTATAAACAGTGGCAGGGTCCAAGGAAGAGTGCATGCACGCAGATCCCCAAAGGGCCCCAGGTACCCTAAACACACAACCATCACAGAAATCTGACCCACAAAACGGAAACAAGCTTCAGTATCAGTCACTTTGCCCTGCCTTAAAGTTCAGAAGTGATTTCACGCACTCTGATCAGCTATCCCCAGGGGCTGAACATGGAGGCAGAATGGAATGAAATAGAAATAAAAGAAGAAACACACACTTCCTGATAACACACTGTCCACTTGGTAAAATGCCTCCTGTCTTCACACAGATGAATTCTAGCTGTTAACAGTAAGTATTCATCTAAGACTTTACTTGGGCAAAAGAATGTTGGATACCTCAGATTTGATCCTCAGAATTGGTTTTGAAGTTTTGTTAACCAAATAGTTATTCAAAAAATTCAGCATATATGCCATTAGTTTTATTGGTATATACCAGAGTTAAAAGCAAAGGTGTGGAAAATTACTCCACTGACAAATAAGTAAATATTTTTAAACTCATCGTTTCTTCTTTTTCCATATAATGGAATGTTCCTGACAGTCTGAATTACTCTAAAGAGCAAACTAAATACTTGACACTGGAGAGCCTTAAACAGGCACCACTGCATACCTCATGCATGCTTGCATCTGAGATGAGAGCTGGTCTCACAGGACTTCAAGGGGCAGTAAAGGATGGTGAAGCCTGCCATTTACAAAGGTACTTCCTGGTACTCATGGACACCCAAGCACAAGGATGGTACTGAATGGACCAACAGTGCACTACAAGGCCAAAAAGATGGTGCTTCCTCCAATACAGTGCTATAGCACACAATCTATGCCAGCCCTGAGGCCAGCAGTATCTCTATCAGTCTCCACTGGACTTGAATACTATGGGCAAACTCTAGGGTAGCACAGCCTCTGTTGATCTCTGCACTGGCCACCTGCCTATAGAGCAGCATGTGCCACCCCACCAAGTCTGTCCCCAAAAGGACAGGGTGGCAGGACATGGGGAGACTAATGCTTTACTGTCCACTGTAGAGCCAGTAAGCAGAGAAGAGGCCTAGTTTCAGTAGCAAGTGAAGGGCCTCAGAAATTGCTTTCCACCTGCAGGAAGCCAGACTACAAGATGCCCAGAAAAGGACCACCCATCAGGAAGCTGCCCCTTCCTCACAGGACTGACTCAGGTGACAAGGGACAACAGTGCAGCTGGGTGGCGCTGGAAAGCAGCTCCTTCCCAGGCAGTGTCAGGCTGAGCCCTGGGTCTCCAGGTCAGCTCCTCACACTCCCTCAGCTGGGAACTGCTTCTCATGATACCTAGCTTCTGAAGCCTATCAGAAACTAGAGTCCTGCATGACTTGTAAGTGCAGAGTCATTGCTAAAAATAACAAGGACATACAAAAGAACACTATGACCTCTGACAAAATAGCCAACTTACATCGCCCTTCTTCTGGATTCGCTGCTGGATCTCTGGCACGGGCATGTCGATGTAGACTACCACGTGGGGAGGCAGGTACTCACGGATGGTGAGTTTCTTCACCTCATAGTAGTGGTCCACACCTAGAACAGGGCACACCATCATCATATGACATGGACAGGATTCTCGCATGTGCCCTCCCAGAAGAGGGCAAAGCTTCACGCAGTTCTGACCAAGAAAGCAATCTGCAATCATTACATAAGAGATAGAGCAGAAGCCAACAACAGCCCACAGGGCACAGCCACAGAGCAGATGCATGCGGCAGGGCCAGGGCTCACGGCAGCTCACACAGTCAGTAGCACTCCCCACCACAGTATCTGTACACACAGGACCATGACAGTGCCTGCCTCAGAGTAGCTATGACAACAGGATGTGACCTTGGGCTGACAGGGCCCTATAGGACAAGCCCTAAGGAGAAAGGCATCATGCAAGGCAACCGCCCCTTGTCAAACACGCAAGCTGCAGAGTGCGTCCTCTGCAGATGCCACTGCCAGGCTCGATGACAACACCACTCACACTGCTTCCGGATGTAGCCCTGCTTGTACATGGCCTCCAGGAAGACAAAGTCGCTGTAGATGGAGCGCTCCAAGACCACACCTTGTCCTGTTTAAACATAGATGAACAAAATTAAAAATCATAGATAAAAAGCATCAGAACTAGAACTTCACTTCAGCAATGTATAAAGCAGTCATTTACAATTCCATTTCCATACCAATACTATTCAAAAAAAACAATATGTGCCTTTCTAAGTGGGAAATCACTTGCAAAAAAGAGTGCCTTTTCAGTTATGGTACCATTCTGTTTCCCTCGGTCAGCTGCCACAGTGTCCAGCTAATGGAGAGGCGCCTCTGCTTTTAAATAAGCTACTTCTGCTCACCATGCCCACCCTAGTCCTGGTCCACCCCACCCCAACTACTCAGGTCAGACTCAGAGTGGGCTGGACCCCTCCTGCACAGGTCCATCACAAACATCCTGTGCTCTCCTGTCCACCCTCCCTTCACTGCCTCCACTCTTGCACAGTGCCTGGCTCCAAATCGGGTCCTGCACCCAAGCCTCTTGATGGCCATGCTCTCCTTCAGAAGACACCATCATCCCTGTGGGACTCTCAAGGCTCGAATGTCTTTCCTGGCCCACTTCTCTGACCTCATTTCCACCCATTCCCAGCCTGGCCACAGTGGTCCCCTGACAAGACTCACACTGCGTAGGACACAATCAGCCCTGCTGGTACTGGGCAGAAGCCTTTTCAACCTCTCATCTTGAAAAGCCAACCCCAGGCCTGTCGTCCCATCCCTAGCATACCCACCGTTCACTCACTACTTGTGATGCTTGTTCCATGCTCTGCTTTTATCTACGTACTAAAATAAAAGCTGCTTCCCCTGCTTCTTGGAATGGACCCAGCACATAGCAGGTACTTATTAATATTTAATGAACAAATTCATATAGCATAAGAGAAAACAAACCAATTTCATTTAACAAGCAAAATGAATCTATTTAATATTTTTAAAGTGCACAGTCAGAAAATCGGGTGATGTATACTTCAAAACAAACAGGAGTGGCCCAAATGCCAGCATCACACCCAAGCAACTGCAGGGGTCCCCAAGTCAGGGCCTGACTGGTACAGAACTCCAACAGGTAGGACACAGGACACACGTTTCTTTAGGGGCAATGCTAAGCAACACTCAAGGAAGAAAAAAGAACGACTCAGAAAATGTGGGAACCCCACAGGGCACCTGCACGGTTGTTTAGCAAAGGGGATGGAACGTGAGGGAAGGCAGGCGCTCCACTGCCATCCACAGCCAAGCTCCTGTGTGTGCACATGCTCCTTAGGGGCTCTAAGGTCACCCTGTGGCCACCATGCTACATAAAGTGGACACAGAGCTATAATAATCAGCCATCTCCATCTCTCCTGCACATAGGCATGCTACTGGTTTCTACCTGTGAATGCACAAGCACTATATAGCACAGTGGCTTTGGCTAGGGTTTGACAGTTGTCTGGTTACCAGGGTGACACAAATACAACCTAAGTTCCAGCCCTCTGTCCAACACCCTTCACTCCTAACTTTAAAGGTCTTTGCCTCCCTTCTCCCAAGTTCAGAACGTAGCCAGCCCAAAAATCCAGTTTTGCCCCTGACTTCCCACACTGGCCCATGAGATCTGTGTATTCTGCTTCTTCCCACCTCTGCCACCGTTTTGAGTTCCAACTCTTGCTTGCAGCTTCAGGGTGAATCCCAGTCAAGCTCTCAGCCCTCTGGCACAACTGCAGTCCAACTGTCTCTGTATCTCTGTATGAACTGCACTATCCCTTCACAAGTGCGATTCCACTTGCTATGCTTCACACGCTCTCTCTTTCTCCACTACTGTGACACATTTCATTTATGTTTAACAAGTGGCATACAAATTCCACACAATCCATACATCTTACTCCAATATACACAACAAAACTATTTTCATTATTTATAGACTGAGGCAGAATAAGATGAATTCTAAGGACCATAGGATCCTACTGGACTGAGAGAACATGCCTCATCAAGACCCCTGATAGAACAGCTCTACTGACAGCATTTTGAAACAGCTAATTCTACGACAGGAGCAAGCTCAAACACAGGACAGCTGGCTGAGCCCAACACTCACCTGTGCTCAGCAGGTGCTCCAGGGCATCTGCATACTGCAGGAGGCGGTTACAGTACAGCCAGGATTGCAGGCGGTAGCTGTTGCCATCATTGCTTTGGGGGTTATCATAAAACTTCTCCAAACTACAATTGCCAGCGAGCTCCTCATCCAGGGGTTTTCCATCTCCTGAGACACTTGTTACATACTGGAGCCCTGCTTCAGGAAAGTGCTTCAGGCCTGAGAAGAAGAGTGTCTAGATGAAGCACGAGTGGATCATACCCTCGCACCATGGGCAGTGCCCCTCACACTTATACTTCACAGGCAACAGCATCCCTGAGCACTAAAGGACCTTAGGGGTCCCTTGTGTGAACTCCTGAACTGACAACATCTGGTAACCCACAAGCCCCACTGTGCATTTGGCAGCTCCTGTCAAACTCCACAGTGGACAAATTACCCACAAGAGGACATGGGAGAGAAATCCACTGACCAGTAGCTTGTGCCTCCAGTCTGCCAGGTGCCCCAACAACAGCAAAGCTCGGTCTGCGCAGAGAGCGCCCATGAAGTTCACCTACAACTGCGCCCATGTAAATGCCCTGCCTGCAATGCCCAGGTCAAATCTAATTCAAACTGATATCTAGCATGAATCCCCCCACCCCCAAATCTGAAAGACTAAAAATAACTTTTCCAATAAACATTTCAGAAATATAAATAAATAGATAGTACCAATAAACTTAATTTTTAAAAAAATATAAACTACCTTTGTTAGGCCCAATTCCACCTAGTCCACACTTAAATAAAATCAAAGTGAAATAAATAAACATAAAAAGGTACCATTTTGCACGACATAAATTCATACCTAGACTTTCTGCTATCGCTTTTGCAACCTTGCCCTTCCCAGAACATATGTTGCCATCTACAGTTATCACTTTGCTTTTGTTTGTCAGCTTTTTGGATGCCTTGTCACCAAGAAAGTTCGCCAAAGCCCCATACCGCAGCTTGCACTGTACGCTGGTATGAATTCGTCCCTGAAAGACATCACACAACACATGACTGTTCTGGTTACTGTAAGCATTAGGAACTATTAGGTAAAAATATCAAGAAACTTTCAGTCAATGCAATCATTATGTACTGCAGACATATACTAGTAAAAATGAAAATAGAAAAAAAAAAGCTAAGGACAGGCATGTATAGCTTCTTTAAAAAGTTCTAAGTATGCCAATAACTACATAAAAATGTTTAACATGGCTTAAAAAAGCAATTAACAAGAAACAAATATTTATCAAACTGAGAAACATTTAACATTTTTAAAAGATGCCACACAGTCCTAGGAAAAGACCATACATATCTTCATAAGCTGGTAATGGTGATAACATCTGGAGTGTACAGAGCTTGGACAACGAGACAGTAGGAAAGGAATCTGGGCAAAGACCCACCTGTGGTGCTCAACGAAGTGCCTTATAACATCAACCACGTTAATAAAAAGTCTCAATGTCCAGCAACATAGGGCCAATTTAAAAAATCAGCTCCTTATTATTAAATACTAAGCACAAAAACAAAATGTTTTACTATACAGAAAAGAATATAGCACAATGTAAAAATAATAAAATGCTTTTTGTTCTTGGTTTACTTGATTACTGAAGGGAGAGAAATGTTTTAAACAAGTTGCAAAGAAGAATGAAAAGCAAGAACCGCCTTTAAAAATGGGCTGAAGATCTAAACAGATCTCACAAAAAGAGGACATGCAGACAGCAAATAAAAATACGAAAAGATATTCAGCATCATTTGTCATTAGGGAATCACAGTCTCTACACACTTGTTAGAACGGCTATAGACCCAAATATTACCAGCCCTGCCAAATGTTGGCAGGAACACAGAGAAACAGGGATACTCTCAAACCACTGAAGAGAAAGCAAATGGTAGTCACTTTGGAAGATGTTTAGTGTTTTCTTACAAAACTACAGTCTCACCAGATGACCCAGTAATTTTATACCCAACAATATAAAGATGTATTTCCATAAGGAAATCTGCACCAACACGATTATGGCAGTTTTATTATTCATCACTGCTCCAAATTAGTAACAACCACTTGCCCTTCAGTAACTGAATGGTTAAATGATGGTGTACCCATACAATGGAGTATTGCTCAGAGACAATAAGAAATGACAATAAACTGCAAAGAGAGGAGTGAATCTCAAAAGGAAATTTCTAAGTGAAACAAGCAGTCTGAGGGGCAATATACTGTATAAATCCAAATATGTGACATTCTAGAAAAGGCGAAATGACAGAAATGGTAGAAATCAGGGGGCTGACTGGGGTTTGCAAAATAAAGGAAAGGTTTCAGCTCTGGATTTTTTAGGGCAGTGCAACTACTTGGCACTGGAAATGTGGTGATGTACCCTTATACCTGTCCAAATTCACCAGACTTTACAGCACCAAAAATGAATAAGTACAAATGTATAATGGCCTATATTTAGGTAAAAAGATGCCAGGATGGAATGCGGAATGTGACAAAACAATCCAACTATATTATAAACATACGAAGCAACATCACTGAAGAAGACAAAGGAACATGCCTCTTCAATAAACTACAGAAATCTTCGCTAAAGTCTTCTGCCCTTGATCCCTTTCTTATGCTGTCAAAGGTCTACACCTGCTTCATCTCGGTAGTTTTTCTCTGAGCCTAATGTACTGCTTCAGGCAGCTCTGTGCAAAGCCTACATTAGCCCTCTTCTGGCGCTTTTAATTTCACTTAAATCCCAGACACAGATATTAAAGAGAAAAACACATTTCTCTCTTTTGCAATTCGGGTTATCTTCTAAAACACTCAAGCGATTTTTAAATAAGACTATTACATTCTTATGTTCAAAATAAAAATCTTTAGCGTGGAAGCCAAGCCCCTTTACAATCTTGACCACGCAGTTACAGCCCTCACTAGCAACTATCATAAAACGGTTTCTTAAATGTTTCCACCCACGCTTCTTTGCTCCTCTCTGCATCTAATGCCATCTCCTTGTCCTTACCCTGGGGAATTACAATCCTTCCACATCTAACCACAATGTCTCTTCTGTTACTGTTTAACATCACATCATCCCTCCCGCCTGGCAGAGTCTGAACCTTCTTAAAAACGCTTGAGAACGCGGCTAAATGAATTACTGAATGAATGCGCGCTCGGGACACCAGCCTGGGATCCTATTAACCCAGCAACTGCCCTAAGCTCTGTATCTACAAGGTATCGTTGTCTCCCAACTTGCAGTCGGAGCGGCAGTGCTCTGCCTGGAGCACCTCGCGGCCCCTCTAAGGTCTGGCCACAACTGACAGGCAGTCGATCCCGGGAGCGGCTTGGTCCCTTCACAGTGACCCTGGAAGCCGCCGCCCAGAGACCCGACCTCAGAAAGGGGCCGCGCCAAAGGGAGGGAAGGCCCGGTTCCTGCCGCCCGTCGCCCGCCGCCTCACCACGCGCTGGGCGCCAGCCACAAGGCGGCTCGCAGATGCGCACGCCTGGGCCAGGGTCAGGAGCCTCAAGGCCATGGTTACGCTGTCCGCTCAGGCTCAAGGACCCAAGGGGACGCGCTCGCCACGGGGTCCTCTCCTGCGACCGGCGCACTTCCGTTACGTCACATCCGGTGCGCCCGTGGCGCCTGTTTGAACCTTCCAAGAAGGGGCGGAGCTCGGTGGGCGGAGAGAAGCCCCCCAAAGTGGGGGCGGGAGTCCGGTCGGTCCCGCCTCCCACCAGGTTTCTTTCCTCCAAGGCTCCCTATTTGGAACCTTTTCTGCAAAATCTTCCTGTTCCTCGGGATATTTCTTCCATTGAACCTGCGTTTGATTTTCAAAGTCTTGAAATGATCACGGAATTGTAGAACAGCGGGGATGCAGTTGTGACAACTAAGGTTGATTCTATGCCTGTTTCTCTAACTGGAGAATTAATGGCTTGTTGAAAATACGGATTCCCAGGGCCTCGTGATAGAGCACTTGCTTAGCACCTACATGGCCTTGCATCCCATACCTAGCACTGGAGAAGAAATAGATTCCCATGCTCAGCACGGAGGTCAGCTTCTTTAGATCCCGATTCCCCCTAGAAGCGTCCAGCCAATTGGCATGCCCGTTGGCACAATAGGAGAAATACTGTCCCTGCTTCTACACTTTGAGGGCCCAGAGCCGCCTCTCATCTTTCTAGCTGTTATGATTTGTATCTAGATATCCCTCTAAATCCTCAGACACTCATAGGGGGACTTTGGAAGGTGACTGGGTTATGGGGCACTGCATCTGACTTGCTATTAGCAGAAGGGGGGACCCAGAAGGCTGCATCTCCCTTCCCAGCTCCTCTCCTCTCTTGTTTCCTGTGTACCATGAGGTGAGCAGCTCCTCTGCCCTTGCTCTGTGCCAAGGCATCCTTTCTCAGAGCCTCTGGTTGCAACCAGAGGCCGAATAAACTTTCTTTACTTAAACTGTCGATGTACAAAAATGTCACCACAGCTTGATTTACCATCAATTATTTTTCATAAGCAAAAATGAGTCAGGTCAGATGTCCTCCCAAGGTCAAATGGTTAAAGGAGCTTGAGCAGCCCATATAAATAAATTCCTTGGGAATAAAAGAACAAGAAACTGATACATGCAACAACTTCAAGAAAGTACCACTTGTGCAGATACCTACCCCAATTGGTGTGACAACCACTAAATATGCCAAGACAAACAAAGCAAAGGAGTTTTCAGGATTTGCAGTGATCATATTACTAGAGTTTGAGGATTAAAACCTTGGCTTTGGGAATCCAAGCAAACCAAGCTGTCCCACTCCCATGAAGCAGGTCACAGAGATAACAGGAGTGCAGGGCAGGAAGGGAGCTTTAGTCAGAGCAGTCACGCTAAGGAGTACAGATAAAGTGGCTCAGGATCTATCTTTGAAGGGATGGCAGAAGCTTGAGGTTTTAGAGAAAACAGGAAAAAAGGTAAAGTTTGGAATGTGCCGTAGCTGGCTGGTTTACATAATTAGCTAGGTAAATAATCCTACTCAAGTCCTGGTCAAGACCCTGGAGTGCCATCATCCCTGGAGGGGCCAAGTCAATTCCCATCATGAGATGTTGACTCCTGTTTTGGGGGCAACCTCAGTTCCCATCATGTAGTAGTTGTTTCCAGTTGAAGGGAGGTGACCTCACTGTGGGTGGTCTCTGAGGCTCTGCTTTTCCAGGAATCTGAGGTGGCTGCAGGAGTAACATGGCTCCAGGCATTTGGAGCTGGGTGTAACAGCTGGCATTTGGATGTCCCTGCAAATCCTGAAAACTCCTTTGCTTTGTTTGTCTTGGCATACTCAGTCTAGAAGGGGGATGAGGTAAGCCAGGTAAATTTGGGTCTGTCAAACCTTTTGTTACAGACACGCCCTAAGTGACTAGCATGCCTGTGTGTGAAGCCTATATAGCTGATACATATTACACAGATTAGAAAAGAAGCAATAATACTGCCTTTGTTTATGACATGATTGCTTGCATAGAAAACTGAAAGGAATCTATAGAAAAGCTCCTAGAACTATAAGTGAATTATGAAAGACTGCAAGATACAAGATAAAGACACAAAAAGACAGAGCATTCTGTATACTAACAGGAGATAAATGGACCATTGAAAACTCCTCCAATAAATATATGCACAGTATTTCTATGCTGAGAATAACAAAATTCTGATGAAGAAAACTGAAAAAGACCTCAAGAATTGGAGATGTTTACTGTGTTCCTGAATCAGAAGAAAACAGGCAATGCCTCTTCTCAAGTTGATCTGTAAGTTTAATAGAATTCCTGTCAAAATCTCAGAAAGGCTTTTTGTAGACATAAATAAACCTATTATAAAATATATATGGAAATATAAGGGCCCTAGATTAGCTATAATAATTTCAAAAAAGGAAAGTAAAGTTAGAGGATCCATTCTTCCAGTGTTGAGGTTTATTACATAATTTCATTAATCAAGAACTTGTGATAGTGATGAAGGTTGTGGTGTTCACAGACCCATAAATCAATGAAAAAAAAAAACACAGGAGCCAGAAGTGAACCCAAGGGCTGGGGATTTAGCTCAGTGGCATAAGTGCCTGCCTGTCAAATGCAAGACTGGGAGTTCAATCCCTGGTATCAAAAGAAAAAAAAAACCAGAAGTGAACCCACACAAAATATTTTCAATGAATATCTGACAGCCCTACAAATATAGTTCTTTAGAAGACAATGCTGGAGCAATTGGATGACTTTGATGAAAATGAACCCTGATATGAACTTCACTCAAAACAGATTGTGAACTTAAGCTTAAAAACTATCAAACCTTTAGGAAAAACTAGGTAAAAAATTTGGATTAGCAAAAGAATTGTTAGCAAAAGCATAATTTATAAGAGAAAAATTTGGTAAATGGAACCCTGAGAAAATCAAAACTTACTGTATGACAGGTCTGCTTAAGAGAATAAAAAGACAAGCTACAGACATGTAGATGTCCACAGGCACTGATCTGAAAAGGGACACTAAGAATCAAAGACTATTTCAAAAATAGGTAAAAGGCATGAACAGAAATTTCACTGAAGAGGACATATGTCATGGTTTATGTCTGTGTCCACCAGGCCTCATGAGTTTGCATTGCACATTTGTGATTGGTTCATTGTCTAATGTTTGGATTGATGGTGTCAGTGCTACACCCACATAGGGGTGGAGCCAGGATGTGATGTAATGGCAGGAAGTAGGAGTGTTTCTCTCTTTGCTGGTTCTGGCTTGCTGTTTGCAGCTGCCATGAACTGCAGCCCAACCATGCCAGCCTGCCTTGGAGCCAACTGAGTGTGGACTGAAACCTCCAAAAACTGTAAGAACCTTTCCTTTCCCAACTTTGGGCTTCAGGTATTTTGTCTCAGTGACAAGTAAAAAGTAACTAAGATAACATAAATGGCAAATAAGCATATAAAACCATGGCAAACCTCATTTGCCATTAGAAAAACATTAGTTAAGTCCTCACAGAAATGCCAAAATGAAACATAAGGATAGCATCAAATTCTAGAAAGGACACAGAAAAGCCAGTTTACTTGTATATGTCTGATGAAAATGTAAATGGTATCACTATTTGAGTACAGATTTTGCCTGTTCCTTTTAAAACTAAAAATTGATTTACTGTGTAATCCTGCAGTTGTAGCACTGGGTACTTGTCCCAGCAAAATGAGAATTTAGGCTTACTGAGAAACACGTACATCACTAGTCACAATATCTTCATACCATCTGGAAACTGGAAACCCACCATTTACTCTTCAACAGAGGAGTGGACCAGCAATCCAAGCCCCAGCCACACTATGGAATACTACTCAGCAACGAAAAAGAACAGACTTGACACAGGTAGCACCTCAGATGGATCTGAAGAGAATTACATGGAATGGAAAAAGCCAATGTCAAAATATTAATACAGCATGTTTTTGTGTATTTAATATCCTTGGAGAAACAAAATTATAGAGAATAGAGAACAAGTTAATGGCTGCTAGAGGCTAGAAAAGAGAAAGCACAGCTAGAAAGCAACTACCTGAGGACGTTGCTCTCATCTTGATTATGATGGTAGACATGAAGCTTGCTGCACAGGTGATACTTGGCTTAGAACTATGTACGCACTGACATACACACACACAAACAAATGCTTGTGTAGTTGTGGACACTGAACAAGTTGTACCAGAGTTGGCTTCCTGGTATCGGTACTGCCCCATAGTCAGGCAAGGTGATGCTGCTGGGGAGATGGGAAGATGGACACACAGGCCCACCATGGGTGTATCTTTACATTTTCTTGTACATCTATAATTATTCCCCAAAGAAAACTTTAAAAATCGTACTACATGTGCTAACATAAAAGAGGAAAAATATATAATTTAAAATTTAAAGAACACTATTTGCCTAAGAATTTATCATTATCAATTAAAATATTAGAACAATGTGCAAGATTCCTACACTGAAAAACTATAAAATAATATTGAGGAATTTAACATGAAGAGATTGTACACAAAGAGAGGGATACATCTTGTTTTCAAATGAAAATTCTCAAAATTATGAAGACCTTCATCTTCAGATTGACCTTTAGGTCCCAGTAAAATTCCAACAAGTTGCCCCTTCATTGCCAAGCGAATGCTGCAGTATGTATCTGTCCATTCAGGAAGCGCTGAAGCAGCCAAGCCAACCTTCAGCAAAGCATGGACTTTCAGCAAGCTGACAGACACGGGGAGCCCCAGCGCTGGCCCCAACGTGGAACTGCAGGGATGGGTGGGGAGACCCCGCCCCGGGCCAAGGTGGAGCCACACACACAGGGCCACATGTGTTTTTCATTTGGTCTCTGACAAAGGTGACCTTGCAGAGGGAAAAGTGTGGACATTGGGTCAATTTGAAGTCCACATAAAACAAATGGAATATCTTATACCCAAAATGAAAATTAATTTCAGATGGTGTCATAGTAACTTTTCTTGTTGCTGAGACAAAATACTTGGTGCCCAAAGTTAAAGGAGGGAAGATTTATTTAGCTCACAGTTTGCAGAGGCTTCAGCCCATAGTCGGTGGCTTCAACACAGGGGGCATCCCAGAGGAGAAACAGTTCATGTTGGGCAGAAGGTAGCAAAACAAAACAAGGCACAACCCAATCTCTTTCTATCCTTTATTCCTTATCCAGGGTACTTAAAGTGGGTACCACTCACACCCTTAATCCTAGTGCCCTTGAGCCTAACATTGTACCTTGAATCAATGCCAGCATCACATACCCTTGATCCAGCCACCTCTGAAAAACCCCTGCCTATGAGACTTGGGGGGATATCAAGACACAGCCACAACAGATGGGTTGCAGATTTAAATACAAAAGAATAAAACAATAGCACTTCTAGCATAAAAGAGGAAAACATTTTTGTGAACTATAGAGAGACAAACATTCCCTAAGTTGAAAAGACATCATTATAAAGGGGAATGATGTACACAGTGGACATTAAAATAAAAGAGATTCTCTTTATCAAAAGACACCATTAAAAGAATAAAAGGCAAGCCCACCTGTGGAACAGGTTTTTGCATAAATAAATCCTGCAGAAGGCTTAAATCCAGAGCAAAAAAGAACCCCTATGTGTGAAGAGACCGTGTGTAAGAAGATGTGAGTAGGCACTTTAGAACAAGGACGCTGGAAGGGATAACTGGCCCCCAAATGTGAAAAGCTGCTTAGCATCATTGTTACTGGGGGAAACCAAATTAAAGTCAGGAGATACTACCATAACTCAGACCAGCAGATAAACTAAAATGTACTTACGATACTCAGTGTGGACACAGCTGTGGAACTGTTGGATCCTCCTGCATGCTAATGGAGTGAAGTGGTACATACATCTTGGTTAACAGTTTTGCAATTTCTACTCATTGTACACCTACTTACATTACAGCAATTATAGGCATAGGCTATATACGTATTTCTAGCACAGGTGGTTTTGTGTAGCTTCCAAAACTGTGGATATACTAATCAAAAAATACTAACTATAACACTTGAAGCAGCATTTTCCACAATGAATAGTATCTGTAATATTGTCCATCAACAAGGAAGTACAAAATGGATGTTGATATATATGCACATTACACAGCAGGGAGAAGGCATGAATGATTGCTATATGCAAAAACAACAAGGATTCTCCTATGCATCATGTTGAACCAATGAAGCTGAGAATATAAGTATAAATGCTTTATGATTATATTCAAAAACCCCTGAAGGTGCTGAGCTACGATCTGCTAAGGAGATCATGCCTTGACGAAGAGAATGTTTCTCTGGAATAGACCAGGAAACAAGAGAGAACCCCCTAATTCCTCATCCATCTGAGATCTGGCCCATGAGCATGGGCCTCTCCTGAAAATATCCATATGAAGGATTTTACTGTGCATAATTCTGTAGATTTCTTAAATTTCATTTCAAATTTGAAGAGCATCAATGTCCATAGTAGCTGTTGTATCACCACAAATTAACAAACTAGATTGAAGGACACTCAACTCCTACTGCTGAGCTCGGCCAAAGCCCAAAGCCTTTCTCAAGGCATCCTTAAATTCTTTATTCCTCAGGCAGTAGATCAAAGGGTTTATCATGGGCGTGAGCACAGTGTACACTGCAGAAATGAGCTTGTTAGAGCTCCGAGTATCAATGGCCTGGGGCCGGACATACATAAAAATCATGGCCATGTAAAAGATGGTGACGACAGTGAGGTGGGAGGTGCAGGTGGAGAAGGCTCTCCAGCGGCCCATGGCCGAGGGGATGCGGAGCACAGCCAGCCCAATGTGTCCATAGGAGAGAATGGTGGCCAGCAGCGGGAACACCAGGATGAGGAAGGCCAGGATGAAGTCCACCAGCTCTGCAGTGGAGAAGTCTGTGCAGGCCAGCTTGAGGATGGGGGAAATGTCACAGAAGAAGTGGTTCAAGACATTGGAGCCACAGAACGTGGCACTGGAGATGAAGCAGACCTTGATCAGAGAGACGGTGAAGCCACTGGCAAAGGAGAAGACCACGAGCTGCACACACAGCTCCGTGGTCATGATGACTTGGTAGCGCAGTGGGTGGCAGATGGCCACATAGCGGTCATAAGCCATGGAGGCCAGGAGCACACACTCAGTGCACACCAGGGAGCTGAAGAAGTAGAGCTGAGTCATGCACCCCACAAATGAGATGCCCTTATGCTGCAGGAGGAAGCCATCTAGCATCTTAGGGATGATGTCAGACACGTACCAGATCTCTAGAAAAGATAGAGTGCCCAGAAAGTAGTACATGGGCCTGTGGAGGGTGGCACTGGTCCAGACAGTGAGTATGATGGCCGAGTTCTCCACCAGGACAAAGAGGTAGGTGAGCAGGAAGAGGAGGAAGAGTACATACTGCAGGCCAGGGGTCGTGGGGAAGCCCAGCAGGATGAAGGTGCTGACCTTGGTGACATTCTCCCCCCTCATCCTCCTGCACCTGCAAAAGATCAGTGAGCAAGGGTGACAGCTGAAGGGCAGCACAGGGAAGAATGCAGAGCAAGACCTGCAGGTGAGCTTTGGCCTGTGACGCCCACCTGGCTCTCATGAGCTGTGGGGGAGAGTAGTAGTTTGCTCACTGGGCAGGTCTTAAAGTAGGAAGCTCTGCATGTGTCTGGATAAAGCAATGAAGCAGGAACAGTAAGAGAAGATCTGCTGTGGGAGAAGTGTCCAGGTTATCACAGAGAGGCTGTTTGGCCAGTGGGAACCTGGATTGGTTTCCTGCCTCTGTGGTAGGTATTGGCTTTATTTTCCAAGCAAGGGGTGCCATGCATTCCCAGCTACACCACCATCACTCCGCTTCCTGCCAATTCAATCATTAGAATTACAGCAAGGCTTATTTAATTTCATTTTTTTGCCTTGAAGTTTGGAAATGCAAGGTGGGCACTTGATGCCTGCTGTGGTGTCTGGTAAGGTCTCATGTGGAGAATCCAAGCCATTATAGATGCGGAGTGTGCCTACTTCCTCCTATTGTGGGACTGAGCTCTAAGGGTCTGACAAGCTGCTACAAAGGGGTTCTCTGATGTGTATGGGCAGCCACTGTCACCACGCCCACATATGCTTGCACACACACACTCACAACTCATGGTGACAACACTGTCTTTCCTGCCTAAAGAGAGAGGAAAGTGGCACCTGGGAAGCCAGCTCAAGTCCAGCATGGGGAAACTGAGGCCAGAGAAGGCCCCCCAGCAGTATCTAGAGAAATGCTACAGGGAGGGCTGGTGTCACAGCAGGTAAAGAGCTTGTCCCTTGAGGGCCATAACTGCAGTTGTACAGGGGCATCCAGGGTGGTGGGCATACACGAGGCAGGGCTGCCCATGTAGATTGAGAGGAGAAGGCCAGGGGAAGGTTTGTCCAGGAACACTGCATCAGCTATGGGTGCAATATGGAGGATAGGTCAGGCTTGAGCTGCAGGGCCAGTGGGGCCAGGTGCACCTGGGGGTCGGGGCAGTGAGTACAGCCCGTCTCAGCTTCCCTGCATGGTCATGGCTCTTCCAGGTGCAGGTGAGTGGGCAAGGACCTGCACAACCCAACAAGAGTTACTGGTACTAGAGCAGAAATAAGAGCAAACACAAGGAGGCCTGAGTGTCCTGACTTTAAATGCTACCTACAGAACAAGCATGTAGATAGACCAATGCCGGGGGGCGGGGGCAGAAGCTCCCTGGAAGGGAGCACTTGGGGGAATGGGCAGAGGGTGGGGTCCTGGCAGAGCTGGTAGAGACACACAACATGCTCTAGGCCTGACAGAGCCCTGGCTCCAGGACAGGGACACAGGTGTCCAAGGCTGTTGGGAGAGGAAGCTGAGATCCAAGGGGCACAGACACAAGGAGTCACCCAAGTGCAAAATCCACAGGTCAGCAAGGTTCTTGCAGATAAGGGCAGTGAGTTCCACACAGGGCAGAACCTGGAACTACACAACCAGAGAAGAGCAGAGACTGCTCCTGGAGGACAGACTTAGCAGCAGGTAGAGAGTTCAGGGAACTCTGGGTCATCTTGTCTCCAGATGCAGTAGCTGCGGGCAGCTCGCAGCTGGAGTGGGGGCACCAAGGCTAAGGCCATAGAGTGTTTAGGAGGGATCAGTGCCCAGGGACCCCTCCCCCCGGCAGCCTCGGGTGGTTCCTGCAGGCAGCAGGGGAGGCTGAGCATGCCGGTGTCCTGAAAACACTCAGTCCCACACAGACAAGCGATGTGTGCAGCCTGCCAGGGCCTGGCATGGAGCCCCTCTCACACAGTGGCACGTTAGACGTTCCTGGGTTGTGAGTTGCAACTCCTCTATTGTCTCACCTCAGGCCTCTGCTACTGCTGGCTGAGCTGCCTGTGGGCCTCCTCTGCCACAGCTCACAGCTGGCTGCAGTCCTCAGCTCAGGCCACAGGTTCCCCATTCCAGCGGAGCTTCTTCAGGCCCCTTGAGTGCAGACCCTGTCACCTCGTACTGATGCTACAGCAAATTCAGGGCCTCTGTGCCTCATCCCTGACACACAGCAGCAGGCCTGCCTTGCCACATGCTGTGGGTAAAAGGGACACTGAGTCCAAAAGCCTGGCCCCAGTGGTGGCACTCAGCCAGTTTGAGATGCAAAGGCCCCAGACTCAAGTGGTTTCAGGGTCTCTGTCTAGGATGGTCTCCCTTTCCCCACGCCTGTCTTTGACTTTGACAAAATGCACTCTGATTTCACAACTTTTTGGCCTCTTCCTTGCTACTGTGCTCTAAATCCCACACACACAGTACACTTGCACATGCATGCACATGCACACACAAGGGAGGCTGTGTGAAGACCCAGGTGGAGGTTGGAGTGGAGCATCCACATGATCAGGAGCCCCCTGAGCCTCCGAAAGTGGAAAGAGGCAGAAAGGATCCTCCTTCAGCAGTTTGGAGCAGGCACAGCCCTGCCATGCTGGCCTCTGCTCTGAGAGAGGATGTACCCCTGCTGTCCTGGCCCAGGCTGTGGAAGGGAGGGTGTCAGGAGCAGAGCCAGGTGAGCCAGCTGTGTGTCCAGGTGGACATTCTTGGCAGTGATGATGATGTGAAGAGATGCCATGGTGCTCCAAACCCAGGAGTCCTGCTTGGGGAGTGTGCTGCTTGTGGCTGCATGAGGTAGAGGTTCTAGGGTGCAGGGGAACTCTGGGCTAAAAAAGGAACCAGCTCTGTAGGGCCTCAAGTCCACTCTGAGGGGCCCAAGGGGCTCCAGGGACCCCTTGCAGGCTGGCAGCCTCTGGCTGGCAGTTGGGTTTACCTGGGGCTCTGGATTGCACTCTCCCTTCCCAGAGCACTGCAGGTGACATAGATTGCGCTATTCAGCCAGCAGTAACTGACCATTTGAGCTGGTTACTTGGTCATACTGACCCATTAAATGAAAAGGTGTATGCATTTACAAATTCAGGGCCTTTCGGGTGGTATTCTCTCCCTCAACTGCACTTCAGGCAATGATTGTTTCCTTCCAAATGAACTTTTTATTTTGGAATAACTTCACACTTTCAGAGAAACTGCAGAGTGTGGAGAGCTCTCGGGTACCCTGTGTCCAGTGCCCCTGATGCTAACCCATTATATAACCTGTGAGGCCTCACAAAAGGAGGTGTGGGCAGTGGCTCTGAGCTGCACAGGTGACCCTACCTCCCGTCCTCAGTGCCTTCCCTGCCCCAGGGTCTGATGCTGCCCTGAGAACAGTGCTCTTCCTACAGGGTTGCACATCCCTGGCTCCTGACAGACACCAAAAGGCCACAACAGTCCTGATGAGGGACCCAGGATCCTCTCTTCATGAACACAGTTTGCCACAGACAGAGTGTCTCTATCTCCCCAGGAATTCACACTCAGACCCTTAAGAAACCCTAGAGGGATGTGGTTTGGGTCTGGGGGAGGATCCCGCACCCTTCTGTGGTCTCCAGCCCCGCATCAGCCTGCAGTAGTTTGCTCTGATGCCTGCCTCCGACCTGGCAGAACCGCAGGAACTGAGTCCTCACTATGATGCAAGCTCAGCGCAGAGAGGACTCTGGCAAAGCTACACAGAATGCTGGACATGGGAGCAGAGTACAACACCCAACAGGAATGCACAGCACAGTCCCTTTGCCTGTGCACCGAACACATAAACATGTACGTAAGATGCGTGCCCAACACCAGGCATTGGGATGCACACTCAGCACAGTACCTGAAACAAACACTAGGCACCATATCCACAAATATGCACTTGTCACAGCACCCGTAGACATGTACTCAATACAGTTCCCCTAGAATCACACACAAGAGGGCCTAGAGATGCACACTCAGCACAGTACCCAGACCAGCACACTCAGTACAGTAAGTGGAGGACACACTCAGCATGTCATCCATGAGTAAGTACTCAGCACATCACCCATGCATGCATTCTTTCATTTATGGAGATGCATCTCAGCACAGTACTTACAGATATGAGGGCCATTTAGAAAGGGCCCCAAATCATCATGCTGAGATGCTGATAATGAGACCAGAGACCTGAGTCCCTGCCCCACACCAGTTGTGGGGTGTGTGTTAGCAGGTGTCAAACAGCTCCATACATGCAGCTCTGCATGGTGCCAATTTTACAACAGATTTTAACATTGTAGCAAGATGAGCCCATCATTGGTGTATGGAAGGGACTGGCCCCTACCTGGGTGAGGCTGGAAGCCTCCCTTCTGAGGGCTGCAGTGGGCAGGCGGGCAGGAGGGGCAGCTCCTGCCACTGTCCAGCAACTCCCAAACAGACACAGTGACCAGGTGAGGCTGAACAGCCTCTTGAGAAGTGGGCTCCCCCAGGTGCTGGGGAGGAAGGGAGGAAAAGTTGTGGGTTTTTTGTTAAGCACAGGGACTCCTGGGCCCAATTACCCCTACGCTACTGAGGAATGTCCCCACACTGCCAATTAGCTGGCCTGTGCCTCTAGAGCTGCTGCCCCCTGGCAGAAGCACACAGCAGCCAGCAGAGTTGACAACTGTGTCTTAGCTGGTGCTTCATGGCCACCATACAGTGATGCTGGTGAACTGCATGGGACAACCTCTGGTTCACGGGTCTTCCTTCAGCCCTGTGCTCAGCAAGGGTTACTGAAGCCAGTGTGAAGAACCTGAACAGTATATGGAGGAAACTGGGCCTCCTTGCAGTGTGGACTGGAGTTTGGGTTATAGGTCAGAGCACCTGGGAGTGTTCTGAGTCCTGGAGAGACAAGCTTGACCCTGTTGAGACCTTCCCAGGCCTGCATTCAGAGAGAAGGACTTGACAGACCACAAGGCTGGCCACCATCTGGACTTAGGGTCCACTCAGTCTCAGTGACCACCTTCCCCTTTCCTAACAAGTCTGAATCCATTGAGGAAGCCTCCATGCACCACATTCCACATCAGGGCTGGTCCTTCTGTCTCCCTCAGGCTTAGGGGCTCCTTGTTCCCTCTTCAGTGTTTTTCTCCCAAGTATCAGCCTCTCCCCCTCCTCCCTTCCTTCCCTTCTTCAGTCCCGATGTCCCAAGCAACATGTTTTCCTATAGGCTACATTAGCACCTCTGGCTTCAGAAGAGACTGTGCTTCCCACCTCTCCCAGCTTCTGAGGCTCCTTGGCCCTGGTGGCCTCGCTCTGATGTCTGCCTCCTGTTCACAAGGGCTCTGCTCTTAGCAGGCCCACACTCCTCTCTTGTGTCTTGTCATTACTCCAGGGCCAACGACAACATTCGGCAGTCTCCACAGCCTCAGATCCTCAATAACACATCCAAAGATTGCTTCGCAAATAAAGTTGATTCCACAAATGTCAGATTTGACATAGATAGAGCTTTTGGGGACCATTTTCAGCTGACTTTAGCCATTGTGCATTTTTTCCTTAGCACGTATCCCTGAATCCCACCCAGAGTATTTCACAACTTACTGTGAGTGTTTTTCTCTCTTCTAATAGAATGCAAACTGGTTTTGTCTAATAGAATGCAAAATTTTTGTCTGTTTTGTTCCACACTATAACTCTAGAGCCTAGAATAGCTGCAACAGGGGAGGTGCTGGGGGAAATGTATGCATGCATGAATGAATTAGAAACTCGGTCAGTTGTGACCAGGAAGGTAATGAGAGGAAAAGGGGATTCTCATGTCCTGACTGGGTCCTTGTTTTTCTAAAACACTGCATAGTTATAGGTCTTCTCCTCAACTCAGAAAGGAAGATTTTAAAATTCACACTATTTATTTATATTTAGTCCTGGGAATCAAACTTGCATTTGACCTTGCATTTGCCATGCAGGCACTGTGCCATTGAATTATATCCCCGCTCAAAAATGTAGACTATTTCTAAGTCTAAATAGATTATTACTAAGCTTTTTCAAATTCCCCTATTATCTGTTAAAGGTTGAGGGAATTTTAGAGTTCTTGTCAATTCTAGAAGATTTAATTAAACAAAGTCATAATTCTACATACCTGTTATGCTAAGCCTCCACTTTTACTAGTTCAAAAGAAATCAAATAAACAAGATTGGAGATTTAACATTGATAGGCAATCAGTAAAGTTGTGGTGTTGAAGTCTCCTTTAACTCCAAGACCTAACACATTATTCTTTAATGCTCTTGATGGCCAAGAATGATTCTTAACAATAGACCTCCTCACATCCATCTTAGCTTTCCAGGTGACAAAAGAGTGTTAAGCCTTGTTTGCTCTTTGAAAAAATCAGCAAATGACCTAGAACTGCAAGGCCATAGGATTTCCTGAAGCCACTTTCTATTCCTCACAAGTGCTACAAGACTCCATAACCCAGCAGTTCCCTGTAAATCGGGCTCTTATCAATATGCATTTGTTCCCCTCAACAAGCAGTACCCTAATATTGGCTTAGTTTACTTTTTAATCCTATTCACTTGTAAGAGTCACATGGTTTCCATGGGAAAATAGTTTTTAAGAAATAAAGCCCACATATGGGACATGGAAGGACTGTGAAGGGGATATCTTACCATCTAAGAGGATGAAAGCCTTTCAAAGTCTTCCCTGGCCTGAAATCAAAAGACAAGATGCTTTCTTGGACTTTAAATGCTGGGTCCTGAAGTTTTCTTTACAGGCCTTTATCACCCTATGAGCTCATTAAAGGTCCTTACCTTGGTTAGAAAGGCAGGCAGGCTTTTAGACAAATGACTGACCTTTCAGTACTCAGGGCTTCTTAAATTACACAAAAGCTTTCACGTTGTTTATTCATGAATGTAACACTGAATTCTTACCCAAGTAGTATGGACCCTTCTGATACTACATCACAAACCCAGGAGCCCAGACTTATCCTAACTGTTTAAAAACAATAGCACCAAAAGCCAAATTAGTAAAAGCTTCTGCTGAGTGGATTTTAGAGCTTCAGCTTTTTATAAGTTCCTTGTGCTATGGAATTTCTATTGAATTCCAACAAAATTCAGGGATTTTCAGCCACTTATACTTGAGTAAAACTTCAAGACCTGGAAACTCACAACTCATCAGACCACTCAAAACTCCCAATCTGCACTCCTGCTGGAAACCTTGAGGCAAAGTTGACTGTATTCTCAGAGGCAGGGCTTTGGAAAGGTGATTGGATCAGGGAGTGATCCAATCACCTACCAGGGGGTAGCTAACTTGTTAGGCGATAGAGCCTGGGAGATGTGCCAACATGTGTGTCTGCCCTGAAGTCAGCCAGTTAGAGACTGAAACCATTAAAACTGTGAGGCCAAATAAGACTGTCCTCCCTGAATGTGGAATGTGAGCATTTTGTCACAGTGATAAGAAAATATCTAAGAGTTTGGCACCAGAGAAGTAGGGTCACTGCTGTGATGATCTGACCATGTGGGTTAGAACTGGCTCATGCAAGATGTTAGCAAAGGTCTAGATAAACCCTAGACACCCTACCATCTAAATACCCTACCATCTAGATAAACCCTAGAAGCCTGTAAGCAAAGCTCGATTGGAGACTCTGACTGGAGCTCAGACAATCTGACTGCTCATTAAAATGCAGACCGTAAATATCAGGCTTAACAGGTTTCAGTTGGGAACAGGGACTCCATTGCCAGTTGGGCTAAAGACCATGCATGTTATGCTCTGGCACAAAACGTGCCTACATTTTGCTCAAGTCCTAAGACTTTGAAGGACATTAGAGCTGAAAGACTAGTACACCTGCTAGAAGAAGTTTCAAGGCAGCACAATGTTCAGGCTGTAGTAATGGATATGGCTGGTGGCTTTTTAGCCAGCTTTATGCTAAACATCAAGACCAAAAGGCACATTTGAAAAATTTACAGTTTGCCCAGAAAGCACCTGAAAGTTGGAGCAGAAGAGAGCTTGGTTGCTAAAAAGATCAGTACTAAAAAGAAGTGAGATATTTTACATTAAAGTAATAGGTGAGATGGCTTGAGGGCAACTCAGGAATCAGCAAGATACTGTCCTTTACAGATTTGAGAACACAAAACTAAGACTTTGGTTGGAGGAGAGAACTCTAGGGGATCTTGCTCAAAAAGAATACTCTGGAGGAATGGTTGCCTAGAGTTTGGTTTACAGTGCTCAGGCAGTCAGGCACTTGAAGGCTTCTGTATCCAGGATCCAAGGGGAGCTTAGTGGCCAGTAAGCCTTGGCATCATCCAGGTGGTGATGGTTTCACAGGCATGTAGAATGGGAGAGTGGTGGTGGTTAGGCAGGCTTCCACCAATATTTCATATTAAGGCATAGGAAGCCAGGCAGTGTATGACTAGGAAGGCAGGTGAATGAAACTATGAGAGTGAAGCCAAAAGTGCAGTGGGCTCCCAGAAAGTTGGAGTTGTCAGAAACATGAGATATCTGCTGAGAAGGGCTGCAGGCAGTGAACAGAGCCACTTCCAGAGCCAGGCCATGAGAGCCACAACCAGGAATACCAGAAGAGGAGAGCTGCCTGAGCCATTCAGAGGCCACACACAATTTTCCTCAGGCACTAGATGTAAAGCCATGGTATTGTAATGCAAATATTGAGTATTGTAATCCAAGTATTGCAGTGCCTTTTCTAATTTTCCCAGCAAGTTAATTGCAATCTACCAGCTTCAGTGCAAGCCATGTTGAGAGTAAAAATATCAACACATTTCAAAGTTAAGGGCAACCAAAGGGTCCTAAACCCAATCTAAGTGAAGTTATATGGACAACGGCCTTATCCAAGACCTCTCAAAATTTATTATGTCTTAAAGAAAGGAGTGGTCCAAAGGTGAGTGCCAGTGAGGATGGTGGGAACTATGTGAATAACTTGAGTTGGCTATCCAGGTAAGGAGAAAATATCATTGCAAAATACAGGAGAATGACATGCAGAAGGACCAGTCTGCATAATTCAATTAAGGTAGCATTTGAATGGTTTTAGGAAGCTGTTGCTTCATTGTCTGATATGTAAACATTTGTGCCCTGGGGAGGCATAGCTTCTTACTTTGAGGCCAGTACCTAGCCAGCATTCCTGGAGCTGAGAGGCTCTTCTATCCTGCTCTTTTCAGATCTTCTACAAGGGGCATTATAGGAGGAAACAGGAGACTGTCAGTTGGCCATAGAGATTAACATATCCATACTTTAGCTGGTCTTATTTGCAGTGCTTAGAGCCACCTGAAGAGAGAACAAAATACCACAGTCAGCTCTGTACATGTCAGTATATAGAAATGAGCCTCACTTGAACTAAGGTGGCAGCAATGGTTCTGCATTCAAGGAGAGGTGCTTAAATTGTCTCCTACACATGGGACCCAATGTTTTCCCTGCTGGGATTTGTTCCTGCTTTGTTCCAATTTACTTCTTTCTGGTCCTTCCTTTGGAAGGGGAATGGCTATCCTATGCTACTGTGTTTCAGTAGTGTTTATCTTCATTTTGATTTATACAGGTGCTCACAGCTAAAAGTTTGCCTTGAGTCTCAGAAAATTCTTTAGATTTAGACTTTTAAGCAATGCTGGGGCTGTTAAAATTTTAGCAATTCTTAGAGATAGATTAAATGCATTTTTCATAGAAATGTGTGTAAATATTTAGGGGTTGGGATGGAACGTGGGAGTTTAGATCTAGAGTGTCCCCAAAGGCCTTGTGTGCTCAGAACAGGATCTTTTGGAAAGAGACTGGAATCGGTTGCAACGTTCTCTTAGTAGATTAATTCAGAAATGAGTTCAGAGCTCAGAGTGTTGTCAGGAGATGAGCCTGGTGGGTTGTGGGTCACAGGGGATGTGACCTAGGAGGGCATGCCCTGCTTCCTGGTGCCTCCCTTCTTCCTCTGTTTCCTGACTGCCATGATGTGAGCAGCTTTTCTCTCCCCAGATTTGCCCACTATGGTCTTTCTGCTTTAGAAGTGATAGGATTATTTCCAAAAGATATGAAGTATAAAACAAAAGAGGCCTTTATTCTGAGAACACAGAGAGAGATAACTGATACCCCCCGGCTGCTGGAGTCCAGCCTGGGCCAAAACCCTTTCATATCCTGTCTTATGATTATTATGAAAAGGGGTGAAGATTTCTCTCTTTAACTACTTACTGTTGGCAGGGGGCGCTGTACTGGAGTCTAGGGGAGTCAACAGGATGATGGTTGATGCCCAGGTAGACACTGGTGCCAGGTGTGTTAGCCAGGACAACTTCACTGATGAATGCCGGTATGTTAGACTGGAAAAACAAAGAGACATAATGTTATGAGGAGACATGGCACTGTCATATTTAAGGACCCAGGTGAAGTAGAGGGAAAGGTGCCTTTGATTTAGACATGTCATTTTATCAGAATGACGTTGAGGTAGGATCAACGTCATTGAGGAAAATGAGGAAAATTCTGAAAATTAAGTGTGAGGTTAGGAGTGAAGTTATGAGAGGGGATTACTCCTCCATCTGAAAGCATAAATCTTAAGAGGGTAGGTGTGTAAAACTTGTCTCTGGTCCAGGAGTTGAATTGGAAAAAATAGGGGGGTAAGGGAGGCGGTGGCTGTACCATTATAGGGAAGGTAAGGGCTTAGGCTTTCATGGATGTCACGTTTAACCAGACAGCTGGGGGTAGAAAGAACTATGACAGTTACCACATAGAACATTATGAAGATGATCTTACGCACGATGTGGGAGTCTCTAGAAAAGACTGTCAAGAGTCCTGCTGTAAAAATGATCATTAATAGAATGTAAGAAATTAGGAACCAAAGTGGGTAACAAAACATGACTTAGCCTGTTAACTATGGCTGCAAGACCTTCATGAAACAGAGACGGGTGGGCAACAGAAGATGAGATGACCACTCAGAATGATCAGATTTAGGGATGGGAGGGCACCTCTTAGCCTGAGTGATGTGAAACCAGGATGGGAGTCCAGCAACTTTGATCACTGTAGGGGTAGCCAAGTAGACCAGATAGGGGCCACTCCACCTTGGTTGTAGTCCTGTGGATTTAGAACATTTGAGATAAATTAGATCTCCTGGGGATATGGGAGGATCTGGTTTGGCCTCTCCAGAGGGTTATGGAAGGCAGAGATCAGCATGTTGTCGCAACAAGTGTTGGAGGAAGGAGAAGACTGGGACATAGTCAGCCAGAGGAGGAAGATTTTGGGGAGTAGGAAGATTGTGGAGTAAGAATGGCCTGCCATACATAAGTTCAAAAGGACTTAGGAAAGTTGGAGCCTGGGGAAGTCCCCTGAGCTTGGCTAAGGCTAAGGGCAAAAGTTGAGGCCAAGGTTGGTGTAGTTCTAAAGTGAGTTTTGTAAGGTGTGTCTTTATGAGGCCATTTGCCTTTTCTACTTTTCTTGAGGATTGTGGATGGTATGGGTTGTGTAGGTGCCAGGTGATGTGTAAGCCTGAATACCTGTTGAATGATCTGAGAAATAAAGGCAGGACCGTTATCTGACTGAATACTCTGAAGTCGACCAAACCTTGGAATGATTTCTTGTAACATGAATTTGGTAACTACATAAGCAGTTTTGCTGGTTGTGGGAAAGGCTTCTATCCATCCTGAAAAAGTACAAACAAAGGTGAGAAGATATTTGAGAGTTTTGTGACGGGACATGACTGTAAAATCTATCTGCCAGTCCTGACCAGGAGTGTGTCCTCAAAACTGATGGGTAGGAAAGGAAGGGGGTGCCATGCACCCCTGAGGAGAGGACCTGGCACAGAGATCACAGGTGTGAGTAATCTTAAGAATGATAGCTTTTAGAGAAGGGTGTGTGACTATTGGGGCTAAGAGTTTGTTTAGGGCCTGTGATCCTATATGAAAACAGTTGCGTGAGTCAGTGATGATATCTGAGGCCTGTTGATGTGGGAGAACAAGCTTAGATCCCTGAGAAATCCATCCCTGAGTGTTTTGTGTGTAACCTGGTTTATGAAGTAGCTGTAACTGCTCTGGTGAATAATTAGGCTGAGGTAGACTGTTTGGGACTAATGGGAGAAGATGAGAAGGGCAGGGCCCTTGTGCAGCTAACTTGGCTTGTAAATCTGCAAAAGCATTGCCTTGAGCAATAGGATCTGTAGAGTTTTGGTGTCCTCTACAATGAATAACTGCTGCCTGCTTTGGAAGTTGGGCTGCCTCTAGAAGTTTAAGGATAAGGGGAGCATTAATGATGGGGGTTCCCTGAGTGGTAATAAAACCCCGTTCTTGCCAGATAGAGGCATGAGAATGTAAAATGCTAAATGTATACTTTGAGTCAGTGTATATATTTATAATCTTGTCTTTTGCTAGTGTAAGATCCCTTGTAAGGGCAATAAGTTCTGCCCTTTGTGATGAGGAGCCAGGTGGCAGTGGATTTGCCTCTATAACTTTTGACTGGTTAATTATTGCATATCCTGCCTTCTTTTGGTTGTCTGTATTTGTTGAACTGCCATCTATGAACCATGTGTCAAAGGCCAAAGAGAGAGGTGTGCTACTGATGTGAGGGAAAGGGGTGGGATTCATCTGTAAAAACTCTATACAGTCATGGTGAGGATGGCCCTCTGAGGTGGGAAGTAAGGTTGCTACATTAAGAGGACCACTAGTTGCAATAGAGATGCAAGGGTCTTCAGAGAGAGTTAAGTGTACCTGTTGAAGGCGAGAAGGGGTCATTAGTGCAGGGAGCACTTTATGTGAGATAAGCTCACGTAGGTGATGAGGTGAGTGTACTGTAATAGATTGTCCTAATGTAAACTTTTTAGCTTCCTGTGTCAGGAGGGCTGCAGCTGCAAGAGCTCAGAGACAAGGAGCCCATCCTTTTACTGTGTGATCTAACAGTTTTGATAAGTAAGCTACTGCTTGAAAAGAAGGTCCCTTTTTGTGTCCTAGTACACCTATAGCATTGTGGCCCTGACAAGTGGTGTATAGGATGAAAGGTTGGGTGGGATCACGAAGGGTAAGAGCTGGAGCTTTAAGGAGAGCCTCTTTCAATTTTTGAAAAGAGGCATGTATGGGCCTAGTAGGGTCCAGGGGTTCTGATAAGGTACCCTTAGCAGTCTTGTAGAGGGGTTGAGCTAGGGCTGCAAAGTTAGGAATCCAGAGATGAAAGAAATTAGCTAAACCTAGGAAAGATGTAACCTGCTGTTTAGTTGTGGGCACCTGGAGATCACAAAGAATTGCCTTACAATCTGAGGTGATGGAGTGAGTGGTGGGGGTGAGAGTGAAAGCTAGATATTTGACTTTTGGGGAGGCTATCTGGGCTTTAGCAGGAGAGACCTTATATCCCGACTAGCAAGGAAATTAAGAAGACTGGCTGAGTGGTGTATGGCTAACATATGGGATGGAGAACATAATAGAAGGTCGTCTATGTATTGAAGAAGAACACTAGGTTTCAGATCAAGTTCTGTGAGGTCAGTAGCAAGAGCCTGACTAAAGAAGTGGGGACTGTCTCTGAACTCTTGGGGGAGTACTGTCCAAGTAAGTTGTTGAGACCTGAGAGTGTCTGGGTCAGTCCAAAACGCAAAGAGGTTTTGGCAATCAGGGTGTGGGGGATAGTGAAAAAGGCATCTTTAAGATCTATAACTGTAAAGTGAGTGGTGGAGGGAGGGATATGAGAGAGCATGGTATACGTATTTGGTACCACTGGTTGAGTTGGGGTAACAGCACTGTTAATTACCCTAAGGTCCTATACCAGGCGATAGGACCCATCAGGCTTGAGTCCTGGGAGAATGGGACTATTGTGGGGTCAATGGGTAGGTTTAAGAAAACCATTGGCTAAATCCCGCTTAATTATGTGTTTAAGTCCCCTTAAATGTTGGGAAGCTATGGGGTATTGGGGAACACAGGGAAAAATTGAGGGATCCTTGAGATGGATTAAAACAGGCGTGGCATGTGTAGCCAGAGTGGGATTGGATGTGTCCCAAATTATGGGGTCAACCAGAGAAAGAGGAAGAGGGGGGAATGGCTTTGCGACACATTGTAAGGCTGTTTGGAGAATTAGGGCTGTGGGGAGAGAGAAAGTGAAGGAAAAATTAAGTTTTTGAAGAAGGTCTCTGCCTAAAAGGGGTGTGGGACATGTTGGGATTACTAGGAAGCTATGGGTAAAGAAAAGAGTCTGGAATCTACATGGAACAGGCCCCGTCTGCAAAGGTTGATTTGGCTGGCTGTCAATGCCCACAACAGAAACCAAGGACTTACTACAAGGTCCTGAAAATTCAGGAAGTACACTATAAGTCACCCCCATATCCACAAGCAGAGATATTATCTTACCTGAGACCTCCAGTGAGACTCGGGGCTCCAACAAGTTTACTGGAGTGGGGGCTATGAGCCCCGAGCCCCATCAATCTCCGCAGCAAGTCTGAGCAGGTCAGTCAGCAACGAATCTGGCATCGATGAAGTCTCCTGTGAGGGCGAGGGATTAGAGGATGGCATACCCACTCGCTGGCAGCTAGGACAGTCACTCTTCCAATGCCCTTTAAGGTTGTAGTATGGGCAGGGCCCTAGAGGGATGCCAGGGTTAGGGCAATCTTTTGCCCAGTGTCCTTGTTTGCTGCATTTGAAGCACGGTCCAGGTGGGACTCAGGCAGCCACACCTTGTTGTGGATTTCTTGTCTTGGGAGCTCCGAGTGCCAATGCTAAGAGGTCAGACTGATATTTAGCAAACTTTAATTTTTGAGCTTGCTTCTCCTCTTTCTGAATCTTATCTCTATTGTTGAAGATATGGAAAGCTAATTTAAGTAGATCCCCTTGCGGAGTTTGAGGGCCATGTTTTGTAATTTTGCACGAATATCAGGAGCAGACTGAGAAATAAAATAAGAGTTAACAACAATCATCCCTTCATGAGAGTCTGGGTTCACATTAGTATACTTAATTAAGGTTTCCTGAAGCCAATTTAAGAACACAGCCAGGGGGCTGGGGATTTAGCTCAGTGGCATAAGTGCCTGCCTTGCAAGCAGGCAGTCGTGAGTTCAATCCCTGGTACCGATAAAAAGGAAAAAAAAAAAAGAACACATCCAGGTTTTCATTAGCCTCCTGGACCTGTTCTAAAAGCTTGTTGTAGTTAGTATGCTTGTGAGCAATATTATTAAGGCCCACAATCAGACATTCAATCATTTTATGTAATTTTGTTGAACCTTGTCCATTCTGATAGTTCAGTTAGGATCTTGGTCTGGCACAGCTACAGGCCCAGGGTTGTTTTCAGTGGTGTTTGCCCTATGCCTGTGGTCAGCTTCCTCTCGAGCTGCTTGCCACAGCTGATTTCACTCTTGTGAGCTAAGGGTGGTATTTAAAATCACATAAACATCTTTAAAATGTAAATCATAACAATTAGTAATAAATTCAAATTGCCTGACATAATTCTGTGGGTCAACAGAGAAGCTACTTAATTTATGGGTAATATGGGATAGATCAGAAAGGGAGAAAGGCACGTGTATATTGACCAGCCCCTCGGGGCCAGCTTGTTCTTAAAGCAATAGCAGAGCCTAGGAGAAGAATGTGGAGTAGAGGGCCATTGGGCAGCTATCCGTCTGGTAGATGCGTGTGAGCAATTATCTGCAGAGTGGTCACAGAGCGGGTGCTGCTCACCCTGGGACGAGGAAACATAGGCAGATGGCATCTCACTGTGTGCCTTGCAGCAGAGAATTGCTGTCGGACACCATCATGTGGACCACAACAGGGCAGCTGTTGCTGTTCACAAGAGGAACCACAAGGGGGCGCCCATTGATTGTGAGACCCATCCGAACATGGCAGCGCCCATGGACCCTGAGACTGGTCCGAACATGGCAGTGCCCTGTCACATGGTGGAGGGCTGCAGCATGGTGACTGCTCCCGGCAAAAGCTGGAACAATCACACTGCTTGCCGGAATGGCACAATGAACGAGTGTGGTGGGCAGGCAGCGAAAATGATGCAGAGGGCAGAGCAGAGGTACTGGGAGAGGTGTGTATCGCTGAAGGCGGAGAGGGAGATGATCACACAGTGAGAGGTAACTTTGGCACAGGCGCAGAGGGACCAGAGCTGCCAAGAGGATCAGGGACGGAGGGGAGGGAAGGGCGGTCTAGCGAGAGATAATGATGAGGAACCAGGTTGGGGGTATGCAGGGGTCAGAGGCAGGGAAAAATTGGAGGAACATTGTCGAGCATATCCTGGGGGCACAATTAAACAGGTTGGGTCACGGCAGAGCTGGCTAAGAATATTTGTGTGGGGTTATGGTACTTAACGAGAGATGGATGGGCTTTCAGAACAAAGAAGGCCTCAATGTACGGAAGTTCTATGACCCTGTCACTGGCCCAGCAAAAATCGTACAGGGTTTGGAGAATGCAGGTATCAAATGTTCCTTCCTTGGGCCAATGATTGCCGATAAGCGGGTAGGTTGGCCAGACCTCTTGGCAGTAAAAAGTTAATAGTTTGGTCTTTATGGTACTTTTAATTTTAAGAGTACATAAATTGGAAATTAGGCATTGTAAAGGCATTTTTTGGGAGTTAGAAAATACATTTCCTATGACTGATTCAGGCAAGAAATAAGCCATCGTCCTGAGAACAAGCCGTCACTGGTTCTGTGGCACCACACGGCAGCTAAGGTTCCAAAAACTCGTATATTCTAGTTGTCACTGAGAGATTTACGAGTGGAGTCCACATGGGGCAGTAGCAGTTTTGCCCGTGAAAGTTCAAGGCTTTTTAAGGGAAGTGAGGGATTTTTCAGTGTGGGTGGTCCAAAAAAATCTCTGCTTTGGGCCATCAGAACTCAAAGAACGTGAGAGATTTTAGAGTGTGGACTCAGGTTTGCCCAGAAAAAAACCCTGCCTGGGGCTGTCCTAAAGACATGAAAGTGCCACAGACCCACGCAGCCGGGGAGAACAGTTGACGAGGGTGGAGCCCAGCACCAAGAGTTCCTCGGAGAGTGCTCACCTGAAATCAATCTGGTCGGTGGTGAGTGCAGGCGGCTGGCGACAAGTCAAATGGGTCTCGGGAGAGGAAAAAGCGCGGAATTAATCCAGGATGTTATCCGGTTCGTAAATCGGCTGGGGGGACTCAGCTGGGAACTCAAAATGGGTGTGTCCCAGGAGTCAATCGCCTGCCGATAGAGTCATGGCACCAAATGATAGGATTATTTCCAAAAGATATTATTTCCAAAAGATATGAAGTATAAAACAAAAGAGGCCTTAATTCTGAGAACATGGAGAGAGATAACCGATACCCCCCGGCTGCTGGAGTCCGGCGATTTCTCCAGCGGACTCGTGGGGTGGAGGGTATATAAGTGGCCTAAGCTTAGGATAGTGCTCTAGGGCCATTAGAGATGCACAGGTACTTCATTGGCACACGTTTGGTGCCAGGAGTAGATTCCTAATGGTGGGGGGAGAGAGAGTTGCAGGTAAATCTCTAGGGGCGGGGGAGGTAGGAGCTCCTTGGCTTTACTGGCTACAGTGTCCATCCTGGGCCAAAACCCTTTCAGGAAGCATCTAACTAGAGGCTGAAACTAGTAGCAAAAACAAAAGTTTTAATCTTTATTTTGTGAATGTTGGGTATTTTGTCTCTGTGATGACAAAATGACTAAACCAGGAACATTTTTTGCAGAAGTAGACCACATGCCGGATGGTTTTCAGAAGGTGAATGAGACTTCGCTGCCCTCCTGAAAGCCTTATTCTTTTCCCCTCATTTCATCCTATCCTTATCCTTCTATCCCTATCCTATCCTTCTCTGTGGGAAAACTCATAGGACCATATCAGTGGACAGCTTTAGCTACAAGACCACTTTGCTGATTCCAAAACGTTTGGATGTTCCACTAATGCCTACGCAACTCAGTGCTCACTCAGAATCACTCTGACACCCCAAAGGAAGAGTCCAAAGCTGTCCTTGATGTGATAGACTTTGCTAATACTTTTCCACATTCTTATCATCAATACCCTCCCATTTCCAGTTAATAACCTAATCATTAGCAAATATGGAAGCCAACAAAAAGTGTATCTGGCAGGCAGCTATTGTATACTGAAGCCCTCAGAACTGTGTGGGGACAGATAATTGCTTGTATAATGTCACCAGATTACATTAAGTAGGATTCTTTTTGACTAAATGTGTTTCTTTACCCTTGTAAGCAAACTTAGAGCCCACACAGGAGTAATTTCTCAACTGGATTTTGTTTTGGGAGGTATGGAGATTTATGCATGAGCCAATTTAACAGATATCTTTTCAGACATTTAGAAGTGGCCCTCTGCTCCAATCTCTGAGAGTTTGTATTGGGTCTGCAGAGATTTTGCCTACTGTGTTCCTTCTCTTCTAGGTGTCAGACCCAGCTGTTTAGACTGGCTCACTTCTGCCTTTTTGAATAGCTTCCTCTGAAAGTCTTTAAAATAGTATCCATGATCAGAGTTCTATGTGATCCATAGGTTAAATTAAAACCAACTTCAAAGTAGAAAAGATAAGATAGTTTCCAATGAGAAAAAATCCCGTAAGAGTATTGATAGCCTACTTCTGGAAGCAGTGGTGTAATCTACAGTGTGGAATTTGAAATTAAACTATAATAGAGGGGAAAATATTTGCATTTTTAATGAATCTGAAAGCCCAGCGACTCACAAGGTGAGAGCGTCCACTCTGCTAGATAGGAAATGTGTATGCTCAACATCACTGCTCAGCCATGCAGCCTGAGACCACATTTCTGCTCACACTGGGTCTTGTGTTTGGCATGGAACAGGTTGTATGGCATGCCCATCTCTCTTCTGACCTCTACCCTGGTTTTGCCACTACAGACAGCTTAATTTAAAAGGCAACTCATGTCATTGCTTCTTTAGATATTGATACCAGATACAATGAGGAAATTTCTCAAGAGAAAGGACAATGATGTGCTAACAGGAGAAACTAACAGTTTGTAGCCATCCTAAGTGATGGATGGAAAACTTGGGCTTTCCAGGGGTTTCTTTTTTTAATTTAAAGGAAAAAAAACCAAAACAGTGTAAGGGCACAAGTAATACAGAATCACAAAAAAAGGTAAGAAATCACTAGTTAATAGATTACATATTGTCATCTTAGAAATAGTTCTTCAAGTTACAGAATTAAAGCATACAAAGTGGACATTCAAGCAGTGAGACTGCGAACAGTTGTGTTCAGTGAGCCAACAAAAACTCAGCGATATGGTCATCCATCTTAACACACCTAAGCACACTTGCAGTTGTATCCTTTAGAGCACTTTTTTTCCCTCTCTGTTTTACAACAAAATTTACACATTTTGGTTTTTATTACTCCCATAGTTCTTATTACTTTTTTTGAAAAGAATAAAACAAAATATGACAAAATAAAGCAGTCAGTCAAAAGAAAGGATAGACATAGCACATGGTGTAAAAACAGAGTACAAGGTTATCAACAATGGTTACCATAATGCCTCTTGCTTCCTTAAAAAGAATTGCCTTTATCATTAGGTATAATAAAATTGAACAAAACAGTACAGAACAAGACCAATAAAACCTAAACATTGGAAACATTGCAGGACTTCAAAAGAAGATAATAGTCAAACCAGAATGGGCATCATAGTGAATCTTATTGCCTTCAAAGTAGTTGCCTATACCCTCAAACTTTTGTACTATCAAACAGAACGGAACAGAGTCTAATCAGTCAAAACAAGATAGTGGGAGTAATACAGGGCTTCAAATCAAGTTAATAGGAAATCAAAAACGTTACTATAATATATCCTGCTAATTTTTTTGACTTTTTCCCTTAATTAAAAAAATAATAAAAATAAATAAATTTTTTTATGAATTAGGGAGAGATTGAGACAAAAGTGAACATAACAACATAACAATACAGGTCAAAGCATGACAATTTCAGCAACTTAGTGCTTCACCACAAGATAACCCGACTTAATAGTAGATACCATAGTGTCTCTTTCCTTGAAATATTTGAGTATAACTTCGTATACTATAGCATTAAACATATCAACACAGTGTGAAACCATTCAAGTGGATGAAAGTATTACAGGGTATTTAGAACCAGCTAACGGAAAAGAAACAATAGTTTCTATATTATCTCTTTTGTCTATAAAATTTTTGTTTATACTATCACATATAATAAAATCCAGTAAGATACAACATGATAAAACCAATGGAGACAGAAGAAAAACAGTTTGGTGGGACTTCAAAACAAGATGATATTAAATCAGTACTAGCTATTATGATGTCTTGTTTTCTGCAAAATAGCTGTTCATTTCATCACGGGCAATAATATCAAACAGCCTAGAATAAAGCCATTCCAATTAATGAGCGAACACTTTATAAGGCTTTAAAGCCACATAATGGGGAATCATGATTACCACATATTTTTATATATTTGAATCATTTCTTACAATAGGGAAACTATTTGGTATTCATACATGTGAGTTTGATTTATTTCACTTATGAGTTTGATCTCAAGCTGTGTCCATTTATTTATAAATATCTCAATGTGATCCTTCTTTATAGCTGTGTAGTACTCCATTATGTAAAAATACAACTTTTTTTATCCATTCCTCAGTTGATGGACACTTGGGTTGTTTCCAAGATCGGTCAATTACAAATTGTGCTGCTATAAACATAAGTGCATATATATCACTGTGGTATGATGCTTTCAGTTATTCTGGGAATATGCCTAGAAGTGGAATAGCTGAAACAAATGGGATTTCCAATCCCAGCTCTTTGAGAAATCTCCAGACTGACCTCTACAATGGTTGCACCAGTCTACACTCCCACCAACAGTGCAGAAGAGTTCCCTTTTCCCCACAGCCTCTCCAGCATTTGTTGTTGTTGGTTTTATTGATCCTGGCCATTCTTTCAGGAGTGAGATGGTGTGGTTTTAATTTGCATTTCTCTAATGACTAATGATGATGAACATTCTTGTCTGGAGGGGGAGTTCACTAAGATCTTTTCCCAGTTTGTGGTTTTCTTTTCACTATGCTGGAGATTTTTTTTTGACATGCAGAAACTTTTTAATAAGAGGTAGACCCAGTTATTGATCCTGGGAAGTATTTCCCGTGTGGTTGGGGTCCTGTTCATGAATTCTCTACCTACCCCTATGTCTTCAAGGTTTCTACCCAATTTGTCTTCCAATAGATTTAGTGTTTCTGTTTTAATATTCAGATCTTTGACCCATTTAGATTTTAATTTAGTACATGGTGATAGACATGGGTCTAGCTTTAGTTTTCGGCAAATGGAGAGCCAGTTTTTCCAACACCATTTATTAAAGAGACTGTCGTTCTTCCAGTGAACCTGTTTGGCTCCTTTATCAAAGATAAGGTGGTTGAGTGTGTTGGTAGTTGTGGTTGTATCTTCTAATCTATTCCATTGATCTTTGGCTTTGTTTTGATTCCAGTGCCATGTTGATTTTACTATGGTTACTTTGTAGTATAACTTCAAGTTAGGGATTATGATGCCTCCTGACTTCCCTTTGTTGCTTAGAACTGTCTTTGATATTCTAGGTCTCTTCTGGTTCCAGATGAATTTTAGGAGTGGTTTCTCTAGATCTATGAGGTATGTTGATGGTATTTTTATTGGGATTGCATTGAATATGTGTAAGAGTTTTGGGAGAATGGCCATTTTCACAGTATTTATTCTTCCTATCCATGAGCAAGGAATGTCTTTCTATTTTCTGAGATCATCTTCAATTTCCTTTTTCTGTGTATTATAATTTTCCCTGTATAGATCTTTCACTTCTTTTGTAAGAATAATTCCTAAATATTTCATTTCTTTGGTTGCTAGTGTGAAGGGTGTGGCTTCTCTTATTTATCTCTCTGTGATTTTGTTGTTAGTGTATAGGAATGCTATTTATTTTTGAGTATTGATTTTGTATCCAGCTACATTACTAAATTTATTTATTATATCTAAGAGTCTTTCAATGGAGTTTAGGGGGTCTTCTATGTAGAGTATCATGTCATTTGCAAACAATGATAGTTTAACTTCTTCTTTTCCTATCTTTACTCCTTTTATTTTTCTCTCTTGTCTAACTGCTCTGGCCAGTATTTCCAGTACTATATTAAATAGGAGTGGTGATAAGGGACATCCTTGTCTTGTGCCTGATTTTAAAGTAAAGGCCTTCAATTTTTGTCCATTTAGTATGATATTGGCTGTTGGTTTGTCATAGTTGGCCTTAATTATATTGAGGTAAAGGCCATCTATTCCAATTTTCTGTAAGGTTCTTATCATGAATGAATGTTGGACCTTATCAAAGGCTTTTTCTGTATCTATAGAAATGATCATGTGATTCTTACTTTTGGCTTTATTGATATGGTAGATTACATTTATTGATTTAAATATGTTGAACCATGCCTGCATGCCTGGGATGAATCCCACTTGGTTATGGTATATAATCTTCTTGATGATTTGCTGCATCCTATTTGCCAATATTTTATTGAGGATTTTTGTGTCTGTGTTCATTAGGGAGATCGGTCTATAGTTCTCTTTTTTAGATGGGTCTTTCTCAGGTTTTGGTACTAGAGTAATATTTACTTCCAAGAATGAGTTAGGAAGGATTGCTTCCCTTTCAATTTCATTGAATAGTTTGAGGAGTGTCGGCATTAGGTCTTTTTTGTATTTCTTGTAGAATTCTGCAGTGAATCCATCTGGGCCTGGGCTCTTCTTTTAGGTAAGGACTTAATTACATTTTCAATTTCATTAATAGAAATTGGGTTATTCAACAGTTTTACATCCTCTTGTCCTAGCTTTGGTACTTCATATGTTTCTAGGAATCTGTCTATTTCTTCTGTGTTATCAAACCTTTGAGAGTAGAGGCTTTCGAAATAGGTGTTGATGATCTTCTGTACTTCTATAGAGTCTGTAGTGATTTCACCTTTTTCATTTCTTATTGAATGAATTTGAGCTTTTTCTTCCCTTTTTAAAATAAGGTTAGCTAGGGGCTTATCAATTTTATTTATTCTTTCAAAGAACCAACTCTTTTTTTAAATTTTTTTTTGTCTTTTTCATTTTTATTGGTACCAGGGATCGAACTCACGACTGCCTGCTTGCAACGCAGGCACTTATGCCGCTGAGCTAAATCCCTAGCCCCAGAACCAACTCTTTGATTCATTGATTCTTTGGATTGTTTTCTTAGCCTCTATTGCATTGAGTTCTGCTCTGATTTTTATAATTTCCTCTCTTCTTTTGGCTTTGGGCTTGAATTGCTCTTCTTTTTCTAGATGTTTGAGGTGTAACATCAGGTTATTTATTTGTATTCATTCTGTTTTCCTGATATGGGAACTCAGTGCAACAAATTTTCCTCAGAGGACAGTTTTCATTGCATCCCACAGACTCTGGTAAGTTGTATTTGTGTTTTCATTTGTTTGTAGGTATTGTTTAATTTCGTCTTTAATTTCCCCTGTGACCCACTGATTACTCAAGTGTGTGTTACTCAGTTTCCATGTGTTTGTGGGATTTTTGCAGTATCTTTTTTCATTAATTTCTAATTTCAAAGCGCTATGATCCAATAACATGCAAGAGATAATTTCAACTCTTTTGCATTTATTTAAATATGTTCTGTGAGCTAATATATAGTCTATTTTAGAGAATGACCCATGTACTGCTGAGAAGAATGTGTATTCTGATGTTGTTGGATGGAACATCACTCTCTATATGTCTATCAAGTCCATTTGTTTACATGTATGATTCAGTTCTGTTATTTCTTTGCTGATTTTCTGTCTGGTTGATCTGCCCCTTGGTGTCTATGGTGTCTTAAGGTCTCCTGTTACAATTGTGTTACTGATAATTTGATTTTTCATTTCTCTTAATACTTCTTTTATATAACTGGGTGCTCTGGAATTTGGTGCATATATATTTAAGATAGTTATCTCTTCCTCTTGAAGTTTTCCCCTAATGAGTATGTGGTGACCTTCTTTGTCTCTTCTGATAATTATTGGTTTAAAGTTCACATTGTCTGCAAACAGAATGGCTACTCCTGCTTTTTTGAGGGGTTCCTGTTGCATGAAGTATTGTTTTCCATCCTTTGTCTTTCAGTCTGTGAGTATCTTTCTGGGTTAGATGGGTTTCTTGTAGACAGCATATGGTTGGATTTTGTTTCTTGATCCATTCTGCCAGTCTGTTTCTTTTAATTGGTGCATTGAGACCATTTACATTAATGGTTATAACTGTTATATGTTGGTTTATTGTTGACCTGTTATCTTTCTGCTGTTGCATCTTTATCTTTCTGTTCTGTTTAATTATCTGCTTTGCTTAGTGTTTTTTCCTAAGTGTATCTAAACTGTCTTTCAATATCTTTTGCAGGGTTGGCTTGTTGATCATGAAGTTCTTCAGCTGTTCTTTGTCATGGAAGTACCTTATTTCACCATCGATTTTGAAGGATAGTTTTTCAGGGTACAGCAGTCTAGGTTGGAAATCATTTTTCTTTAGGATCTGGAATACTTCACTCCATGCTCTTCTTGACTTTATTGTTTGTGCTGAGAAGTCTGCTGTGATTCTAATAGGTTTTCCTGTATAAGTGATCTGTCTTTCTTCTCTGACAGCTTTTAATAATCTATTTTTGTGTTGGATTTCTGGGATGGTGATTATTATATGTCTAGGTGTAGTTTTATTTTGGTTATGACTATTTGGAGTTCTATATGCTTCACTGAACCTGATGTTTGTTTCCGATCTCATACTTGGGAAATTTTCAGCTATTACATCTCTAAATATCCTCTTGATGTCCTTTATGTCATCCCCTTCTTTTTCATTAATCCTTATCAATCTTATGTTGTTTTCTTTGCATCATTTTTGCAGTTGTTGAATTGTTGTTTCCTGATTCTTTGTTATTTTTAAGAGATCTTTCCTTTCCTGTTCACTCGCTGCAATCTTGTCTTCAAGGTCTGAAATTCTATCTTCACTTTCATTGTTGTGGTTTTTACAGCTTTCAGTGGAATTTTTGATTTCTTGTATATCTCTGTGCATCTGCTTTATGTATTCTGTTTGTTTCTTATATTGCTCCTCTAGGGATTCTATCTTTTTGTTTAGTTCCTCCAATTTTTTAACTGTGTTTTCTTTAGATATGTTCAGCATCTCTTTCATTTCTTTTATCATTTCTTCTTTTACCTGGGAGATTATTTCTCGTTTGAATTCCTTTAAAGCTTCCCGGAGTTACTTTTTTATTTCAGTAGCTATTATGTTCGATATTTAAGGTGTATGGCACATTGCTCCTAAGGTTTCTTGGGACGAGCTGGAGGTTTGAGATTGTAATTTGGTCTTTTGTTTTGTCATTTTCCTATTTCTGTGTTTCAAGTGTTATTCAAAAGCTTCCTCAGGGTCTGTTGGAAATCCATTTCTATGTCCGCAGCTCCTGGGACTCTGGCACCCATTTCCCCCAGGCTGCCAGGCTTCTGGAACCGGTGGTGCTCACCTGCTTGCTTAGAACTCCACAGTCCCAAACAAGCTGGGCTTCAGGGAAAGTGGGCGCCCTCCTGCTTGCTTAGAACTCCACAATTCTCCAAGCACAGCCGGAATGGGAAGCCAGATGCAGGCGCCTCCCAGGGTTTTCTAACATGTATGTTTCTTCTAAGGGTCTCCAGGTCCCTTGACCTTTGCTGCCATGCTAACAGCAAACAGGGACATGTCTTCAAGTAAGATAATTTTGTATGGACCATAGTCCTTAATCGCCATCATACTTTGTGCAAAGACTCTATCCAGATGGACTCAAACACTGCTGAACTCCCTACATTGCCTGCATTTTGACCTATTTGTTGAGAGTTGATTTGCTTATGGGGGCTCCTGTGAAGGAATATGCTCCAGTCTCCTGATATTTTTCTCCTGGTTGTCATGGTAATAGTACCCTGGTGCTGTGTTTTCTGAAGTCCCAAATGTTTGCATGCAGCCACCCTTCATGTATTAAAGTCATCCAGCACATATTTTGACTTATCAGCCAGAGCATAGCTCTTCAGCCAATTGTATGTTTTGACTTGTGAATTCCACACCAAAACCAAATAAGACCATTTATGATGACTACAGAGAGGGAAATTGTGTCTGAGGTTTTGCCCCATCACTCAAAATTAACAGGTAGCCAAATTAGGGGTACAGGAATTTTTAAAGAAAATGAAATTTGGCTGAGGATGCTGCCATACTGTAGTCCTCATATAAGGAACTGCCACCTAACTTAATTATAAACTGAGACCCTAAACCAGAAGTACATTTTTGCCAATCACAGGAGGCCAGCTGATCTGCCCTGCTGAATGGTGTTTAAAGACAAACAGCAATAACCAATTTAACTGTCTGTTCCATAGACTCTCACTTGCTTTTTCTCTACTTCACTTCCACTTTCTGACTATAAAACTTGTCTGACAGTGTTGAAGCCCTGTACTCATTCTACACATGATCTAGATCTGAGGGTTGCCTGATTTGCAAATCAGCTTTTGCTTATAAATTGTTACTTAATTTATTGAACGATTTTCTTTTAACAAATCAGAGCCTGCCCTTCTTTCCCCCTCCTAGTGATCCTAAGGCTAGCATTCAATTCCTGATCTCAAAAGTCAGATCAACCCCTTAAATCAAACTTCCCAAAGAAACACCACTTCTCCATGGCCTCTTTCTAACTCTTCTTGACCTGATCTGCCTCCCTTCTGTCTCACAGGTCTAAGCCCCTGCCCACCATCAAAGCATACTCAACCTGTTCAGACTCCTTGAGGATCTCCAAGTCAATGTGACCCAAGTCAAACTCATTGGCTCCCTTTGGTGGACATTTGCTCTTCCTCACATCCTCGAGTACCTCTGCCATCAATTTGGTCCCTCACTGTAAATCTGGAAGCACTCCTCAGCCCTTTCCTTCTCTCCCCTTTCTTGAACACCCAGAGAGTTCTTGACTGAACCCTGGCCACTCCATCCCACTCCTGTGCCTAGGACTTCAGACAGTGCACATCCCTCACCTAGACAACCAAACATCCTCCTCCCCTGTCCTCCCATCTCCCATTATGTCCTCTACCCATGTTGCACACAGCTCCAGATGGGTTGGCAGGACTCCTAACTCCCCTAGCCCTCTCTGTTAAGTACTGGACAAAATCATGCTGTCTTCCAGCCCCTGTGAATGTTTGGGGCTGACACCCTTTTTGCCTGTCTGTCTCCAGGTCTTGTACTCTGGCTTCCCCAAACTCTCATCTCCCTGCAGCCATCAGGTTTCAACCATGCCAGCACATCTTTAGTCTTCACTGTTTTGTGCAGCTTCCCACTTCTGGGTTCTGGTATTGCTGCAACTGCTTTTAGGGGACTGACTCATTCCTGTTTTAACAAATAAATGTCACCCCATCCATGTTGCCCTGCTGGGTGTGATACTTTCTCTCCTTTTGCCTCAGCAAGAGAATTATGGTCCTGTGCATAATTCTACTCTGCATATCACCTGTTGTCATACTTAAAACTTGTCTTCCAGTTTAACATGGGTCACTAGGCACTGTGCTGACTTCAAAGGTCTGACACGGAACAGGAAAAGATATGGTCCCCATCTGCTAGGGAATCTTTTTGCCTTCAAGGCCAGCCAAGATCCTCTTAGTGATAAAACACTCTCAACAGCTCACCCGCTTTAAGAGAGAGAGAAAGGGAGATGCATCCCTTTCTGAGAACTGCCGGGGAGCTTGACTTACGTGTTTGAAACCAGGGTTTATGTGCTCTTACAGTTTCCAGACACATGTTGCTTTGGGGGCTCTTGGTGCTTATTTTGTCACATGGATCATTATCCCAGCACTTAAAGGCAATGAAATGTACCGAGGATTAACATATTTTGCTGTCTTCTAAAAATGCATGGTCTGGGGAGAGGGAAAAATGGTGGCTTGCTAGGGGATTGGGCGGAGAGTCTCTCCAGAGAAATCATATTAGAAGCTAGAATATGGCAACATGGAGAAGGCCAGACGAATGGATAACGATTCTTATTAACCAAGACAGCGCAGCTGGAGGATTTAAAGTCGTGCTGAGACTGTGAAGGCTGATAATGGGAGGCTGCAAATCCCGCGCCTTTAAATCAGCAAACTGACCCGTGAACCCAACAGGAAAAGCTGTGTTGGCTTTTGGTGACTGCTGGAAACTGAGACCTGGGACCCCAAGAAGCAGCCAGGACCGCCCCGCTGCACCAGAGGAGATTGTGAAAGGCTCTGGAGCTTCGAAGCTGAACGCTGTGCAGTTTTCTGACCATTTCATGCTGTGCCAAGAGCACAGGGAGGGCGAGCGGCGTGGTGTGCGGCAGACCCAAGAGGAGGACCTGCACCGAAACCTGGTGAGTACTGGGGACCCCGCAGCTACTGGGGTTGGCCAGAGAACATCTTGGAACTGGGCAGTGCCCGCCACCACGGGGACATCAATAACACAGAGAGTCTGGCAGCAGATATCTTAGAGTTGGGCAGAACCTATAGCTCGGTGATATCACTGAGCCCCCCTGTAGGGAGGTCTGGTGGAAGACATCTTGAAATTGGGCAGAGCCTGATGCCGTGCTGGCTTCAGTGTCATACAGAGAACTAGTGGTAGACATCTTGGATTTGGGCAGACCTGCTGTCCTGGTGCTCCTGTCACAGAGAGGTCTGGAAGAGAACAGCTGGGATTTGGGCAGAAACCTGTGCCATAGTGACATTAGTCAGCTGCTTCTGGTACAGAGAGAACTGGCAGGAGCTACTGGGGCTAAACCAAGCCTCTGCTTGGGGCCCAATAAGCAGATACAAAATAGTCACAACTCAGTGACATCCAGAAAGTACAGCCTAATTTACGGATTGACTGGCACAGAGGCTGGAGGCTAGCCTGTACCGCCCCTGCATCCCAGCCTACCCCAGATAACAGCAAATTGGGGAGGACGGCAAAAACTCAAGTCAGCATGCTTCTGAAAGGCCCTAAGCAATATGGAGAGGGCCAGGAACCCCCAGGACACTCCAGTCTGGAAGAAACCAGAAACATGACAAGAGATAAAAATTTAAAAAAATCTCCAACTGCCCAACATGAGAAAATAAGCCCAGGAGAAGTAAACACTGAAGAGAACAAGCACAGAAACCATCCAATACTCGACATAACATCAGCCAAAATTTAAAAATACCTTCATGACTTCATAGATGAATTTAAAGCTGTACTCCTGATCCAAGTGAGGCAAGATATAAAGAGATTAATTAAAGAAATGACAAGCCCCGCCCAAGAAAACACAGATGGAAGAACTGAGGAAATCAGAAAAGAAAGAGAAACTTCTGAAGAAGAATTTAAACATAACTTAGAATACATGAAACAGATCCAAAGAGATTGCCTGGAAACTAAAAACTCCATTGAACACTGGCAAAATGCCTTGACAGAAACTAAAGACAGCCTTCTGAAACTTGAAGAGAGATTTATGGCATATGATCATGAAAGAAAAAGCCTCTTAAGAATAACAAGGAACCAGAAAGAAACAATTCAAAAACTAGAAGATGACAAAAAGATACATAACTTAAGAATAAAGAATGTGAGTGAGGAAGCAGGAGCAACCAAAAATGAAATACAAAGAATATTCACAGATATATTAAAGCAAAATTTCCCATGTATAGCAAAAAGAAATGATATCCAGATAAAAGAGGCATACAGAACACCAGCTACCTACAACCAAAAAAGATCTACGCCTAGACATATAATAATCAAGATTCCAGAAATCCACCAAAAGAACAGAATATTAAAAGCAGCCAGAGAAAAGATGCAGATTACCTACAACGGGAAAATTATCAAAATAACAGCAGACTTATCAACACAAACTCTTAAGTCAAGAAGGGAGTGGGGAGAAATATTCCAAGTCCTGAAAGAAA